>NC_140337.1:2212438-2812438 GCF_963514085.1 Chelon labrosus | reverse complement strand
ACAAAAGGTCAATAAAAACATACATTTTCCATTTTAATTTGGTTGAAATCAGGTTTCAAGCTTGTAGAGCTGCATCAACAGCCAAAGACATCAGTGACTTCCCTTTATAATTCTTTATTCAACACTTGGCCCTCCACGATGTGGCCAGATGTGGTTGCCAGTTTGGTCTCACTTCGTGATTGTGAATGGAATATGAACTCCCCATCTGCCAGACGTTTTTTTTTTTTTCTTTCTTTCTTTAAAAATAAATCCTGTGGGTTTTAAACTGACACCTGTACACACCTATAGGAGCTTTACAGTACTCAAGATGGATGCAGTCAGGTTTTGACTTATATCTGTTGCGGTAAGAAGAGACGGCGGGTTTGAAACTGCGGAGGGAACAAAGGCCTTTCACCCTGAACGCGTCTGTCATCTGGGCATTGTGGGTCTCCTCCTGGAGCACGCAAAACTACACACCTGCAGGTTGAGAACACCTATACGCAGGCGTACAAAGGCATGGAAACACAACCAACACACACACAGACACACGCACGGCAGCACAGAGATGGTATTACAGCAGGGAAACGCGAGGAGCAGCCATGAAACGGGCACTTGTTCAGTTACGCTGACTTCACAGGGTATCGAGGTTGTTGTTGTGTGTGAGAGACAGAAAATTAACTAATCCGTCCGCATAAAGGAAAAAAAAACACACGTCCTGAGCCTCGTTCATTTATTTAGATATAGACGGCTCAACTTACCCACACACGCTGCCTATTACCACTTTTTAATGTCGATAAGAGTCTTTAACGAAACGAGAGAAGCAGCGATTAATGAAAACCTGACGAAGGACTAATATGACTGAATCCTTTCTTTCCTTTTAAAAGTGATCTA
Organism: Chelon labrosus; assembly: GCF_963514085.1. Lineage (NCBI taxonomy): Eukaryota > Metazoa > Chordata > Actinopteri > Mugiliformes > Mugilidae > Chelon > Chelon labrosus. The sequence continues at coordinate 2,811,568 of NC_140337.1, read as the reverse complement.
GTGGAATATTTTCTTTTTAACTCTCTATTTGCTGATAGACGCAGCGAAAGAAATAAAGATGCTATTCTTTGCCTCTGAATCCAGCAGACAGACCGATTCTTCCCCTCCTCCGTCTCGCCGCTTTAAGTGGGACAAAAAGAAGCATTCCTCAGATCGAGGGTTTGTTTCCAGCTGCTCAGCATTGTTTTTGTGCGTGTAGGTTTTGTAGTCCAGTCTAAAGCCTAGCTGTTGTTTTTTTTTGCTTGCTGTGTGAACCAGAGGGTTTCCCCCCTCTCTCCGGTCCCCTGAGAACTTGAATCGTCTGAGGGCCTTCATTTCCTCTTTTGCCTTGACCCCCGTTATTGCAGACTTACCCCCCGGCGTAGAACCAGAATATTCAAAAAGTCCTATTTGCTTTCACTTTGGGGGTCTGATTTAACCTAATTACTGTTAAAACGCTTTGTATAATCAGAGGAAACTACTCAAAATTGGACGTTTATTTCACCATTATCATCCATCTTGCGGTCTCACCTTGTAGAGAGGGACTCTTTAAAGACCTTAAATGCTTTGGTTTGTATTGACTGCTTCTTTTTCCTTGAATTGTTTCACAATTCATAAACATTTAAGGTTGTAAAATGCTCAAAAATCCTATATGGAAAAATTAAAACCAACTTCAAATCGGTTTGGACCCAACAACAAATGTCTGAATCTGGCCAAACTTCAGTGGATTATTCTTACTTTCTTTCAGTTCTGTGGTCTGTGTCAACCAAATTACTGCTTCCTTTTCCAAGTAATTTAACAAAGAAAATGTCCTGTAATGTCATAAGAGCTCATTGTGGCTAGAGCACTTAAGTTCTTTGACAATTTGTCAATAATTAAGGTTAGAAAATGTCAGAAAATGAGAATAACTCATCAAAAGCGAATAGTCTTGATTGAAAAACCTACCAGAGAACTGGTATACTTGATCAGTTTGGACTTGACAGTTTGTCTTTGCATATTCACAATAACTAGTTCAATTTTCTCTTTTTTTCAAATCCCACTGTCTCCCTCTCCACTGTCTCCATCTCTATCTTGTGGCCTTACCTTGTGGGGGGGCTCTTTCTCAGTTAACTGTTTCAAATTGCATTGACCACCTCTGAGGTTTTATTACATTATTAAACTGCAGCAGTTTAACTATTTTTGTTGATGTAAGTGCATTGGATGTCAGAAAAGTTTTAAAATCGACAACAGTTCAGACCTATATACTGTCAATGGCTCAGACCCCACAACTAATGCTTGTCCTGGTGCATCCGTCCACGTGGACAAACTTCTGTTTTTAATCGAAGTATTCGTCTTCGTGTTACAGAGAAAATTGTGATGGGTGTTTTTTATTTCAAGAAAAAACTAGCAATTAACGAATGGGCTTTGGTGTAAGGGTCCTGCAGTGCTACTTAACTAAAAAGAGATGTTTTTTTTTTAGTACTTGGCAACCCACAAGTTGCATTACACCTGTCACTCGCCAGTTCATTAGGTACACTAGTGAATGCATCCTAATATAACAGTCCTGAACTAAATTTCATCTTCATTAGGGTTAAGTTAAGTAAGAGGTGTTGATCCAACTGCGTTTTCATTTCGGACGCTGTGGCTTGTAGTGTTTCTATTATTTTGACAACCCCCATTTTAGTCAGTGGGATTCATTTTCACTAATGTACCTAATGATTTGGCAAGTGAGTGTTATGGAGCATTGGTAAATGATATATTAATATAGTTACAGCCTATATCTTTAATCAGAAAGCGCCACCTTTGTGTTGTTGTTTTTTTTTGTGACTAACTGAACAGATTCACTGTGATCTGTCAGACACTCCAGGCTTTTCTTTCCATTAGGACTGTGAAAACCTTCATGATGAATTTGTTTTCCTCTGGTCTGCTCATGAAACTGACTCCTCCTTCCATCATCCTCACCTTCTTCTGAGTCTGTAGATTGTTGGTTTTACTATTGATTTATTTTATTTTATTGTATCTAGCAACTAAATAATTATTTCTCAAAGATGATTTTTTTTTTTGTTGTTGTTGTTTTTGTTCTGTGTTATTTTTTTTAAAAAAGCACTTTTTGCTCACCGACTCTCACTTGTACACCTTTATGAATATGTAAATGACTCAGATCATATTGGAATAAGAAAAAAAAATAAAAGCTTGTATTTTTGTTACAGAGTTTGGGGAAACAAATAAAGAAAGTGAAAACTAAGCTGGAGTGAATATTCGTCATTGAAACAGGAGAGAAGCATTGCATATAGAACAATAAAGTCAAGTAAAGATAAATAAAGGTCCAGGTAAAAGAAAAATAATTTGTTCATATAACTGAAATAAGTTATTTCGTTATTTTATAAACATTAGTTCTGCATGATGTGTACAACAGTGATAATGGGGTAGTATTTCAGGCTTTACTGCACAAGGCCTCCATCTACTGGCCTGCCATGGTAAGTGCACACAATTTGGCTCACTTAAATGACAATTACATATTTTCTTTGAATTTTCTGCAGTTTTTCTCCAGATTGTATGTACAATTATAGAAGACACTGTGTATGAATTCACAATTAAGAGGGAAAAAAATACACTTCAGTCTTATCTATAACAAATTCTAAAAGTGGATGCAGTGCTATACATGATTTTCTCATTTTATATTTATATATGTATATATAGTATACAATATATGAATATGCGAAATGTGTTAATGTAGATATAGATATATTGTGTACAGCATACAGTGACATATGTAAGATATATAAGAATATATAATGCTGCATAAAAAATATTCAATAGTAGCAGCAGCAATAACCACACTCCAGTGGTTTCCTCACAGGGAGGCACTGTATAGTTGTATGGCCTGAGGGACAAATGACCTCCTCAACTGTCCATGGAGCAGGACAGAGACAGCAGTCTGACACTGAACAAGCTTCTCTGCCTGACTATGTTGTCCTGTAGAGGACGGTAGATATTGTTCATGATGGACCAGAGTTTGTTCAAGGTCCTTGCCTCTACCACTGATGCCAGGGACTCCAGCTCTTCCCCTTCCACAGAGTCCACTTTCTGTATCAGTTTGTCCAGCCGCACTTCTGAGCACTGCCTCCCCAGCACACCACACTGTAGAAGAGGACACTGGCAACGATAGTCTGGTAGAGAACATGTCCAGCAGCTTCCGGTAGATATTAAACAATCTTAGTCTCCTGAGAAAATAGAGACGGCTCTGACCTTTTGTGTATACTGAGTCTATGTTAGCTGATCAATCCAGTTTGTGATCCAGCTGTAGACCCAGGTACTTATAGGTCTGAACCACCTCTACACACTTTCCATTGATGGTTACAGGCTGCAGGTGGGGCCAGGACCTCCGCAAATCCACTACCATCTCCTTGGTTTTAGTTGCATTGATCAGAAGGTGGTTCGCTCCACGCCATGAGATGAAGTTGTTCACCAGATTCTTGTACTCCTGCTCCTGTTCATCCCTGAAAACACCCCACAACTGCAGTGTCGTCTGAGAGCATCTGCATATGACACGAAATGTGGCATTTGTCACATTTCTTAAACCTGACCACAATGGAGATCCATGTGAAGACAAGATACCTGGTAGTAGCATTATTATTATTATTATTTTTAAAAATAAATTGAAATAGATGCAGCATTTTAAATGTTAGCAAGCTGGACAACGGGTGGAAAGGGTTAATGTTGCACAGTGCTGCCCCCTGGTGGGCAGGGTGCCTCTGGACCAATTAGACGTATGGACTAGACGCTGAGCCCAGATATTCGTCTGGTCGACCAACTCCTGTGTGTAACATCAAATAAAATCTGTAAACATCCTCTGTGATGGTTGTGATGGACATAAAGTGTCATTCTGGGAGATTAACTGGGACAAAGGGAAAATAAAGCATATGGTTTCTCAATATGAGAACAGTCCAGATGTTTGCAAAATCATTTTTTCCGATTTTTTGTTTCATTTATTATGTTTTGGTCGTGCACCTCAACAGTTGAGGAGATCACCAAGAGGCCTCTATCCTTGCCATTCTACACTGGCGACCTGCTAGGTATAGAACTGATTTTAAACTATTTACTTTTAAAGCTCTACCAGGCCTTGACCCTTCCTACCAAAAAGGCAGCTTGACAACAGGCAAGGCAGGCAACTGCTTGGTGCACCAGGCGACAAGGGGCCCCCATAAAATGTTAGAAATGTTAAGCTACAGCAGTGGCAATGTGCTAAGTTTTCAATAACAATAGAAACTCATTCAGTCCAGTTACACGTGGCGTGACTATTTGAAGCTGTTAATTAAGTCTGTTAGGGTTCTTACTCATCCAGGTCATAGTTTATCCAAAAAACAAAGCTGAAGTGCACTTATAGAGTTTCTTAAATATGTTTCATTCAAGTAGCGTCTTCAGTTCTGAAAGACTGGTGGTGGGGGTTGAGGCTAGAAAACTTTAGATTCCAAAGTTTCACCTCTGTTCATGCCTTGAGACTGGCCATTCCTGAGTCACTGGAGTACCACTAATTAGGGAAGGAAAACGGGATCAAAACTATTTCCTCCAATTAAAGACAAGAAGCTGGTTGCCAAAAGACTCTAGTCATGTAAGTTTCAGGTGGGCAACAGTCACAGATGTTGCTATTTAATTCCCAACCCTCCACCAGTCTTTTAGAACTGAAGAAGCTACTTGGATGAAACATCTTCAAGAAAGTCTACAAATTCAGTTGCTTTTGTTTCAGCTTTGTTTTTCCTATAAAAGTTTGTGGCTTTTACTTTCTTAAAGTTTAAAATTCGTTCTAGATTCTTATTCATTGTTCCTGGCTATGAATTCATTGAACCTTGGTTACATTGGTTCCTGTCATAGGCTCAGTTAGGCACATTTTTCTACTGATGTCTACTCTGTCACCGTCAATAAAGTTGCTCCCCTACAGTTTGCTAGTATGACGAAGGCACCCAGATCAAAATGAAAAGAACTTATTCCTCTTTAAGTGAAAAAAGAAAGAAACAGAAGCACATAAGTATAAATGATGAATGCTGCTGGTATAGCCTCAACTATTACTTCCACTAGCATCACATTGTTTTGTTTGTTCTTTCTTTGACGGCTAACATTAGCTAACTTAGCTAGCAGAGAAATGTGTCCAACTCTGTAGTCTAGTATGAGCGCCACCAGTTGGTTTGTTAGCTTAGCTAGGAGGCTAAGCTAATGTGGACGTAGTACTAATACTACAGTATGAGTCAACTTAAGTAGTGTTTCTGCTATTTCTAGAGTTTTACCTGTTGTTTTATAGAACACTAGAACATATCCTTATTTGGACAACACGTTATTTTGTAATGTCAATGTCAACTGGAAGTTTTTTAAATTTTATTTAAAAAAAAAGCAGCTGAAATCGCTCAGTTGGGAGAGTGTTAGACTGAAGATCTAAAGGTCCCTGGTTCAATCCTGGGTTTCAGCAGACATCACATTTCACTCTTTGTTACAATATGTGTGACGAATAACACTTTGAACCCCCGTGGGACAAATCAATAAGAACAGACTCGCAGAGTAAGAAAGGTATTCAGATGTCAAACTTTGGGGTTTCTTGTGTAGAAAAAAAACACTGCTTGGTGTTCTTCTTCCCCACCTGCACAACTCTCTGCCCTCTAACCTCTTTTAACACTGGTATGTTTGAAGGCCATCGACATATTCTAACCAACTATTCATCGTCTGAAAGGATTAACACAGTATATACTATTTAAAGACACAAAAATCAGAGCAAAACAGTACTTTCTTACCTTGTCTACAGAAGTACACACTATTTTAAACACGATGTCTGTATTGAGCCCTGCGATAGACTGGCGACCTGTCCAGGGTGTACCCTGCCTCTCGCCCAGTGACAGCTGGGATAGGCTCCAGCAGACCCCGCGACCCTTAACAGGAACAAGCGGTTACAGAAGATGAATGAATGAATGTCTGTATTGTATTTTTTTCACATGTTTAATTGAAATGGACCCAACCATTCAGTAAAAGCGTTTAAAAACGTTGAATTTCATTACAGCTGTGTTAAACGACACTGCAACCTTTAGACAGCTCCTTTAAACAAACGTTTCAGAATATTTAACTCCAGGAATCTCCGTTTAGTCATAAAGTTCAGTTATATTTTTTTAAGATGTGAGTCAGGAATTGAGAAACTCTACAAATGTAAAAAACGGCCTGAATTAAAATGTAGGTTAGTCGGTTTATTCTGCCAGAAACACCTGAAGAACAGATGTGTCAAGGGAAAATAATAACAAAATAAAGTGTGTCAGTGCAGATTGATGAATATGCACTAGGGAGTTTTTGTACCAGAAATTATATAGTTTGAGATTAGTTCATGTGGCCTGGGGGGAGAGCAGAGATGCCTAGAGAGAGATGCATCAGTAGGAATCATTTGGAAGAGGAAGACAAAAGCCCAGGAGGAGTTTTATCTCTGTGAGTGTAAACAGGGTTGACACACTGGTATTTCCTGACTTCCAGGGGTGAGTCAAACGATGGTCTAGTAGCAGAGGTAAAAGTACTGCATCTTTAAAGTGGATTGTCCCAGTTAGTTTGTTGTTTCTTATAGTTTTTTTTTTTCCCATTTTGGTCAGGTTAGTTCAAGGTGAGATGGCTATCTGACAGCCTCACCTTGAACTAGCCATGACCTTGTGGATTCCTTAACTTTTCCTCAAGCGCCATAAGTAGGTTTAAGTTTCACTTTGTTTGGCATGATTTGTTTTTGCATCTAAGTCAACTTATGTAGCACACAAGCTACCCTGATGCTTCTGCGTCAGACCTGCAACGTTTATAAGATAATTTCCATTCGGCATGATTTGATCTACCTTGAGAAATCAACGCAGCTGACTTGTGTTTTAGTGGTGTAATTACTGCGATAATGACACATCAGCGCACCAAGTATAAATTCTTATGTGACATTATGAGGCGAGATTATGAGGTCATGACCTTAGGAGGGGGTGGTGTTATCGAGGTCATGATATCAGCAGAATGTGACATCATGAGGTTTCCCTCGACAAGAGGCAAGGTACACCTTGGACAGGTTGGCAGTTAGTGTTGTGCATGTGCATATTTTTGTGAATTGTGAACTGAATGCATAATTTTTCTGACTGTGAGCATAGACGTGAGTTTTGCTCAGTCTGAATTGAAATAACGACGTTCACCCCTGTTCAGGAAAAAAACGAAATAAAAAAGTTTTACGATTGCTGTCACCCGATGTGCAATTTACGGCTTACAGCTTGGCTGGTGCAGCTGAAAGAGAAGCCGTCTCCGGCACTGCAGAAGCAGCTAATCCACACAAACAGTTGAGTTATTTCCATACAACAGAAAAAATGAAAAAAATGGTGGTAAAAAATATCACAGGTCAGTCAGAGATTCTATTGAACAAGAATAGCTCAAAATCAAAAAATGTGAACTATGAACTTGAGGTGAATGTTTTTGGACTGTGGGAGGGTGCCGGAGCATTAGTATTAGCATTAGCGCGGTGGCTTGAGGAGGCTGAGACCTCCACCTCATCAACCTCTCGACTTTTCCTGAACCACCATCAGATGTTTTGAGTTTCAGTTTCTCCAATAATTTCATCTAAATATCTGGAAAAACTGATGGCATTCCTGTCAGCGTTTGGTCATTCTTAAGATACGTTTTTGCTTCTGTGTTGGACCTACACCATAGGTATGGTGTAGCCTGACGTGCACTTCCCCAGAAATGTAACATGTTGCAGCGGTGCAGACCCAGACCACAAAAATTGTGATTGGTCCGAAATGCATTTCCTTGTCCATGTCTCTCAGTGGTTAGACATCTTAGCATGCTGATGTTAGTTTTCAGCTCTAAATCACAGCAGCTAGTATGGCAATTAACAATGGAAGAGAGACAGACCATCATAACACTTAAAAATGTAGGTCTTTCCTACAGGGAAATTGTAAATAAAGTCAAGGTGTCAGTGAGTTTTCGTCTCCACTCGAACAGAGTCACCGACCCTGGATCCAGCGAGTCACTGACCCTGAGGTTCATCCTACAGCAAGATAATGACCCAAAACACAAGTCCAAGCTATGCCAGAACTACCTCAGGAAAAAAGAACAAGATGGTAAGCTTGAAAACATGGAGTGGCCAGCACAGTCTCCAGACTTAAACCCCATCGAGCTGGTTTGGGATGAACTGGACAGAAGAGTGAAAGCCAAGCAACCTACAAGTGCCACACATTTATGGGAACTTCTGCAACAGACTTGGGAAGAACTTTCTGAAGAATATTTGATTTCTATTGTAGAAAGAATGCCACGAGTGTGTTCAGCTGTTATATCTGCCAAAGGTGGCTACGTTGATGAATCAAAAGTTTAAAATACATTTTGGTCTATAAATTGATTCCATGATTTCTTTTTCAACTCAAATTGCTTATTTGTTCTATGCTTTCATTTCAGAGTGCAATGAGACACTAAACTGAATAAAATCTGCATTTTTGTGGTTTCTAGTAAAGTGACTTTTGGGACGTTATTTTGTAAAGACAACAGGCTGTGAAACACACATAGTTGAATAAAACATGTCATTTTCCTTTTAAATGTCCCAAGTAACATACAAATACACTGACAGTAAGTAGCCTTACATTTAAAACGAAGAATTAGATTAAAAACAAACGTTATTTGGGGGTGAATAACTAAAACACGTATATGTTGTGAATAATACCTTTCAAATGTCTATTTATGTGTAGAATACATACTGACAATATTACGTTAAACATTGTGTACGAATTTCGGTTGCGTTTTCAGTAGGTATGTCCCTCCCGCTCTGCCGTAGCAGGCCTTATCATTCAATACCGGAAGCCAAGAGGTCCTTTTCCCCGCAGACTCCAACATGGTGAGCAGTTTTTCCTCACGATTCGTCTCCGACATAATCTTTAAACATCACTTTTTGCTATAGTTTTATCAAACACGTTTATGTCCTCGTATGAAATTCCACATCATATAAAATGGTAGATGTGTAAATTGTAATCAAAACCTACGATGTCTGCTCTTTATTGATGATTTAATATGACCTAACCCCACTTCGGTTTTTGGCTTGTTAGCTTGAGTGCGGCTATCACTTTTAGCTTGTTAGTTAACGGAAACCTGGATTTAGTCAGTGTAAATGGCCCTGAAGCTGAATGATTTTTGTCAATCCTATTTAATAATTTAACATCAGGGTGAAAGAGAGACACTCGAATTAAGTAAAGTCTGCTATAATCTTAGCATGGCTAGGCCGCAGCCGGCTATGCTAACCCTACATTGATTCCTGCAGCATGTTAGCGAACGATGCTAACCTGACAGAATGTAACGGCTCCTTAATTGTCTTTCCGGCGTTGGATACTCCAGAAATATAGAGTTGTAATTTCATTTGGTTTCCGACACCACCACAACCGGCTGTTTTGTGCTTCTTTTGACCGGCTTTTTTCTCCCTCCTTCTCCAGGCAAGAGGACCGAAGAAGCACCTCAAGCGCGTCGCAGCGCCAAAGCACTGGATGCTGGACAAGCTCACTGGAGTGTTTGTAAGTCATAAGTTCATTCAACACTTAATTAGACGTTGTTTAGCTTTACGGAAAAGTTAAAATTTTGTGTAGTAGTAGATAAATGAGGCTCAGGCTTTATTTGAATAGGCTTGGATGAATGTTTAGCTATAGCAAACGTGTATCAGTAGAGATAAGACATTAAAAAGTAGAACGCATGATGTGGCTAATTCTTACCAGGATTGTCTATTCTGCCAGTCAAACGGTTTATTCCACTGACTTTCCCACGTTTTCAGAGTATCTAGAAGTTGATGTAGCAGTTTAAGTAGAAATCAGGTCATTTCAAGGAGTTATAATTGGTGCTAGTTCTCTGCATTGAGTCAGAAGTGGCTTATGAGTCTCTGTCTATACTCTTAGTCGCGTTGTCGTTCACAGTCAGTGTTTTCTAAAAATGTAAGCCAGGTTGATGGTTGCTCATCACTAATGGTCCATTTACACTGTGAGCATTAAAAGCTACGACTTGGTTAGCTTTACCAGTGACAGTTTCACGGTTGGAGCTAGTTCTGGGTACTGCTTCTGATTCCATATGAGTTCATTTAAAGGTATTTCAGTTTCAGTAGTGTTATTTAAAACTGTAATAATGTTGTCTTTGGTGCCAGAGATTTGTAGTATTTCCACAACATGGCTTTGGTGATGTCCAGCTCTTCTGTGTTCATATTTTTAATTTCAAACAGCTTTCAGGTCTGACGGCGCTCTGAGTCTTAGCTTTGCTGGTGTTTTGGATCTCATCACGTGGATTAATGTTGCGCTGAGATCTCTAATGTGGAATCTGGAAACACCTGAGGATTGTGTGGATCAATATAAGATATCAAGATGGACATGAGTGGATTTTTTTTTTAATCCGGTCCTTGTTGGAGTCGCCCGGCACTCTAACATGCACTGAGCGTGTGGCAGTGGGTGAAGCCAACACGTCTGATTGGCTGTGCCACCACCGCATCAGTGGAGCAACAAAAAAAGTTGATCTCAGCTGAACTTTTCATGTGTTGCACGTCACAGCAACAAGTGTCAGGCGTCGGCTTGTCGCTTCATGTCATTGGCTTCCATTGAAAGTGCGTTTTTTGTTTTGCTGCAAGTCTGAATGTAGCATAAGTTGTAACTTACCGTGCAGTGACGCAGACCACAACTGCTGTGTAGTTATTGGTCAACATTTATTAGCTCCGATGTGATCCGTTCAGATCCAGTCACCTATGTTTGAAATGCACAGAGGAACTTGACGATGCAGACATGTCGCGTAGATATTTTTCTTGAGTGTACACCAATTTCTACACTGGACACAAACTTAGGAAAGCGCTGTAGTTGGAAATGCGCGTTTGTGTTCTAGAAGGGTATTATCTGACCTAACAGTGATGTCAGGTTACCTCCAAATACTGATGTCAGTATCATCTTCCTCTCAGGCTCCACGTCCTTCCACCGGTCCCCACAAGCTGAGGGAGTGCCTGCCCCTCATCATCTTCCTGAGGAACCGCCTCAAGTACGCCCTGACTGGAGATGAGGTGAAGAAGATCTGCATGCAGAGGTTCATCAAGATCGACGGCAAGGTCCGCACCGACATCACCTACCCTGCTGGATTCATGGGTGAGTCTTTGAAACCTTGTATATAACCTGCTGAATGAATTGTCATCCAGTGATTAGCAAGAGTTGCATCTGCTTACACTGATGCTCAGTGGACAAACTGCTTAGCTTCATGACTGATATAGTGTTCAGTTTATGTAGAAAGGACATCAAAAAGGAGGTAATTGAACTGGATTGACTACCAAAATAATGGCAACATGTTCCAATACAACAGCTGAATAGTACTACAAACCACAGCCTCTGAAATGAAAACAGTTGAATCAGCAGCTCTGTTATTTGAAACAAATACTTTAAGCTATAACCTCAATGAAGCTAATATTTAGTACAAGACTGTTCTATTAGTGTTATCACTAGTGTACCTAATGAAGGAGCAATGATGACTATGTGGGTTTGATCAGCAATGGGATGAAACTACACAACCAATCCTCTAAGAAGTTCTGAGCTCCAGCCGTAACACTTTAATATTCATAACTCTTAAGTGGAAGAAAATAATTATTAACAGTCATTCTCAACCTAGACGAATGGATTAAAGGTTGTCTGTGGCCAGTCGTGTTAGAGATTCGTCACTGAAGGTGAGTCTGTTCCTGAACAGACTCATTCATTATTATATTCAGTCTCTGCTTCAGTTTTGGTTATCAGGTGGAGATTTCTCTCTTTGATTTGAGATTGAATTTGGTTTTCGATGGATGTGTCTGTTTAGGGTTTGTGTCTAGACATCTTTCATTATTGCTGCCACTTAAATGGAGGGGAATGTGTTGGACTTATCACAAAACCATAGGTTATCTGCTGCTTTGTCATTATGTGTTTAAATTCTGGCACAAAAGTATTTCAGCCTATTTCAAATATAACTCCATGAATAATCTGACATTTTAGATTACATCTTTTAGAAATCTAAAAGTGTGTGTCAGTGATGACAACCCAAGCACTATTTCAGAGTGGACAGCAGGCTTCCTCTAGCCCTGTCAAACAGTTTTCCCTACACTTCATCACAAGGCCGACAGCTTTGTGTGAAGGTGTGGCGTTTTAATTTCCAAATCCAAGGGAAGCCGTCGCTGCATGATGATAAACACTAGGTCACTCTGGGGCCAGAGCAGCTTTCGAAGCCGTACAAAAGATTATTGCAATTAGCGTAAAGTATTTTATAAAGGGTGATTTAGCCTAATGCTGGGCATGCGAAAATACACATTATAAACGAGTTTATAACGACACAAGTTTAATTTGAGTATAAATTTGTGTTGGGTCTGTGGTTTATTTGCATCTTCTGTTATTGATTTAGAGATGAAGGTTTGGTTAGGGTTCAAAATGTAGAGCCAGATCTAATGTAAACAGTGTAAATTCGGGAAGCAGTTGAAATGTTTTTTGTAATATATTAATACAACTGCTGGTGTCCCAACACAGTGATAATTGTACATACAGATAATGGCAATTTAATGATTTGACTAACTTTTTCTTTTACCAAAGGGATTTCATTGTGACCTAAACAGAATCTGTTTTTAACGCTTAAATTCGTCTTTTCAGATGTGATTAGCATCGAGAAGACCGGTGAGCACTTCCGCCTCATCTATGATGTGAAGGGACGTTTCACCGTCCACCGCATCACCGCTGAGGAGGCCAAGGTGAGAGCTGGAAATTTAGTTTTAGACATCCTTAAGGTTACAAACCAGGAATTTTGTAGATTGGCTGGTCCACTTTTCCTAACCAGCCTCCTCTTCCTCTGCAGTACAAGCTGTGCAAGGTGAAGAAGCTCCTCGTTGGCACCAAGGGAATCCCCCACCTGGTGACCCACGATGCTCGCACCATCCGCTACCCAGACCCCCTCATCAAGGTTAACGATACAATCCGCATTGACCTTGACACCGGCAAGATCACAGACTTCATCAAGTTTGACACCGGTAGGGTTAACTCTGCGCAAGAGCGTCCTTAATGACACGTCTTTTGTCATGAGGAAATTTCTCTGACCCGTTTCTCCTCCTCTCCTCAGGTAACCTGTGCATGGTGACTGGTGGTGCTAACTTGGGTCGTATCGGCGTGATCACCAACAGGGAGCGTCACCCTGGCTCCTTCGACGTGGTGCACGTCAAGGACAGCACAGGCAACACCTTCGCCACCAGGCTCTCCAACATCTTTGTCATCGGCAAGGTGAGCGTGCAGAAATGTTAAGTTGGCTAATGGTAGTGCCTCCTAGCCCCGAAGCTAATGGTAGTGCCTCCTAGCCCCGAAGCTAACGGTAGTGCCTCCTAGCCTCAAAGCTAATGGTAGTGACTCCTAGCCTCAAAGCTAATAGTAGCTCTTCATGTTTCTCCTTTTGAATGACCAATACAGACTACTTCCATCTTCCCATATGAAGAGATATTCCTTTTCATGCCTGTAGTCCTTTTCGTGTGTTCATGTGCACTTTTAAGTCTGCCTTTGTTGCCGATAGTTCTTTGATGTCGGTTTGAGATTCAGACTTGGAGCAATGATGACAATTTCTGGTTTTGATCAGCAATGAAAATAAACTACCAATCCTCTAAGAAGTTCTGAGCTCCATGATCAAACTGTCCAAACATTTTCTCAAGTACAAGCTGTTATTCTTCCAGTCATTCAAACATGCTCTGATCTTAAAATGGAAACTCAACTCTTATCACGGCACCACCAGTCACACCAATAATGTCTAATAGTGGCTTGTGTTGTGCTACGTTAAATGGAGCTGTTAGCTTTAGCATGAAACAGGGCAGGTACCAAAATAAATGGAATAAAGCCATCGTCAGGGCTATCGTAGTATACATGTTAAAACCAGTACAATCCAGTAGTAACGATGCGGTCAAGCTAGATGTCAGATATACTGGCATACTGGTAAAACCACCAGTGTCAACAAGTGATGGAATAAGTTACCACACCATGTAATTGGCTCTGTGAACTGTGCTCTAACACACTGATGATGATGAGGACCTGGCCTGTGGACAGTGTTGATAATAAGACGCCTTCATAATAAACTCTCCGTTACCTGACATTTGTTAGGCGGCAGAGAAGAGCACATCTGTCAGCAGCACCATCAACTCTTGGCTGTGTGACATTTATTCTGTGGGCTCGGCCCTGCTTTTTCTTCGCCTTGATCTGCGTTGAAGTGTTGGCGTTCAGATAAATGTTAGCACAATGAGGATCTGAGCTTCTCTCGCTTTCCTAATGTTTTGTTTTTTACAGGCTGTGAAGAGTATATACTCTAAGTGTTCATTTCTGCTGAATAAATCTTTACAAAGTGTTTATTTACTTTTACTTATCACTGCGCCCCTCTTCTGTCCCGTTTGTCTCCAGGGCAACAAGCCATGGGTGTCGATGCCCAGAGGAAAGGGAATCCGTCTGACCATCGCCGAGGAGAGAGACAAGAGGCTGGCCGCCAAACAGGGCAGCAGCTAAACCAGCCACAGAACAGACCGACCCCTGGTTTTCAAATAAACTGTTATTTACAAAACACTCAGATCGTATTTGTGCTTTATTACGGTACAGATGAGACCGCATGGAAGTCCTATTAAAGTCCCTTGCTAAATTTAGAAACTAATACTAATATGATTTGCTATCATAATAAAGGTCATATAAAGGGAAGATGTTAAAAACTGGGGGAGAGCTTGTTAGAGCTGATCTGTGTGGGATTTCTCCAAGTACTCTGGCTTCATCCAAAGAAATGCTTGTTGGGGTTAATTGGTGATTCTAAATTGGGCTTATGTGTGAATCTGAGTGTGAATGAAGGTTTGTCTTTTTGTGTTAGCCCTGTCATACCCTGCCTATCGACCAATGATGGTTGCAATAGTGTCCTACCCCCCCCCCCCCCAAACATAATGCTGGTATAGAACTGTCAGTGTCCATTCTGACCCTTTCCACTGCTGAAAGCTCCTACAATGGACACATGAGTGTCACAGCTGGACCATGGAGAAGGAAGGTGATCTGGTCTTTACAGTTTGTGGATGGTCAGGTTGGAATCATTTGCCTGGTAAACATATGGCACCACTGTGAAAGGGTCACCCCCTTGACATTAACATGGGTGTACTTAGTCTGCAATGCAGGAGTAGAAGAATCTGGGGAACAACTTCATCTCATGGTGCAGAGTGAAACACCTTTGGTTCAAAACGGCTAAAACCAAGGGACTAGTATTAGTGGATTTCCGGAGGTCCAGGCTCCACCTGCAGCCCGTAAACATCAATGGGGAGTGTGTAGAGGTGGTTCAGACCTATAAGTACCTGGGTCTACAGTTGGATCACAAACTGGACTGGTCAGCTAACATAGACTCAGTAAACACAAAAGGTCAGAGCCGTCTCTATTTCCTCAGGACACTAAGATTGTTTAATATCTACCGGAAGCTGCTGGACATGTTCTCTACCAGACTATCGTTGCCATTGCCCTCTTCTACGCTGTGGTGTGCTGGGGAGGCAGCGCTAAGAAGGAGGGCACCTCACAGCTGGACAAACTGATACAGAAGGTGGACTCTGTGGTCCACCACCCTCTGTCTATCTATGTAGCATCCACATAAATACCAGGACCCATGTTTTACCAGAAGAACATTGCATGATAATGACACAGGTTGGTGGTTTTAAAGTTGTGGCTGATCGGTCTATCCAACCATCTCTCCTTTCTCTGCTTTACACACATCCATCTGTTTTCACTCCTAATCCCTCTCATGTCTGCTTTGTCTTCCTTTCTCTCCATCCTTATCCACTTTCCATCTGTCCCCCACTCTCTCATTCTGCACCCTTTCATCAATCTCCTTTCATCGTTTGCACCTTTCCTCCAGTTCCATCCTTTTTTAACCATATCCCTTAAATGGTCTTTTATCATATCCTCCAGTTTTCATCATTTTCACTCCTTTCATTCCTTTTCATTTGCGTCCTTTTGCTACCAATCATGAAACACATTCACCTTCCTCTCTTAGTTCTCACTCTTTCCTGCCAACCATCCATCCCTCAGTTCCCACCCTCCCCTTCATCTTTCCATCGGTACCCAAAATAGCTTCCACATTTCATCCCTCCCTCCTGTAAATATTTTCTCTCCATATCACATCTCTCCTTCACAGCATTTCCTTCCTTCCTCCCTTTGATTCCTACCTAGTCTCCCCTCCTCCATCTTTTACCTAATCCTTCTCTCAAATGTCCCCCTCCATCTCTCCATCTCTCCATCCCTCGTTCTCTCTGTGTTCTGACTTCAGTACCCGTCCATATGGTGACTGCTGGGATGCAGCCTGCTCATGCTCTGCAGAAACCTGGCCTGGCAAACACCACCTCAGCGTGAGTGACGTAACCTGTTCCTGCCCTCGCATTCACCTGTGCAGTAAAGGAGATCAACGCCGCCCTTCTCCCTTCGTGACTTTCATTTCCAGCCCCCGCCTTTTCCACACATGACATACAACACGCGCGACAGGAACATGTGTGGCGGCGTGTTCAGGGGATCATGGCTTGCTCCCGTGACCGTCTGCTCTCTGACACACTGCACAGTACAGTAATCCATCACTGATGGCAGGCAGAATAAGGGCAGTGGGTCTGCTGTATGTCAGAAAAAGAAACTGTAATACTGTATCTACAAAGTAAACCTTCAACAACCTAAACACAACATTCAGACCGCCATTAACGTACAACCATGCTGGCTGTTAACGTTTCTGTTTGACCTTTCTGAACATAGCATTTAGTTTATGTTACGTTCAAATGAGGTAATGTTTACCACTCACATTAGGAGTCTATACGTCTGTATGGTCGGTGTCCTATTGTGGTTTTCACAACTTCAGAAAAGATTAGAGTGCCTGAGCTGTGAAGTGTTTTCTGACTTTTCCAGAAATGGCAGAAGTGAATGGTTATTTCATAGAAATAAGTTACCTGCGTGTTAGCTTGTTAACTGTTAGCATAGGTGGCTTTAGACAATCTTATCGCATGAAACTACAAACCTACAAATTACAACATCCAGACCATCATCAATTAAATCATTTTGAGGATTTTAACCCTTTAAATGCCAGTTTGATTACTTAAAGTTGTTGTTTTCAGGAAGAAAACACAAAATTAGTTATTTTGCATCGAACTAATGTTGGGGGACTGATTGTTTTCAAATCAGTCTTGGATATGACCAAGATTATCTAAAATACTGATTTGATTGCATTATTAATTTTTGTGTAGCATCAGATCTAAAATGTACTATCCTCTTGTGACCTTAGCGGACAAAAATGTCCCATTGACTCCCATTATAACCACATTTTTTAATCTCTCAGCCATGACGGTATATAATCGTTCATTCTGCAATATTAGGGTTTCATTTTTGAGAAAAATAGTCAAATTTGTAATTTTTAGTGACACTAAAATCAGCCATTTTCTCATTATGGGGCCTATGCATAAAATGTTTATTTCATTTGAATTTCAACCTTTGTGTAGAGAGAGACCTTGTTACAAAAAACTGTGCCATATGCACTAACACAGCCAAATGATGAAGAGGAACATTGCCCAAATGGACAAAAATGTCTCTATTGATACATGAGAGATAACTCAGGCAGCAACATAAATGAAGCTGAGATGCGTCAAAATGTGCAGTTCCTCTAATGGCCACTGGAGGCTGGTTCCAAAAGTGAGTAAATCCCCAAAGACCTCCATGTTAGAATGTTCTCAGCAGAAATAAAGATGTGTACATATGGTACAGAAACAGTTTTGGTCTCTATAGCTAAATCCACCATTAACTGTAGGGGAGAATTATTGGATAATTTGCTTGTTTAATTTACATCAAGGCCTAAAGTCAAGCGTAATTAACAGGTGGCAGCTGTCTGCCGAAGCTCCACTCACCATTCACCACCATCCATTCATGCTTCACCTCTTTGACTATTTTTGGATCAGCCAGACATTAGTTGGAGTCAAGCACTTCCAATATGGCAACATCCTGAGCCACTACACTGAGCTTCAACACTATTCATGGAGGGTTTGTACATGTTTTTGTACAGTCCAGTCCAGGTTTGACCTGAATGCAATTTTTTACATTAACAAAAGAGCCTAGGAAGTTACTAAAAACTAACTGGATGTTAACATTCCTGTTGTTGTAAACAAATTCAGCTATCCTGCACTTGGATAATGTGTATGACATCGTTGTTTGTCTTCTGTCCATCACCACGTAAAGCCTGCCATAACGCAGTGATTGGCTGGTGCATAATCAGTTCCCAACGGAGAGTATCCTGACCAACTTTTTGCCACAAAAAAGTTGTTGGTGGGGAAGCTGGTCTGGATACCAGGGAATTTTTTTTTTGCAAATTAAGTTATTTATGTAACTTGCTATTTTCAGACATCATGAGTTCCCAAGAACTGAACAATGGTATCCTATCTGAACAAAATAAGACCCAGTCAGAATGATCCTTTAATGATTTAAGATGAGTTTAGATTAGCCGGGGGTGCAAACTGAAAACATTCCACAGTTGTAGCCGTGAACTTTGACCCTGACATGACTTGTAACAAACCAACAAACACTTATCAGGGTTTGTGGTTCAGTAACAAATCAAAAGTAGCGAGGCTGTCCCCATTTTTTTATAGGCCTGGGACTAGTTTATGAAAATAAATAAGGGCACACGCACACATGGACACATAGCCTTTGAACGTTAGAAATATGAGACTCGCCAGACGCATGCTTTGCTCCGGTCCTGTTCTGCAGCCCCTTGTGAGCTGTGCAACAATCACATTAGATTCACACACAGAGTCTTTGAAGTGTATTCGGGCTGGATGGTAAGAAAGGCAAGAGAAATGTGAGTTGCAGAGGAAGCACAGAGAAAAACATTCACTCAAATAACAGAGAAACTAACATGCTGAATTATCTCCAAAGGATTAGACGCACTGCATAAACACAGCAGCCGTCCAATAACTCTTAGTTAGTTGGATAACTAAAACATTTGGTAGTTTGGTACATTTTTCATTTTTTCACAGATTTACAGAAACTCTATGAGTCTAAACTTCTGCCTTCAGCATATTAAACATGTTTTTGAATTTACTCAACTTTGATGTGAATACCCTTGAATTAAAGCAGAGTCTGCATTTTCAGCACATATTCATTACACAACTGTAACTTGAATTTTTTTTTTTAAGTAATAAATATTATGTCGGTGTCCAAACAGATAGGGCCCTAACTGTATTTAAATATTATGGAAGGAAGTCATCTTTTCAAAGATTCAACTTTTTGGCTCAGCTCCCTTTGAAGTGCTTACTTTTATGGCTCCCAAACAGCTCCAAAATGGCTTTTCATTTAGTTTCACTTCTATTATATCCATATATAGTTATATAGTTTGTGTGATGGTAAGCAGTTGTTTTCATAAAAGCCTTATTTTTAAGCATTTCCTTTTTGTTACAGAAAATGGTTACTATTTTAAACATTTTAATCAAAGCACCCCTTTCTTTTTAACACAATGGTATGATCCTAGTCTGTTCTCGCATGTGATTGGCTGAATGGGGTGCCCATCATATTAAAGTCCTGCCCCTGCCTGCGTGGATTGCAGGAGCCGCTGAAACTTTGGCTCCCGACCGGAATTCTTTGTTTGCAACAAAGAATCGGATCTTAGAGCCGGCTCGTTCGCGAACGGCACATCACTAGAATAATAATGTGTGGTTCAGTGGTACTAAACGTGTTATTTTGGGGCTATGTGTTGCTGGAGAGACTTCCCCTACAGTGTGTGTTTCGATTGGTTTCTGCTACAAGTGTTTCCTAGCAACTAATTGGAGCAACTCTTCACTAGGAAAGATGTTCCTTTAATTATTTTAACAGAAACTCAGCTGAAGCTTCAATCCCAGCATAGCTATGAATGTGGCTGCAGCGTGTGTGATGTTGAGGGTCAGTAGACTTAGTGGACTGCATGGAGATAAGCAGTCAAGAGAACTTTTGTCAGACTCTGCTGGAAAAATCGAGAAAGTCGTACAGAGAGAGAGATTCGAGACTTATTAGAAGTACATTTATTTAAAGTCTGCGACAGTTTTGGTTTTTCTTGTTTCAATTAGTTCATCTAATCAGTATCTTCATGGGGCCTCTCCTGAATGATTTAACAATGCTCTAGGTTTATGTTGTGCCCATCTGTTTTTCAGAAATCATGTTTTCTCCCTCATTTTGGCACGCTTAAGATGAGTCTAAATACTACAATACCCATGGGCCTCAGGAGCTGTTGCCATGGAGACAAAGTGGAACAGTAAAGGGGACTAGCAGCAATGTGGAGACAAGAAGCCATGAAACAGTATTCAGTGGGATGCATTGATGATAGGAGATAAAACATTATGTGTTGTGAAGTGAGTGGTACCAAGTGGAACTAATCTCTGAGGTAAAGATACAGTTTTCCCAGATGTTTCCCAAAGAACCACGTCCATGACTTTGTGATTGCATTTTCTTTTCTTTTCAAACAGAGAACGCTGGCGACAAGAAGAGCTTGCTCTGTCCAAACACTAGCTCATGCAATTCATACAACCCATCAGAGTATTATTAGCATATTTCGATTTGATTGCTGGGCCTAATCAGTTCCCAGTGGCGAGAATTGAAGTTGGTCTGGCTTCCAGGCTACAAAGTAGTTGTGAGTTGTTTCAGTGTAATGCTTTATCCATTAAAATCACTTTATTAAATCTGAAAAGCTGCTACTTAGGAAATGGTTAAAAACAGATTGAAGAATACCTGGTGTCTCTCGATCCAGGAAAAATACATTTTAATGCCAGTGCATTGCAATGGTACCTCTTATTTCAGACTGTATGACAGACGATAAATTAGAATTTTGGAGCTGTCCAATGTTTTTGCAGTGTATTTCATTAGTAGCCTACATGACTTAGATCAACCAAAAATGTCAAATCTCCATGTATTCTTTAAGGCTTTAATATTATTATATTAGCCATCTTGTGACCTGTCAGATTTATCTCGCACGTGTTGACCTCCAGGTTGAGAACTGCTTAAATAAAGTATTTCTCATTCATCTGCTTGAGTCACTTTGGATGGATATTCATGAAGAATGAAAAGACCGAATCAAAAGTGAGACAGAGAGGAAGAAGAGGGGAGCAGAAGTGGACAAAGTAATGGAGGTAAATTTGGAGCGTGCTCCCTGCGCGAGTTCAGAAAGTGGGCCGAGCTGCTTCAAACAATGAACTCAGTCATCGGGGGGAGTGTGGAAGGCGGGAGACTGGGTGAGGACAGCTGTTTCTAATCAATTGCTTCCATGTGATTGACTGCTGGACCGAGCATCTGATGATTGGACGAATGGCTCGTTGACAGTCGAGGTCGTGGTCCGAGGGCGGGCTAGTTTGTTCTTTCAGTCAGTTGCTGATTGACTGGCTGGCAGATTGGTTGTCACGGCAACTAATTGGCCAGGGTTAGAGTTCTGATATGTGGAGTGTGAGTACGCATGGTGTAATGTAGCCACGCCCTTCTGCTGCTGCTACTTTTTCGTACTCCACACTCACAGTAGGGACCCACATTCTCGCTGTCTTGCACACACAAACACACCCGGCTCTTCCGTCTCTTATAAGATTCTCATGTTGATGTTTTCAATTGTGTCAATAAAACGCAGTTTGTGTTGAAATTCCTTCTCGTCCTCTCCCTCCATCCCCCTCTCCATAAGACGGGCTCAGACTGCATGAACAAAAACATTTAGGTAAGCCAAGTTCACGTCTGGGAGGGGTTGCTGAAGGAGGCCCGGGGGGCGCGCTCAGGACCAGATGTGCTTTTTTTTTATTTTGGAGGGAAGAGGAGGGGTACGCTCACAACTCTCGGGTAGAGGATTCGGGGCGTTTTCACTGGGCTCCAGAGAAAGTGGAGAGACGTCACTGAGAAATAAACTGAAGTCCAGCTGCAGGAGAAGATCAATGCAGTGCTGGAATGCACTGTAAAAGATGAAGAAATTGACAAAATTATATTATAGCTACTACAGCTACTATAGCTTTGAATGAAAGCACTATGTAGGGGTGTTTATCCACTTTGTTTGCTGCTTCCAAAGTGTTCAAAGGTATCCTTACAGCCTGCTATCAAACCGTTTCCTTTTGTGACAGTTTGTGTCAGTTCTCAGATCAATGTTACCAACAATAAGAAGCTCAAAGGTCAAATCACCTAATTGTGTTTAGACTCAGAGATTCAGCAGCTGTTTTTTGCTGCAGGTGGTTTGATTGCTAATCAATACTTTTTGAGAGCTATTCTAAAGAAACGTGGAGCCACTAATAAATATGTTGTTTCCGCCAACTGAATATAAGGAAGATAGGAAGAGGTACAAACCATTGTACAGTGCTGGTCTCTCCTGAATCATGCTGATTCTGAGAGAGCAGAGACGGCAAGAAGAGCTAGCTCTGTCCTTACGCTACCAATATTTTTCTGTCCTGCCTGTTTCACTCAGAAGCATTAGTGGTGGGCAATATACAAGAGGGTTACCTAGAAAACCAGAGACTGGAGCTTCCATTAGTGACCAACTGTCAGCTACAAAGAGACGGATGGCATGTTTTTGATGCGCATCTACACTTAATTGTTCCTGAGCTTTCAACTGTATCTCAGAGTCATCACTAAATGCAGTTTAGAAAAAAAAATAAAAATCAGTTTCAATTACCACAAGATGTTTGCGATTAACATAAAAACAACTAACACAGTGGAACTATTAACAAATATGTTGCCTCCACTGACTGTAAAGATGATAAAGATGGACCAACACTCCATGGCGCCAACTATACATTTTTTGCAGAGTGGTTTTGAAGCTCAATGTAGTGTCTCTGGCCATCTCCATCTTTGCTTTTCATACCAACAGGTTGCAGTAGCCATTCAAAACGGGGAAACAGGAAGATCTACTGTTAGTTGGGAGCAGTGTTTGGAATAACGCCGTTTAAAGTAACGGCGTTAGGTAACGCCGTCATTTTTTCAGTAACGGGGTAATCTAACTAATTACTTTTCTCGTCGTTACAACGCCGTTAACGTTACTGGACGTTAAATGCGGTGCGTTACTATACATCGATTGAATAAACTGTGTAATCCGAACGCACCCCTGGCTCACCGCTAGTGAGGAGGTGGGTTAATAACGAGGTAAGCGATTATGATTGGCTAAGGCAGAGTCATGTTTCATGGTAGCCAATCAGAGCCAGTGGTTTTACACACATGACAGCACACGCGCCACACACACACACAACAGCTCAACAGAGATTCGATGAAGCAGCAGAGACGGCGAGTCAGGAGCAATCCGATGAAAAGTTGGCATTTTCAAGGTGGAGATATAAGCACTACTTCAATAAATAAAAAAATTCATTGTGGTCAAAGGGAGGAACGTGCATGTAATGTGTACATTATGTCCAGGAGCAAAGACTTTCTCGACATCCGCTGTAAGCAACTCTAATTTAATGAAGCATCTCACAACGACACGCATCTACAAAGCTAGTGGCCAAAAACACCGATACCTCCACCACAGACGATAGCTCGCCGTCTAAACCCTACCGAAATATAAATATTATAAAAATAAATTTAATATAAATATAATTATAAAATATATATATAAATATCAAAAGTTATGTACAAACACCTGTCTGTTCTACTCATTTCAACTGACTTGTGAAAACTGCTCAAAAAAATCCAAATTCTTTGACATATAGCAACTTTTTTTTTTAACAGTAACGCAAATAGTTACTTTCCCTGGTAATGAGTTACTTTTATTATAGAGTAATTCAGTTACTAACTCAGTTACTTTTTGGAACAAGTAGTGAGTAACTATAACTAATTACTTTTTTAAAGTAACGTTCCCAACACTGGTTGGGAGGCTATGAAGAACTGCTGTTAGCTAGGAGGCTAGAAAGCTAGAAAGAGACAAACTACTGTTAGCTGGGAGGTTAGAAAGCTAGGAAGAGCTGCTGTCAGCTGGGAGGCTAGGAAGGTAGGAAGAGCTACTGTTAGCTGGGAGGTTAGGAAGGTAGGAAGAGCAACTGTTAGCTGGAATGTTAGGATGGTAGGAAGAGCTACTGTTAGCTGGGAGGCTAGGAAGGTAGGAAAAGCTACTATTAGCTGAGAGGCTAGGTTGCTAGGTAGATGGACTATTAGCTGGGAGGCTAGGAACCTAGGAAGAGCTACTGTTTGCTGGGGGACTAGGCAGCTAGGAAGCGCTACTGTTAGTTGGCAGGCTAGGAAGATAGCTAGCTGATCTTCAAACAGTAGTACAGAGCTAGCGTCTCCTGAATCATGCTGATTCCGAATAGAGAGATTAGGTAAAGATGTAAAATGAGAAGAACCTTCTGTGTGACCTTTGAACTTTGTCATTGTGTTTGTCTACTTGTGCAGTGGTTTGTTAAGATGATCAGCCAGTCGGAGAGATCTCTCGTTCCACTGTTGCTTTAACATGCCAAATTGTCTGAAAAGCTGGTGACAGGGGGCCGACTAGTGCCAAAGTTGCAGGGCATACCATCAAATCCAGGACTACAGAGACTTGGCCCAACTCTGGCCAATGGCTGACCATCAGCTTAGTGTGTCATTTACAAATGAGGTTGAGTGGAGCTGAGGTGGGAGGGTGCAAAGTTGTAAAGTTGGACATTTTAACATGGAGGTCTAAGGGGATTGAGTCAGCTTCAAGTGGCCATTTGAGGAACTGCAATTTTTTTTTTCACTTGAGTCCACCCCGCACCCAATCAAACTTGATATGAAAGTGCCAATTTCAAAAACAAAATCTCAGAACTCACTGCTGAGATACATAGTTTTCTCAGTTTATTCAAGTCCAAACCAAAGCCAGCTTAAGCACTGGAGACATCAAAACACCAACACATGACTAATTAAAGCAAGTCTTAATATAATCACAGCAAACATTAGATTCCGATGCTCTCATTTCTCCTGAGAGGAGGTGAACAGAGGACAAACTGTAACTGTAAGATTTACAGCACAACTGGAAACCAAAGACGAGTCAAACGGCTCCAGAGAGGCAGGATGAAGCCGAAACGTCTCCTCCTCCTCCTCTTCCATGGAGTCCGTGGGGCCACGTCATGTGTCTGAGAGGCTCCTGCAGAGATGCCTTAAAGAGATACTCTCTGACCACTTTTGTTGTCTTGTTTTTCTTCTCTGCACACTTGTTGTCACTTTGTGGGGAGGAAGAAGAAACCTCTCTGTGACCGCCCGGTAATGTTGGTCGAACAGACTTGGCTCACGTCAGGGATGCATTCAGAGGCGGTGGGGGAAAAAAAGCAGGAAAAAACACATCTCTGTCCTAATGAGGAACTTGTGACTCTGTTATGTAATCTGATGTGTATCTGATGAGCAGCCTGCCCTGATTCTTTGCTTTTCACTCATGGGAAACTAATGTTGAGCGAAACCAGTGACACAACTGAAGTGTCCAATTAAGCTAATGGCTGTTAGCTTGTGTGAATATGGAGGGAAATTAGCTCCTTAAGACATTCGAGACTTATTTTGATTAACATATTAATTTAATCTTAAACCTGAAACACTGATAAATTCAACACAAAACGCATGTTTTTCCTTTGAGTGCTCTGCCTTTAATAGTATATTTTGCAGGCTACTGTCTATTTTGGGTTAGTTTTCGGGCAGATTTGACCCCTGTCAAGTCAAATTTATGACACTGATTCTTGAATCATTTTAGATCTAAAAATCTATTAATATTTGTTGGTTTAATGCCATTTATTGGTTGACTTAGATTGAAATTGCGACATGCAGGTTTAATTTTACTAAAAGTTGAATCAGCTAAAAGACTAACAACAGCAAAAACACGGACAAGAGTTGCCTACATTTCCAGCTGTTCCACAATGTTTTTGAGACCATCATCAAGAGGCAGCGGACGCCTCATACATTTGGAGGCTTTTCTCGTGCCAGTTTGTGTCACTTCTTAGATCAATATTTCCAACAATAAGAAGGTCAAAGGTCAGACTACCTAATTGTGTTTAACGCCAAAAACAAAGAGATTCAGCAGCTATTTGCAGCAGGTGCTTTGATCCTAATCAATACCTTATGAGAGCTATTTTAAAGACACGTTGAACCATTAATGAACATGCTGTCTCAGTTCACAGTGTATAAAGGACAAACACTCCGTGAGGTCAACCATAAGTTTTCTGAAGAATGGTTTTGAAGCTCAGTGTGGTGTCTCTGGCCATTGCCATCTTGGCTCTTCATGGCCACCAAGGGGTGGCAGTAGTCTTTATTCGTCATTCAAAAGTGGAAAACAGGAAAAGCTACTATTTGCTGAGAGGTTAGGAAGCTAGAAGGAGCTACTATTAGCTTGGAGGTTAGAAAGCTAACTGCTGCTGAGAGACAAGCTAATAGAGATGGGAGTGGACTCACAAATCACTTCCTGGATAACAGACTATCTCACTGGGAGACCTCAGTACGTCAGGTTGGGGAACTGCACGTCCGAGACTACCGTCAGCAGCACTGGAGCACCACAAGGGACTGTGCTGTCCCCTGTCTTATTCACCCTGTACACCTTGGACTTCAAGTACAACACATAATCATGTCACCTGCAGACGTTCTCAGACGACACTGCAAGTGTGGGGTGTATCAGGGATGGACAAGAGCAGGAATACAAGAATCTGGTGAACAACTTCATCTACAGCCAAAAAAAAGGAGATAGTAGTGGATTTCTGGAGGTCAAGGCCCCACCTGCAGCCTGTAACCATCTACACTGAACTCATCTCAACTTTGAGGTGACTGTTGATACAGATGACTGACATATAATGCAAACACAGAGCCAAGCTTTTACAGCACAGGATTGCAGCACTCAACTTTGATTCCTACCACCAAAATCACTATGGTGACAGCCGACTAGGAGCGTCTGGTGTACCCAGAGGGAGCAGAGTTGTTGACTGTGTTTTCGTAGACAAATTGAGATCTTGTGTCCATACACAAGCGATATTTTAATATTTGAGGTGGGAAATATACAAGAGGGTTACAAAGGCAACCAGAACCTGGAACGTCCATGTGAGACTGTCAGCTACAAAGAGACGAATGACGAGTTTTAGATGTGCATTTACACTTAAATGCTCCTGATTTTTCAGCTGTGTGAAGAATGACTTCCATGAAGATATTCAGTTTAATAATCTACCAAGAGGTTCAGAAAAATAGCCTATATGCTGGCAAAGGTGTATAGACGTGAACATTTCCAGCAGATGTTGAACCTGGGAGTATCACAGGTGCTGCAGGTATAGGAGGTCATGGCTCCGTTCAGACCTTCTACAGGAGTTATTCTGCACCAAACTGTGGGACAAACAGCCCCAGAAACCAAAACAACTTTTGTCCAGCAGTGCATGAAGGAGATGAACCACTGTCCTTCTTCATCTTCTCCTTTCCAGCTGCCCTGTCTCTCCTCAAGACAGGTTTTCTCACCGGGAAACACCAGACTGTTGCGCCCTCTGTCGCGTGTCAAGCTGGAAAAAGTAAACTCTGATGTTGGGTTGGATATTTTCAAAATAAAAGCACACATGAGCAGCTATATAAGCTATATAGAGCATTGTGTCTCTAAAATGAAGGAAACATGACCTGTTAAAATGAACCTGGAGCGTTATATGTAAAGATCTTATCCTATGCGTCATGGTTTTTGGAAACATAAGCAATTTGGATTTGAAATTATTAATAACAAAGGAGGTTTAACTCTAGCCTTAGATGATTCTTTAAAAGGGGTTAAACTTTTCGTAAGTGATCCTCAACACTTCTTTTTGGCTCAAGTGGTTTGGATAAACCTAAATTTGAGCTTTAGTTTTGTAGGTCAAACCGGATGCCTTGTGTGTTTCACTCCGCTTGCTTCCACAGCAATCCTCTCAGCAGCTGAGACTCTCCTCTCTACTGAGGAAAAAAAAAAAATACAGAAACCCTCGCTCGCAGTCAAAAACAATGAGGGCGCACGACGCGCAACACGCTCCAAGCCTCTCCAACAGCGGCGGAGTTTTCCCTCCTGGAGGATTCGTAGCATGCGTCTGTGCGCCACCCGGAGGGAAGAGGACCACAGGGATATAACTTGACAATCTGAGGAGTTTGTTATTTATTTTTATTTTTTGGAAGGGGAAGGAATCATGCCTTTTTGCAAACGCACGATACTTCCGAAAGATGTGTGCAAGCCCGACGGCAGAAGGCTGCCGGAGACGCGTCCGCAGCGGCAGCCAGAGATTTTCGGGGACTTGGCGGACGTGTGCGGCTTCTCCCTGTGCTCGGTGCTCCGGCAGCTCTCGGATCTGTCCCGGCACTCGGTGGGCATCCTGGAGGAGCTGGAGGGAGAGCTTGTGTCCATCTGCCACCGGTCAGGAGCGCTGGAGGGCAGAGTGGTCCGACTGCAGAGGCGCGTCGCGGAGCTGGTCAGCAAACCTCCACCAAGAAGTAAGAGGAAATTAAAAAAAAAAAAAAGAAAGAAAAAAAAAAAAAGAAAGTGTTTTCAGCTCAAGAAAAACACACCTGGAGTCGGTTTGCACAGCTTGCAGATGCAGGAGCAGAGCTGAGGCAGCTTTTTTTTTGTTTGTTTGTTTGGTGTGTCAAACTTTGTGAAATGAGCTCATAGTTTTGTGGAGACTTATGTTTATGGCTGCAAACACTGAATTTCAGATTATGAGCAAGTGAGAGATTTATCACTGTTGGAGGGTGTCAGTCAGCTGGCAGTTAGGTGTCTTCAGATGCTACGGGGAATATCAGACTTAGAAAGAGTCTAAAATGACATTAAACAAACTGAGTTTTATATAAAAGAAACTAGAGCTCATGTCATCAGTAAACAGCATCAGATGTAGGAATGATTTAAGATTGTTGAGGAAGTATTTCTTTTTTTGTATGACCTCTCGGCTCTTGGGATGTGCAGGTTTACAAGATGCCCCTGAAGGCAACACGTTGTTGTGGGTGTGTAGAGTGGAATGTGACAACGCAGATGTCATGCGTGCTTTGGAGTTTTGTCACTTTACCTGTCACTTTATCTCCGTCTCCTACTTCCGTTTTTAACTCATGCGTTTCTTTACCTTTTTCCCTCCATTCAAAGCTTTAAAGCTCAGTTTTTTGGTGTTAAACATCCTGAGTTTAGTTGAATGTGAGAATTTGACTCCGTTAGCCTGTTAAATGATGTGGCCTTACATTCATTTCATGGTTCCTCCACTATTAAAGTTCTATTAAACATATTTTAATAAAAAATCTATGAATGAAGAACCTATTTCAAACAGTAATCTTCACTTAAAGGGGAACTCCGGCGCAAAATGAACCTGGGGTTAATAACACATGTGTACCGAGTTCGACCGTTCTCTGGTATTTGTTTTCATGTATTTGTTTTGTTAGTCAAATGTGACCAGTTTTCTTGCAAACCGCTATTTAGCGTATAACGCTAGCCTTCGGGGCACACCTACACATAAAAAGAATCGCTATTTCTATACCACTAACAAGGCTCACAATATCACCACACTTACACGGTAGCATAACTAGGGTCTCTACATGTAAACCGAAGCATTGAGAACTTTGCAAGTATACAGGCAGTTTATTAAAAAAGGAATACAGTACCGTTCGCGTCCGGCTCGCATATCCAGGCGGGCGCCATCTTTGGGAAACTGAACTCTCTTCGTTCAGTGCTTCTATGCTCTCAGTGCTTTCTTCCGGCAACAGACAGTTCAGTTTCCCCAAGATGGCGCCAGCCTGGATAAGCGAGCCGGACGTGAACGGTACTGTTATTAACCCCAGGTTCATTTTGCGCCGGAGTTCCCCTTTAATGACACTATTCAACAAATCAGTGTAATAACAAAGCATGTTCTTTATTAAAATAGCAATGGTAGTTTAGGATTTAACTTGAATGACTAGAGCTGATTGTAATAAGATGTGCAGCTGTATTAAAGGTTGTTTCCAACCACTTAGAGCATATTTTAGTTTTATATGTGCTGTATACAACTAAATTCGCTGGAAAGAAGCGCTGCCATGCTAGCCATTAGCATCTGCTCTAGAGAGTCTTTGTTGAGTTCATAGCTGAAAAACTACAGATGAGGACCCCCCTATCCCACCTATCAAACAAAAATCTCTGTAATAGTCAAAAATACTGTTGCCTCGTTGTTTTGAGGTCTGAAAGCTGGTGGATCTTCTGCGTTGAGACGCTTGTGCATAGCGTCTGCGCACCTGCTCTGGACTGTTTCACTTTTACTAACTTACTGGCGCTCTGTTTAGAGGATTCCTACACTGTTGAAAGTTGGATACAGGCAGCAGGAGGCAGCTAAAATACGTCAATCAAACCCAATTGGTTTGACTGACGTATTTTTGCTGGAGCATAATCAGTTCCCAATGGAGAGACTCCAGACCAACTTCCTGCCACAAAATATTTGTGGGCGGTAGTTATGCAGTTATTCAGGACTGCCAGCCTGAATGATGCTTGAGGCAGATGTTTATGTTGAACTGAGACTGTTGAAAAATGGAAACCGTTCATAAAGACGACCTAAAGGCTGTGGAGTTCACAAATTTAGATGCTAATGTTTTGTATAGATTTTATATTCAAAAACTTTTGAAATCTTTTCTGGGAATCAGTTTCCATCACTCCAACGTCTAAGTAAGTGGTCCCATGTCTGTAGTGTGTTAACCAATTATGACAGCTTATGAGGGGATGCTTAAAAAGATGTCTCCAGGCATCATTTAGTAACAGCAATTTTGACTGCAGAGGTGACTTTTTTGGTACAAATCTTTGTATTTAACACCGTTTTTCTGGCAGTTGGTTGATTTCAAATCCATGTTTTTCACACAAAAACATCTAGAAGTCTCACAACAACAATCAATACATTATTACTCTAGAGTACAAGACCAGTCAATTCTGATCCCTAGTTAATCGATGTCACAACAATATCTAGAGATGCAGCCATAAAAGAAGACTATGAGCATTCATGTGACATCAGTGTCACCAAGATACCATTCCCATGCAAGTAAGCTGTAACCCAGATGCACGATGGGAGATCTGCAAAGTGCCTGCCAACCTGTTTCACTCTGCAAAGTTTGCACAAACTTTTTGCAGGCAGCACTCTCTTTGTTTGTGTTAAAGCTCAAGAGTGAACACGTGAAAAAGTAAGCTGACTGTGAACAAGAGTTTATGAGGCTGTCAGCAGTGTGTGTGTGTGTGTGTGTGTGTGTGTGTGGTGTGTGCGATCACGTACAGTATGATAAGACAAAAAGAGAAAGTCCCTCCAAACACAGACCAGATGTAGAGCTGGAAAGACGAGAGGAGGACAGATAAAGCAAAATGCAGCTCGTCCTTTGGTTTACTTTACAGAGGCGAACTCACTCGTGTGTGTATGTTTACGTGTGTGCGTTTGTGTACGTATGGAGTGTATTTCTGTGCATGAGCTCATCTGCGTTGATGCAAACATCCTCACCCTTCTTCTTCTTTCTAAACCCTGTGTGGGCTCTTACTGTATCGCTAACAGGTGGGCAGCAGCACACGGCGAAATAATCAATAGAGCCAGCCTGGGCCTTCATCTCTCATCATCATCCTCACTTCACTTTGTCTTTCTTTCTCTCTTTTCTCCAACTGTCTAAGCGAAGATGGATAACATTCCAACACAGTAATAACGAACAAACATCATGGGTTTCCTCCTTTGGTGATTTAACAATCCAAACTAAAACCTCTATTAGATACACTTGATTCAACTGAACATTTCCGACCCAAAAACCAAATTGGGCCGTCGATGAGCGTTTGTGACCCTTGTTTGGGCAGTTTGTCCAGCACTGTTGGCTCTAGTTGGATATCTGTCAGATTGACTGATTGACTTTTCTTCCTGAAAAGGAAAAACGAAGGAAGGAAAGAAAGCAAACCATGACATCTTGTTTTTCATCTTCATCACATCTGAGCATCCCAGTATGGGAGTATTTTCACAATGACATGTTCATCTTTGCAGCTGAGCGCGAAGAGGCTGGGATGAAGGTCAGCACCTCTAAGTCCAAGCCGGAAAATGGGGAAAGGTTCCCTCCTTTCACCAGAGTTGGGGCTGAGCTCCTGGTATCTCAGAGTGTTGTTCCCGAGTGATGGTACAATGGAGCAAGAGATTGACAGACAGTTTGGTTTGGTGGCTGCAGTAATGTGGGCGCTGTATCGGACTGCCGTGGTTCCAACCCTCATGTATGGCCATAAACTTTGGGTAGTGACCAGAAGAATTAGCGTTGCAGAGACCAGTGACTGATATGAGGTTCCTCTGTTGGTTGGTTGGACTCAGTCTTAGAGATAGAGACAGCCAGAGGGAGCTCAGAGTAGAGCTGTTGTGCTGCTTTGTGTCCAATAGGGCCAGTTGAGGTGGTTAGGGCATCTGGTGAAGATGCCTCCTGGGCATCTCCCTTTGGAGGTTGACCAGAAACGGCCAATTGAAACGCAACCCCCGGGTACACCCAGAATCTGGTTTGGGAACCTAAGGATGCTAGGGAGATGGATGTCTGGAATTCCTTGCTTAGCCTGTTGCCACCACAACCTGATATTGGATCAACAGAAGAGAATGGATGAATGAACGCTCATCTGTAATTAATACACAGTTTGTATGCAGATTTGCAGCTCTTGCTAGCTCGTCGCAGCTCTTCTTATTTCTCGTTTTATATGACAAGTACTGACACCTGCTGGTATGAAGAGTTATTTAACCACCTGGCCATTGTTCTGTAGTCTATGTGGGGTGTTCAAGTGCAACTTTTTGGGCCAGACACAAGAGAAGTCAGGCGGCATCACTGTTGGTCTTGGTTGCCGATAGTTCTTTGACGCTGGTTTGGCATGACCAAGCCTTTACGTGTGCGCTTGATGGAGGCTGATGCTACATGTCGCCAGCCTCATCAGCTGTTAGAAGACACGACAGTCGACCAACATGCGTGATAATTGGTTCTCATATAATATATGTAATAGATTTAACAAGCAGGGGCTGGCCGTTGGGCCGCTGCTATCGTTCAGGACTTCAGGCGACATTCCCTTGCTTTTGAGGATGAAAAAAAATCCTACTTCATTAATTTTTAACTATTGGTTGGACAAATTGTTTAAAGCTTGTATATTTTCACTTTCAAAGCACAAACCCATGTTTCTGGGTGTTGAATTAGCTTTAGTTTTTGGAATAAAGGGCATCTAAACCTAGCCTTAACCTGAAATTAAAAAATTTAAAATCTAAACGAACAAAACTGCAGATTTAGATAGATAGCTGTAGATGTTTGCAGTGTATAGAATAGAATAGAAGAATAGAATAGAAAGCCTTTATTGTCATTATACACAGTACAATGTATGTTCGAATAGTCTGTGGATAATCCTTGTAATATGTTTACTTTTGCTGTTGTGTGTTTGGTTTAAATGGCCTAGCTCCTTTACTGCTGGCCCACGAACACCACCTCAACATGTGGAAATCTGGCTCGACAGGCCTGCTGCGACTAATTGTGGTTGCTAATCTGTGATTGCACAAGTTAAATGGTTCATATGACTACAAGTTGTGGTTGTGGTTTGTTTAGGTTCAGATGTTAAAGTCTTTAAATATTTTAGGATGAGTTAAACTTGCTTTCTTTTCCCTCATTTGTGCAGAGAAATAAAAAACTTGAAAGTGTGCTTTTCTTCTAGTAACAACCGCTGACAATCCCCCCGTCCACCTGCCAGAAAAAGTGGCTGCATACTCTGAATGATCCGATCCTGCATGAGGGGATTTTTTCCACCAAGTTTAGAGTTTGTACAGGAGTCAGATCTCCTGAGTTGCTTCCAGAGCCTCGGCGCGATGAAGCGGCGGAGGAATTGCAGCTTGTTTCCTCCCCACGGAGAGGAGGGGAGGAGTCGCGCTGATACACGGAGGAAGAGGATGTCAGTCGTCACTTTGGAAAGCGTGATAGCAGGAGGGAATGCGTGCATGTCCAGTTTCCACTGGAAGTTGTCACTCAGAAGGGACTGAACTTGAGGAGTTTGTCCCCTGAAACACCTCCTCTCTAACTTTCTCATACTCGGCTTATTTCCTGCCATTTACTGTTGGCTGCTGTTGATCTTAAGTGGAGCAGGAGTATCCCAAGTATGTGAATGGGAACTGGAGCTTAGTGTTTCTTTTTCTGTTGCTTTTTCCACCTTCATTCTTTGGGAAACCGCGCTTGTTCTTTGAACCAAAGCTAATTTTTCTGGTTTTAACAAAATGTCCCCCGCTCGGTCTCACAGTCCCAGTCGAGTTTGTGTTAGAAGCACATTTCATTCATGGACAAGTCCCAATCACTGATATCACAACAGGTGTTTTCTCTCAGCTGTCGAAGGCCACGTCCCTTTCAGTGATGTGATGTCATCGCAGGTGCGTGGCCTCAAGAAAGCAGAGGGACCCTTTTCAGCTGCACTGTTGGCTGCACAAACAGTTGATGTTAAAACAGCATCAGACATGTGTTAAAAACACTGTGAAAACACAGTGGAATAAGCACGTCTCTCAGTTATTTTAAACTAATGCATTCATTAACTTAGAATACATTTGTTATCACTAAATGGTAAATGCTCTTGTATTTATATAGTGCTTTTCTACCTTTTGGTACTCAAAGCACCTTACAGTCTCATTGCCACATTTACCCACTTGTTCACACAAGTGCACATATTCACATACTAGTACCATACAATGGGAGCAACTCAGGGTCCAGTGTCTTACACTTCAGAATGTGGTCCATGTGCTGGGGACCAAACCGCTAACTCGTGGACAACCCGCTCTACCTACTGAGCCACAGTAGGTAAAATACTCACAAAGGTATAATTAGTATCAGCGCACATTTGCTTGCTAATTGGTATATGTGGCCCTCCAAAAGCAGGTGATTTAGCAGTCATTCTATGTTCTACTCCTGAAATATGGTCATGAATTAACATTCTATGACAGAAAGGTTGATGTTGGTCAAAAGCAATTTTCTCCGCAGGTTGGTTCGGCTCAGTCTTAGAGATAAGGTAAAGAGTTTGGACATTCTGAGTAGAGCTGCTGCTTGTTGAGGTAGTTCTAGGATGATGCGTTACATCTTACTCACATGGGAACATCCACCATGGTTGCGGAGCCTTGGAGCCTACAAGGAGAATGCATTCTCTAGACTTGCCTGGGAATGCCTCAGGAGGAAATAGAAAGTGATGCTAGGGAAAAGGATGCCTGGAATTCCATGCTTTCATGACCAAGGCAACAATAGGAGGGAAATGGATGAATAGATGAAACTAGTGTCACAGGGGCTCATAAACCACCCGACACTGGAACTAAGCTGGCGGTCGGCTTGGCATGTCACGGCCCCAACATTAGTCTCCAGGACATGGTCGTGAAGGAACTTTCTTTGACAGAAAGGTTGGCATCGGCCGAAAGGAGTTTAGTCCATAGGTTGGCTGGGCTCGGTCTTTGAGATAAGCTAAGGAGCTTGGACTTGGACAGAGGGAGCTCGGTAGCAGAGGTCCTGCTTGTTGAGGTGGTTCTGGCTTCTTGTGAAGATCCATCCTGGCCGCCTGGTCTACCCTTGGAGGTTTACCAGGCACAGCCATCTACTAGGAGACCCCAGAGTATTCTCTGGACTGGCCTGGGAACACATTGGGATTCCTTAGGAGGAACTAGAAAGCAATGCTAAGTAGAAGGAATACCATGCTTACTTGGATAAGTGGACAAAAATAGATGAATGGATGGATGATTGTTTAGGCCATATTTTAATACAAAGATACAAAAACAGATGATTTTCTGCCCCCCCCCCCCCCCCCCACATCTTCTTCCATAGTTTTCCTGTCATGGCAATGCCATTGGATGAAACACAAGAGTTGGTCGAGCAACATACTGATAGCATTGTTAGATGATACCAGGTAAGCCTTTAAACCCTAAAGACTTTTGCTGTAGTAATCAGCGAAAAAAGAAAGCACCATTATAAACATAAGCTGTGGATAAATTATAGCTCATAATTGAAATGAACATTTAATAAAAATCGTGTTATTTTCTGTTCTTTTACTTGAATACTGCACAGGGTAAGATATCGCTCTCTGCAGTTATATTTTGGTCATTGCTGACTCTGTAGGAAGTTTGGTATAAACCTAATAGTCATGGTTAAGATTAACTTTACACTTGAAATCATCAAACTTGCATTCTGCTTGTGCAGCGAATGTTTCACTCCTCCATTTCCTTCCTAATCCTGTTAATCAAATGCTCGATGAATAGATGAGAAAAAGGCTTTACGTCCCCCTTCTTTCTCCTCCCTCTCTCCTCCCTTGTTCCCACGGGTGGATGTCAACCCCATGACTCAGTATCCCTCCCTGTTGGCCCCTCTGAAATTCCCCTTCTCCTCGTTTCTAACTTCTTTTCCTTCTCTCTCCATCCCCTATCCTAAAACAAATCATCCTAAAACCCCTTTGGATACTTGCTTTCAGCTGATTTTTAAGAAATGAATTCAGGCTCTGACTTCACAGAACGATGCATTCGATGGCAACAGATGACTTCTGACATCTGAATTTCCATTGTGGAGGTTTTCTGTAATCCCACAGGTTTGTCTTTTTCATCACAGATTCAGGCCATGGACCAAAAATCTGTTTTAGTGTCAAAATATTCACTTCTCCAAGTCCTCCTCCAACACCATATCTCATCCCACTGCTGGTGATTCAGAGGGCAGCAGTGGCAGAAACTTCTGCAGGAGAAAGGCTTTTATTTTTCAAAGTAATCTAATTTAGGTTCCAGTTTAATTTGGTATTCAAAGCTGCCAGAGTGGCAGAAGTGAACCTCTATTTAACCCCTTAACATTCATCACTGCTGCTTATAAATGCTGAATAAAGGGGGCTTCGTGTAAATGAATATATTGGAAAGATGTCATGGGTAACGGACTGAAAGGGTTGGGGCGTAGTGTAGCGGAAATAAGTGCTTCTACAACTTTTCTTGGCGAAGGTGGAGGTTAATAATGTGTGCGATTATGTGTGTTTTCAAAGTCAGCACAAAATCAAAGTAAGATGCTTTCATTGGGTCTTATGTTCAGTGTAACAGAGTGAATGTGTGAGCAAGTTTAGCCATTTTGCTTGTGTGTATTAGTTTTCACAGTGAGCATTGTTAGGTACTAAAGCTAGGATTAGGTGGAGGTGGAGCTCTGGGGCCCCGTAGTGATCTATGTAGTCAGAGTGGCTATTAATTACCCAGAGAGTGAGAATGTTTGTGAGAATCACATTTTGGGGGCCAAATTCTTAAGGAGTACCAACCTTGTGGAGCCATTTTTCTGGGCCCCACAACTATATGAAGGTTGAAACGGCAAAGGTTACATTTGGATTAGGGTTAGTGTAAGGGGCGAGTAGAGAATACATTATGTCTTATGTAAGATTGTGTGTGTGTGTCGTTTTGCAGAAAAAGAAAGAAAGTTTTGGATTCAGGTAAAAAGAAAACGAGAGGAAAACCTACTAACAACTTCCTGTCTTGGCTGAAAGCCTGGCCCTTTCCCTTTCACACACACAGACTCATGTTTCCATCGCTTTAGAGGACATTTCACTGACTTACATTCATGTCCTGGTTGGACGGTCGGACGGTTGGACTTTTTCTAATTTCGTACCATCTGAGGCAGTGAGCTGGTTGAATCGCCGGTCAGAGAGATAACCCTGATTGACTGATGAGATTAGTGAACTAGTGCATGAGAAGAGAAATGGAAGTAACCAAAACCACAAGCACACTGAAGGTTCTTCTTGTTTTTCATCTCATCTGAACATTCAAATATGCAAATATTTTAAAACATCATGATCATCCACGATGGATAAAGTGTAGACCAACTGATCAGCATGATTCAGGAGAGACTAACTTTGTCAAAGACGGCGGGAAGCCATGTCACACGACGTCTGACATCAGTAGGACTTAGGCCAGTTGCCAGTAGTACTTTGTTGCCAGTAGTTCTTTGATGTTTGTTTGCTGTGCTGTACTTTTAGAGCCACATAGTCCGATTGGGAGGAGGTAGGGGTGGATGGATGGGTCAACAACTGTTGATAAATACTCATTTCTTTTAACTATGACTGTTTCACAAACATAACCGCATGATTACTAGTGTAACAATGAAGATCTGATGTTTGAACTCAAACCCAGATCTTTGCCTAGAAGAATAAATGCTCCTATGGGTGACAATAATTAAACAAAATTCTTACGTTTACGTTCAACGGGATGTTCTCATCTGGAAATAATAAACTGTAGACCAACTGATTCAGGAGAGACCAGCTCTGCATGATGGTTTGTAGTTCTAGTCCTAGATTCCTAGCCTCCCAGCTAATAGTAGCTCTTCCCATTTTCCCTTTAGACTACTACCACATACTGGTATGATGACTTGATTTCCTTTCACATAGGTGTGTGAACGTATATATACTAGCTGGCCGTTGACTGCAGTCTTTGGGGTGTGTTCAAGTGCAACTTTTTTGTCCAGACACAGGAGACGTGAGGCAACATCACAGTCGGCCTTCAATGCTAGTAATTATTTGGAGTTGGTTTTAGTGTGTCCCCTTCATACAACCTTCTTCACCCACTAAACCTTTACATAGACCCTGTAGCTTTTTGTCCCCTAAATTGAGGCAGTGTTACTGTAAACAGATTTATTTCCCCACAAGTGAAACAAAAACACACAGACATTTTTGTCTACACACCAGTGAGATTAAACGTTTCATACTTCCAGTTTCATCACCGCACTTATCTCGTTGGACATGTTGCCAAAGCAACAGTCCCAAGCCTGTGTATCGCTGAAGGCCTGAAATTCAGACAATGTGTGTGTGTTTCTCTCAACCTCCTGCCTTCTGGCTGTTGTGTTTTCGACTTCTAATATCAGCAGCAATTTGTCAGTGACACAGAAACACACACACATTTGTCCGACTAGGAAGATAACCCAGTGTGCGGTATGAACGAAAAGCTTAAAGAGCGTTACAAATGGGTGGAAATAATATGGGAAATAGGAAATAAGATTGAAAGAAGTGTATAGATAAGAAAACGACGGAAATAGAGGAAGGATGGGAGGATCAAGACGAGAGGGAGAGACTTACAAGAAGAAAGTTATGATATTTGACTTCATTTTATGTTTCATTTTGTCACTTATTTTGCAAGGAAAAATCTCATCTCTTGTAGCCTGACATGTGTAGACCTGATTTTAAGAGTTTTTTTGTTTTAATCTAATTTTAAATGCCAAGAATCTCAATTGCAATGGTCCTGAAATTAGTGTATTTAAATGTCTGAAATCCTTTGATTAAAGTGACTACGATTAATAATGTTACAATAGCAAAGCATTCATTCATTCATTCATTTTCTATACCCGGTTATTCCTGTTAATGGTCGCGGGGGTCTGCTGGAGCCTATCCCAGCTGTCATCGGGCGAGAGGAGGGGTACACCCTGGACAGGTCGCCAGTCCATCGCAGGGCTAACACAGAGACGGACAACCACAATACCAAAGCATCCAATGAAAATCACATTGTAAGAAATGTTGAGAAATGGACTTGGCAGAAGAACTCCAGCTGGAAGCTGTAAGCATTTGCAGGAGGTGGTGGAGACCAAAAATGGTGCAAATAATAGACAAAAAAAATTACGTAAAATCACATAAATTAAAGCAAAAGGATTCATTGTTCTCCGAATATATTTTATCTCTGTGTAAACAATGGTGAGTTATGCCTTTAAATTGAGAATTATTACCAAAATATCCTGGGAGTGGGAGCTTTTTTTTCACTTGAATAATAGGCGTCATCATGTCTTGGGTGTCTTTATTAGTCTGACCAAAAAACAACGACAAAAAAAACAAAAGCTCATTTCAGCTTTCATAATGTATGACTATGACTTTTAAATGACCTGAGTATTTAGCTGCTTTCCATCTCTGGCTTGTTTGTGGTTTTTAAAATTTCGACCCACAGCTCTCGAGTCTAGTTTTTGACAAATTATTTAATAATGACCAAAGATTTTTACTCTTGTGGACTCGATTAAAATTTATTTTGTTTAAATGGTTTAAAAGAGTGAAAACTGGAAGATCCTCTGAGTAAAAACTGATTGATACATCGTCCCAGTGATCCCTACATTCGACAAATTCTTCACTATGTGAAAAATAACAAGCGCCACAGGAGTGTGGGAGATTGAGCAACTCCGGTGATATAATGCAGGAAGAGGCCCTGTGATGAAATACTGTACATGTGCAGATGAGCAAGTTTCCTACAAGCGCAGATGTGTGCAGATTTTCCACCATCCTCACTTCAGGATGTCTTTTCTTCTGTGTTTTCTCTGTGGTGCTAACCCGAGGACAGTGTTTGTACTATCTCCTATAGATTCCTATCAGAGAGGGGAGGCGGTGGTTGTGCAGAGAGGGTGTCTCACTGGAGATATGTTGTTCAAAGAGCAGATGTAGACTGGATGACGGCAGCAGTGTGTAAACACAACAAGTGAGACTACACTACAAAAGGAAATATACGGTGAAGTTAAGAAGCATGCAGGCAAGTGGAGGTCCATGTGGCCTTGATGTTCTTTGGTCTCCTGCGTGCTTAAGGGATGCCGTACACACAGAAGAGACCATGAAATATTAATGAAAGAAGTTGAACTAATCTCAAATTTGAGGTGACGATCATTGTATCAACAGATACAGTTGACTAACATATGATGTAAAGTTCCCCAAACGTTCAACTCCAGGAAACCCCGTCTATGACTTTAGCTCCTATCACTAAATTCATCATACTGCTAGTGGGCTTGGAGTGCCGGGTAAACCCAGATGGAATAGTGGCATTGTTGATGGTATTTTCATTTCAGATAGAAGAAGATCTAGCTCCATCCATACAGTAGTAATATGTTTATGTTCAGCTTGCTGGAAAATCTACAAGTAGGGATGTCCCCTTCAAGCTTATTTGAAGATCGTCTGATCCAAGTCCTGAGTCGATCTTAAATCAATGTCCTCCCCGAGAGATTCGTAAAAGCTTTTCTTATCTTGTATTGTCCTAGATCACGTGTGCACCTTGCGACCGTATTAAATCCAGTATATAAGACTGTCAAAGTTAATCTAGTGTGGAGAGGGTAGTTTGCACCTTGGCTTAAGAAGAACCACAAAGACAGAGAAAACCTGCGTTCTGTACTCCAGAAATGGACTGGTCATCCAATGTGATAAACTCCCTAATGCTCTCTGGAATATTTTCTCCTTGACGTTGTCTCCAGGAAACATTTATCTTCTACTAAACTCAGCGTTCAGTGTTTGTTGTAGTTGTTTCGACGCAGCCCAATCCTGATGCATGTATTGGCGCGATACCGATCGGGACATCCCTATCTACAAGAGGGTTACCTAGGCAATTAGAGCCTAGAACCTCCATCCTCTGTGGATCATCCCACAGATACTTGATCAGTTTGGGATCTAGGGAATTTGGAGGCCAGGTCAACACCTTGTGCTGTTCTTCATGTTTTTTTTTTTAGTTGTTCCTAAACTGTTTTTGTGTGTGTGCCTGTTACAGGGTGCATCCTGCTGGGGATGGCTGCTGCCATCAAGGGGCTATGGGGTGGGGTCCCATGGGTGCCTGGTCTGGTCTAGGCGGGTGCTACATGTCTAAGTAACACCCACATGAATGCCAGGTCCAAAAGTTTCCCAGCAGAACATTGAGTTGTCACATGATGGTCAATGTTATTTACTTCTCTTGTCAGTGGTTATAATGTTGTGGCTGATTGGTGTATAATCTCTTTTTAATACTTCTTACTTAATCTTCTTTCCTGTGTGTGATTCAGGTACCATCCTATTCTACATAGAAGGGATTTTCCCATCTGTCTATCTCCCATTCTCAAATTAAAGCCTTGCACACTCTCCTCTCTGTCCGTCATCTGGAAGTGATTGCGTCCACCATTACAGCATGCCTTGGCCAGCGTTAAGCGTGTTGGTGTTGACAGCCAGCCCTTTGTCCATGACGGCCTTGAGAGAAAAACTGGGCAGAGAAGCACACTGATAAAACTGAATACACACAACATGCACGTGATGCCTCCATTAACTCACTCATATCCAGGACAACCCAGTCCTTGTGATAAGCTCAAATTACTCCTAACGGCAGCTACAAATCACAAACACTGATATTTTTATAGACGTTAAAGTTTTGTTCAGATTTCATTGACATGATCACGCCCATATGTTCCACAACAAATCATAATTTTAAATGCTAAAATACCCCTTAACAATTGTCTCAGATGACAATGTGAAAAGAGTGTTGCAATGTGAGAGGAAAAGGTTTTGCTCACCCTTAAACTCACATGACCAGGGTCTGCAACGACCAAATATTTACCTGTAATTGGAAGGATATATGTGCACCACCCTCAGATGTGCCTAATAAATACTCCAACTCTCCACCAGTCATTTAGAGCTGAAGAAGGTACTTGGCTGAATATATCTTCAAGAAGCTTTAAGAGAATAAAAGTCTTGTTTTTTTCATATACAAGTTTGTGGCTTTTACTATCTTAAAGCTACAAGGCAGAATATTTGTCTCCCCCTTCTGGCAGCAAGAGTAATTACACAACACAATCACTGTTGACACAGGTGTGAGAAGTTTTCTGTTGTCTGACCATGGACTGTATGAAGATGGCCGGCAGAATAGCACCTCAAAAGTGAAGCCAAAACCAAAAGTGAAGCTAACCCTGGTGACTGACTGCAGTATAGGTCATAAGCTCCACCCCCTCCATGTTATTGGATAGGACTTGGGCCAAACTAAAACACTCAAATTTCATGAGACCCTGGCGTTTTTGTTTTATTTTTTGGGTGGCGGTGGGATTATGATTATGATTATGATTCCTGATTATGATTATAGTTGCTATCCCAACTATTAAAAACTATACAGTATAATGCACATCAAATAAGAGCATGCGGTTTGTGTCAGTCCGCTTTTAAATTACCGTAATAATGTGGATATTGGATTTAATGTACATGAATACTAAACATAATCTCCTGAAATGTGGCATTCTATGGTCAAATTTATGTATGATTAAATAGAGTATCAGTGAATAAAAAACGTATTTTAAGAAAACTGTTGAATTTTAATCTAGCTTTGCTAGCTAGCTCTTATAAAGTTAAGCTAGTTCTTGTTACGTCTGGAGTCGTTTCCTCCGGGTTTAGACTACCGTAGTCTAAAAAATCAAGCAAACGAACCTGGTAACATGAAATTTCATTAGTTAACAACACAAATAGCTTTACATGCTACGAGTGCTGTTTTCTCTATCTGTAAATTACAGAATAGGTGAATTCTGTAATTTATTCCGTGGGAATATGAAAAAATAAATAAAATATAAGTGCAGTGTATAACTCAACATTTCTTTGTAACTGGTGGCGGTAGAGCAGAGTGCAGTATCAATCAAACGAAAACGTGAGTGAGTTTGGCGGAAGTGCGGGCGGATCATCAATAACGTGGTGCTGCGTGGCTCCACTCTCTGACCGTACTGCACAGACTCTGGCTCCAAACTCACAAGATGGCGGCGCCCGTATCATCGGGAAACTAGCATCAGTTTGGACAATGC
Organism: Chelon labrosus; assembly: GCF_963514085.1. NCBI lineage: Eukaryota > Metazoa > Chordata > Actinopteri > Mugiliformes > Mugilidae > Chelon > Chelon labrosus. Next base: position 2,768,189 of record NC_140337.1, on the reverse strand, counting down.
AAGGTAGTGGGGATGCATTGTCCATATTTATATACAGTCTATGTGTCTGACCAGAGGGTCGAGGAAGAGAGAGGAAGCTAGGCCTGGCTGCTGTCAGGAAGTATTTATTGGCAGGGCGTCGAGTAGAGGAGGCTGAGCTTTACTGAACACGCAGTTCTGAAACTGAACACATGGACCCAGACACCCCGGCGAGGCCCGTGTCCATGCCTCCTGCTACCAGCCCACTACCTGGCAGCCACGATGCTCTGCAGTTTGGACGTGGTGTGAATTAACACTGTGTGTGTTTGTAAACACAATGCAGACCCGTTATATCCTCTGTTCGCACCCAGAGTTTGTTTTTTGCTGTTGTCTATGAGTCACGCTTAGCCTGGTTGGCTTTCAATATTCAGTCTGTTGTTGTTGCGTATATGTTTACTTAAGGGTGTCATATGCAGCTGAACATGTCTACTCTGACAGTCAGTGAAGACGCAGGGTTTCTGTGGTTTCCAAACTGTGATTGTATATCATGTTAACAGGATTTTACTCTCTGTGTAATTTATGATCTCAGTTAGGTATAAAAAGAGTCTTCTTTAGTCAACCGTGTAGTTTACTTGGATGTCTTTGTGTTTGTGTCCTTGCATGTGATGCTGCATGCCCTCCATCTGCCCTCTGTGTTCATTATTGCCCTGTGTGAAGCAGGATCTCTGCCCTGTCGCACTCAGACTGGTTTCATTACACTGCAGACGGCCCTGCCTTTTTAAGCACAGATGATTACAGTGTGGAGCATCTGAATGTCATTTAAAGTTGCGACACTACAGGTTATGACGCAGTAAAGGACGGTATGTGAGGAACTTCTTATCAAGCAGGTGATTAACCACTGACCAGCACACAAATGGATTAAAATCCAGATTTCTAAATCAGATACTTGCATATTCATCCAACAATACCCTTGCACACTAGATGCATTTATTCTTTTTTCATGGAAGCCACAGGGGAAATGTAGATAAAATTTACACCAAAATAATTTAAGATTTTCTAATCCACACCACTTTATAAGAGGCAATATTTAAGCTAATCATTGTCAGATTCATGAACAAGCTCTTGGGCCTTTCGCTTCTTTGCCTGATTGGTAAAGAATCTAATTATGCTCCAAGCTGATAACACTCCTGCCGAGCCAATCAAATCATTTTGGGCAGACTTTGTGTGGTGATGGACAGAAGAGTAACATCAATGTAGTCATACATGTCATCTGAGCGTAATGGAGTTGAATTTGTTGACAACAACATGGCTCTGATTAGTTGGTTGGTTCAAGGTATTTCTTTCTCTGTAGTGTTTCTGTCATATTTCAATCAGTTGTTAGTTAGTTGCTCCCCCTGGTCATTGCCTCAATCATGTAAACCGCTAAAGTTTTTTTTTCTCTCATCACCGTCACAACTCACTGAATTTCTTTCACATTCTCCAGTCTCTTGTCGCCACATTGTTGCTAGTTGCTGAGAGTCTAGTTCAGTTAGTACGTCAGAGTAAAATGAACAGCTGCGGTTCTGGCACAGAAGACCTGCACTTCCTGTTCCCCCTGTTGAATCACAAAATCAGACTACTGCCACCGGCTGGCAAAAAGAATTTTACTTTCACACAGGTGCAGAACATATTTGCCAACAAAAGCTGTAGTCGTTGTCTGTAGCCTTTGTGGTTTTCTACTATTTGGTCACAGGCAACACCACAGTCGTCCTTCTTTGGTGGAAGCTCTTTTGTGTTGGTTTGCTGTGTCCATATGTATACTTGGCCTAGCTCTAACTAGCTATAGAGACTTAAAGTTACTTGTTTTTTTAAGGCTGCAAACTTGTTTATTTCTGTTGTAAAGTTGGACATTTTAACTGGAGGTCTATGGGGTTTGACTTATTTTCAGCCATCATCTAGTGGCCATTTGAGGAACTGCAGTTTTTGGCACCTGGCCTCATTTTTCCATTTGATTACAACAAAGAAGAGTTATATAAACACACACAGTATTAGAACTCGTGAAGTCAGACAAGTGCGTCAGAAACTATTGCTAGGAAAACTCAGAGCACATAAATCAAAGATGTTTGCGTTATTTGAAGAGTCAGCGGAGTGTGCTGTTTGTGTTGCATCTGTTGCTTTCTGTGTTGTGGTATGTTTGTTTGTCTCTGCTGGACTGTGTGTGTGTGTGTGCGTCGGTAAGCTGACGCAGCAGAACTAACTGCAGTGTGGTGAACGGCAGAGGCGGGGGACGCACACACATACACACCGATATATTTACACTACGGCGAAATAATGTCAACACGAAATACTCACAAATGCAACGTGCGGACATCTGTGAAGATGCGTGGAGAGAGAGATCACACACACACACATGGCAGGGGATTGGGTTTTCATGTGAGCTGTTACTGATGCTGGTTATGTTGCTCGCGAGAGAGAGACCACATGAGAGAGAGTGTAATCAAAGGGGTGAGGACAGAGGGAGAGCGAGTAGGAGGTAGAGAGGGAGGTAAAGGAGTTGACAGAGACAGATAGAAAGGAGACGTGGATAGATAGATAGATAGATAGATAGATAGATAGATAGATGCGTTGGAAAAGGAGGCGATCACCGGCGCATGGGAGGACGGGCAATGATGAGGATGAGGAGAAGACGGAGACCTCCTTTAGAGTGCATTTCTTTAAAGGTAGGAGGTTTTCAGTGTGTGTTTGTGTGTCAGCCCTCTGCACGTGCCCACTCGGCTTCTCGATTTACCGCATTGTCATCTCAAGTGACCAGGCAGCTCATCATCAATACAATACGTTGTTGCAGAGTGTGTCGGAAAATTCTAAAGAGGAGAGCTGCAGCGTCATACTGTCACAGGAGGATTAGGGCATCAGCTCACACTTGGAACTTTATGAACAAATATTTAGTTATCTTATTTTGCTCCTTGTATTTAAATAAATAATGTCTGTGGAGGTTCTCAGTCATTCAGGTCGTGGTTTATCCATAGAACAAGCTGAAACAAGGCAACTGGACTGTTAGGGTTTCTTGAAAACGTATGATAATAATCGTACCAAAGGTCTGTTAAGGTTCTCAGTCCTACAGGTCATGGTCGACTGGACTTGTAGAGTTCCTTGAAGACGTTTCATCCAACTACCTTCTCCTACTATGAAAGACTGGTGGGGAGGTTGGGATTTAAATATGAACAGATGTGGATATTATTCATCAAAAACTCACATGACTAGGTCTCCCTATCCTTACCAGTCTTTTAGAACTGAAGAAGCTACTTGGATGAAATGTCTTCAAGTTAATGTACAAGTCCAGTTGCCCTTGTTTCAGCATTTTTTTTGGAAAATCTTACCAAAAGCCCTAGGGGTGTCAATGTCTCATAAAAATGTGTTAAACATTCTGTATCTTTTCCCTCAGATTCCACAGTCATGCTTGTATCAGCAGATATCTGCTGTCATTTTCCTCGCTATAGTGCTGTTTGTAAGGCATACAGTGATGGCTTGTTTGCAGAAAACAGCTGCCTGCTGTTGGAAATGATGAGAGACTGAAGAGGCACACAGTAAATATGTTGTATAACACAAACAATGAGCTCCATGGAAATGTTTTTATCACACTTTCTAAACAGTCCTGCGTTAGGCTGCAGTAGTGAGGGCGTGCTGCTTCATAATGGAATATTAATATATTTATATTTTATATAATATAGCATTTAGAAGTAGCCATATGCCAGTTTGTAATACATCATTTTACATCCCTGGAAAGTTGTTGAACACATGATATTCATGTTGCAAAGTTATCTACAGGGACTTGTGTGTGCTTGCATGCCTAGGTCAATACTGTTCAGAATCAAAATCAGAATCACAAAAGACTTTATTGCCAAGCATGTTTGTACATACAAGGAATTTGCTTTGGTGTTGTTACGCATAAAATAAAATAAAATAAAATATAGAAACTACATATAAAATACAAAAATACAAAAAATACAAAAATATATACACAGTATATATATATATATATTCCACCAGAACATTTACTGTGGGATGGTAGTGGGTTGTTGTGGGCTGTTGCAGCAAAGCTTGCGGCAACTTTCTTTCTCTGGGCGAGAGTGATGCTCTGTCCCTCAGTTATGATGTTTTGTTTTGTTTTCCATGTGAAGGTAATTCATAACATTTAGTAGTATGCAGATTTTGTCTTTAATGAAGAGTATCTTGAGTAATCAGCCATGGCCAAAGGCAACCTACATCCGATTGTCCGTACTAGCGAACGTACTGTAGGTAAGTCCCATCTTTGTGGATGCAATATCTCAGGAACGCCTTCAAGAAATTATTATTATTTTTTTTTATTTGGTACAAAGTTTCACTTGGACTCAAGGATTAGCTGATTAGAATTTGATCGTCAAAGGCACAACAAAGCTATGGCAGAACCTGAAACTAAACAGCTGAGTGGCAAATGTGCGTCTCTACGAGATTCCAATGCTAGCTACGTCCTAGCAAAAAAAACATTGTCTAAAATGCAGCAAACTTGACCGGCTTAATTTTTCCGGCAACACAGGGCACTGATGAAGATTAACAAAGATTTTAAAATACAATCTATTGTTATCATATTTTCATTATGAATGCTTCTCCACTTGTTGTTCTGGTTCTTGTTTGTTGAGACAGAATGTCATCTAGACCATATAGATTTAATAAAGAGAACCATTTTTCAAAATTAAAACTTTTATTAAAATTGTGACTCACTCATAGCACTTTTAAAACAATAAAATAAAAATAAAAATTTTTGGTCGCATGGCCTAGCCGTAGTAGGAAGCCAGGGACAGCTACAAACATTAGTTCTACAGTAACTGTGTGGGACAAACCCCAAACGCTAAGGTGACAGACGCTAAAATAGGGCCCCACTGTGACAAACCACCGAATGTCTGGTCGGTGTGTCACGACCTTAACAGAAAAATACGCTACAGACCGACCTGGCTTTTTCCAGGTCTAAGTCATAGAGATCATCTGTTCATAGCTGCAAGAGAAGATATACTTTATTTCATTTCTAGCTCCTGAGCAGATTCCGTGCGTCTGACCGCACCCTCAACAAACCACCAACAATATTAAGACACACCATGATCGATGGGGAACGTAAAAAGAGCAACAGATGTTTGATAGCAGGATGATTCAAACCAGTGTGTGTGTGTGTGTGTGTGTGTGTGGTTTGTGGTTTGGTTAATGTGTCCACATAGATTTGTTCCTAGCTTGAACATGAGTCCTCTTCTGCCGCGTTTAAGCTCATTTATTGGGAGTGAGTCAAGCATCCACATATGAAAAACATCTGCTTCTGCTGGCTCTGTGTCCAAAGTGTACAAGTATATTACCTACTGGACTGTCATGCAGAATTTCATCACTGACTTGTGCCTCGTTTTCTGTTTTATCCACTGAAAGTGCAGCTGTGTTGAGCTATTCATTTCTTGTTTAACCAATTGGGCTTTTTTTTAAGTTTGATCCCCGAGTTACTGACAAATGCAGAGCTTTATGTTGTCAGGAGGTCATGTTAAACTCAATTCCACCAAAGGAACAAAAACTTTAATCAGTTTAGTCATTTGGGTGTCAGACAAAGTTCCAGTTTCACAAAATAAAAGTGAATATCTGGCGTTAACCTTCATTTTTTACATTTTCTGTGTCATATTGGAATGTGCACTGTAAAAAAAATGCAAAATCTACTTAAAGTATGTCACAGAATTTACATGGTTTTCCAAATAAAATCAGTGTTTGTGTGATAGGGCTGGGATTAAAAATAAAAGATATTTTCTGATTAAACTCGACATTTCTTGCATCCTCCCATTAGAACTCTCCCTGCGGAGACTGGTTTTGCATGACAAATCTGGGAGACTGCAAAATGAGATTAGTCCATGTGTGAGGGAGATTCAAAACACGGCAGGAGCTACAACCCTGGTTTTAAAAAGTATGTTGATAGAGAAGAGCTGCACAAAAGTAGAGCCATATGTAAGACATGTCAACTAGAGGTAAAATATCGCATATCTCTGGAACCAATCAAACATTAGTTACGTGAAAATCCCTTTCATAACTAATTATTTGAAAACTGAAATATTTCGAAATGAATTGAACTATTTGAAACTGAATTATGAATACGAATCTAAACGATTCAGAAAATCATGAAAACCAGTGTGTAGAAAGTCTCCAATTATTAGCATTTTACAAATTTATATCCAGACCACGGATGTCTCAGGGAGTCTGTGTTCTCTGTGTACACAGTATTACTGGTCTGACTGGATTGCAGAATTAGATCACTGACTTGAGCCTCGCCTTGGTATTCTATCGAGAAGAAAGTGCGGCTGTGTGGAGGGATTCATTTGACGGAAAACCAATCTTTGTTGAAGCTTTTGTTGAAGCTAACCAACATCGCTCATCTGATCAACTAACATTTCCTGATGCTCTCTGCTGTTTCAAAATGCCGTGCTCATATTCCTGTCAGCTTATCTGACTTCCTCTTCCTCCAAGTATCTGATTGTATCTGCAGTGACATGTTTGAAGGCAGCATAACCACATATCTATCTTTCCATATCACAGAGCAATAAATAAGCAGGTTTAAGGTGAAAATGTCACCAAAGCATATTGATCTCATAATATAATATATTACTATATGCCAGTGACAGAGCTGGATTTTAAAAATGACCACTTTTGTGGATAAGAAGTTAAAAGCCATTATTTCTTTTTGACCGGTTAGTTAGATAATTGATCTGGGGCTTGCACAATCAAAACTTCCTGCATTAGACTTTTATTAAGACAAGATCAGGATGACATATTTTAACATGAAATCTATGAACAAAGAACCCGTTTCATCTTAAACTCTGTCCTAATGATACTATTTAACAACAGTTCAGATCTAATTAGGAAATGTATATATTTAGTATTAATTAGTAAAGACTGCGTTGGTTTCATTTGAATCACTTGCAGTTGTATTGTTTATCTGCGAATTGTTCTTTACGCCTACTTAAAGCGTTATGGTGGAAATGGAAGTTTACAAAGTAGAAACTCTTAAACAGCAGTGTTGCTATGTTAGCCAAAAGCATCTCTTCTAGAAAGTCTATGTTGAGTTAATGTGTGAATACTGCTGTCTTGTTTTGAGGTCAGAAAACTGTTGAATATTTTCCGTTGAGAGCCTCATGCATAGCAACTTACTGGGTCTCTTTTCAAAGAGTTCGTCTTCTTTTTTGTCATTTTCAGCATTCCTGGCAGTGGGAGCCTCTGTAACTCTGGACGGTGTCAGACATTGACGTCGACGAATTGATGTATTCCTCACAAAATTACATCGACAGGTCGTTGCTGCCTGAAATGATTCGTCAATAAGAGGCAACACTAATAACGATAGTCTGGTAATTTCGCCTGCAAACGTGCAGGTCTTATGGGAAATGTTGTTTGTTAAAGGCCGCCGGTACCATGGAGATGTTGGGCTCTCCATTTCAAGAGTTTCAAGAGTTTAACATTTACAACCAAGCTTTTTTTTTTTGTTTGTTTTTAAGTTATACATCTGCACTTTTTGATGAAGAGTTCTGATGTTTTACTGGGAAACACACTCACTTGCCAGTTCATTAGGTACATTAGGTAGTGGAATAACTGTTACCCTAAATGTAATGTTAACAGGCCTGGAGCTAAATGAGGCTTTGCAGTGTATCCTAAATCATGTGACATGCCTGCTTATGTGGCCTGCTCACTTTCTAATGTTCCTTGAAGTGTTGGAGTGTTTCCCTGGAGGACATTTCCTGAAAGATTTCCGAGAGAATAAAAGCAGGAGACGAGCCTGACCCATCAGCTCTCTAGCTGCCTCTCTGCTGGATCTTTTGTGTGTCTGACTGGAGCCGCCGTCTCTCAGGCTGACATTTCAATGTGCCCAAAACTATTAAATGAGCTCGTTTGTCCGTGTCTTCTGGAAATTCTGTTGTTGGAGAGCCCGAATGAAGGAGGGAGCATCTTGTTCTCACGGGACTTTAACCAAGTGTGCTTTTGTAAGTTTGACCCCAAGTTACTGACAAATGTTAAACTCAACTTTTCATGGTTTTCCATCTGAATTCAGTATTTATGGTTTACAAGAATTGAGTCAGGCCAATGAGAGTGTATACAAATATATGCATGTGTGTGCATATGTAGCTGCACTCTCCAACCAGTTTATGTGAATATTGTGATTTTTCTGTTTCAAATGGATTAGAAACGTAATTACATCTTAACTCACAAATATCCAAAAAGTAAAAAAATGTGAACTGAATTGCTTTGATTCAGATTCTAAGAGTTATCAGCCTTTGCTTGCCCAATTCATCTGCTTTATGTACTTAATTAAAAGAGTTACAATGGGAAATAATTTATGTTCACTGTAGATTTATTATTAGTCCTCATAAGCTGAATAAAGGAAGTCTGACTTCCTCATCCACTCAGCCTGCCCTGTGGGGTCTGGAGCTTGGAGTCATTGAAGTAGAAGGAAACTGGGCTGACATTCACACTGTTGGCATCACAGAGTCATGTTTTACTCCTCTAATAGGACCAAACGCTGAAAGAAAAGTCTGGCTTTGAAGGTGGGTTATTGGCAGCTGTGTCTATGTATATACAGTATATATATTTAAATACGTGAGTCTTATCTTCAAGTTTCTTACCCTCATTAACTTCACTCCTGTCATGTGGCAGCAGTGGGAGAAGCTGCTCCTCCTGGGACTTTACACTCGAGCACATACACTAATGCACATCCTCCAATTAGCTCTGAGTTGAACGTGATTTAACCACGAAGTTGGTTTAGACACAAACACAAAAGTTCATTCTGCCATAAAAATGAAAACTTCACTGCAGATGGGAGAAGAAGAGAGAGAGAGAGAGAGAGAGAGAGAGAGAGAGAGAGAGAGAGAGAGAGAGAGAGAGATAAAGCGATTTATCACAAACAATACTGGCATGAAAAAACACTTGTCCCAGGACAGATTAGGTTTAAAGGACAATTTTGTGTCTTAATTCATTTTCTGATCTTATGTGAGTAGCTATACTCCAGAGAGAAGCCACACTTTCTCTCTATATATTTTTTGTAATTAAATAAAGAGAAAACTTATATTTTGGGCCTTGGCATCATGCAGTTAACTTTGCAGATTGTGGTCCAGTTTAGTACAGAAAAGCTAAACCTGACTGTGGACATGAGTGGATGTGAAAAATGGTCTCTGTGGTTAAAGCTGTGTGCTTTGTGTGACAAACATCTGCCCCAACCTCCTCCCTCAGAGCACTAAACTATGTGAGGAGAAAATTTAGATGTTTAGATTAGATTTATAGGATGATTTGGTGTTTTAACATATTTTACAGTCTTATGGTAGCCAGTGTGTTTCAGAAGGTGGATATAAAAATCTCTCAGAACCTCCGATTCAGTTTGCATCTCAAGATGTAAACTGATCATAATTCTTTCAATTCATATTTTTGAATTGGTCATTACAAAAAATCGCAGATAATCGCAGACATTCGAGGATTTACTGGAATCATATAGGCGATAATATTCCTTACACAAATTAACAAAACAACAAAATACTTTTTATGGGCAACAGTGTATATATCAGTGGCAGGCCGTGCATTTTCCACCTAGGCCTTCAATGACCTCTGACCTTATTCAAAACACCTCTTAATAGAGCGTTATGACGCCATGGCTATAGAAACCGTCAACAAGATATGGATACACAATAAAACAAGACGTTGCATCGTATCTCATATAGCGAGATGAATGCCATTACTAAAGCAAGAAACTCACTTAGAACAATTCAAAAAGTCTCCTCTTACTCACTGCAGCTGTGCACCAGCGCCACATACGTCAAATCCAGCAGAAATATCAATGTCAACCCAATAAAATGGCAAAAATATACATAAAAGATGTAAATATAATTCATTTTACTCACCAGAACTTAAGAAACAATTCAGAGTTGTCCTCAGAGCCTGTCAACCAAGGGTAGTGCTATTAGTTGCTGTCCTGAAAGTTTCCCCGACTGGGTCAGGCTGGTTAGCTCCAGGATTGGGCAGACTTTCCTCGCAATATCCAGTTTTTCCTTCAAAGTCCGCTGTGAAAATGTCTTTCTAAGAAGATCTCCAACCAAATCGATAGCTGACTCCAGCAACACGTGACAGCTGACATATGATTGGATAAAAGCTCTAATGCAAAGTTACACTGCCAGAAGCACCACAGCTGAGAGACAGACAAGCCATAATATGAAAAGAATAGGCTATTGGGAAATATTTAATAAGATTAATGGGAAAATATTAAAATGTAAGCAGAGAAGGTACAATATCATACATACCATACGATAGTTTGATACAGTACTATACAATACATCATTAACATGAAGATACAGACGTTAAAGGTACAGAGACACATGGATACAAGAAAATACTGTAGTTTTTCACTATGTGAGACAAATACATTTAAGTGCAGCTGCTTGGAGTGAACGGGAGGTCATGGAAAACACTTTGTCTGAATCAAGGGTAACCCAGCTGACGGAAACACTTTAATTAACATAAAGCGTGTTCCTCATGCTGCTGAGAAACCGAACGCGAGACTGTCTCTGTCTGGGACAGCAGTTGCCTGCAGGCTGGAGAAGTTTCAGGGTCAGACCAGCTGGGATATTACAGTTAGCTAAAAGATGACTTTTAGAAATGGTAATCAGGGTGCCATTGAGCAAACATTTATAGTCTCTGCCTTTTGTGAGTCTAATAGTTCCCACATGTAGCCTTGAGGCCATGTGATGCTCTAACTACATATAAAAAAGCATTAATTAAAGATGAAGTGATTTTGATTCATCTGTGTTTTTTGCATCAGTCTCATACGAATATGTACAAGGAAAGTTAAGAGATTAAAATATTTTATCGTGATAAATCGCATGGCATAGTTAACACGTGATTAATGCAAATTTATCACACTTTTTTCATCTGTTTTAAATGTATGATGAAGAGATATTTTTTACTTAAGTTTTTACTCTTATCAACTTCTCAGCTGCTCTGAAAGATCCCTTTCCGCTTATTCGTTTTTGTTGGCTTTCTTCTTGTTTTGTCTTTGGGATTTTTGGCAGTATTGTTGCTACAGGGCGTATTACTGCCCTCCACAGGGTAAAATTATTCACTACGTACACACTTCAGATTCTGCTTGCTTTCCAGAGTTTTACCACTGCTTTGATTTCTTCCTGATTTCCTAAAGTACTGGGCAGGACCAGGTCATAAAACAGAACAGAAAAAAAACAAACAATATGTGTGTTAAAAGGAATTTGGGTTAACACGTTATTAACATGTTAATTTTGAAGGATGAGGTTGTTGGGAATATTAGACATATTATAAAATTAGTCTGTACACCTAAATTACAATATATGATTTGACGTTCACATTTTTAAAACAGTAGCAAACGTCAGAATTTGTGAGCTTGGACCAAATGAAAAATGTCCATTTGTTTCTGGATGCGACCTCCTGAAAAAAAAATCTAAGCTTGTTTTAACATTTGTGTTCGAGAACAAAAATGAATAAATCTGAATTAATACACACGTCTGGCCAAAAAAAAAGTCCTCACCTGGATTTAATTAAGCAAATAGGCACAAGCCTCCTATTGGGTGGGCAATTATCTTAAGAAATGTGGTTGGACATAAAAATCCTGATTGATTGTAATTGGTGATCACTTAAACGTTTGGTGAAATCAAATTGAAGAAAAACAGCAGTAGAACTCAGGGCTATGTTTAATAGTGAAAGTCAATAAAGTTGTCTATCTATCTATCTATCTATCTATCTATCTATCTATCTATCTATCTATCTATCTATCTACCTATCTATCTAAGAGCATTTCCACACGTACAATGTAAAGGGAACTCAAAAAAAGGCTCCAGTTTCCTAGGCTAGAGAGCATAAAGATTGGACTCTGGAGCAATGGAAGAAGGTCATGTGGTCTGATGAGTCCAGATTTACCCTGTTCCAGAGTGATGGGGGCATCAGGGTAAGAAGAGAGGCAGATGAAGTGATGCACCCATCATGCCTAGTGTCTACTGTACAAGCCTGTGGGGGCAGTGCTATGATCTGGGGTTGCTGCAGTTGCTCAGGTCTAGGTTCAGCAACATTATGTGTCCAAAGAATGAGGTCAGCTGACTACCTGAATATACTGAATGACCAGGGGTCAGGGGTGTGAGGTTGTGGTTACAATGGAAGTTGTGTTGCGGACACAAAATGCTTGACCTTCAAGTAGTAACATCAGCTGTAAGTTGTAAGAAAACCTTTGCTAAGCAACTTTTAGCACCTGGAAGATGCTGAGGCTAACAGTTAGTATGCTAACAGAGTAACATACTATACGAAATGGAAAGTCACTATTAAAGGATGAGGTTGTTGGTAATATCAGACATATACAATTACTAAGAAAACTCTATACTGCTAAATTTCGCGAACACAACCCCAGTTTAAGGCAGCACTAGCATGCATTACTTGCCGATTTGCTTAGCAATTTTGGCTAGCAGAGCTGAGACCCAACATGTAGTTTGTTCTGGAAAACAATAGATATTGGAGTATCATAAATGGAGCATTTACTTTGTATTTTCTAATGAGTACATCTAGAGAAAAGTCTCTGATCAATGTTAGCTAACTAGCATATTTAGCAAGACATCACGTTAGCACGTTAGTGATTGAAACAAAAGTCACACATCTTGTCTCAGACTATTTACTGTTGTATGTTTATTAGAAGTGTTGATTCGCTATTAATGGGAAAAGAGAAAGAAGGAACAAAAATTAGGAGAAATGCATTGGGAGAATAGGTCAGGAAATGAAGGAGAAGGAAGAGAGAAAGATAAATTGGTGAGTGGGCGGCTGAAAATGAAAGAGTGTTACTGTAGTGCAATGCCCTCTGTGGTGGAGTGCATCATTCATCAGCCTCTCTATTAGCCTCAGTGTGTGTGTGTGTTGGTGTTGTGTGGCCGCTTCAGGCCTTCAGTGTGGATTTCAAGGGAATGTTTTTATTGTGTGCCATGTGGTTACTGCTAATAAGTGTCTACAAAACATGTGACATTCTTACATTCACTTCCTGCCTCAAATGTCAAAATGATGATGACGTGTATTGTTTCGTAATTGTGGTTTACAGAACGGGTTTGGGGAATGCTGCCTATCTAGAAGTTACCTCCTGTGTGTGTGTGTGTGTGTGTGTGTGATTAATACTATGAGCCCAGCTGACAATAACACACTTGTCTGTTGTTTGTGTGGCCTGTCTAGCGGTGCAGTTTTCCCTCCAGCAAGTCAACTGAAGGTCATTCTAGGTTTAATATTCAAAACTGGACGGCTGTTTCATTATGTCTGTCAAAAAAGGTTACGCAAGGTATCTGCTTTGAAAGGTCTTGTTATACGTTTGTGTATATTAGTGTGTTATTTATAGTTTCAGTAACATTTTATGGGTAATACATTATCGAGACTATCCCATAAAAAGTGACCCCACATGTTGTTCATGGAAGCAGCTCATAGTTACGCGTCATTGTAACAGCGCCCTCTAGTGGGTGTAGTAATCATGGCGAGAGGAAGAAATCACGTGACATGTTGTGAACGCGCAAAGTCTGCAAAGTCTGTCCTCTGGTCTCAGTGGATAGATAGATAGATAGATAGATAGATAGATAGATAGATAGATAGATTACTTTATTAATCCCTTTGGAAGATTCCTGCAGGGAAATTGACACAGGTGGGGGAGAGGAGGATGTTGGCCAAACTGTCAAACATCAGGAACAACCCCTCTCACCCCCTGTATGAGATAGTTGTGACTTCAGGTAGCTCCTTCAACCAACAGCTACACTTGCCCACGAGGATCTTAAAGGGGAACTACTGTTTTTTACAACCTGGACCTTATTTTTCTAGCATAAAATACCATCGTTTACTCACCAGTATCACTTTTGTTTCATTTGCACTTGTTCAGGAGGTAATTAGATCAGCGTATATACATGTAGCGGGAGTGCTCAGGGCATCGAAACGCAGCCTCTAAATAACACATTATTGTGTAGATAGACCTACAGACCCCGGATGATGTCTTCTGATCTGTATGATGCCGTCTCGGAGCGTAGCGCGCACCCGCTACGGTCGGCTTGTTTACCTGTAATTTGCTACTGCTAGTTTTTTGCAACATGGCTGAATATTTTTCCGATTCTGAGGTTGTGGACGAATCATAGCAGTAGCAAATTACAGGTAAACAAGCCGACTGTAGCGGGTGCGGGACCGAAGCAAAATGCATTTTGGACCAGTCACATTTGTCTGTGTCGCTGCGACGTGGACGTCAAGCTAGTGTACGTAGCTACTCCATAGCTAAGGCATAGAACTGAGGTATAACCCTAAAAGTCACAGGGGTTAATGCAAAACCATGGTTTTCTTGTGTCTTGGACTGTTTGCTACACCATCAGCTTGTGCTGTAATGTTTCTGTCTGACACATCAGAAAGAAGCTTTATGCAGCAGCTCCTTGCTGTAAAGTGAAAAGGCTCTGCTGAGAATCTGGCCAGCTTTGTTTTGGATTTGGTTTTGATCTCAGTTCTTTACAGCGGCCATTTATTGAACCCCTCTTCTTTCCTACATTCCCATTTCAGTCCCTATTTGTTCATTTATCCTCCCTCTTCCTCATTATTGTTTCTGCAGATACAGTTAGATTTCTTTTGCCTGATTCTTATATCATTTCAATTTATTTTTACGGCACTTTTCTATTCTACTCTTGCTTATTAACTTTTAACTGGTTTACCATCACTTTGTTTTTCCGTTATTTTCCCTTTTCTCTCTTTAATTCCTTCCTTTCCCCAGCTCATGCCTGATTACTTTAAGTCCCTCTTATACGATGAGTTTTCCTTCTCATGAAAACATTACTGTTGCTTCTGTTCTTTCCATCGTGTCTTTTTGCTGCTCTCTTTGTTTCTCTACTCCTTCGTTCCCTCTGTCCACACTGCTCTGTCTCCATCATACCTCTCTTGCTCTCTAGCTTTCTGTCTAGACAGACTCAGCAGTAAATATTCTGTAATCAGCCTCACATGTTTCGTTTCTCACACAGGGCTGCTGCTGTCTCCACACACACTAACAGGACTCTTGTGTGCACCTCCTTCCAAGCTGCAGTTTTTGATCTATGTGCCAGTCTATTTCACATGCAAATGATTTAAAGTGTATCTCTCCTCTGTCATCCCTCTCTTCGTCCAGCTGCAGTGTGAACTAGAGAGTCTTTATGTTTGGAAGAGGTTGTAATCCTGGAAGTTGAGCTGCCAGACTTTCAGCACTTTTTAAGGTCAAATATGTCTGGAAATAACCCGTGGAGCCGTTAATGTTTGCTGACATCCTTATACTGAGGTCACAAGAAGGAGGTCGGGGTGGATGCTTGGCTCACAGAACACCCTCGTGTTTTTACGAGGACGAAATACATTGTTTGGATTTTGGCTGGATCAGAAACCAATCTGTGTTAACATCTTAAGTAGAGTCTTGACTGTAAAAGTTGTTTTCTGGTGTTTGGCGGTTGGTGAGCGTCCATGGCCCTAGTTTTCACAGTGTGTCCCGCGTAGTCTGACCTTTGTTGTTTTCACTCAATTGATCTCATCCGAACATTGAAATACACAAATATTTTTACAAGTTGATCATCTGGAATGAATAAAGTAGCATGAATTCATGAGAGGTCAGCTCTGTACGATGGTTGTAGTTCTTCCTAGCTTCCTAGCCTTGCAGCTAATAGTAGCTCTTAATGTTTTCCCTTTTGATTGATGAATTAAGACTACTGCCACCTGCTGGTATAAAGAGGTATTTTCTTTCGCGCAGGTGCAAAACGTAGTTGGCTATAGTCTTCTGTAACTTCTGTAACTTTGGTCACGTTTGACGTGAGGCTTTGTCAAAGTCGGCCTTCCTTCCCGGAAGTTCTTTCGTGTTGGTTTGGTTTGTCTATAAGTTTACTTCTAGCTGTAAACTTGGCCTAACAAGGGCTCCCACTCTGGTCTTTTCATTGTGGTTAAGTGCAATGTTTTGGTCCAGACACAGATGACGTGAGGCGGCATCACAGTCAGCCTTCATTTTCGGTAGTTCTTTGGTATCGCTTTGGTGCGTCCGTGCATTAAAACCAATGGGATGTCACTCATTGGATTCCTGAAGATTACAGTTCTCATTACCGTAACTTTATGAGGCTTTAACTTTCCTTTTTTCTCTTTTCTTTTATCAATTTATACTTCACTTGACTGTGCTTTAATGTTCAACATCTTCTCCATCTGTCACAATGTTACAAAAAAAGGATACGACCCAACAGCTCAACTGGTTGAGCTAGCACCAAACGAACTGAGGGCTGTCCATGTAAATGTAAATGTTTCTTCCATTGGTTGCCAATTCAAAGTTAAGATTATCTGCCCACTTTGTGTTGCTTAAAGTTTTTGTCCTATCATCTCCTGTCCTAACAACTCACTGAATTTCATAAACATTTCATGGTTTCTTGTCGTCACATTGCTGCTAGTCATCTTCAAGAGTTAGGTGGAACCAACTCCAAAAGCTTTTGTGATTTAAAGTCATAATATAATGCATAAATTATTGCATAAAGTCTGTGTGGGTGTATCTGTGTATAGTCAATTTTGACATTTTTTTTCCTCCTGTTTCCAAATAGTTCCAGCCAAATTGTAGGTTGCTGATTGGCTGAGCACTTTTTCCTGACAACACTTTTTATTTATTTTTTTTTAATTTTGTGTCAGTAGTAGCTTGGGAGCCTTGAGGGGATTTTACTCTACAACTCTTTCTAGAAAGTTGGCGCTGCACTCGGAAAAATGAAACCAAAGCGGTGCAGCCCTCCAAACAGTTTTTCTCTCATTTATTCTGTAAACTATGCCTCTTCTACTCCACGTTTTTTTTAATGATTTTCTTCCCTTCAGTACACGATTTTTCACTCTTTCCAACCATTAACAATCTTAATTATAAAGAAAACAGTCTGGTATGATTGAGAAAATAGTCATTATGTGGGAAAACTTTGTTACCTGTTTCTAGCCTGTCACATATTTAATACTATTAGAATTTCTTAGATTTTCTCCATAAATCAACAATGTCCTTAAAGTGTGGGGTTTAAATGTATGATTTGTTAAGTATTTTTAGCACGGATCATAAACCTCCAAGCAGAGTGCCTTTGGCATAAAGTCAGGAAAATATGTGAATGGCTTTACAATAATGCAGATCTAAGTAGTGGAGGATGTGGAAAAAATGTCGGTTCAGGAAATTAGCTTTTGTATTTGATTCTTGTCCAACAGAAACTTTGAATGAAATAATGGCCTTAGGTGATGTCTTCGTCAAATATAAAAGGCCTGTTTGAAGGAATCCAGGAGAAGAAAAATGTGACGAAAAACAAAATAAAAGCTCACACAAAGAGACAAAACAGCTCAATATAAAGCCTACACAGCATCACCTCAACATATCAACAGAGCTAACAACATAATTAGAAATCAACAGAAGGTTACAGAAGGTTTAAGGAAATTACTGTGAAAGAGTTTTGTGTTGTTGATATCAGCAGACTTAAAGCGTTTTCTCTGTAATTTGTTAACTTGAAATTGTGAATTTCAGGCTTATTTTGATTACCCTCTACTGCTAACTCAGCCATGAATCTGACTCATAATTTGTAAATTCACCAATGTGTGAAGCTGTCAGGAGACAAAAATACAGGAAAAAGACACAAGTAACTGTGGAAGATATACATTTTCATACATGTAATCGCTCTAAATGTTAACATGCAACTAAAACAGCAGAAAAAAAACGAAAGTACAACTAAAATACTGTCTTTTTTTACAGTACAAGATTTTACATATTCCCATAAATGAGTGAAAATATGAATGACAATTAGAAAGACGATGCTGAAATGTGTTCTCACTGCTGAGTTCTGTCTGTCAAAAAACATAGGAAACATGAAAGAAAATGTTCATTCTCAGTTTTATTTTTAGGGCTCGGGGTTCATTTAACAGGAATTAGAAACAGAAGCTGCATGAGCAGAGCTATTAAATTCATCCAACGTTTAATTTTTTCACATTTTTCTGTATTACGTCCATTCATATATTTCTTTGTATTAAAAACACCTCATTTGAGCCTTACAGTAGTCAATAAATCAGTGTTTCTTTCAACACACAAGTTCAGTCAGATCAGTTATTTTTTGTATATATCAAACATGTTATTTCCCATAAAGGTACACAGTTTAAAATCTAGAAGTCTAATTATTTATTTTGTGTATTTTTGAAGCTTTTGTGCCAAGTAAAGGTTCAGTCCTTGCCATGGCCACTAGGGGGCATTAGAGTTCAGTTATTATTGTAACCCTACCACAGTTTCTTCCTCAGTTTCTGTGTATGTGTGCAAAACAGCTGCCAGTGTGTGATTTATATTTAAAAAGTCTTTGGTTCATTTTCATTTTCTGGGCAGAGTCTGAAGGTTTAGGTTCAGAGTACTGACGCAGCCAGAATTAGAGTTGATGCCTGTTTAAACTCCTGTAGATGGTGAGAGGTGACAACTGAGGAAAGAAAGTACATTACATCAGCGTCCTCGGAACGTTGATTTATGCATTTTTCTCAACTCAGCTTGTGGATTTAGAATTTTAGATCTACAAACAAATAAATACACACTTTAAAAGCTTTCAATCCTCTACATTTATTGTTATACCACTTAAAAATGTGAGCATTAACTAAAAGAAACAAAAATATTTGCACCTCCTTTTTTGAATATATATATTTTTTGTACCATGTCACATTGAACTGGTCGCTCTGGACGCTTTCTCTATGAAGGGCGCACCGTGAAGCTGGATAGGTTTCCCACACAAACATTACGCCCACTCTCCTGAACGAGATGATTGCTGTGCTACCTGTTAGATGGAGATCGAAACAAAGGCACCTGTCGCCGATCTGGATCTTGTTAACTCTGATTTGAACCATTGATTGGGCACAGACTGTAAATAATTCAGCGGTGTCTGCCTTTTCTCAGCCAAATGCAACCTGACTCAGTTTCCCCACTTCTCCCAGCTGTAGGAAATGACTTGCCAATTGTCTTTGTTGAATGGAGCATCGGAGTGAGAGGTTCAATTTCCTCTCTGCTTCGCGGGAGAGTCAAACCGGAGCTCTGAGTTGTAAAAATAGCCTTTTAAAATGTCTGAAAAGCTCGGATAAACATAAGAGATGTAGATGTGCTTGGTCTCTTTGGTTTATAGAGAGTGAGCAACTTCAGGGAATGTGAAAGACAGAAACCAGAGAGACAAAATGAGATAAATAGATATGAAGAGAAAGAGAGGAGCTGCTCTCTTCCTCCCTTCTTTCCACTCCTTTTAGGGATTACAGAGCAGCTGCTCTCTGGCTTCATTATCTGCAGCGGGATGGAGCTTTTGGAAAGGCCACAACACACTCACAGAGTCTGGAGTGTGTGCTTGCATCCAGCTTCCTTGTGTGTGTCCTCCGGGCGGCTAAAGCGTTTACAGGGAGAAGGGGATAATGATGAAGGAGGGAGTGGGTTCCGGCTCAGAGACGGAGAGAGGGAGGGGAATTATGAGAGGCTCGCAGCAGGAGAGGAAAACCATGGGAATAAAAAACAAAATAGAAAGAAAGCAGTTTTGGAAACTCTGCAATGGTGGTTCAAACTTGGACGAAAAGATGAAAGGCAAACACAGACGGGAATAAAACTAAAAAAAAAGGGGAAATGAAGAGAGGAGTAATGTGAATGGAGAGTAAATGATAGACAAGGAGGTAATAAAGACGGAAAAGGTGCAGTTCCACTAATGACCACTTGAGGGTGGCTCCAAAAGTGAGTCAATCTTTATAAAATACTATGTTAAAATGTCCGGCTTTACATGAACTTATTTGTAGCCTGTTCCAAAAACGACATCTGCACATGGACATTTATGTCACTCACCTGTTTCAGTTATATCAAGCCTTAAAGTTATGCAGGTTTAAGTGCGTGGCTTCTTTGGGTGACAGATGGCTGCCATCATAGTGTGCTAGCTGTCTGTCTCAGCTCCGCTCCACTTTTATTCATTTCTTTATTTGATCTGTAGTAACGGGGCAAGACAGACGGGAGCACATGTGGAGTATATACAGTCCTGTGTTCCGTTTTGAACTTTTTCAGTTCCTCTGCTTTGCTTTCCTGCATTTCTTAGCTTTGAATTTAATTTTTTTTCTTGGATTGGACAAACGTTTGTTGGATCATTCTTTAGTTGGGCTCTGGATATATCCTCATCTTTGCAGTGCCTTTTTTCTCTGTTCTGTGAGTCTGTTCAACCGACTTTTGTCATCCTGCCCCAGTCCTTTCATGTGTCCTGCATTGTGTTGTACCTTGCCGCAACATGAAACAATGGACAATTTAGAGTCGCTAAACTCTCTGTTGGACCCACTCATCCAAGTAGAAGCTACTTTGTCCAAGTAAAAGCTACCTGGACACCACTCAGGTAGCTCATCCAATTAGAGGCTATGTCCAAGTAGTTGCTACTTCCTTGGACACCACCCATCAAGTAGCTTCTTAAAGTAAGGAAACAAAATCAGCTAAAGATGAATGCGGGAAAATGAGAAAGAATTTAAACTAAAATTAAATTGAATTTCCTTTATGCCCATATGAGTAGAAACAGTGGAGCTCTGTGCCGAGCTTAAACCTCAAGACAGTTACGTTCCACTGACTGAATTACACCTATCCATCTGTAATGTCTGAGCAGGGCAGAGGAAACAAAGAGGTATTATTCCTCCAGACCCTCCAGATTTGACCTTCTTCGACCATGTTTGACTTTCTTTGATATGTATCTGCTGTGTTTATGACATTTCATGTCTTAATGTATTAAACTTAAGTCTAGGGAAGAAACAGCTCATTGTAGAAATCATATGTTTGTGTTATTATAGTGGTCATGTGGAAGGATATGGGTGCAATGAAGTCAAAACTCAAGGTCCACTTATTAGCCTTTCATGTGCTTTCATTTGCATTGTGTAGTCACAATTGGTTTCGTATTCAAAATAAATGCAAAATAGACTCCTGGGTTCCCCCAGGTCCTTATGTTTTTGCAGTAAAGTTTTTTTCTTCATGAGTAACATGCTAAGATGCAGCTGGATTTTTCTGGTGAGTACTAATCATATTAAAATAATCCCAATGCACAGATGTCAGATGTGTTGTAGGAGGTGCTGTATCTGTCTATAACATCTTCTTTTCTTCTGCGGCCCTGCCCATTTTCTTTCTGTCTTCCTCTGATGAGAAGAAAACAAACATCCTTCCATCTCTCGGTTTTTTCTCACCTCTGGTCATGCCTGCAGTGAACATATACATACAGAAGCTGCCGCGAAGACCTGCTATCTCGTGCTAACTCTCATCTGTTTCCACTTAAACATGTCAGATCTCATTTGCGTCCTGGAGGCCGGGAGGACTGGGCTTGTTTTTCGGAGCGGACGGCATCAAATGTGGTTGAATCCCCCATCCCTCACAGAGGGACGCAGCTCCCATTTCTTCCTCTTCTCTCCCTGTGCCCTCCCTCCATCACCTCCAATCCCCTTAATCCTCTCATAGTATTGTCGGGAAATGGCTCTTGCGACAGAAGTGCTGAGAAGGACAAAGAGAGACGGTAGTTTTTTCTCTTACGTGCATTTTATGAAACCAGGTGGGGTATTATTTGTCTCTGTTTGGAGACTGTTAGAACTCACCAGAGTACTGCAGAGGAAAAGCAGAAAGAGAAAGGTGTTCATTCAGAGGACGGAGTCAGAGGAGGAATTTAGAAAAACAAATAAAATATAAAATTGAAGAAAAATAATATATTGCTGTTGCACATGTACTTAAAGTTCCGACATATAGGCCTCTAATACTGAGATAATTTCAGTTTTACAAAAATGACTGCAATGCACCTTCACAAAATAAAAGAACAAAAAAAAAAAATCTATATTAAAATAGATATTCTCTAGGTATATCTATATCTAAAATATATATTGCAGATAGATGATGCTTTATTGTGTTTGTGAGAAATTTTGTAAACACCTTTGTGCTGAACGGGAATAAACCCGGGTCCAGTGCTATGCTCACCACTACCGGCTCTGTGACCAACACCGTCTCAAAGCAGGAGCCTCTGTGTGCAACTGTATGAAACACAGCAAAAAAAAAAGAAAAAAAAAAGAAGAACAGCATGCTACTGCAACTCGGTTCCCGTCTTGTTTTAAAGAGCCAGTCAGTAGATTCAGTTCGTTTGTGAGCGTCACAACGTATTCTCCATAGTGCTCCTACATTTCCAAGACAAGCATGTTAGGGTTAATCTGTGACACTAAGTTGGCCATAGGTGAATGGTTGTTTGTTTCTGTTGCACGTTGCAGGAAGGTACAACAGCACTGCAGGACACATAAAACATTTTAATATGTGAAAGTTTCACACATAAATGCACAAAGAGTGTTTGGATAGGGCCACAAATGACAAGTTGCAATCATTTTCAACTTTGCATTTCACCTGAGCGACAAGGAAATAAAAACATAAATGAAGTTATATAATTCACTATTTTTACATGTAGAAGTACTGAAGGGCTGTTTTGGGATTTTATTCTCCCATGAGATTAAGTTTTGGATTTTTGTGTTGTTTCATTGTATATACTTCCTGTTTTAGTTTGAAAGGATCCCTGACGCTGTGTCTTCATGTCCTGTCTCTGTCCTTTGCCAGTTTGACTTTTTGTCTCCTTGCCTAGTTCAGCTTCACCTTTTTGTTGGACTGCATTTGTTTTGTTTTGTTTCCTTATCCTGCCTCCTCCTGTGTCCTACATTTTAGTCATACCTTTTAGATTTTTTTTTCTAGTTATTATTATCATTATTTTTTTGCCTAATACGCCTTTATTTGATAGGTGGCATTGAGTGAACAGAACCTGCTGCCGCTGCAGTGAGTTCATGAGGTTGGCATTAAGAGAAGATCAAGATATTAAACATTAAAGTATAAAGGTCAACTGAAGTATAAGTTGCTCAAAAGGAACACTTTAAGCCTCAAAATGTTACAGTGATAAGAACTGTAGCCTTCAGAAATCCGATGGGTGACATCTCTTTGGTTTTATGGTACAGAAGCACCATTCAGACATCAGAGAATTACCGGCAACAAAGGCCGACTGTGATACCGCGCACGTTGTCTGTGTCTGGACCAAAAAGTTGGACACACTAGGGGTTGAACAACTTCCGATTTTTTAAAGTCATCTAATATGTGGTGAAAGTCGAGTCAACGTCGACTAGTCGATGGCGTCACATCTAAAAACACAGTAGAAAGTAATGCTTTGCAACAATGAAATCTATATTCTTGACCTGAATACATATTGTAGCGTCTCACTTGGAGACTACGGCGACTTTTCTGCAAGGTAACTGAAGCTTGAACACGGGCTACTGTCGGCCGTAGCCCATGTCAAAACTGTGAACACCGTCAGTCTGACACTTCTAATATGCCGCTCTCACATGGTGCATTAACTGACATCAAGGACAAGAAACATTCTCTACAACCACAGCAACAATGTCAACTAATAGAACACAACAGAAGTGAACATAAACACGAGCTTATCAATACTGTGCACTGCAGATATGTTTAGCCTATATAAATTGGCACCGTCAATAGCATTTAATAGTACTCCACAGCGTGTTATAAGATAGGATAATGTTATAATGTTACCGGGATGAAAAAAATAAATGAAGAGCTATATCTCAGAAGCCTTGTCCATGTGTGGCAGCTAAATTTCTAATAACTTTACACAATGAATTTCACCATCAAATTGTTGATACGTAGCCTTCTTCTCTCGAATTGACTGCCGTTGAGAGGATTTTGACCATTCCTCTGCTAGCTTTAGTGGATGCCTTTTCAGATGAGTGTGCATTGCAGCAGAACTTTAGTTGTATTTCAGGACTGACTTACATATTCTGCATGTCATGGTGGTATGGGCTTCATCTTTAGTGAAGCATTTCCACATACTTGATGAACCTCTGCTAGTTTGCTGTTATGACCCACTGGGCTCCTCACATGTCATGCGATCACTGACTAGTCAACTTCCTGCTTAAAGCGTCATGGCCCAGCAGTGAAGTCCACTTGTCGACTTGTTGGTACAACCCTTAGAACGCACTGCAAGGACTACAGGCAACAGGCAGCTGGAATATAGGTTCTGCACTTATGAAAGGAAATACCTCTTCATACCTGCTGGTAGCAATAGCCTGTATTCATTCAAAATTCGAACAGGAAGAGCTTCTATGAGCTGCTTGGTGATGTCTGTGATATGCGTTCCGGAATACATGGCTGTATCCAGTTTCAATGCGTCCTCGACAGGACGGGCAAATCCACAAACATCTGTGTCCTTGAGTAAGACACTGAACCGGGAGAATGTGATTGCGCTTGTGCGAACAAATGGGTAGTAGACTGTAACATGCTTTGAGCACTAATAGGTAGGAAAGCGTTATATAAATACAAGACATTTACCGTACTGCTAAATGCCATATGGCCATAGCTGTTCATCAACGGTTTGACACCTGAACATAGCTGACCATCGGCTTGATGTGTCTTTGGATCTTAAAAAGAGACAGAGTGGAAATGATCAGATGTGTCCAACCTAATAGGACCAGGTAAAGGTTTCTGCAGCTCTACAATCATGAACCTAAAACTAACCATTGATTCTTGAGAGAGGCAGACGAACAAAGACAGAAGTGGCAAAATGACAAAAGCCGTTATTTAAATGTCAAAGAGGAACGATGGATAGTGACTGAAAGTGTAAGCGAAAGTGGAGTTGAAATGGAGAGGGGGAGGAGGTGAAGAGTTGGTAGAGTGACATAGGAGTGAAATAAGGACGGAGAGTGAGACAGAGCAGGCAGCGTCCTCTTCTTTGTCAAATCCTTCCATCCCTCTGGGGAGTAGAAAAAGTCTGGTTTCGGTTAGCCATGCAGAAGAAGAAGGACACACACACACAGTCAATCCATTCCTCCCCTCCCACCCCAACACTCGTCCTCCCTCCTTCCTCCCTCCATTTGGTATCTGAAAGGAAAGATGGTACATTTGCTGTCCCTCTCCTTCCATTGAGCTGTTTTTTTCTCTTTGTTTGCATTTGTCTGCCGCATGGTCAAGCTGAACTGCACTCAGGTATGTTGGAGGTCAAAGGGGGTGAGGAGGGAGGCGGGGCAGGAGTCCTTCTGCTTGTCTTTGAACCTGACTGTCTCTTATGTGACAACATCAATCTCTGCACTCTGTTTACTGACTCCATGTGAAGCTGCAAAGACTTGTGTATGTCCATTTTAGCTTGTGTCCTCATTGGAGCTTTGCAGCGAAGATGGTGTTAAGTAAGGACGTTGTTTAAAAATTACCCAGCTCTGGAGGAACAATGTCAACTGCTAATTTTCTAATCGCCCATCTCTTTAAAGTTCATATAACTTATATGACTTGTTTCTTGTTAAATTTCGGCATTTTCGGAAACTACTCAATTAAGCTTAAGGAGGTATTGTGCTAGGGCAGTGGCTTTGGGGTTCAGGTGCAGCTAGGATAAGGCTAGGACCCAAGTTCAGGTGCTCTTGTGTCATGCTAAAGCTTGGTAGGGGGAATCAGGTATAAAGGTTCCCACTGGTCTAGATGGCTACACTGGTGAAAACATTTATACTGCTGGGGTGTCGGCATTGTTCTGTAATATTACCACAGAAACACTAAACAGCGACTAGTCAGTAGTGTTGAGTTATAGTGTATACAGTCAGTGATTGTACTTCATCCAGTGGTGAGTGGAACGGCTCAAGTTGGAGTTGAAGGTAATAAATGTAGATCAACAGTTACTGTAACTGAAATTACTGCAGCACAAAACATGGGTTAGAAATCAGAGTAGATGGTTTGTAGAAGGACGTACAAGGGAGAATTTCTGTGCTTCTCCAGCCTCTGAGACACGTGAACAAGGAAATGCATTTCAGACCAATCACAGCTGTTGTTGTCGTTATGTTTTGCACACTGCAGTTGATTGTTTTATCCTATTTTTCTTAATGGTTTTGGTGAAAACTAGGGAGCTAGCTAGCTAAGAGCTAGTAGCAAAGGTCATTTATTTGATATTGATATCAATTCTGGATCTTTTTGACACATGGCATTATGCAATGGAATTCTTATTTAACATACGCTATAGAAACCAATAATAAATAAATATAAAAGCAAAATAACGTAAAAATTGAGAAACTACATAGACTACATCTAGAGCAGCAAGATTTTCTTCAATGAGCAGCGATCATAAACAGGAAAGAGTTTTAAAACCTAACATCAATGTATAGCAGATTTTGTTTTTGACGTTTATTAATATGAAAATCCTGCAGATTTCTGTATTAGTGTGGCTTGTGTTTCACCACATTTTGTTTTAAGAAGTGTTGACTGTCATGGGGTGAACACCACTTCCAGCTTCTCACCTGCTGTTGGTGCCTTAGCAACTACAAGACAATGAAATAAGTTTGTGTGTGCGTTTAAGATCATCTGCCTTTAACCTGTGTCAAATTGGGTTGGTGTGTTTCAGCAAAGATTGTCATTTCAGTGACATAAATGAACCATTCTATATGTCTTGACTCAAAGGCATGATGGTATGAAAAACACATGGTATGTGCAGTCTCAGACTTAGTCTCAGACATGCTGATTTGTCTGATGGTAAAAAAAGTTCTTTCCCATCGCTCTGGTTCATTTGCATGGTTTTTACAACACTTGACTCTGTGTAGTGTAGTGTTTGTGTGTCTGCTGTTTGGAGCTAAGCCAGGAATCCCAGAGGAGAGTGGTGTCAGATCTCTCTGTCTCACTAACTTTCAAATTTCAGAAAACAGTCTCTGGTTTCCCCAGCTAAGTTTAAAATCTTTCTGTCAAAGAAAACAGTGGGATCAGAATCACATTATTCATTGAGAGGAGTGAATTCAGATAAAGAGCTGCAGAGATAAATCAACATGTAACACTTGCACATATTGATATGAAGAATAGAAAAACACAGGATCTCAGCCCAGTGCCGCTTAAAATGTAGTAATAGGCATACTTAACATTGGCCTGTGCAGTTGCTCAAGGTACAGAGTATAGTATATGAGTTAATACATTAACCAAACAGAAGAAATGGGAGAGCATAAGTGCAAGAAAATCTATAACTGGAATTAAGTTATTGGCAATGGATTTGAGCTCCCAGCTTGCACTCACATGACATTGTTCTAGTTATTGATCCAATTAATTGCTAAGACTGCTACTCAATATTAAAAAATACAAAATAAATATTCCATTTAAAACATTCTCTGTTGTTTGCCAGGGTGCAATCTGTACTAGCCAAAATGGCTAAATCACCATTTGCTGTGGACTGCTGCTTTGCATTACTGTGATGTTTTCTTTACTGAATTCAGCCTATTAGAAATTGTGTATATTCCAGTTAATAAAGCTGCTTTTTGCTTCAGTTTGTCTTCGGCCATG
Organism: Chelon labrosus; assembly: GCF_963514085.1. Taxonomy (NCBI): domain Eukaryota; kingdom Metazoa; phylum Chordata; class Actinopteri; order Mugiliformes; family Mugilidae; genus Chelon; species Chelon labrosus. The sequence continues at coordinate 2,740,864 of NC_140337.1, read as the reverse complement.
TGGCGTTATAAGCTAATGTGCTCTAAAAGCAGCTGCTACCTCTTGCACTGTTACCACTATTTACTACTATTGAAGCACTATGTTTTTCACACTGCAGTTGTTTGTTTTATAAAAAAATCCACATTGTTTTGGTGGAAACCAGCCAGCTCACTCACTTTAATTAACTGAAGTTTTGGGTCTCGTTTCTGCTTGCCAAAATGGCCAAACTGCCATTTGTTGTAGGCTGCTGATTTGTTTTATTTACATTACTAAAATGTGTTCTTTAATAAATTCAGCCGACAAGGGGTCGTGTACTCCTTTTCTAGCATTTCACTCTCTAAATTCTGCAAATAAAGCTGCTAATTGCTTCAGTTTTTTGTTGCCCTTGTGGAGTTATGAGCTAATGTGCTCTCAAACTAGCTTGTAACTCTTGCACTGTTGTTTCCAGCCGCAAATGGACTGCTTCTATAGATTGTGGATGCTAGCTAGCTAAGCTAACTATGTTCTGAGTGCTATCTTTGCTAGCCAAAAGTGAACTCTAAAAGCTATTTTTAGAATTAATTGTTTTCTTTTTTGTTTTCATCATTATTTTTCTTTTATAAAATTTCCCTTATTGAAAAATAACCTCTGCTGGTCAAAACTGATAATTTGCCAAGGTGTATGCTAATGCTGCCTTCAAAGGCTGTGTTTCCGAACAGAGACCATATGTATGGCATTCTTTTGTGGTATTCACAACCTCGTAAGTGGACATTTTTGCTCAAGTTGTGATATGTTTTCCAGTGTTTTCAGAAATGGCAGTGATGTATATATATTTTAATTGAGTTTCTGTAATTTAGCATAGAATAGTGTTATTTAATGTTAGCATGTTAACTGTTAGCCTGGCTAGCTTCCAGATGCTGAGAGTTTCCCAGCAGTCTTACGGCTGATATTACTACATCAATGGCAAGGATCTTTTGTATACTACTTCTCATATTGTAACCCCAATCTTATGAGTTCCCTTTGAACGCCGCATAAATCCTACTTGTCCGCAAATGTTATCGTCCGAATGGCCCTTGAACGTGAGACCTGAGTTGTTATTTGGTTGATGATGCTCAACCAAGTTATCTACAACATTCCTTTTTGTAATAAGCTTCTGATGTTTCTTTCAGCTGTTGGGACATGACTATTTGAATGCTCCTTTTAATAAATTGTGAATATTTCCTCCGTGTATATAAATATTTCTTCACAGTTTTAGTGTCACACAGAGTTATATTTGTGGCTGTGCCAAAGCCACAGGCAGTCTCGTGATTCTACTTTCTGCGGCTGTTCAACTTGTGATAGAGGTCACACGTTGAGCTCATAATTATAATGTCACTTCTAGCCCGCTGGTTCTCTAAGACACTCCATTCTTTCAGTATTTGGTTCTTGAAGGTATTTTGTTATTTAAGCATAGATTTTTGTCCCATCACTGTAACTCAGTACCTCCCAAAGAGAGTAAGGCCAATTTCACAGCCGAGGATTAAACTTCATCCCTGACTAAACTCATTTTTCCCCCAATGAAAAACCTCCATTAAGACAGAAAATTACTCTCAGACTTGTCGCAGCATTTATGTCTGTGATACCTCCTCACGTACACACAATATACACACTCCTTCATAAGTTTGGCAATGACTAATTATCCTTCAGCTTTCCCTGCACCAGTATTTAGTTGCAAAGTGTTCATGACTGCTGAAATACTTTGATATGAAGAAGACTTCTGCTCATTTTAGAGAATATACGGATTCATTTAAAAACAACATGCACAGCCCAAATTGGTTTCAAAAGTCCATAGTTTTTTTTTGAAAGTCTTCATCTTCTTTAGTTCAGGAGTTCATTTAAGAACTTGTTGTCCCTGGCATTTGACCGCAGCGTGTCCAGCAGCATTAGGTTATCACTCTGGAGGGATTAACCGATTTTCTCTGGGCTGGAGGAATGTGTGGGAGCCGAACCGCTCTGGATCAAACTGCACTCACCCCGCCGGAGGATTCAGAGACCCTGACTTCACGGTGAGCAAGTTTAGTCAGTTTGATTTTCAGGATATACAGTCTCAATCTTGCAAGGGTCTCCGGCAAATGGCAAAATTTAGTCTCGTAAAGAAAATAATAGATCCAAAACTTCACATCTATTGGTAGCCGCACTGATGCCGCACTGATGCCTCATAGCGAGAAGGTCCCGGGTTCGAATCCATGGGCCGACTGGGCCTTTCTGTGTGGAGTTTGCATGTTCTCCCTGTGTCTGCGTGGGTTCTCTCAGGGTTCTCCAGCTTCCTCCCACTGTCCAAAGACATGCTCATTAGGTTCATTGGTGATTCTAAATTGGCCGTAGGTGTGAGTGAATGTGAATGGTTGTCTGTCTCTCTGTGTTAGCCCTGCGATAGACTGGAGACCTGTCCAGGGTGTACCCCTGCCTCTCACCCGATGACAGCTGGGATAGGCTCCAGCAGACCCCGCGACCCTTAACAGGAATAAGCGGTTACAGAACATGAATGAATGAATGAATGGAAGTCTAAAAAACAAAGCTAAGTACTCATCACAGTGGTGTCATCAGTTCTAACCTGTTTGGAGTTTTTTTCCAATTCAATTAGTGGTACTCAAACAATTCATTATTGCTAACTCCAGAGATATGATGTAAATGGGACTGACACATTTTGGGGCTAATGTTAAGACTGTGTTGTAAGTGGCTGGCATTTTGTGTGTCAATCCATCTCCCCTGTTGAGATAGTGGTTTTCCAATTTTACATAGATGGTTTCTGTTATGTCTTGTGATAGACCGGCAGCATGTCCAGGGTGTACCTCGCCTCTCCCCCAATGACAGCTGGGATAGGATCCAGTCCACCCGCAACCCTCTAAAAGGTGAGCGTTAATAGCTAATGAATCAAGGAATGAACTTAAAATTTTTAATGTGGATACCCTCAAATTAAAGCTTAAAATCCGCACTTTAAACCCATTTTGACCATATAACTGTAATTTGAATACGGTATGGTAAACGGCTAAAATCATGGACTTTATTAATCTTTGTGATCATGGACATAACTGTATATGTTTGGCTCTGCATTTCAATTTGAAATAGCTGGCAACATGACGAGTGCTTGGGCAACACCAAATCTGCGGCGATGTAATGGACTAGCTTTGTAATTTTGTCAAGCTCACTGTAAACACTCATAGTTCGTAGATCAGAGTGCGTTAAATGCAGAGTTTATAATCTGGTCAGGGGTTTTATACATCTGAACACAACAAGTCTGAATAATTATTTACATTAGAGTCAGTTATCTTGTTATTTGGGAAATGTATAGTATGACATTCTAGTCTGGAAGCTAGACCAGCTTATGGGAAAGTTGGTCTGGAGTCTCTCCATTGGGAAGTGATTATGCTTGGGCAAAGATCTGCTGAGCCAATCAAACTGTGACAGACAGTGTAAGAGCAACTCATCTGAGTGCCATGGAGTAGTATTTGTTTACAACAAAATGGCTCTGATTGGTTGAACTAATGTCACTGTGCTCTTCCAGACAACTGTCCACAAAGTAGGTTTCTGGGAGATGGGTGCTTTTCTCTGGATCTTTTAGAGCTTAAAGCCGACTTTAATGGTCTCCCACATTATTATCATAGTGCTGGAGAAAGAAAAGAGCAGATACAGCTTCATCTGGCAGTGAACACTTTCAGAGTGCCCAGTAGCATACATTGTAGCATGATTTTATGCTTGAGTAAAAACAATGTGTGGGTTCTCTCCAGGCACTCCGGCTTCCTCCCACCATCCAAAGACATGCTCGTTAGGTTCATTGGTCTCCGGCCCTCCTGTGACCCTCCGCACGACAAGCGGTTGCAGAAGATGAAGAAGATAAAAACAATGCTACGATGAGAAATAATTTAGACAAAGGACAAACATACGACTTCCATCCTGCATCAGTGGAGTGTAAACACTAGGTCAGATAGATCAGGTGTTTTTTTCCCAGAGTGGACAGTGTGAACTAGAGAAAATAACGCTGCTGTTTTCAGCTATGATTACTTATTCATTGGTGAAAACTCATACAAATTTGTTTGAATAGGGGTCTCTTGCGCCATAGGGCTGTTACTGTAGGCAATTTGCATTATCATCTCCAAATGTTTTTGGTTCACGCGCTGTTAATTGTTGCCCTGACACAAATGACTTCAATAGCTTTTTAACCAAAACTCCTGAAAATATAACAATCACTTTATCAGTTTCCTTGTGCAGCCCTCGTCAGATTACAACTCGCCGTAGCCAAATGCTTTTATCAAATTACACCGAGTGGGATGTGGTTTCCCACGCTCCCCATATCTACACATGGTGATCTCACCAACCAGCAGCAGCAGTGGCCCAGCTCACAGTAATGATATCATGGGGAAGTCTTCAGCGTGTATGTAAGAGGCTGCCAGAACTTTCCATTGATATGACATAGATGGTGAAAACATGGTGTTATGATAATGTTCTTTTGACTTTAGGATTGAGGAAGTTCAACCAACATAAGTTTAAACTTTTTTTAACTAATACGGACAGAAATATGTATGTATTGGGACCGCTATACACTGGGAATCAAATTTTTGAGCCCTTTTCAGAGTTCATAGATTTAAATTTAATGCATGACAAAAAAAAACAAAAAAAAAACGTTTTGCGATTTCTGCATTCCAGTTGCAGCCAGCACTAAATGGCTTGAGGTTTCCATAGCTGAGCGAGCCTCAGATCCTCTGTGAAAGACTCGTTATTACAACATCTCAGTTGGCCTTAAATGATCTCTTCATGCCCTTGCTTCAGGAAAACCTTAAGAAAGATTTGCCTCCAGCCCTGCATGGAGTTTTGGAGAAATAAAAATCACCCCCTGAAGCTCGTCGCTCAGCAACTCTGCTGGATCTGCTCAATAAAAATGTTTTCATTTCGCCAACCAAAGACCGACTATAACATTGTTCCACATTTATGATTCATTGGTAATGAGCAGCTATTATTTTATTTCAAATGTTGCATGCCGCATTTTGTAACAAAATCCCTCGGATAAGCAAAAGCAACCTGGCTCAGACGCCACCACAGCCTCAGCCTCGGCCTGCCTTGGAATGAATTTCTGTGGTTTCCGCATGTATTTGTATTGTTCTTCAGCTTTGAGGCGAGCTAAATGTTTAACCACCAACTAACAACACTGATTATTATTTGATTAAGAGACTACAGGGTAAGACAGCAGGAGGCAAATGAAATTAAACAGCATAATAGAGCAGAACTAAATACCAAAACACTGGGTCGCCCTAATCCTCCCTCAGCTTAACAATGTAGAGCTGGAGGAGGATTGTGGAGCATTCTGTGTGCATTTATTGCTGTACGTCTTTACATATGAAGATAAAATCACTGCCAAGAATGGAGAGATCATGAAAAATGGATATTTAGCTCTTCTTCACCAGTGAAAAGGCAGATTTATGGTTGAGAACAGAGCTTGGGCCAACTACAAATAGTTCATGCTCAGCTTTAACAACAGCATTTAGTTAGATTTTAAAAGTTCAAATAAAGAGCTTTATTTTTCCAAATATCTATTATTTCCGATACTCATTGTTAAATAATAATGAAAAAGAGAATCCCCCTGTATATGCAAAAACCTAGGCAAGAAATAATTTGAAATGTTTGCAGGTTTTACGGTTTTATTTGTCCTTCCAAGGATTATACTTCATGTTTGAGTCAAATCACCAGCAACATATACTTCACATCACTGCCCAACCATTTTCCAAATATTCAAAATACTTCAGATTGTGTTTTCATTCTTTAAATATACTTTAATTTGTGGGTACACTGCCATTCATTTGTAAGGAGTGCCCTTTTTTATACACAAGCAATTTCTTTTGGAGTGATTCTACTTCTCACCAAGTGCATGCTGGGCTATAATCTATCATTGTTAGTACCACCACACTGATACTTGAAGCTTTATGGGACTGCAGTGGGTCTGAGAAGAAGGTAGCACATTTATACAGTCGATCTGTGATGGCCTGCAAGTACTGTACAGCTGCAATGAGTCGGTAAGAGTTTGGCAAGATATAACAAAGACTAATGACGTTTAATCAGTCTGTACTGGGTAAAATGTCTTCAGACTTAAAAAAGGGAAAATCTGGGATCAGCTACCTAATGGCACATGTACAGCGGCACGATTATAACGCTTCCCAGATTTGGATACTAGAAAGTTGTGCCGCCAGACTGTGTCATGGTAAATGACAGTTTGCTTCCATGATTATTGAACAGCAGAATGTGACATCATGAGGTCATGACCTCAGCAGAATGTGACATCATGAGGTTTCCCTCGACAGGTCGCCAGTCTATCACAGGACTAACATTAAGAGACCAAAATCCATTCACACATGCACACCAACCATCAGTTTGTGATATGCATGTTTTTGGACTGTGGGAGGGTGGCGGAGCACCCAGAGAAAACCCAGGCAGGCACAAGAACCTGCCTATTATTATAGTATAGCAATACTATAAGAGCCACTAATGGCCTTCCTCTGGATTGGCTGAGAGCTACACCATTAGCATTAGCTTGGTGGCTTGAGGAGGCTGAGACCTCCACCTGCAGCCGCAGCGGGCTGATCATCTGGCTGTTGGGTTTGACAGGCCAGAATCAGCGGAGGACGTTGGACCTTCCAGCCCAACCTCCAAACTATTAGTGAGTGTTAGAAATGACTCCTATTTAAAAACTCCTACTGGTAATGTGATGACGTCACCATGACATCAGTAAGAATATGGTCGTTCATTCATTCATTCATTCATCTTCTGTGACCGCTTATTCCTGTGAAGGGTCGTGGGGTCTGCTGGAGCCTATCCCAGCTGTCATCGGGCGAGAGGCGGGGCACACCCTGGACACGTCTCCAGTCTATCGCAGGGCATGTTTGCATTAGTCAGTGGATAAATTCAGATATATGTGATCTGTGAGAACACTACTGTTTTGATTTAGAAGATTATTTTAAACCAGACAAATTTATCTGAAATGGACACAGCATTATGAGGTCATGACCTCAGAGGAATCATGAGATCCAAGTTTTGTAGGAGTTTCCAGAGGTAGTGAAGCGTGCTTGATGCCCTTGTTTTCAATAAAGCAGCATAACACATCAACATTGCACAAACAAGGAAATTTGAAACTAGAAGTTCCATATATCAAAGTCACTTTACGTACTACTATGCTTGTGGATAAATTGAAGATGCAAAAAAACGAGAGGAAGAATGAAATAAAATGGGAGTAATGAAGGAAAGACACGAGGGATAGATATGGAATGATGTCTAATATTTTCCCCTGGCCCATATGGTCCTACTCAACCCGCAAAAATCTGTTCCTCCACGGTCCCCCCTCTACATTATCACCACGACCACATTATCTGTCCCAAACCAGAGTTATATAACTAGATTGGGGTCCTGAGCCAGAAATTTCCTTATGTAACCCAATTCTCTCACACAACACTGTGACAACAGCTGAATATTTTACTTGTGGTAGTTAATTGAAGGGTTTTCTATTCCAGTGTTAGTGGAAATGACTCTTTAAAAGTTTTCTGAAATAACAGTTTATTTAGAACTTCTGTAACTCAGACTTCACTCAAGTGACATCAGCCATGAAGAATTGTACCTTTTTTTTTTACTGGTAGGGATTGTTAGGTTAACTACAGAATGGCACCTTTGCACACTTGCATTACAAAAATGTCAAAAAGATGTTGGAGTTCCTATTCCAATCAATAAGTAGACAAGACAAATCCAGACGGATTTGAGATTTTCCTGCCAATATGGCAGTGTCAACAAAAAAAGTGACGTGACGTGAGCACTACTGACAACAAGAACCGCTACCTCTGTCCATGCAGCAGCAGCAATATTTCAGTTAGGACACAAATTGTAAAACAAGTCTACCTCACTGTTGTCCAAGGAAGAAAGGAGTCTCAAAGTACAATAATAATTGTAAAAATTTTATGTAATTTTATAGCGTTAAAATGTTTGACCAGCGAAAAGATGCATCTTCTTGTGAAATAAAGGATTTGTTTGATTCCTTCCGTAGTGAGCAGAAGACCACTAAACATTTTAATGCCTCCCACCATTTACTTATCACACTCTTAACAGTAATATGGCCCTGTGGGGGGTGGATTAGCAGATTAACAGCCCCCTACAGTGCACACATAGAAATATACACGCGTGTGCACATGTATTGATGCAAATTTGCCTACATGCTGCGATTAACGCAAGCTTAAGTCTGCAGGTGACAGTAGTCAGCTCAAAATTCCCTGTCAAGAGTAAGAAGATAAAGAGGAAGATGTTGGGACAGTATGTTTTACTTGGGATTTTAAGTGATGACTGACCACAACATGTCAAAGTAAAATAGGAAGCCACAAACCAAACAGATTTACCAGAAAAGTCCAGATGAGAAAATAAGACTGGAAAATGACTACAGCTAACCACCTGGTACATACATTATGCACCTGAGAGGAAATAACTCTTCAGGGAAATAGAAAGAGCTACTATTAGATGAGAGGCTAAGAAGCTAGGAAGAGCTACTATTCGCTTGGAGGCTAGGAAGATAGGAAGAGCCACCATTAGCTAGGAGGCTAGGAAGAGCTATCATTAGATAGGAAGCTTGGAAGAGCTACTATTAGCTGGGAGGCTAGGAAAAGCTATTATTATATAGAAAGCTAGAAAGAGCTGCTATTAGCTGGGAAGCTAAGAAGCTAGGAAGAGCTACTATTAGCTGGAAGGCTAGGAAGCTAAGAAGAACTACAAACCGTTGTTTAGAGCTGGACTCCCCTGAATCATTCTGATCAGTTGGACTACAGTATATGCTTATCATTATATATCATTGTTGTGGAAATCTTTGTGGATTTAAATGTGCTCTATGTCTGTGAAGGTTCTCAGTTGTCTAGTTCATGGGGCTGAACAGGTTTTAACTCTCAAAAGGGCATGAGGCCCCACAGGGACAACATGGCCCCAAAACATATAAAAGCAACTAAGGTTGGCTTTGAGGTTGTTGTGGTTGATTAAATCTGTATTTATGTCAGTGTATGTGCGCCGTAATCTCAGTTATTCCCCTGCTTTGCTCTCTGCAGACATAAACACACACATACACACATTTTTGTGTATCAGAGTATAATCTGCACTAGAGTCCTCGCTCAGTGGGAATCACTGAAGAGCAGTTAATTACCCATAATCCACTCTGGGCCAGATGTCTGCTCTGCCGGAGTGGTCTGAATTTGTCCTCGTATTTTCACCTCGTGCTTGTTGCCTTTTGTTGTCTTTTTTTTTTTTTTTTTTTTTTTGCTTTCCTCCCTTGTGGACGATTTGTAAACCTGATTTGTCCTCTGTCAGCATTGCTCCACCTCTCCCATTATTGGTCTCTTTCTCTTTGCCCACAAATCCCTCCTCTCGCCTCCCTCTGTCCTGCCTGTCTTTTTGGTTCACACTCACTTGGACCCAGAGGGACTCAAGAGTTGTTGCAACCATCAGAACTTTATTCCAAAGCTGCTGTTCCATCCCCCACTGTAAGGTACTGTAAAAACCTGTCAGTGTGCATGTGTGCAACTTTATGCTTTCAGTTTTAGTCTTGTTTTGCAGCACTGAGAGAACTGAAGTGTCTGCAGAGGTGAAATTATACGACTGCCGACTTTGAGCTGTGATTTTCTTCAATTTGCTTGATTATAGAAGGAAATCTCAAATTTCTGAAGAGAGTATAAAGTGACCAATTGCTGCTGGTTTTTAGAGTGAAACCTTACTGCTAATCATTGTAAATCAACCCAAATTTTGCTCAATAAGGAAGAAGATTTGGCTCAGCTTATTCAGATAATTGCAGAAACGATGAGTTTGAATGTTCTTCAATAACGTAATCTGACAAAACCAACTCGCCTGAAGGTCAATTGAGTAGCTGCTCTGGAGCTTTCAGCTGTATCACACAATCTCCATCACCATTTGTAGTATATTGTGGTATGTTTTAACTGAGGTCTTTGTATATGGTTATTTAAAAGTTAAGGTCCACTGTTTCCGTCATTAGATTTTCCGCTTATATATTTAAATTCAGCTACACACTGCCTGAAGGTGCAAAGAGAGTTTATGTTTCGTATGTGAGGTTTTTTGCAGTAAAATCAGTTAATTTCAATGGACTATCCATTTACACAGCGGTAAACAGCGCCATGAGTCCAAATCAGCACATTTCACCAGATAACACAGTGAGTTTTTGCTCAGTCTTGCAGTTTTTCTAGATGCACAAAATGACTTTGTTGTGCCACTTTCTGTTGTGAGCCTTGTTTAAACCCCCAAAGAGACTGTTAACCCCCATTAACAGACAAGATTTATTGACAGTTAAGGACGAAATTCAAATCCGGTCAAAAGCTGGATTAACCAAGTCTGGCTAAACCATTTCTGTATCCTGGATAGCCACAAAGAAGAAACAATGTTTTAGATCAGCTGGTGATTTCTGAGAGTATAAACCTGTCAGACATGTGACGCTTCATCGTACAACTTCTGATACAGCATCACAAAATTCAAAGGTTTTGTGAGCAGTTTCATCTCCCTGAATAACCTCAAGCTTAATGGGAATATAAACCTCCTCTGGCCAGAAAGAGCAAATAAATCTCGAACAAATCGCTCCAAAACCAGGGTTGCCTTCAGGTTTTAGCTGAAATTAATACTAACTCTGTGCAGCTAAAACCAAAAGCAAATAGTTGTAATGCACCTGGAACAGGACAAACAGGTAAATCATCTTTGTTTGTTTTTTTTCTTGCACGGAACAGATGGAGTTTGAATAGTGTGAAAGAACTTTCATTTGTCTTTTTGTGATTCTTTGTTTCTCTCAAAGCAACCGCTTGCTTATTATGACATGGTTTGGCTTGGCATACGGTGCATTGTTTGCATGTTAGTTCAAGGTTGGGCCAAGAACCAGATAAGAGGACAGTAAATATTATGGGTGTTGGACTGAGATTTGGACAGGCAAAGAGAAAGAAAGTCGGATTTCTTATGCGACCCGTGAGAACGTAAGAGTTGTTGAAGGAAAAGCATGATCTTGTTGTCATTCTCATGGGAATATAACCTGAGAAAGACAGAAAACAAGAGTGGGAATGGGAAGTTTTCTCACCTTGTTTGGCTTTTTTGGGACAGACAGAGACAGAGAGAACGAGATGGAGATAAAAGGGGATGCAGACAGGGAAAAGATGTGGCTCAAATAAAAAAAAAAAGAAGAATATGCGATAAAACGAGCTGTCAGCACAAGACAGAGCTTCAAACTGAGAGAAAGGGAGCGAACGTTCCCGTTATTCAGAGCAATAGCTGACACGAAGTGGCCGCTTGTGTGAAATGGATGGCACCGACTTAACGAGATGTTCTGAGAAATGGCTGGTAAAATGGCAAATCAGCAAGAAAGGGAACATCTCGCTCTGTGACGGCGCTCTGATCCAGCCTTCCGGGCCTTGGTGGTGTTACATAAGCGGCGGAGATTGAAAATGAGCAAAAGCTAAAAGCGATCTTGGTGGGAGGCCCAGGGATGGACGTGGATTAGTGATGGTTTAGGGATATTTGTTATAGGGAATCCCAGCAGATTTCACTGTACAAATATGTTTCTCATATGTCAGGGAAGATTAAACACTAACAGAAGGAAATGGAGAAGTTAGAAGATGTGGGTTCATGTACAGGTTCAACAGTCTAAAAGCAAGGCACTGGATCTAGTTGAGGTTTTTTTTCAACTTCCTGTATATGTACAGACACTGTTTTTGTCCTTCTACATTTTCATCTTATTTCTCTTCTTCTTCCTCTTTGTCTTCATTGTCTTCTGCCCCTCCCTCTTCGTCTCTTTCTTTTTCTTCTCCATCATCTCTTCTTTGTCTCCTTCCTCTTCTTTTTACTCATTCTTTTTGTCCCCTTCTTCTTTATCTTTTTCTTCTCCTTGTCCTTCTTCGTTTTCTTCGTCTTCTTCTTCTTCTTCTTCCTCTCTGTCTTTGTTGTCTTCAGCTCCCCTTTCTCCCTTTGTCTTCTTCTCCTCCATCTCCTTCCTTTGTCTTCATCTTCGGCATTGTCTTCTTCTTCTCCTCCTTGTCCTTCTTGTTTGTCTTCCTCCTTCTTTTTCATCTTCATTTTGATTTTTGAGGTCTTCCCCCATCTTCCTTTGTCTCTTCTTCTTTCTTCTTTGCCGTCTTCTTCCTCGCTGTCTTTGTTGCTAAACTAATCCAGCACAGTGTGTCCATACTGGAAATGTGTTATTTAAAAGGTATAACATCAGTTTTAGTTTTCTGATTTGTTCCATTTTTTTTTGACCCTGCCTTTTTTTTGTTGTTTAATTTTAAAGCAATGTGCATTTACTGCTAAGTGAAATAAAGACAGGGGTTGTCGTAGAAGAAAGAAGGGCATTGATTGCAGCAAAAGGTCACAGGGTTGAACTGAGTTATGTGAACTGCTTAAACTGACTAACTGAATATGTGGAGTTTCCGGAAGACTTCATCTAAGTAGCTTCTTCAGGTCTAAATGACTGGTGGGGAGTTGCGGTGTAAATAGGAACATCTGTGGGTATAGCCCACCTGAAACTCTAATGACTAGGGGTCTTGACAACCAGCTATTTACCTATAATTGGAGGAATTTCATATTCAAGATACTCTACAAGTCCAGTTGGCCTTGCTTCAGCTTTGTTTTTGGATTTCTATCATGATGTTTTAGTCTCAAAACACCATTATGCCCTTGAACCAATATGCCTTTGAAACATAAAGAGTTTCATTAAAGAAAGGCCATAATGAAGCTAATAAAGTGGAAAAGAATCCACTAAAATGTGTCTTTGGGAATAGGTGATGAGCTGTAAAGTCGTTTTTCTCAGTTTTATAGCTCAAGCTGTTGGTGCCGCGTCAGCTTTCGGCGGAGGTTTACAAGTAAACATCTCTATGAAACGATCGAGCAGAATCCATTCTCGTTTCTCTGGAAGCGAACAGACGGAAGTCGCTGTGCCGGAATCTTAATTTCCTCATTGTTGATGGTATGAGCACAGAAAAAAATGTCAACAAACTGGATGTGTGTGATAAGCTGCTGATATCGGAATGGCAGTCATTTTCTTTTTTCATTCACATCATCTTTCATAACGTCTGCTAAACTCGGGCTAAGACATGACGTGGTGTTTCCATATACCTCCAGTTTCACATAATGTAAATGTATTTGCTTTTGTGCAGATCTTCTGTTTTTTATCTTGTTTAAATAAAAAATAAATTTGACATTAGCTATACAGATTTTGTGTGCTGTGATACAACATTATTTATACCCTTAATGGCCAGGACACCCAAAACTGACATCAATGAACTATCGACAGTGAAGACAAACTGTGATGTCTCTTGTGTCTGGACCAAAAATATTTACACCACAAAGACTACAGTGAACTGCCAGCTCTGTACTTATGTTCTGCACCTGAGAGGATATAACTCTTCCTGCCATCTTCTGGCAGTAGTACATAGGGAAAACACTAAACTGAGAGGCTACGAAGCTGGGAGGAGCTACTATTAGCTGGGAGGCTAGGAAGCAAGGAGGAACTACTATTAGATGAGAGGCTAGGTAGGTAGGAAGCGCTACTATTAGCTGGGAGGCTAGGAAACTAGGAAGATCTGCTATTAACTAGGAGGCTTGAAAGCTAGGAGGAGCTACATTACATGAGAAGCTACGAAGCTATGAAGAGCTATAAACCGTTGTACAGAGCTGGTCTCTCCTGAACCATCTGATCAGTTGGTTTACAGTTCATTAAATCTATATGATCGAATTGTTGGGAAAATGTTTTTGGTTTATAGCAGATAAAAAATGAGAAGAGGATGCTCCAGACAAGCTGACACTCACCGTTGGTCAACCGTCGACTCCTCCATGTCACGGCCCTACAAAATGATAAAAAAAATAAAAAATCTGAATAGCAGAGTGTAGGTTGTTCAAAATCCACTCTCGCTCTAAATATAATTTTCCAGACAGCTGATAATTTGCAGCACAACTCTAAAGTGTTATTAGCACCTTTTTCTATCAGGATGCAGCAGAGAAGAGATGGAGAGGTGACTGGAAGAAGAGGAAGGATGTGACAGATTTATGATGCAGCATAGGCTCGCTCTCAATGTAACAGATCAACTTAAGGACACAGAGAAAGAGACACAGAGACGCTTGTGTATTTGGTCTGTTTAACCTCCACGAAACCATTACCGAGACATTAAATATGGAGATATGCTGAATTCTGTTGAGCTGGGTAAAAAATAAGATGGCAAGCAAAGGACTAAGGAAGGAAAGACAAACAATATGCTGGAGGTCAAGGCAGGCCCGGTTCTACGAGGGTGCATAAGCATGCATTGCACCCTCAGTTTATGTGTTTGCATGCTCTGTTGAAAAGAGGGGGGGAAGCGCGCGCGCGTCAATGCACTCAGCGCACGCGCATCAATGCACTCAGCGCACGCGCATCAATGCACTCAGCGCACGCGCGTCACTGCGCTAGCAAAACGCTGCTCTCTGCAAAGTACAACATACAATAATCAATGGATATTCGGAAGTGGTTCAAGCAGAACAGACAGACAGAGACTGCTGCTGCAGCTTCGTCCGGCTGCTCACTCCTGCCCGAGCCGCTGCCGCCACCGTCCCCCCTCCCTTCACCCCATGAGCAGGTGCCCAGCCCACCCGACGACCTAGGTACGGAGGAACCACTTCAAGTGCATTTACATAAATATCCAGCATCATTTTTTGGAGGGGTGAAGCGCTCCTTTTGCAGCTCATGGTTTGTTAACAGAGAATGGCTAGAATATTCCTGCAAAAATGATGCGGTATTTTGCTATGCGTGTAGGAAGTTTGGATTTGGCCATACTAGTAAAAGAGATGCCTTTACCACTAGTGGCTACAACAACTGGCGCCATGCTCTTGTGCGCGATAAGGGACTGGCAAGGCATGAAGCAAGCAGAGAACACATGACATCAGTGGCGTTGTGGCAGGAGAGGATCAGAAGAGAAGGGACTAAGACTGAGGTGTCTACGCTTGTGAATGAAGACCAGCTTGAGAGAAACCGCATTTATGTCACATCGATTGTGGACATCATTCAATTCCTGGCTATAAACCAGCTCCCTTTCCGTGGCTCTGTTGAGGCTTTGGATACAAGAGGTGAGACAAGTAGTGGCCTTTTTTTAGCCATGATGGATTACACACTTAAAAAGGACAAGGACTTTAAGAAGATTTTTGATACCATCCCTGCCAATGCTACATACACATCAAATCATATACAAAATGAAATAATTGAACTAATGAGCAAAATCATAACTGAGGAAATTGTGAATGAGATTGGAGATGTGTGGTACACATTAAAAGTGGACGGCACCAAAGACCCCATGGGATGTGAAAATATCTCAATAGTGCTTCGCTTTGTGGATAAAACTGACAACAGTGTGAAAGAGAGACTTATTTCAATGCCAACGAGTAAACACTGTGATGCTAAGTCTCTAACTCAACTCGTTCTATCACAGTTAGAAGATATTGAATTAAATACAGGGAAGATGCTAAGCCAGTGCTATGATGGGGCAAGCGTCATGTCAGGTGTACATGGAGGAATGCAGAAACTCATACAAGAAGAACTACAGAGGGAGGTGCCTTATGTGCACTGTTTTAATCACCAGCTTCACCTAGTGGTAGTGAATGCCATGTCATCTGATAATGCATTGGAGAACTTCTTTGGTGTATGTAACTCTCTCTACAAGTTCTTAAGGAAACCTACAGTAGCTGCAGTCTACACAGGAGAGAAGTTGAAGCGGCTGCTTGAGCAACGGTGGACTGGCCATCTGGCCACAGTGAAAGTGATCATGAACAGCTGTGACGACATTGTCCACTTTCTACGGGAAATTGAAGGTATCCTGACCATTGGAGCAGATGTGCGAATTGAAGCCGCGGGGCTTTTGAAGGCCATTACCGAACCCAGTTTTCCATTCATTGCCTGTATGACACATCAGATATTGGCTTTGCTGGATCCCCCCAATACTGCACTCCAAGCAAAATCCACTGACCTCTACACTGGTGTCCGTCTTGTACAAAGTGCACTTGAATGTGTGGAAGAACTTAGGAGTGACAGTCAGTTTGATGCACTTTGGGAGAAATGCACAAAAGAGAGAGAGATGACAGAACCTTCCACTGCCACGCCCTCACAATCCAAACGACGAAGAGAAACGATGACCAGGCACTTGAAAGACTTTGTGGTGGAAACACCAGTTGGTCACCATCACAAAGAAGTGGGAGAGAAGACAGAGTGCAAAAGATTGTATTTCAGTACTCTGGATGCAGTAGTGGGAGAAATGACTGCTAGATTTAATGAAAGAAATAGCCAACTAGTACAGGCGCTGTGTGCCGTACACCCAGAAAGTGAACATTTCATGGATGTCAACAAAGTTAAGCCTCTGTTGGACTTGACAGGGATAGATCCTAAAGAAGCTGAGTTTACTGTGGCAAAACACTTTCTAAAAGAGGAAATGGCCAAATCTGACAAACACAAAAGCTGGACAACGCAGGACATTTTGAAAACATACAGCATGTCTCTGGCAGCTATGCCAACTGTCATAGAAACACTGAAGCTCAGCTTAACCTTTGGCGCATCAACTGCAACATGTGAAAATTCATTCTCAATGTTGAAGAATGTGTTCAGTGAACACAGAAGGAGCATGTTGCACAAAAGAAAAGCTCATCTGATTCAGATTGCTGTTGAGAAGGACCTTACCCAAAAGTTCACTGGAGAGTGGAGAGAGAAACTGCTGAGAAGATTCAACACATCTTCAAGGAGGCTGCAGCTCTACTAAGTAAAGGTATGCTGTTCCTCTAGGTGGGCCTATATTTTAAATAGAATTCTGTTTTACTGTGTCCTATGTTATTTTTATGAGCTTAGTTTAACCTTTGTCATCTCTCTTTGTCCAATAAAGGTCATGTGCCCCCTGATGGTGTCAGTGTGCAACTATTCTGGAAGTGCCTACACAGAAGACTGTCTCCACTCCCATAAAACCTGCACCTTATGTTGTGTTATGGCGGTTTCTGCCAGATTAAATGGACATCACAGGTTATATTTATTTTTGTTATTTATTTTTCTATGTTTCATTTTCAGGCTAAGAAATATTGTCTGATGGGCGAGGTAGCCAAGACTAAATGTAGCATTTTTGTTGTTCTGCTACAATATTGCTGCAATAAAGCATTTGAAAGACACTTTAAACATCCTTGTTTTGCTAGTGTCATTGCGCTTGAAATGATGGGACAATGCATAATTTAGTGTTGTATAACATGCCAGGCATGCGCACCCCCTCTGATCTGAGATGCACCCCTAGTCATCATTTTCTAGAACCGGCCCTGGGTCAAGGAAATACCATGACCACAAAGTTGGAGAGACGAGAGGCTTAAGAGTTTTGTGATATGAAGGAAAAGACGGAAGGAGAGAGGAGGCAGGACAAAGATGGCCTCCAGTGCTCTTTGCTGTCTGTTCCTGCCAAATGGACAAATCTTACAGACTCTCTGTATGTTTATGTGTGATGGTGTTGTTAATCTTGCAGCATCACATCTTCTTTATCTCCTGGGGTTTTTCCAATGGAGCACATTGTTCTCACTATGGTTTGTCTAAGGCCATAACTTACAGAAGTCCTCCTTCTCAGATTTTTCCGATCTAGAAATCACCTCGAGTACGTTGAGGAAATTTGGACTTTGGCTGTGGGTCTTGGAGAGGCAGCACTATGTGCCAGGATGTTTTTAACAATCTGGTATTGGGAGAGGTTGCAGGAAGTTTTTAACAACTGCAATTTGATGTAGCATGCCAGTACTTTATTCAATTTATCTAAACAGAAAGGTTGTTATTTGTTCCGGACTGTCGCGTTAGTTACCTGGTTTGTCAAAAGCAAAGGGTAAACAAGGACAACTGGATTTGTAGGGTTTCTTGAAGTTTTATACAAGTAGTAGCATCTTCAGTTCTAAAAGACTGGTGTCTTGCCTGACGCTCACTTGACTAGGGTCTGTTAACAGCCAGATACTCACCTGTAATTGTAGGAGAGATCCTGTTTCCTTTCCCCAATGTGGTATTTATACTGAAAATGAATTCACAATCAACCCTTCAATAGTGGTGTGTGAGTGTAACATGGACATCTAGCTGCTTCTTCCGTGCTCTAAAAATCTTTGTGTGTGTGTGTCGCCTGTGGTTTACTAGACATATGTGTTGACTTGATAAAGGGAGGGAATTCGTGAAAGGCAAGGAAATGAGGAGGGGAAGGTAGAGAGGAATAAAAAGAGGAACCCTATCCTCTCCTCATTGTGTATTCTCCACTTTTCTCTCTTGCTCTCCTTCATCCCCTCAATCTCATTCCCTGCACCGCTCACTTCACTTTCAATTTCCTTGCCCCCGTATGAACCAACCCAGTTCCCCCATCTTCATTTATTCATTTCTCTGTCTGTCCATTTTCTTCAGCCTCTTTCTTCCCTTCCTGCTGTCTTTCGTGCACCTTATGCACATTCTCTGCACCTTCTCTGCACTGGCCTTGTTTTTGGATCGTTGTAAACCATTATATTCACAATGAAAAGCAAATACAGCTACATCCTGGGGCAACAGTCAATCAAAAGGAAAGTCAATCCTTAATAATCTTCTCTAACAAACTTAGTGTTGTTCATATCCTAACCCTTCATAACCCTAACCAGATGGTTTTCCGGTATCAGGGCGTCCTTGAGAACCTGTGGCCCTAGTTTTTTTGGTGTTGCCACTGTTCGGGACTATTGTCTGAGAGCTTTTCGGCAGATTTATTAGGCTGAATTGAAGTTCACTCCGATTGGCTGATCATTCCCTGAACCGGCTTATTCCTGTTAAGGGTCGCAGGGGTCTGCTGGAGCCTATCCCAGCTGCCATCGGGCGAGAGGCGGGGGTACACCCTGGACAGGTCGCCAGTCCATCGCAGGGCTAACACAGAGAGACAGACAACCATTCACACTCACACCTACGGCCAATTTCGAATCACCAATTAACGTAACCAGCATGTCTTTGGATGGTGGGAGGAAGCTGGAGTACCCGGAGAGAACCCACGCAGGCACAGGGAGAACATGCAAACTCCACACAGAAAGGCCCAGTCAGCCCATGGATTCGAACCCGGGACCTTCTTGCTGTGAGGCATCAGTGCTAACCACCTCGCCACTGTGAGATACAATAAAGTTCCTTTATTGTATCTTCATCTCATCTGTACGTCCATGTATAAATATCTTCACAACAACATGATCATCTGGAATGAATAAACGTAACATCAACTGATCAGCCTGATTCCAGGCTTCCCAGCTAATAGTAGCTCTTCTTGTTACACCTTTTGAATGATGAATACAGACTACTGCTACCTGAAGAGTTATTATCCTTCACGGATGTACCCGCTGGATGTTGGCTGTAGTCTTTGTGTTGTGTTCAAGTGCAGCGTTTTGGTCCAGACACAGGAGATGACCTATGTTGCTGGCTGTTTTTCAAAGTGGGTTCGGTGTATATGCACAAAAAAAAAAACTGCTGTTTTTCTCCTAGCCAGGAATCCAAACCACAAATCTACCGTGGCCAAACGTTGGCAACAACAGTGTAGTCATACACGCCGTCTGAGCACTGTAGAGTTGAATTTGTTTACAACAAAATGGTTCTGAATCATTGGAGGACTACGATTGAGTGAGGAGGTATTATTTTTTATTGTATTGGATAAAACATTGTGAAATCCCAATGTCATCTTTTCAGTCCGGCTACCAGTACCAGGCTACTTTTCTCCACTACTGTTTAGTAAAACATGAATTCTGTTATGGTCAGTAAAGGGTTTCTTCATTTTTTAACTTCTGTTTTCTTATGGTTATGAAATAAGGACTGCGTCGTCCACATACTGTCATTGGCATTGTCTATTTGTTTTCTTGTCACGTAGCTGATAGTGGATCTATCTCTCGTCAACCCCTCCTCTTTTTTCTTATTTCTCACTCTACCTCCTTCACTGTCTTTCTCTCTCTCTCTCTCTCTCTCTGGTTCTAACTCTGTGTCCCTCTCTCTCTCTCTGTCTCTGGCTTCTGATTGGCTGTGCTCTTCCTGGCTCTTTATGAATTGAACGGCAGCAGCTGGATGCGACTGGCTGGGAGCTAATCATCTCAACGAATGCTCTCTCTCTCGCTCTCTCTCTCTCTCTCTCTCTCTCTCCCTAACACGCAAATGTGCTCACTTGTACCAGTCAAACCTTTCATTTGAATATGCGTAGCTGCTTTCACACACTTTCCCTTGCTCACACACTTGCATGCTTGCACACTCGCCTGCTTTGTCAACAGCTCACGTAGAGCGGTGCACTCACCCGGGCTCGACACACACTCCTCTCTCAGCCCTCATCTGCAATCACACACCGAGCTGCACACACCACAGACATGCAGTCACACACTCTGGGATGCAGGCGGCTCGGGTGACGCTGTGACGCTCCGTCCATCCCTCCGGCTCACACACTTCTCGGCCGTCACTCGTCTTGCACATGCTTTAAGGCAAGAGACGACCTCGTCAGCCTCTCCGGTAGTCAGTCAGTCAGTCAGTCTAGTGTGTGTTGGTGGCATGAGGCGGTGATGTTTTGGGACAGGAAGAATAGTATGGGCAATTCCCAACGGCGGCCCAAAGGAAGACACAGACCCAAATCGGCAACAGGTACTTTAATGCTTCTATCTGTTTTCATTATTTGCCTTTTCTTCTCTCCATCCTGTCAGACATCCACACTCTACCTGGTCACACTCGTCTCTACACTACATGCATCCTCACGTCTTCCAGTTTCTGCCTGTTCACGTCCACGCGTCCGTCTTCACCTCCGTCTACATTGCACATGCACTTAGCAAACCTTTACCCATTTACCTCCCGTTCTTCTTCCAATCTCTGCACCTTCGTACCCAAAACGTGTCATCTCACATCCACGCATTTGTCTTTTCACCCCCCCTCAAACCCATTCATCCATTTGTCTACCTCTCCCTCCGAACCTTAGCTGACTTGCTTCCGTTTATTCCCCTCATCTCTCAATCCATCTGCCTTTTTTGTGTCTGTAAATCAAATAAGTCTACAATTATTGTATCTCAAGCGAATGTCACCGAATGTATCATGTTCAGGTGTCTTGCGTCACCTCTTTACGTCCTTCCGCAAATCTATCCATCCTACTCTTCTTTTCCTCCATACATATCCAGATCCATTCATTCATCAGTCTCGCTAAAATTATGTATCAATCCACGCTTCTGACCGGTCATCATCCGATTTGATCCAAACCAGGTGTCTCGTGTTACACATCCATTGGCCTAAACAGTATTGTCATGCCTTTCTTACTTCTTTTCATGCCTCCATCCACCCATCCGCGATTTCCTCCATCCGCATCTGTCTACCAATCTGTTATTTCTTCTGGTTGTCTTCCAATTTTAGCATCCCTTAATCCAAAACGTCTCATATTCACTCCCTGTCTGTAAAGTCCCTCCATCCATCCATCCATCCATCCATCCATCCATCTTTTCCAACCATTCATGCACATCTCTATCTCTTCATCTACCATTGGCATGCTATTGAGCCCATCGTTCAGTCCATTTATCTCCAACTTTCCATCCAATCCATTTCATCCCTCTGTCCATTATTCTGTTATCATTTAGCTTTCATTCTATCCATTATTCACCTAATGACATTTTCTTGTGGTGTATTACTGTCCGGGACATTTGTGTCTTCATTTATTTACCCAATTTTTCTGACCTTCTATCAAAAATGAGTTCCATGTTCTGCTGTCTCACAGCCATTCATCCCTTTCTTCATCCATCCATCCATCCGTCCATCCATCCATCTTCTCTTCAGCATTCGCCTGGGTTTGCCAGGTCTGGATGAACTGGGTCAATTGGTCGTTTGCCCCTTGGCGTGTGACTGGGCTGAGAAACTGTGTGTGCGCGTTGCTGTATCCTACACATTTCTGGCTTCGGGTTTTCTGCTCCTCCTCAGCTGAAAGTGCTCGTGTTAGTGCAGACCCTGAGTTTTTCTGTTTCCCAGGTCGTGCATGTACGACTGCTACACGCTGCAGTCTCATGCGTCTGAGTGTGCCTGCGACCGCTCGGCAGCCTCGTCCCGCTTGGCTGGACGGGATTACTCGGGGGCCCTTTAATTATCACCGGGGGACAGCGATAGAACGAGAGAGGTGGGGATGGAGAGCAGGAGAGAGAGGAAGGGAAACAAGACAGAGAGAGAGCGAAGCGGCGATGACAGCCCTTATAAATCTGCCTCTCTTTACCCGCTTCCTCGTTGGAGATACGATGGAGATAGAGAGAGGGAACGGTAGATGGGAGAGAGGGCTGCAGCCGGAGGTGAGGAAGAAGGTGAAGCAGAATGAGTGGAGGACAGGATGAGGAAGACGGAGCCACATTAAGGGGGACATTACTGGAGATAAGTGGCAGACAGACATGATGAACTATAAAGAGCAAGGGAGGGAGGGGAGGAAGAGGAGGAAGAGGAGGAAGATGTTGCATTAAAAACAAAATGTTCCTGTCATGCTGCAGAGCTGAACACATCTGCACGCAGGATCAGCTGAGAGTAAACACGCCCATCCTGCTCTTTCTGTCCACACACACTATGAGCATATCCTCCAGAGTACAGTGCGTGTACGAGCAGTATGTATGTAGGCTTTAACGCAAACTGACACAACCCCACACACACACACACACACACACACCTGCTGTGGTGCAGTTATCAGCACAAGACGTTTCCAGACACGTTTGACCTTGACTTGAATCCCGAGCACATCTATCATGTTCAACAACAACAACAACGATCTCATTACTTCCACCAGGTGCTGTATTAAAACACCTGACTGTGTAATTTACTGTGGTTATGGATATGATGACGATACGGTCGGGGACAATAGGCGTAATTGATGCCTAATGGGTGTAAGAAGGAAGAAGTGCATTTTTCATGAATGGAGGACGGGTCGGGCCAGATGGCTGGGTCAACAAAGTGTCAGCTGGTCATTTCCTTTCATGCAAAGCATCCATTGATATTATAGCGGCCTGGGCGCCATTTGACAAGCTTGTATTTATGTTCACATCTGTTGTTGTTGTTGCATTGGTTGTTGCTGTAGTTGAGTGTGTGTCCATGTCCCTGATGACAGTGAATGCACCTTGTGAGAGTTTTCTGAGGGAGAACTGCATGTTATGAGAGTTAGGTCACGGCTGTTGATTGCGTTGGCATAGGCTACGGCTGACAGTAGCCTGTGTTCTGGTTTCAATAAACCTGCAGAAAATTATCGGTAAGGCTTTCTTTGTGTGAGGCAATGTAACCTAGCCCATAGTCATCCCAGAACATGAAGCAGCTATGCTGAAGATCCATAAAATATCTTCTCAACTCCAGAAACGTTGTGGTTCTAGAACTGGCTCTGTATTGTTTAGCTGTAAGCTTTTAGCATCTTGTTGCTAAAAGCTTAGACTAATTCAGGTTGTACTACACTCTTTCGAAATTTTTTAGTGGAAATGCGGAAATGGGAAAAGTTGGATTGCAGAGCTTGCTCTGTTTCTGATCATTTAATATTGAGTATCGGCCAATCTGAGAGGTTCTTTGAGGCTCTTCCTTGTGTTTTCCCAGATGTGACTGGATTATGGCCAATAAATAGAGCTGTCAGAGTTAATGTAGTGTGGAGGTGGCAGCTCATACCTTGGCTCCAGAAAACCTGTGTTCTCTACTCTAGAAACGTTCTAGTCATCCAACGCCCTAAACTCCGTAACCCACTCCAGAATATTTTTCTCCTCAATGCTGTCTCCAGGAAACAATCAAGTTGGTAGTATTGAATGCACAATTTACCAACAAAGGAGATTCTTTTTTTGCTTTTTTGCGTCTAACCGTCTGATTGTTCCGTCGACTTCCTCTCTATTTTCTTGCTCCTTCTTACTTTTTCTGTCTGCCTGTAGTTCTTTGATCAGATGGACGTTTCCTCCTATTATAGCCTTATCCTTTCATCTCTTTCATCTGCTTTTCTTTTTTTGTCTTCTTGTTACTCAACGCTAGCCCAAAAATGATAGAGTCCAACAGACGTGTGATGAGCACCATTTTACTCCAATGTTGTGTTTAGCAGCAACATAACCAGGTTTGCCTCCCCAGGATTCATTCACTCCTTCTTCCCTCTTCCCTCTTCCCTCTTCTCTCTTCTCTCACAGGATTTTTTATTTTTTTTGCCTTTTAAAAACACATTAATCCGCACGGCAGATTTTTTATTTTTTTTTATATGATGGCTCTTTCTCTGTGTGCTCTGCTGCAGCCACTGACACAGTCATCACAAAATACCACTCTTCCTTTGTTCCAGTCTCAAAAGAACCACAGATATCTTCTTTTTCTCACGCTAAGAGGCACGGCCGACGTGACGGACGCATTCATTCACATATTTTCAATTCGATGATGTCATTTTCACCCTGCAGCAGGAGAGAGGGAGAGAGAAGGAGGAGAGTTTTAGCATGGGAGGGAAAGAGAAGGGGTGTGTGCAGAGATAATTGGACGGAGGTGAGGAGGAGGGTTTAGAGAAGGCGACTGAGAGAACGGAGGCGAAATTCAAGAGAGAGAGAGAGAGAGAGAGAGAGAAAGCGGTGAGAGATAAGAGATGTGGAACGATAGGGGGAAAGAATGAGGGAGCAAGCAAACGGGAGATGGGAGATGCTATAAGAAAGTATAGAAGAACATGGGAGGAGGCAGGAAACGTTGCCTGGGAGTACGTGGTGGCCGAGGGGGCTGCTGTTGCCACGGCAACCGCACAGGTGTTAAAGCAGGTCAATTGAATGCCAGTCGGCGCTCTGCCAGCAACCGGCAAGCACGTGTGTGTGTGTTTGTGTGTGTGTGGGTGCTGGTTTGTCCATTCATTAACAACAGAGTGTGTGTCGCCTACTGATCCGTCTGCCGCACGGTGGGCGAGTCACACCTGACGAGCGCGCCTCAACTGAAAACAGTTTGTCGGTGTTATGTGACGGCGGCAGGAAGGAGCAGCTCGCCGTGACAGCTGTGAGGGTTTTGTTCACTTCAGACTACAGAGTAATCCTCTTCGTAGTTGACATTTACACAAATCCACATCCAAACCGAAGGCTGTCTGTGAGCGTCCGTGGACCTAGTGCAGCCGGTGGGCCTCTTCTCGTTGTTTTTATCTTCCATAAAACACAAATAGTTCCACAACAATAGTTCATGATCATGTCGAATGAAGTGTAGATCAACTGATCGGCATGATTCCGGAGAGACCTATCCTCCCATCTAACAGCAGCTCTTCCTAGCTAACAGTAACCCTTCCTATCTTTCCAGCTAACAGTAGCTCTTCCTAGCTAACAGTAACCCTTCCTATCTTTCCAGCTAACAGTAGCTCTTCCTAGCTAACAGTAACCCTTCTTATCTTTCCATCTAACAGTAGCTCTTCCTAGCTAACAGTAACCCTTCCTATCTTTCCATCTAACAGTAGCTCTTCCTAGCTAACAGTAACCCTTCCTATCTTTCCATCTAACAGTAGCTCTTCCTAGCTAACAGTAACCCTTCCTATCTTTCCATCTAACAGTAGCTCCTCCTAGATTCCTAGCTAATAATATCTCTTCCCAGCTGTTAAGAAGAGTCATTTCTTTTCACACTGGTGCAGAATGTATGAGCCAGCCTGCCATTGTCAGTGTGGGAGGAGATGGGGTGGATGGATGGGTTGATGACTGCTGTTGGTTTCCCATTTCAGATTGATACTCATTCATTTTAACTACTTTAACGCTCCTATGGGTGACAAATAAAATGTTTACATTTACGTTCAATGTTTCAGCAAAGCTCCGTCATATCAGATTATGCATATGATAAAACCATAGGAATAGCAAACAAGAACAGAATATGGGCATGTGTTCAGACGTCTAACTGCAAAGTCTCCTTTGCAGAACAAGCACTGCCTGGCTTTGGAGTAGTGGTCAGAGAAGCAGCTTTGGGACCATAAAGTCACAGGTTTGCATCTCAGCCATGTTCATGACTCCCAACCCCCAAGCTGCTCCCCAGGCACTGTTCTGAGTGTAGGCTACATACTGCAGTTCATGAATCCAGTGTTTCTGTATCTTGAGTCTGAACCCTGTTTGGAAAGGAGTTTGTATAAAAGGAGAACACTGAGAAAAATCAATGGTCATTGTTGCTGAGTCACAGTACACAAAGCTCAGAGGTTTACACACACAGCAGCTAAACAACCAAGTCCTACAATTCCTGTCACTGCAAACAAATGTTTGCCTCATTATCGGAAAATATGCCTCTTCATTTATCTCTCTCTTTCCCTCCTCAGCGCAAAAATATTTCCATTCATATAATCACATTACAGCAGCCTTAAAATATGCCTTCAAATTACCTTATTTCAGTTGCATAGCAACTTCTAGGCTGGAAAGTTTACCTGCAGTGAAACACCTTCAGTGTTGCTTTGGAGGCTCAGATATGTATCAGACCAGCTGAGACATCTTTAACCTTAATTTATCCTGGGCAGACTCGCTGCTCCTCCTCAACCGGTATTCTCCTGCACCGCTGTGCTCGGATCTAGAGTCACAGTCTTAACGGTGAGCACTGTCTAGTGCCTTGCTGAGAGGAACCTCAGTCGATGTGTTTGAAGGTGGAGAGAGCATTAATCATCTGTGGTCCCTGCATACTCAGCGCCCTCATAGTCCCTGGCCAGCATCTGCAACGCTTCCACAGATATCTGACATTAATAACGCCGGCCATTGATTTTGTTGGCCTAATTCTTCCTTGCTTTGTGAGCTGATGATCTCTGCTGCAGCGGTATAGTAGCATCGTCCAGTTTGTGGTCATTTCGCCGGTAAATGTCCATCGGTTTTATTTTCAGTCATAGTGGCGCATTAGTTTCCTCCTGGTATTCAAACCGTACAAACGATGCATCTCAAACATTCGGTAACACTCGCGCCGAGACCCACAGTGTGGCTCGGTGTCAAGTGGAGAATTAATTAGCAGCTTGTTTAAATAAGTAAACTTGTTATTTTCACAGTGAATTCATTTTGTTTGCTTTCTTTTCTATTTTTGAATCTGCTTCAGTAGCAAACACAGTACTTCTTTACTTTCACAGTCCTCCCTCTGTGTCGTTTGAAAAGAAAGACGGATTAATATCATGCCATAATTTGAAAAGAAATGTCAAAGGTTGAGAATCAGTGTTTGAAAAGCTTAAAAACTAATTTAAATGAAAGTTTAAAGATCAGAGAAAAAGAAATCTGCAAATATTTTTCTACACAGCTGTAGCACTATATTTACAACAACTGACAAATCGAAAAAGATCACTTTGTGACAGAACACTACATACTTTGCAGTTTTCAGTTCAGCATTTAGCATGTTAAAACCTGGAATACAAACTGATTCCATAGAAAAGTCTCCAAAGTGATCACAGGTTAAATCCGACACAAGAAAACATTGTAGATGCAAGAACAAATGTACACATGCTGTACACAGACATTAAACACTTGATTTAGATTTATAGTCCTACAACCAATCAGAGACATTTTGTTACCTAAAACGTTCAGCTTCCCTGGCGCTCAGGTGGCGTGTATGTGCTACTCTTCTGCTTGCCCAAACAATTTGACTCTTTGCTGATGCGTAACCAGCTCCCAACGGAGAGACTCCAGACCAACTTTTGGTCGCAATAAAATTCTAGATGGGGAAGCTGGTCCGGCTTCCAGGTTAGTGTGATCATAGTTAGGATCTTATTATTCACTTCACCTTCGCATCTTATTACAATTATTACTTTTAGTTTATTGTCTCTACTGTAAAACATTGTCTGGTGTCAAAGTAATCTCACAGTGTTAAGGTTGAAGGATCTTTTAATTTCTGGGTTAATTATTTGAGCCCTGCTCACAGTCAGCATGCATGAATAAGCACGGTGTGTGAGGGCTGCTGCTTACTGTTGTCGCCTCCACTGCTCTCAGGATGTAGCTGTTGAGGAGAGGAAGGAAAGTAGCAGCAGAGGAAACAACAAAAACTGACCTTACAGAACTTTATAATATATCACACACTGAACCTCCTGCTTTTAGTCAATGTTCAATCAGAACAGACCAACCTGATCAGAAAGAATTTTCAAACAGATATAGAGGGGTGGTGTAAACCTTTGATAATCACTTCATAGTTTGTGTCTGGTTGGAATTAGGGCCATCCAAGGTAAATGCATTAATAACCTGTTAACACAAACTCCTTTTGACGCCACAAATTTTTGTTTTGAAAGATTGAGGCACATTCTATTATTGTGGCCCACGACCCGACTGTAGTTTAGGAAATCAGGAAGTGACCAACCCAGTAGTATCGTGGTGCAAAGAAAGAATCTTAAGAGTCTTAAGTGTCGTAGAGAATCTGGCCACACAGAAGGACAGAATATGCGCTGTAGTGTCGAAACTGCTAAGAATATCAAAAGAAGCAAAAGAAAAAGCAAAACAGCAGAAGTGGATAAAGAAATCGGTCATTTTAACAGGAAGTTTATCTTCAAAGTCCTTCCAGATGGTTCTCTTTAGTTATCTGTGCACTGTTAGCCAAATGAATTGCAACGGAGGCGCCTGGACAACAATATCCTGGACAGTATTTCTCATAGCTTTGCATAAAGGAAGCATATTCGTCCAATCCCATGTTGGTAAGGGGAATAAAAACTTTACAAACTTACATTTAAAACAGACAAAAAAGGATATGTGCAATTAATTTGAGTTAATCGCGTGAGTATCGCGCGATAAATCGTGATTAAATATTTTATATCTATTGACAGTCCCAGCTGGAATAAAGCAATTCGCTGCTGCATGTGGACACCAGATGATGAGAAACATGAAGGTAGAAAAACAACCAGTTCTTATTAAAACAGTTCTGATGTCATTGATGCTCCAGGACTTGTAAACACATATATCTCATAAAATTTTTATTTAGCATCCACGTAAACAGTTTAGTTGAATCCTCTAAGTGGAAGAAAACATAGAGCATGTAAATATATAATCCCTGTAATTCCTGTTTATATTTGCACCTTACTGATATTCACTTTACTCTGACAGTTTTAAAGTTTTCTGAATCTTAATATTGTCCATGTAAACATAACCAGTGTGAGCTGTCTCACCTTAAAACAACTGTTTCTTTGTACGCCTTTTGTGCAACAGTCAACTTCAGTGCCTGATTAGTTCCTTGATTGGTGCAGCTCATGTGATGCACGTCATTCTGGTTGTTTTTCTGCATGCATATTACATACTCCTGCATGATAGCTGTTAGAAATTCTGCAGGGTCTCCTAATAAGGAACTAAAAATCCAAAGATCTAACCTGCAGGAAACACATGGGTAGTATTTTTCATTCTCGTCACTTCTCAGCTCCATTGACACCTGACTTATCCCTTAAACTCTCTGTGGATTTCTTTCGGTTTAGAGCCGGAGGTGAGGGAGGAGGGGAAGTGGTGGGAAGGGAGAGGAAGAGAGAAAAAAAGAAAGGGGAAAGGAACAACACCCCGGCCTCCATCAGTTTCCTCCCTTTCTCCGCTCTCACACCAGGACAGAAAACGCTGTTCTCTCTCCCCCCTCCTCTCCTGACGTATCTTTTCGCCTCTCTCATATTTGCCCGCTGACACGCTTGTAGCCACAGCCTGAATGAGTCACTGGGTTTACCTCAGTCTGCAGTTGGCCTCTCCTCCTCCTCCTCCTCCTCCTCCTCCTCCTCCTCTCTCCTGCTCCTCTTTTCCTCCTAAGTTTACATGGCTGTGAAAGTTTCTTTGCCGGACAAAATCTAGGGGCTCAGGCATGGAGGTTTTCTGGAGCAGGCTGGGTAAGAGACACCGAGTTTTTCTGAGTGGCGAATGAGTGATTTGTGTTGAAAATCTGGAGCCGAGAGCAGAGTGGTACCGAAACGAGGAGAGCAGCTGCTTCAAGTGATTAGAAAAAGAATGTTACACTTGACATTTGCGACGGTAACATGACTATGTTGTGTCGCTTCTGTAGTTTTTTTTTTTTTTTTTTTTGAAAAGGTCCGGCTTTGCCGTTTTCTGGCAAGTGTAGTTGTTTTGTGAACGTCACACATGGCAGGAACACAGCAGTGAACGTTGGCGCGTCCATCATCCAGGAGTTTTCGCATCAACATTAAGTATTTCACAGGTTGTTAGAAAAGAAAAAGCGAAAAAGTATCTTCTTAGTTTTGTAGTTTTGGGAAGAAAACGATCTTAAATCACTGTAAAACATTTAAAGAAGCCCAGAAATGTTTGTTTGTCTCCTTTCCTTCTCCTTAAAAGATGTTTTATCACACTGTATTGGCTTCTTCGCGTAACTACACCCATTCATGAAATAGTTTTGGATTATTTTTGACTTAAACTTTTGGTTTGAAACTTTAAAAAGTTCAGAGCAGCTTCCTAAAGTTACTTGATTTGACAGTCGTTCTGAAAGGAAAGGATTTTTAGCTTCCTTTAAGTTCCTCAGACATGAAGATTTTCAGGTTTTAGACAAATGAACAGGTAATTAGTAACTGAATTTGATTTCTCGCCTTTCTTTTGTCACATGTTGGGGGCTGTATGATATAAGTTGAGGTCTTTTTCTGCTGCTTTTCACACTAATAGTAAAGGAGGTGTGTGATAGATTAATGAGTGATGAAAAACTATGTTTGGCAGAAAGACGTTAGTGTGTCCCATCACTTTTGAAAACCTCTTTGTATGTGGAGGAGTCCACACTCCTGTCCTTTCCACCCTCGGACAGTCTTCACACGCGTCTGTGAAGGTGCCACAAGGTCAGACGAGGTCATCTGTGGCTGTGTGTGTTGTGTGGGTTCATGCACACACACGCACACACTGGTTGTGCTTTTCGACTACTTTTCGTTGTGGTTTCCAATAGAGCAGCTATTACACAGCTGAGGCTTTTCTTTCCACCATTTCACCCTCTGGTATGGAAAACTAAAACAAAGCAAACTCACAGAAACATGCTTGCTGCACACATTCTCTGAGTTACCAGTGCATTAGGTATGCTACTGAAAACTAATGCAATCTTGATTTTTTTTAATGCACGATGAACACTTGACGTGTCTATTACCGCAGTTCAGGAAATGAGGACGTGAGCAGTAAGCAGCAGTAACAAGGTGGAAAGCAAGCAGGAGTTGAAGTTTAACTATAGTAAATGATCTTACCCTGCAGAGAGTAATACCCTCTGGGATTTTTGGCATCAAAACTGCCAAAAATCCCAAAGGAAGCTTAAGAAGAAAGCAAGCGGAACGAGCAGAAATGGATAAAGGAACAAGTTCAGCTTCAACCCTTGCTGGTGGAGCAGGCAGAGAGCTCTGCCCAGCCTGACCAGGATGGACAACTCTGCAAGCAGACAAACTGTCAGCAGCGACAGCAAAATCGTTGGCTAATATTATGGACAGTGTTTGTCATTGTTTTGGATTGTTGGAATAATAATAAGCTAAATTTGAATAAAGCCACCATATTTGTCCACTCCCATGTTGATAAGAGCATCAACAACTTGCAAAATATCTTTCTATGGTACATCTAAAATGGAAAGAAAATTGCGATTAATCGTGTTATCATATAATGCGATAAGTCGCCATTAAATATTTTCATCTGTTGACAGCTCTAATTTTAATATAACACTCCTGAAGCTTCACGACTGTTGTAACGTTCAGTTGATGTTGAAACAGCCTCAGGAAGGTTTGTAGCTCAACTGGATGATCGTTTTGGAGGATGGAGTTTGTGGTGCTGTAAAACTGGATTGAATTAATACTGTTCCTGTTATTTAGTCCAGTCCACTGACTACTATGGGTTTGTCAAAATCATAGGAACATGAGTCTCTCAGTTATTTGAAGCTAATGCTGAATAACCATAACCTTCGTGAAGCTAAGATGTAGGACTGTTATAGAATACGTTTGTTTTCACTTGCTTACCTAATGAACTGGCAAGTGAGTGTACATCCTGCTCAGACACATGATAGACACACACAGACACACAGACTCCCTCAAGATCTCTAAGCGTCTCTAAGTGTCTCACTCTTTCTCCGTCCTCTTCCCAATTTAATATGAAAATGAAAGGAGCAGAAATCTCGAGTCGACTTTTTTTATGCAGATGAGCTGCTAAATGCAGCGCCACGATTGTCAGATCACACCGGCTGCGGTGGACGGAGTGACGAGTGTGACTAGGGGAGAAAGAAAGGATGGGAGGACGTGAAGGAGAGAGGAGCTGAAGACACGTTTGCAATGTTAATTTTATAGAGGAGGTCCATGCTGGAGGCGTCAGCTGCAGGTTTATGTGCAGATACGAAGGTTTGAACACAGACACTGGTTAGCCAAGTCATGAATGATGGAGCATAGAGGAGCTTTAGTCTAAGGTTACAGAAGGAACAATAGAAAGACAGAGCAGGTGATTTGTTCAGAGATAACCAGGGGGACGGTGGACAGACGCAATCAATTTTCTGTTGCAGGCAGAAAGTGTTAACAGTATGTCCACCATTCTCCTTCTCGCTGCAGACACCAGTGCATGAGCTTAATATTTGTACTCAAGGGCCGGTAATGTTTACATATCTGACAGTGTGTGAATCTAAATTAAATGACCGTATAAATGATGGCTTTGACCTGCTGGTGGCTTGCTCTTAACAGGATTGTCTTTTATCAAGCTTATCAGATCACCGTCTCGTCTGTGCTGTTTGCGTTTATTAGAGCTGTCTGTCCGCTGAACAGGAAGCGGACAGGAAATAGATGGAGTGCTGTTTCCTGTCAAATTCTCCTTTGAGACAATGGCTGCTGGAAGTAATCTGGCCGAGGCAGCGCAGCATTCAAGGGCCAACGGGTGTTTGTGTTGTATGGCAAGGT
This sequence comes from Chelon labrosus, assembly GCF_963514085.1. NCBI lineage: Eukaryota > Metazoa > Chordata > Actinopteri > Mugiliformes > Mugilidae > Chelon > Chelon labrosus. The sequence goes on along the minus strand of NC_140337.1, from coordinate 2,708,129 downwards.
GGTCTGGTCAACATCAACTCACCGAGAGCACAGAGCCAGTGTGGGAATAAGCCTGTTTGAGAGCTGGGCTGAAAAGAAAACATTCTTCACGAGCAGCGTTGTGGATGTGTGAGTCACAGTGGGAGCTGGTAACGGTCACCTGGTACCAGTGGAGCTTCTAGTTTGTTGCTGGATGAGGTTAACTCTCTCAAAGCAAGCTGAAACCATAGGAAGTGTGCCAGAACAAATCCAAGGGCCTGGCAGCTGGTGATAAGAGACCTCTGGGGATTAGTCTGTACTGACAGATGAGGCTACCTGTTAATGTGGACCGGACACTAAGTCCAGCCCCACAGGTCTACAGTAATTATTGTCCTAACAATTAATTTAACTGGGAATTCCAATATGTTTTTTCAGTTTATGCACAAGAAAAAAAAATAAAAAATGTTATATCTAATACAGGGAAATGTTTGGCTCTCCTTTTTTTTTTGCTCCGGTTTGGTCTCCACCAGCTCCAAATACGCAAATATTGGGCTCTTTTTTTGTCTGCTGGTTCAGGCTTGCTCTGGGGGTTTCAGGCCGGGTTTTGTAAAGCGCCTTGAGATGATTTGTATTGTTATTGACGCTATATAAATAAGATTGAATTGAATTGAATTGAATTGAATTGGTTGACGCATGGTTGACGGTTTTAAAGCGATTGTGAACCAAAACAGTGAAGTTCAAAGCTAAAAGATACTAGAAACTCCAAAAAAGTTGTTGCCATACAGTACGTACTGTATGTCTGAAGACTCATCACTGTCATTCCTTCTTCAACAAAACACACTTCAGTTGATCCATAGTAGATACTGTACAAAGTTGTTGACTGGTGCTGCTTTGATTTGGAATAGGATTTTTGTTCCTCTTCCACAATTAAGCTACAATTAATTTTCATTGCAAGCCGGACATATGACGCATCAAACTGCTAGCCGTTACTCGGTGCTACACATCAAAGTTGAGCTGCATCAACAGATTCGGTTCCCCAGTGACGTGCCAGCCAATCATTAGCGTTAGTTTCACCAGTTAACTTTTAAAATAACATAACCAACAACATTAACAAGCGCTGGAGCAGAACTTCAGTGTCAATTCTGCGATTATGTAACTGGCCGTGCTGTCCTTATTGTAGCTGTTGCTAGATACAATGTTACTTTATCCTTTGTTTTCTCTTATAAATTTTTATTTTAAACAACACAGGAACTGAATGACACCAAAGCCTCATCACATTGATTGGAAACACTTCTGAACAGATGGAATCTAATTTGACCTTGAAATTAACTTATAATCAGATATGTAATATTGGCTCATTTTCCTTAATAAACAAATACACAAGTATAATATTTCTGTTTCATTTGTTTGATTGGGTACTCTTTGTTGATTTTCAGGACTTGTGACTGTTTTTAGTCATTTCTATTTAGAAATGTAGAAAATTCTGAAGGGCACTAACACTAAATTATTTGCTACAATTTTTCTGGAGAGTACCTCCAAGGGTCCTTCTTTCCACTCTGAAGCAACTCATTATATTGTATCTGCTAGTTTGAGTTTTGTCACTTTCATATGTTACTAGGCTAAAACTGGATCTTTGACATGATCTCAAACTGTTCACAGCTCAAACCACAGTGTAAATAATCCCACAGCTGTTCGTATAAATAAAACGGTAGCTGTAGTAACACCTCTAAATGCCGCATGAGTGTGTTGTTCAAGTTAAACACTGCAGCGAGAGCGAGATAAATGTTCGTCGGCATAAAAAGCAGCGTAAAAGCAATGTAATGCATAATGAAAGCGATGCCTCTGCGTGTCAGAGTAGCTGTCCTCTATGGTGTTTACGGCATGAAATATGCAGAGCATCGCAAAGTGTTGTTTAGCATAAAATGTTAAAGAAACATCATGTATCGTGGTTGCGCTAAAAAGCAAAGAAGCGCTCTGCATGTACAACTCATCAGACTGCGCGCTGCGTAAACTGTTTGCTTGTCTTGTTGCATTCAGGGAAACGATGTTTCCTTAAACTTTTTAAACTTTTATTTTGAAACACTTTATAGCTGCTTGAGCTTTGCAGATGTGTTTTTCCGCTTCCACGGGAGCTGACAGCTGTTTAGTGAATGTGGAGGTGGAGAGTACACCTTGGACCATCTGTGTCCCAGTGTATGCAGCAGTAGGTCGTGTGTATCTGCACAGGGTCAGTGTCTGTGTGGTCTAGTTTTTATTGAGTTGTGGGGGCAAGTTTTTGATCGAAAAGCAGCTGGATTTAAACATGTTGTCATACAGTGGCCTCCAATAATATTTTTCTAGTATTATTTTCATTTTAAAGATATCCCTGGAGATATCCCTCACTGTATTTGGACTCCTCATGTGATCTGTTGACTGCAAAAGGATAAAATGCCAGTGTTACAGGATCATTAACTCTTTGAAGCCTGGCATATGAAATAATAGTTGGTGTATTATATTTTGAATAATTGCATATACGACCTTTAAACAAGGAAAATTTGTGTTTTTCTTGACTGTTGAATGCAGCCTTTTGGTATAACATGAACACATGACTACTGGAATACGGCAGGCCATCAGTATGTGCGCAACATGCCATAAACTACTTCCCATCCCGATCTTGAATACTAACATTGTGGGGGCATTTTGTCATTGTGGATCCTTTGATGCTTTTTTTCAAGATTGTAACATGTCTAGACTTTAAGTAGGGACGTTCCAGTCAGTATTGGGACTTTGACTTCTTCAGTTTTAGTGGCGGTGAACTAGCATCAAATCTGCCAAAAACTGAAGAAAAATAAGAGGAACCAAAATCAACTGACAATCAACATGTCTGCTGTGTGAAAGAACTTTACTCTGGAAAAGGAAGTCAGTCAGACAGTAATTTGTAAATTGTGCAGTGTGGATGTTTGGCGAGGTGGTAGTAGCTGATCGTCATTCAATACAGCCAACTTGATTCAACACCATCAAAAAGAATCACAAAACAGAATACATGGAGTCCACTCTGGCAACTCTTGACACTACATTATCATTGACTTTGATTTCACTTAATACAGTCAACACGGTGCACATGTCTTACTATATCAGACGATAAAACATCATGATAGGATCTGGGGGTTAACAAAAACTCAATCAGAATTTTAGGGTAAAATTTAGGTCGTGTCTTATGTTTTTGTACAGTGTCCTTGTGAGTCTTGAAAGGCGCTTATAAATAAAATGTATTATTATTATTATTATTATTATTATTATTAAAATTATGGTCGTGGTAAGGTTAGGTTGTCAGGGCTAGAGAAGGCGTTATGTCCATGGGAGGTCTTTTTGGGCATAGAAACACAAGTTTGTGTGTGTGTGTGTGTTTAAGGTAAAGTGACGAACGAAGAGTGATGGACTACAACAGGATGAGTGTGCACTCACCTTGGCTGATGGGGTGAACAGGCCACAAAGAGGGACCTTTGTGTGTGTACTTATATAACTCATATTGTGGGACCGTTATATTGTTTGAACTTGCCTAATTTGTGGCGCCATAATACTTAACACGGAATATAAGTTGGAGAAATAACTCAACATTAGGCTTAGGAAAGTTATGGTTTTAAGTGATGCAGACATGAATATTTGTGTTGGGCAGGGTTGCGAAGAGGAACAGGTAAGCCATTGACCTCAGAAGACCTATCATATCACTTCCTGTCTGTTTGCCGCAGTCTTTTCCTCTGGAGCAAGAGAACAGACACATACACAGAAATACAAACTCTCACTGTGCACACATAGTCTTCCTGACCTCTGGCAAACAGTGCTGAGTAAGCCTTGTGGGTTCTGCCCATTGATATCTGCAGTATGGGTTATCAATCACTGTAATAAAATAAAGTTATAAATAATATTGTTTTGCAGTGTGTGTGTGTGTATGTGCGGAGTCAGTCATGTGAATTTCAGTTTACAGCTGCAGCTGAAAAAGTGACACACAGTCTAACATAACTGTCCAAACACGAGTTTGTAGAGGGAGAAACTGCTGCAGAAACTGAGTCAGTCTGAAGAGTGTTAAAGGCCAGTTTATAGTTTCCAAATCTGAAATGTTGATGTTAATCTTGTGATGTTTGTACTCCTGGACTTTATATGAAGGCGGAAGAACCCTCCATGACGTCATCCATAAGCTTCATGAAGAACAGTTTTGAAGCTCAGTGTGGTGTCTCTGGCAGTTGCTATCTTGGCGTTGCTCCACCTATTTAACTTCAAACTAATTCTGAAACTGTCAAAGAGGTGGAGTGTGAATGTAGCTGAGGTGGGCAGGTGATGCCTAAGCAGACATGTAGCAACCTCTGATGGCACCTAACTGCCACTCAAAGTAGCCCTGCCCTTATTGAGTCAACTGTTTATGGTTTAAATAGATGAATTATACAAAACTTTTGCCCTTTAATGTTGTCATAAATGGAGAACTTAACTACAGAGACTAAACTGTTTCAGCGCCAGATAGTAAACATGCTTATTGCTGCTATAAAGTTGGACATTTTGACTTGGAGTCTGTGGACATTGACTTGTTTTTGATGTCAGCCTCAAGTGGCTATTTGGGTAACTGCAGTTTTTAGTGCGCCTCTGCTTCGGAAGGTCATCATCATGTTTCCTAGACTGCATGTGTGGAACTTGTAGTATGTATGGAGGCATGTATAAATCTCTGCCTTATGTTTCTCAACTGTATTTACCATTTAATGTTTCCCATAAACTCCAATTCATACACCATAAGAAATACACAAAAGAGAAAAAATGTCTCCAGTGGAAAATCTGCATTACAGTGCATTTGTGAGTGACATTTTTTTTTTAAAATGTCATCAAATGAGATTTGAGTGGGCCAAAATTTGCAGTTCGTTCTAGGCCTTGACAAAACAATTTTATTTTATTTCAAACTCTACTTCTACTCTACTATTTATGATGATACATGATACATGAAACTAAGAGTTGGACTTTAGCCTGTTTTTCTGACTTCTAAATGAAAAGAAATCCTGGTTTGAAACATTTGACCATTTGTCCCTAACCATTAGGCCACAGGAGCCCACTCTTGTCTTTCTGACCAAACATCAAAAAGGTTTCTATCCAATTCTTAAACTTTAACTTAATAAAAATCATATTGTATTTATGAAAATCGAATAAGTTTATGGTAATCAAAGCAATGCGTCATCATGTGTGTTACTAATCTGTTGTTTAATGTCCCGATGCGACATCTTCAAACAGTTCACATGCCTGTAAAGCACAAAGTGTTTGTTAGTCGGTGCCGCTGCTGACCTCATTTCAACTTAAATGATTTGAGATTATCGGCAAAGGAGAGTTTTAAGGGGATCTGAAGGGATTTTGTCATTCAGAGAAGAGCAGAACTGAAGATAAAGCTCATATTTGGGTCGGGAAGCCCAAATAACACAAAGTTAGTCACACACAGCCAGCGGTACGGCTGCAGAAAAAGAATGACATCAAAGATGAGGAATCTTGCGTTGGGAAACTGCCTTTTAACTGTCTGAAATCGTCTCCTCTCTTCTTTTTAAGGTGGCTCTTGAGGCTGATTGCAGCACAGCAGGATTTTCTAATTAATGTGACTCATTTATTGGCAGTGTTGTGCATTAGATCATTGTGGGTATTAGATATTCCACACCATATGCCTGGCAAACCGGCAAGTTTAACCAATCTGGATATGTTTATGATAACTACTTTTTGACTGTAATTCATGCCTAGCACGTGGAATACACAACAGACTGCTTTGTGTTTGTATAGCTGAGCCTTTTCTCTCCTGGGAGCAGTCAAGAGTAGTGGTTGCCTCAAATCAAACCTTGCTCAAGGGAATAGTCGTTTAATATTTGAAACTTGTGTGTCCTTTAACCTGTTAGAGCTGTTTATATCTGCATGGATAATAGTAATAGCACTGATAGTTTCTGTTAAGGAGATGTAAAATCCTATCCTTGTTTCTGTAGGCTGAAATAATTTATTGTTAGCCTTGTTATATCCAACAAAGGTTAAAAAAAAAGGAAACTGGACTTTTTTGAGAAGATGTTTCACCACTCATCCGAGTAGCTTTTTCAGTTCTTCTTCACTCAGATGAGTGGTGAAACGTCTTCTCAAAAAACTCTACAAGTCCAGTTGCCTTTTTTTGAACCTTTGTTGGATATACCATGACCTGGATGACTGAGAACCTTCACAGACATGTTAGCCTTGTTGTAAATGTTACTAAAATACCTGTACTAATGCAAGAACAAAGCATTAAACTCACACACTAGTTTGCCAGTAAAATAAGAGTATACGCTCGAGAACTTCATGGGGAACACCATACTAATCCGTGTTGACATGTTTTGGGCAGACAGAGGTGTTTATCCTAAAGTTGTTGATAAGGCAGCTGGCTTCTCATAAGATTTGTGAGATCACAAGGTCATGCAATGTTTGAAGGCCCTCAAGCTGAAAACAAGTGCAACTGGACTTGTAGAACTTCTTGAAGATGTTTCATCCAAGTGGCTTCCTCAAGTCTAAGAGACTGATGTAAAGTTGGTGTTTATATAGGAACATCAGTGGGTGTTGCTCATCAGAAACTTGTATTGAGTTTTATAAAGACGTATCGCCACTCATCCAAGTGACAGTTCTAAATAACTGCAGGGAAATCTAGGTTTTTTGAAGGAACATGTGTGGGAGGTGCACACTTGAAATCCGTTTTAGATACACCACAAACTGGAAGACTGAGGATCTTCACAGACAGATAGACTGAGGCATTTAAACCATGACTGACTGGTGCCCAAAATATGCCAAGAAAACATTCTCCACACCAACAACAAGTTTCAGTAATAAAGATTTGTCCAATCACACGACATGGCAGTGTTGATGTACAGCAGCAACACATAAAGCTGAGTGTGAACTAAAGTTGCTGTTGGCCGCACTGTGGAGGAGCTTGGTCCAGAAAGAATGAAAGAATCCAGTTTTTGTTAGTGTGGAATGTGAAACGAGAGGATGACAGTGATTAATTGATCACATTATGTGTTCATTTTGTGTTAATTAAGAATCTTGATGTCACAAAGCTGGTCAAAAAATCTTGAGAAATGTAGAGTCAAAATGGATTAGGTTATAATCAAAGGGGGGAAGGTAGGAAATTATACTGATATCAGCTGGTCTGTGTATCAATGACCAGATCAGAGAGTTAATTTCAAGTAAGGTGCTGGAAATAGCAAATTAAAAAACATTATTCAATTACAAGTTTTTGTGGTGATTTCAGGCTTTAATCCTTGATAATAGTTAGCAACATCACAGCAAATGTAGTTCTTTAAGGCCATAACACATCAAGTCAACGGTCGGCCATTTGTTGGTGTTGGGCTCTCGGTAGGCATTTGTGGCTCTAGTCTTGGCAGAGTGTCCTGCATCCTAGTGCTAAGCACTCTTCAGTCAAAGAGTGGGTAGGTGCGTTTGTCTGACTGTGAAGCGCTTTGAGTACCAATAAGAAAAAAAGCTCTATATACATACAAAATCTCTAGAATGAATAAACTGTAGACAAAGTGTTCAGCATGATTCAGGAGAGGCCAACTCTGTACGACTGCATCTCTTCCTGGCTTCCTAGCCTCCCAGCTAATAGTAGCTCTTTCTAGCTTTCTAGCCTCCCAGCTAATAGTAGCTCTTTCTAGCTTGCTGGCCTCCCAGCTAATAGTAGCTCTTTCTAGGTTTCTAGCCTCCCAGCTAATAGTAGCTCTTCCTAGCTTGCTGGCCTCCCAGCTAATATTAGCTCTTTCTAGCTTTCTAGCCTCCCAGCTAATAGTAGCTCTTACTAGCTTGCTGGCCTCCCAGCTAATAGTAGCTCTTTCTAGCTTGCTGGCCTCCCATCTAATAGTAGCTCTTTCTAGCTTCCTAGCCTCCCAGCTAATAGTCGCTCTTACTAGCTTGCTGGCCTCCCAGCTAATAGTAGCTCTTTCTAGCTTTCTAGCCTCCCAGCTAATAGTAGCTCTTCCTAGCTTCCTAGCCCCGCGGCTTTCGTTGCTGGTACCTCATTGATGTCAGTTTGGTGTGTTCATACTTAACTTTCTATTGTAGTCATACCTGGTCCTGGCCTCATCAACCTGCAACTCCTACCTGAATGCATAATTATCCAACCTACTAATGACACCTCTTATATGCAATCATTATAGAAGCTAACGTGCTTGTAATGGAACTACTATTGTCACTGACTGTTTTATGCCCCTATGCTCTGGCTTATCCCTGTAACAGTAACTTTATGAGCTCTCTGTATAGCTACTAAACCTTTCTACAGTACTTTCACTCATGTAACATCATCAGCTATATTGTATACTCTTGTTAGTATCACAACTAGATTCTACATGAACGCTTTAGATAGATGGATGTATTTTGTTCCTCCTGTTGCTGCTCTGTTCTCTCTCTTCTCCCTCCATATGAGCTGGGTTCTGCTCAAGGCTTCTTCCTGTTATAAGGGTTAAGGGAAAGCATTCTGAGACATTTTGAATTGTTATGGATGCTATATTGAATTGAACTAAACTGTATTATCCAGTGGGCACATGTAGTTGTTAGATCATGGAACACTGTTTTTAGTCCAACAAAGAAAATGTTTCCAAGCTTTTAGTCTTAGAAGTATAAAAGGAGACTGTTCAGAGGTTAAATGATTCATATTCAAGATATAACAGAACTTCTTTTAAATGCTCCTTGGGGACCAGAGACCTTTTAACTATTTTGGCTGAAACCCTACAAGTTTCTGACTCTCATTAACACATTAACACACACAAGCACAGGTACACAGTCACACACTTACACCCTCAGGTACGTGACTGAAACGCTTCGTCACTCATGCCCATGTCTGTGTATGTGCACCTGTTGCTCTGTGTGTGTGAATCATGTCTCACTGCTGTTTGCCGCCAGGCTGATTCGGCTGTATCCACGGCAACCGTGGCACAATAAAAGCGTGCATTGAAAAATAATGGCTATTAATTCTAAAAATACATAGAGTGTCTTCGTGTGGCAGGTTTTGGAGACGAAGCCACCGTGCGTGTTTGTGTGTCCTGCCAGTCGTGAGTCACGTTAACGATCTCCTTGTCCGACTAACCATCGCAATCAAAGTGACGCAAATCTCTGCGTCAGTAATTAGCATAAAATTGGATCTTTGTTCTTGTTAGCAAACATGGCTGAACGCATCCCGCGCTTCAATTAGGCCCACACAGAAATACACACACTGGGATCGGGATGTGCATTTAGTGGTGTGTCGGTTTGGTCAGACACATCTCAAGCACACACACACAGTATCTGGAATACACATTAACGCAGAAACACACAAATACCCACCAACACACACACACACAAACAAAATGGCCATTTGGCTTGTTGACTCTTTGGTTTGAGCACAGTTCAATAGAGCTTATTCACTATGGCGGCTGAGCCAGGTGGATTAGTGTTCAGATTACACACAGGCAAACACACACACTTTCCAATTACACTCTATTCTATCACTCCACCCTCTCACTTATCACCCCTCTTTTTTTGTGTATGTGTAATGAAGGAGATATGACAAAGTAAGAAGGAGAGGATGGAAAGCTCGGAGGAGCGCATGAGAAGAGAAAGAGAGAGAAGGAGTGGAAAGAAGGAAGTTAAATTATGGAATAAGGGATTAAATCAGGCGAGACGTGGAAAGAGAGAGGAAGGAAGAAGGAAAGTGATTTAGAGAAAGAGGGAGGAGGAGGAGAAAGGAGTGAGAGGGAGGGAGGGCGAGGATGAATTGTGGCTCATGTCACTATAAATTACTTCCAGGGTCTAATCACTGCAGACAGCCAGGACTGTCTGTAGAGTGGATGAATATACGCTCTTTTAGTGAGTGTGTGTGTATTGATTTAGGAACTGTATTTGTGTGATTGCATTTGTCCTTGATTGGTCTAGAAACCAGAGACACGGCATCCTTTTAATAAACCTTTATCAAGGTATGAAAAAACAAATGCAGTAAATTCTTCACTTAGCACGTATGTATCTTTGGTTATGTTCCCTTCTTAAATAATGAAAGATTAAAGCATGAGATCAACAAATCCAGTGAAAACAGTGTGTTTATCTGTGGCTCTCGGCCCCATCCCAGAAACATATTTTTTGAAAAATGCTCTAATTTCCCAAAGCTGCTGCACATTAATTTTTAGTTTTTATTTTTGCAGATATTACTCATACCTGAGTGCCTATTTATGTGGCAGGTTAATGCATGTTTGGCGCTCTGGAGAGAATTTAGAAAGCAGTCATTTCCTCTGATAGACACTATGTGCAGTTTAATGTGTCTTTGGAAACATCTGTCACTGAGTCACAGCTCCTCAAAAAGAGAGTGTCAGGGCTGCAGTGTGTTTGGAATTAGTGGCCGAATAGGTAAACAAATCTTTTCATTTAAAGAAACTATTTAATTATGTATGACATTGGGATAAACAGTACATCTAAACTGATCATTGTTTTGTTAGATGTTGCAGAAAATGAACTTCAAGAAATGTAGAAATACAATAAGAAACTAACAGAGCGTGTACTTTGTCTTCACATCTAAATCCTTTATTGTGGTTTGATTATCTGCGTTCTAAACCGGCTTCTCCTCCAGGGGGCAGCACTGAGCTATAAGAAAAAAACAAATCGGACCACCAGCTGCAGCAGTTTTAGAGACTGAACATGGATGCAGGCACACACATTAACACTCAAAATTTATACTCAAAAATATTTTGAATTAGACGTGTAGCCAATGATCTGAACACATGCACACACATCTGATCACTGAATCTGACTTGCTGTGAGGGAACATTCAAGCCTATATATCCAGGCCATTTTAATTAACAGTCCTAATCTTGCTTTCACCACCAGTTCGCACGAAATGTTCTACTCTTATATGTGTGGATAAAAGTTAGTATGCACTTGGGGGAAATACGCTTTCAAGTTAATAGAATGTCCATAAAATTAAAGACAATATAGCCTGGATGATCAGCAGGAGATGATTAGTGTTCTTTCAATTGTGCAAGTGCGTGATTGTCCAATGTGGGCCACTGTAGGTGCTGGGTGATTTGTGGAGCCCATAACCAGCTAAATCTTTGAAATGTGATACTGAATCTTGCAGGAGTCCCAGCTATAAAATTTGGCTAAATATAGTCAGTGAGGCAGAGCTAAAACAAACAGCCAATGTAAACTATATATAAGCTCATGATATCGCTCTATTGACAGCTACTCAGCACAGATTAGATTCTCCGAAGAAATTTATAGAATTGGTCCAAGTAAGCAGTTCTGTGTTTCTTATTATGGATAAGAATAGTTTTAACACACAGTTAAGTCACTGGTATAAACACATGATCCGCCACTAAGTCACAGAAACAGCTTGGACATTACCTACCTGGACGAAATGGAGGAAAAGCTGACCTAAAACAGCAGTAGATTCTAGGGTGAACTAGTGCTAAAGCAGTTATAAATATTGGACCAAACAAGGGCTAAAACTCCCACAAATATTTGTTCACACTCGGGTTAAATGGCTTGATTGGTCGAGTAAATACTCAGGGGATAAAACACCTGTAAATATTGGACCAATCTAGGACTAAAACTCCTACAAATATTTGTTCAAACTTGGATTAACCCTTACTGTCTGGGCTGAATCAGGTGTATTGGCAAAACTGGGGCTGAAACATAGGTAAATATGGGACAAAACACCTGTAAATACTGGAAACACAGTGGTTCTAAATATTGTACCAAATCAGACATAACTACATTGGATGAAATAAGGGCTAAAACAGTGTCAACATTAGCCCAAACCAAGGATAAAACATAAATACTGGACCAAAACAGGACTTGAAACACCTGTAAATAAGGGACCAAGTGGGGCTAAAAATAAATAGATAAGTATTGTAATAAAACATATGTGAAAACTGGACCAAACTAGGACTAAAGCGTCTATAAATGCTTATCTATAAATATTGATAATTGAATATTGGACCAACCTTTGGATCCTAAGCGGAGCCTTGTTTGTCAGAGCTCTCATTTATCATTGTCCATCTAATATATCCAGATCACATGTGAATACAAGGTATCGGAAGTTCAGTTCCAATGGCTTCCTGCTATCATACATCTACGGTAACTTGGCATACTCCTCACAATCGTCCTGTCTTGGCTGGTCATTCGTCTTGATTGGTCCATCCCAGCAGGAAGTAACCCCCTGGTTCCTGTGAACCTCTCTTGGTGCAACACCTCTGATTCACACTCAGAGAATTGCTCGTTTAGCCACCCGGGCGAGTGGGCTGCCTTGGCATGAGCAGAGTCACAAATAGTGGTAAATGATGCAACTTCATGCAGCTACTGGTGTGACTCACTTCGGGACTGGCAGCATCTAAAGGTTGCATGCTATTTTGGTGTGACTCATTCCACGACAAGTTTGCCTTAATTAACTTTGGTCCCTGTAAACAAGACATAGCAGGGAAGAAGGGGAAAGAAGAAGGCCAGTGTCCTTGGCCAGACTTTGGTACTTAAACCTCCAAGATTTGTTTTCTGCAGATAGTTTTCATGCCTTCAGAGCACTTAGACTTCGAGGACCTTTGTTGTTTCTCGGTCATAACAACAAAGGTCACCATGGTTAATGTCGCAGCTCAAGAAGCCTGGTTCATCTCGATAACGACTCACAGGAGGGTGGCAAATGCTCAGTTTAGGCCTCTGTGTATTCGCTAAATCAGGTTTACTGCACACCTTTTATTAACTGGGAGAAAACACGAGGCTTACACACACACACAAATACGCCCATGCACACTTTGGATTAGCTGGGCTTTTGGTTGGAATTGACAGTGTTATTTAAGGCGGACATAAACGAGTCCGCTGAGCACCGGGCTAATGCTAACTGCGGCTCATAAGCCTGTCATTCACAAATACACACTCTTGCAGGCCAGTGTTAGTGTAGCACTGCAGTAGCTCCTGCTCTAACAACTATATAACATTTTTGTCACAAGTGTGCGAAGGATACACAAATGTGTTTTTTTATTATCATGCTTTTGCGAAATCTGTGCAAGTGTGTGGGTGATAAAATTAAAAAATATGAGTGATGCGTATCCGTGTTTACCCATTCGTCTGAGTTTTCGCGTTTGAGAAAGTGTGGGCGGGGACCAGTTTTTTATGGAATACTAATGTTGTGGGACCATTTTGTGACTAAAGCCAAACCATTTTTCTGGGCCCCACAACTCTTTGAGTCTTGGTTTTAGCATAAAGGTCACTCTTAGGATTAGAGTTAGGCACCTTGTTAAGATGGTAAGGGGCTGGGAGATGGATTATGTCAACGGAAGGTCCTCACAAAGATAGAAATAGGAGTGTGTGTGTTTGTGTGTCCGGTGTTAACAGCTTGTCTAAATCTGTGTCCTCCCTGCTGAAACTCCAACGCACACAGAGGGGAATGAATTAGTAATAGGCCTTAGAGGAAAATAGCCTCATGCTGCACCTCTCTGATGCAAATATGTATTTATGAATATGTGTCGGTTTGTAGTAGGTGTATAGTGAAACTGATCCTCCATTTTCTGCGTGTGCTTGCCTGTGCGTGGATTTTTTTTCAGGTTTGACTGTATTGGTCATAGGGAAGTTGTGGATGTGGGGGATCTGATTGCCTGTTGTGAGAGTGGGAGCAGGGAAAGTATCACGGTGGTGTTTTCTATGTGTCAGCTATCCTCTCACTTACCTGTTTTCCTTCTCTCGGTCTTCGTCAGTGTTTAATGATAGAGGTCAATAGGTGCACTTGTTCACTGGCACCAGTAATGATTCATGTTTGTCCATGTGTGCTTGAGTAATTACTCCTCATCTCCATATACTGCCAGTGTTGTCGGTTTTATTTTCACCTGCTGTAGCCAGACTCCGACAATCCCTATCAGACACTGATCTGGATTTCATCATGTTTTAAGTTACAGAAAAAAATACTTCTGCACACAACTGGATAGTCTATGAACCAATCAGAACTACAAATGAAGTCAGTTCTCAACTAATCCCTTAATCGCTGTTAACTGTTCGTCCTTTAAAGCTAGATTCAATAGTGCAATCTAAACAGTGAGACGTCCCTCGGGTGGATGCCATTTTGTTGTCAGCAAAATCAACTCTGTGGTGCTCATATGACGTGTATGACTATTTTGCTGTTCTCTTTTGTCCATCACAGAATAATGCCTGCCCAAACAATTTGATTGGCCCAGAAAGTCTTTGTCAAGAATAAGGAATTCTGAAAATTCCCACGCTATTTATACTTTATACTTATACGTAGCTACGGCTTCATCACAACTTATTGTCGTAGCTAACTGTGCCTGTTCAGCCTAGTGTGTTAGCCAACAGAGGGGCTAGGCTCACAGATGATAGCTAGCGTGTTAGCTAGTGCTTTAGTCACTTCTAAATACTGCACTGACTGTAAGTTGGTTATTTTTTTTTATATCAAGCATTTTTATAGTCATTTGACTAAACATGAATCAATATAATGTAGTAAAAATTAGAGCATTATCACATGAACATGTTTCTTAGTAGCTAACTGTGTCTGGTCAACCTAGCTAACTATATTATCCAACAGATATGCCAGGCTCACAGGTGATGGCAAGCCACATTAGCCGAGTTAGCTGGATAATCTTTTTTTTTTTTTAAAGAATTGACCACATGAGCTCCGAATTGACATTCACACTCCTCCAAAACACTGAACCACTTAGTAATCTAGAACCGAAATCTGCCCAGTGATGCCCCGAGGCTGGTGTCTCTCCTTCATCCAATCCCTCTATCTTCCTTCCTTTTCATGTCACCGTGGTTACATAAGGGAGGAAGGAAAAACAGTGACATCTCCGCTGAGGAGAACTGAGTGTGCTCTGTATATTTGTGCATCTGTGTGCGTTTTGCCGTGGCTCAGCTTTAATCAAGAATTAATTGTTAACCTAAAAGGAAACAAGTCTCCCTGAAGACCCCTCTGTTTCTTTGATCCTTCAAAACTGCCTGCGCCATTAGCTCCAAGTCTGAAATTGGGGTAAAAGATCACTTTAAATACAACCAAAACACAGTTAAGCTTCATCAGTTGATCCAACTAGTACAATTTGGTCAACCAAAGATTTCCACTATTCTCAGCTATCCAAGATTGTTTTTGTATAGTAATGATTGGGTTTTGCTGCTATATTGAGAATGAAACACTTTAAATATTTGTTGTATATTTTAAGTGATTCATTTTGGAAAAATGTCCTCAGTGACATTTGTTATACCGTCAACAATGGAGATGCAGGAGTTCAGTTACTCTGGAGAGACATTTACTGAATGTAAACACTCATAAAACTTCCCTAAAATTTCATAGCAAGCGACTATTAGCTAAATGATACCTATTTATATTTTTGGTCTAAATTTCCATTACATTTGACAGTGAGATTCCTTTATTTAGCAAATAGCAGAAGAGAGATAGCTATCTAACTTTTTACACAATGGGTGTGTCAGCTATTTTCTTATATTGTCTTTGCGTTTATACATATGAAAATAGTCTATGTTAGCTGTGTTAGCTACATTAGCTGGGCAGATTGTGACTCGACTATATAACAGACTGTGACTCGGCTATATAACTATGTTTCTCTGTGTTTTCCAAATATTTAATTAAACAGTCATCGAAATAACATATTATGGGTATATTTTGAGAAGTAAGTGTTTATGCACGACTTACTATGCCTGCTTAACCTAGCTAAGTATGTTGGCTGACAGTCCTGATAAGCTCACAAGTGTTAACATGCTGTGCTAGCTTTTTGGTCTCTCTAAATATGAATGAAAAAAAAAAAAAAACAACAATAATAAAGTTTCTAAGGTATATGAGTTTATTTCACTGTTTTTAAATGGATGCTGCAATTTTATAAAGAATTTATCTCAATATGCATCGCAAGAAAAACAGAATTGTTATAGCTATTTCTGGAAAGACTGTCAGGAAGCTCTTTTGTTTTGTTTAAATATTAACAGCATTAACAGTTGTAATTATATGTGTAAAAATTTGGAAGTTGTTAAAGAAGCAAGACTGTCACAGTCGCTAACATGTTATCTAATATGACGAGCTAAGTGTTAAAAACTAGAGCACCAGAGCTAGAGCAAAACAAAGTTTTATAAATATTTTCCAACTTTATTGTTTTGAATCCCCCTTTTGTTTACCTGTGTAGGTTCGTCCTATTTTCCAGCATCAGCACCTCTCAAAATCAGTGTCATAACTTGGTTCTGATTTGACACATCTTAGCCATGTGCTTCCAGTTTTTCTCTTGAGGTGACAGGTTGTCTTCTTTTATGCCCTTGAATCAGGTGGCAGGTTCGTGTAAGGTCTTGTACCTGTCATAGCAGGAGGAAGAACTCAGCGTCAAGGTAGACTAGTTGCGAGAACTCAATACCCAGGCCAATCATTTGATTTAGTTTGATTGTTTCTAAAGGCTGTGAAAGATGTGCCATTGTGCTGCAGTGGTGTGCTTTGGACGTGAGCATGCATCCTCCAAGGCCTCAAGACTGTGAAAAACCTCGTTAGACAGACGATGAGTCTTTTCTTTGTTGATGTGCAGTGAGAACAGTGAGAAACCCTGAGTGCCCAGTCACAGGGACGTCTCAAAGCTATGACAATATCAAAAGTAGTTAACACACACTCTCTCTGGATCATCTATTTTAGTAATTTGTGCCACACTTTCAGAAACCCCTGAGACTTGTGTGACTTAAACACACATTACCTAACTTTCACAGATACACACAAATGGTATACACAAACTTTTTATTCCCACATCTTCAAAAACTTGTAGATTCAGTACTGTTCTGTAGACATAGCCGTCTAGCTTTAGAAAGCCTGAAGTTCTTTTCCTTTACAAGGCTGGAACATTTCCTGTTTAGGTACTCACTCTGCTTTGAGCAGTCTTAAGAGTGCATCCCTCTTTCTTGAGAAAAGGAAGCCGGCGCTTTAAAAAGATGTTCCCAGTGCGCGCTCAATCATACACCGTAGTCTATTTCTGACACGGGGAGCAGGCGTAAAATATCTCTCATTTTCTTCGGGCATATGTCAGAGCAAGAAACTTCTATTCCAGTTGCCAGATCACCTTAGAGTTTCATCCACTGGTTCTTAACGCTGATCCCTCCAAATCCCACTTTTACTCAACACAATATTCAACCCAGTTCATCAAATAATCAAACTTCTGAAAAATTTGCGATGCAAAGTCTCCAAGTCATATCTGCAGTATCCATATTTACCTAAAGCACAAATCCAGTCTTAAAAATAATGCAGATGTAAGTTCCTTATAGACCTTTACCCACCCCAATTTTGTTTGATTTTGTGCCATTAGCTTGGGTTATATACGGTACATTGGAAGACATTTTGCAAATAGATAGTGAAAAAGACACACAGTACTACTTCCGACTTAATAATGTGAGCCTCTTCTCCAAGGTCAGTTTCTCTAATGGGATATTTGGCTTGCAGCAAGACCTACGACACAGTACACTCTGTCATTGAACACAGATTAACTTGAGGAAGAAACAATAAAGAGAAGGCCAGACTTGCTTAAATGAAGGTATTTATGGCTTTAAATGAAAAAAAACAAACAAACATGGATTCCACGGTGTGAGTAGATGACTATTCAGCATTACGTTTAAATAATGCAGTGTCGCCTTTGTTCTCCTCTCTGAGGCTGATGCTAACTGACGTGTACTTCTGTATCATAAACAGTAGCTCTCTCTGGTGGGAGCCGATTGTGCAAAAGCAGCTTAGGAAGATGAACCCGGTAGCCGGGGGGGTGAAATTGTGATTCCATACAGTGTGGCGGGTTTCCTGAGAGGAGACGTCTGCTTCGAAGCAAACAAGACGTGATATCACTGTAGAAAAAGTGTATGGCTGTCGGCGGGGAACCGAGCGCTCTTTAAATTTTAACCACTTTTTCAACGCTGCTTCAAATCAAGAAGTAGTTTCTGTGCAGCCACCTCGGAAATACTTCCCCCACACGTGTTGCAGTTGATATTTGTATTTTGGATTCAGGGTGTTAGAGGACACTAGTCGATGTCTTGCTCAGGAACAGCCTGACATGAATGTATACTGCATTTTCCTTAGCAGGAGTTGACACTTCTGTTACAGGACAATTTGTCTCAAGTAAGGTGCAGCTCAGCTTGACTTTATTTCTGTCAGCTGAGTTCACTGGCACTCTAACATCAACTGTTAAAAAGAAACGGAAAAGAACTGAATTTAATCCTGAAAGACAAGGACCTGTTTTGGTCTCAGTCTTTTGAAATATCAATCTTTTAAATCTCATTTTCTAAAGGCAGTAAGACATGACTCATTCTATTTGTCAGTGATACTATGAGACCATAGTATTACCATCATGTCTGAGTATCTAAATGATTTAGTTAGCTTAGGTTACTATATGCTGTGAATATAGCTTTTTAAGATCTGGTTTTTAATTGTCAGAAAAAGAGAAAACAATATAATTCCTACTGTAACTGATAACTGCAAATGAAGGAAGTAGCGCGTCGTGTAAATGATACCAAAAGTTAATGGTTTGAAAAGGTGTACGCTTATGCATTTATGCCTTCATGTCCTCAGTTTGGGTTGCTGTAATGCAGGACTTTCTCTTTTGGCACATATATAAAGAAAAATAAAAAAGAAGCTAATGCTAATGGAACTAAGGTGACTCGTTGGGGTTGGAGTTGGGTTTACGTTAAAACAGCCTACTCTTGTGGTATTCAAGATAAAATTTTCTTTTTAATATTGTGCTATGTTTGAGGAAAATGTTGATATACCCAACGGCCTTATCCTTTCATTATGCCTTCGCATTTCTAACAGTCTTCTAAGTTTACTGGTTGTTAGCTTGCTAAACTTCCTCTGTTGCTCTTGGGCGGCTAACAGTAGCCTAGCAGCAGTGCTCTCACCGCTAAGACTGATGTTACCACTTGAAAGCTAAGCACGTTATGTGCATCCCTTGTTGTAACCATGAGTTCACGGATTCCATTTGAAGGCAGCATTTAACCCTGAAGCTTTATTTATAGTCACGGTTACTTCTACGTTGTAGCTAGGTCTGTTGTAGGTCTGGACGCTACGCTGTAACCTGATGTGCACCTTCTCAGAAATGTAACTACATGTCGTAACAACACAGACTGTACTTCACGTGCCCCAGCGGCCGGACAAGTCCAGTTCTCCACAACATCTACTCAGATGACTTTTCTATGTTGCGTGCTGCAGTGATTTCAGAGGCAGTTACTGATCCACATTTATTAACGTCAACTCCAACATGAGCTGCTCACTTTCAATCAGTTGTGTACAGAGTGAAACTCAACAGAAATAAAAAGAAGCGGATGTTAATGGAATTATGCCACATCAAATCAGCTCACGGTGTTCACAATAAAAGTCAGGAATTGTAAGAGGACATTTTCGGTTTATGAGTTGTGATGTGTTTGTTGACATCTTTGAGAAATAGTATCAATGGATGGTAAGTTAATATATTGTAGTTTAGTCTAATATTGGAAACAGCCTTAATCTTTTGTACTAGCTTGCTAACTGTTAGCTTCGGTGACTTCTAAATGCAAATAAAGTTGCCAAGCAGTGTTTTTTTTTTTTTTTTTTTTTTTAGTGTATTGTCACAAAATAAAATATACAAGCTGTGACAAGTCCATTGCTCCTCTTGTATTCTTATGGAGCTGCTCCATAACACGCATTCGACTCGCTAGCTTCAGCCATTCGTCCTGTGTTGATGGATCTGGCTTGCATCTCCTCATGATATCTTTTTCACAAGCTGCTAACAAAATTTTGAACAGATGTTTATCTTCCCTTGACATTTCCAATCATACTGCCAAAATACAGCACAAAATACTTGGCTATTTCACAGCTGTCTCGCAAAACTGTACAATACCAGGGCAACAAAACAAAAGATATCTACATTCACTGCTCTACACTGGCTCCAACATGTCTGTGTCGTTGACAGAAATGTCGTTTTAATTTTGGGGGTCTCAAAGAATCTTATTAAAGTCTTCCTACAGCACTCTCCATATATTCGACCATTCTAGCAGCGGTATTTTTACAACTTTCCATTTGAACGCCAAACATTTTGTGTCCAAGAGTTCCATAAGGCACCGTAACAGGAACCCCACTTATCCAGGGCTTGGCTAATTCTTGCCACAAAATGAACTGCAGACTCAGCTCCCATCTTTCCTCACCTTAACGCTAATTACACTCTCTAAATGACTGTACTGTCTTTCACCCGTGTTTCCGTTACAAGCCTGGCTGCTCGTTTGGACGGCAACGGCTGTCACATTTGGGATTTCCTGTGTTTGTTAGTCATGTTTTATCAGCTGCTGGAGGTGTCAAATTATTTCATCAGCGCTGATTCAAGGCGACGTCTCATTCATGTCGACGTTGAATGGCCATTTGCGATTTCTCGGGGAGACCTGTTTTGATTGTCTGTTTGTGTTGGAGCTTTGATAGTGACAGGGGTCGACGTTCACGCCTCTTTTTTTTTTTTTTCCAGTCCTTTTGTTTTTTTTGTCCTCTGTAGTCAAATTACACAAACTCCCTCCTTTCCTGCCTTCATTCCACCGCTCTCCTCCTTTTAAATGTTATCCCTACTTTCCACCACCTCCCACTCTTGTTCCTCTATTTCTCCATAAAGCCACAATCCCTTTTTGTCTCTTTTTCCCACTCATACCTCCCTGCCCTAATCCCTCCTTCTCCCCCTCCCTCTCCCCTCTATCTTTCTCCCACTTCTTTCCCCCTCCTAATGAAGCGCTCCTCCTCTGTTTCCCCTCCAAATCTGTTCTCTAACTCTCTTCCCTCGTTCTAATCCCTCATTCATTTTATCACCCCCTATCCCTGCCTCCCTCCCTCCTTCCTTCCTCGGTCCTTGTTCTCCCTGACAACACACTGCGTTATGTAATCTACGTCTCTGGGTATTAGTTATGCAAATTCATACATTTTTATTTACATATTGTTCATCTCTCTGTCTCTCTTTTCCCTCCATCCCTTCCTTTTCCGTCCTCTATCCGGCTTCCTACTCTTACCTACCCCTTTCTCATAATTCCTCTCTTTTGTTCCCCTTTCCTCCTCCTTTCTCCCCATTTTCTCCTTTCATCTTCCATCTCCCCATCCACCTTTATCTATCTCTCCTCCCTCTCTCGTTTCTCTCCTCCCTTCCCTACCCAACCTCACTCCCAATAATCTTATTTCCCTCCTTATTTCACTTCCTCTCTTCCCCTCCCTCCTCTCTGCCTCCATCCATCACTTCCTCTCAACATTTTTGCCTCCTCCCTCTCCCTCTGTTTTCTCCTCCAGCCACCAGCGGTCTAGAGGCAGAGAGCGGCAGGCGCGGCGGCAGCAGCAGCAGCCACGGCGATGGCAACCACAGCAGCAGCGGTGGCGGCGGCGGAGGAGGCAGCATCAGCAGCAGCGGCGGCGGCGGCGGCGCGGCCCACTTCAGGTCTCCATGGCAACAGAGCGTGAACGTGTTCGGCTCGTGGAGCAGGCCGGAGTGTGTCGAGGAGCTGCACCAGCAGGCGCAGCTCAACCTCCAGAGCCTGCTGCAAGGTAAGGATGGATGGAGAGGAGGAGAGAGAGAAGAGGATTGCATGGATGGATGGATGGCGTGTGTGTGTGTGTGTGTGTGTGTGTGGGCGAGAGTGTGGCTGTGTTTTGAGTGGGTGGGAGTGGAAGCAGAAGCGGAGGCGTGTGGGAAAGTGTTTACACGCATGTGGACTGCGCTGAAATGGGTGTGTGTCGACCACCTTGTGTGCATGTGCGTGTTTGCATGCAGATGTACAGTGTGAAACGGTGTGTCTGTCTTGTGTTTAGAGTGCACTGTAGGGTGTGTGTTGGCTGATCAGAGCAGTGCTGACGATGTGCGCTGGACTCACCTTGCAGGGTTGTTGTTTTTTTAAGGTAGTATTCTGTGATTTAACGCGCTGTGAATGCGTTTCTGCAGTGTGTGTGAAAGAAGGTGTGTTTACACCCTAGTAAGTAGTCAGGGTTTTGTCTTTTAAGGTGGAACGCTGTCATTTCAGTGCTGATCTCTTGTTTACGGACGACGCTGTAGTGTTCAACCTGTATGCAAATTGCCACTCAAGGGGACAAGGCTTTCAATTTGTTCTCCGGTGATGTTTGTATTTGTTTTCCCTTCAGTTGCTCAACCCTCTCCCTCTCTTTCTCTCTCGGTTTCTCTCTGAGTGACTCATACTGTCTCGCCCTTTGCCCGTCCCTTCCATTAAAACACAGTCTGTTGTTAGCTGAATGAACAAGGTGGACTGAATGGTGGCATGGCAACCTTGAACACCTGAGAGAGGGAACGGATGACCGGTCTGCTTTGACGTCCATGCGCTTACATTTTATTGATTGTGGAAATTTTCACAGTCAATGGATAATCCTTACATTGGTCTACATTGTTCATATTGTCAACACTAGTCCATATATCAAGACTTGGACCTCTTTGGTCAGTTTGTTCCTACTTAAGACAAAAAGTTTACCTCAAACACCTATGCTACGCCACTGTAGCCTTTAATAAATCTTACTTGGGCAGGAGATAGACTATTTTCTGCTGTGGATCGATACTCATTTGTTACTTTAGTGATTGTACCAAAATAAACTGCAGTACTCAGTTTCTATTGTAGTAACCACATTAAAAAGTGCAGTGGAGTGTCACACTGACGTAAGATTTAGTGATGCATTTATTGCTTTGTCTCTAAGCATGTGTAAAATGTACATATGTTGGATGTTTACCCAATTGCAAACATATGAAAAGTTAAATTGAAGGACAAAATAACTTAGATATAAAGTATTGATGGGAGTACAAACAGGAAGACACGAGTAGTGATTTCATGACAAGAGTCCATGAAATGTTAATGAAAAGCTTTTGTGACGCATACTCTACCGAGCTGATTTAATCTTAACTTTGAGCTGAGGACCAACGGGAGCAACTGACACAGCTGATTGAAACATGACTCAAGCACTGAGCTCCTCAGACATTTACTGCAGGGAATCACCGTGCATGACTTTGTGCTCAGACTTTTCCAACCCCAGCCGCCACCTGTCTGACCTGCTCTCTGGCAGGCGATTTTCGACTTTAATTTCAATTTTCAGTGGTTTCTACAAACCAAAGTCCCCATGCTGATAGCGGGCTTGGAGCGTAGGGTGAACCCAGATGGAGCCACGGCATGGTGTTTTGGTGTCAAGTAGTGAGTGAGTGATAAGAATAACGGATTATGTTCAGCTTGTTTCAGTTAGAAACGTTTAGGTGGCAAACTATACAAGACGGTTACCTGGGCAAGCAGAGCCTGGGACATCGACTACCGGCAAACTGTCAGCTCCAAAGCGATGGGAGATTAGCGAATCGCTTTGGACCTTGACCTTTTCTAGATGTACACAAATACATCCAAAAAATCCACTTTATTCTATTTTCTGTTGTGGATTAACACATGATAGAGAGTGCACTGGAGTTACACAGCTATGATACAGTATTTGTCGCATATGTGTAGAATGTACACATTGTGGAAACTGACATCAAGTCAGATGTGAAACTGCAAGCCGAGATAACTCAAATGATAAATCACATCACTTGACTAATCAGAATACTTTATTAATCCTAGGAGAAGTCTCTTGCTGAAGGTACTCTTCAGACTGGCCAGTGTGTCGTGGAGTGGATGGGGGGAGTTGTCCAGGATGGTCTTCACTTTTGCTAACATCCTTCTAACTGTGGTCAAAGAGTCCAGCTCCACCCCTACAACAACACTGGCCTTGCAGATCACTTTGTTGAGTCTGTTAGCACTCCGCTGCCCCATGCAGCAGCATGCAGGAGGGTGGATAAAGCATCCACAGCATTGTCCGGCAGATGTTGAAGGACCTCAGTCTCCTCAAAAAATAGAGTCACCCTTCCTGTTGAGTGCCTCAGTGTTCTTTGACCAGTCTATTTTATTGTCTGTGCACTCCCAGATACTTATAATTCTTGACAATGTCCACACAGCCTCCTTTGTCTTTGTCACATTCAGCTGCAGCATGTTGTCCTTGCACCATGTGGCAAAGTTTCCCACCACACTTCTGTACTCAGCCTCCTCACCCACCATCACTGATACGTCCTACTAGCGCAGAGTCATCAGAAAACTTCTGAAGGTGGCAGGACTCGGTCAGGTAATTGAAGTGTATATACTGTATATATAAATAACAAGTACACCTTTATCTTTGAGAGTTACAGAATGACAAAAAAAAAGAAGATTCTCAATGGATGCTGCTGTTTTGAACAGAAAACTGCTTCCCTCATACTTTGCCGCGGAAAGTTGGTCTGGAGTCTCTCCGTTGGGAATTCATTATGTCCCGGCAAAGATCTGACAGACCAATCAAAATGTTTGGGTGGGCTTTATGTGGTGATGGATAGAAGTCATACACATCATCTAAGCACTGTGGAGTTGAATTACAAAATGGCTCTGATTAGGACTATCCAAATGGTTGCAGAGTTTTTTTTTCTTCTGTATCAGCTGAAACATGCGTAAAAATAAAATCCTAATGGCACGTTCCCAGACTGCTGCTTCCCCAAATAAACGCAGATGTGAAGATAATGTCATGAAAATGTTATTGTTACCCAGCCCTGCATTTAATAGGTTTTGGATTTAAAAAAAAAAACAGCTCTAAGGCAGAGAGGCTGTTTGTTTTGATCTTTTTATAGGATTTGTTTAAGGGAGAAAACATCTCTTCTTATCATTTATTCCTTTAAATATCTTAATTACATCACTTGTTACTGCAATTCATGGTACAGGAGGCGTTTGCATGCAGCCATACAGTACGGCACGGAGCCTCGTACATCAGCTCTGTGTCTTTTCTCCGTTGCTGTTGTCTTTATTCTGCTTGTCTGCGTGTGTTTATGTGTGTATTAAGCCAGTTATTTTCTCAGATGGGCTGGCATCTTGTGTACGATGAAAATAAGATGGATGAATACGGTCGTGGGTGGACAACAGCAGCGAGCGAGAGAGAGAGAGAGAGATAGAGAGAGAACATGTGTGTGTGTGGCCATTCATCTTTTTCTGTGTTCATTTGTGCCGCTCTGTGTTTATGCGACGCCGCCTGTCTGTGCGCGTGCAGTTGTGCGTTCGCAGAGAGCCGCGCGTCCCTGTGTGTGTCCTCGTGTGAGATTTCGGTTTGTACACCAGTGTCCTGCACGCTCGTGCTGTAGTGTGTCCATCTGTTTGGGTGTGTGTTATATAACCAGCTGTACTCCCTCTCTGGCCATCCTCACCATCAGCTTCCTTCCCACTGGCCTCAGCTCAGTAAAATATTCATACTCTTCCCCGCTCCTCAACACTCTGCCCTCCATATTTATGAAGCTGGCTGTCGTCCTCCGGCGTTAGACGGATCGGCTGTGTTTCTGCCGAGATTCAGCTTCCCCACGGCTCCGAGATTTATTCGAGATTTATTTCACTGTTGCCGCTAAGTGGGCAGCAGTGATCCCTCTCATCATCAACACCCCACCATGGAATGATTAGCATACTGGGCCTTCATGGTGATTAACCGTTTTGTGTCTCTTTTACTCCTGATTGGATTTGTCATGTGTACAAATTTTATTTAATGAGTGGATTTGATTTAATATGAAAAGTCCATTATAATTAGAGAGTGTAATCATAAGACACTTTCATTCAAAAAAGCCCTCTAAACTAAATGGCACAATATGTTGTTTCTTATTGCCTTTCTCACTTCCTGTCAGCGCTTTCCAAAATGCTGTTGAAAAAATGCTACATAGGGTCTATTCCTCGTCTGCCATAGCTGTGGTCAAGATCGGACAATGTTGATCAGGTTATGGGTTAAACACTCCTTCCTACAATCATGGGAAGCTGAAATAATCTGACACTCTGTATAAGCTTTTGCTTTGAGTTATAATACATGCTTAAATTGCTCGTCAAATATACTCAAACATGTCGGGTTTAGCCATTCAAACAAACCTTCCATGCTGTTGTCTTTTCTAAGAGGGAAGTACAACCCTTCAACAAATGCCACATAGATAACAATGACATGTTTTTTTCTGGTCTGTTTCATATGAATTGTTATGAGCTACAACCCGTGTTTACTTGCAGATTGCAGATTATAACAACCTTGTGTTTCACTGATGATCGTTCCTCACCAATTTTTAGATTTGTTTTGAGTCCCTCAGAGATGCCTTAAGGCCTGGACACACTAAACTGACGTTAAAGAGCTACCGGCATCAAAGGCCAACTGACATTTCCTCATGTTGCCTGTGTCTGGACCAGAAAGGTGTACTTGAACATATCCAAGTAGTTGGGATCTAAATATGAACATCTGTGGGTGCTGGGTATCAAAAACTCGTATGACTAGGGTCTGTTGACGACCAGATACTTACCTGTAGTTGGAGGAAACTGTTTGATCCAAGTTTTTCCTTTCCAATGAATGGTGTCCTACTGACCTATTATCAGCCAAAGGCTCCAGTCTCAAGGTGTGAATTAGGGTGAAACATCTTGGGGACTGATGTTAAGACTGTGTTGTAAATCGATGGGTAGATTATATCTCAAGTCACCAGCCCTGTTCAGAGAACACACAACAAAGTCTACATCCAGTGACCAGCTGGAGTCATTGGATGTTAGCTAGAACAACTGTTGCCTTGGTGTGTTCATACAACCTTTAAACCCGCGGTCATACATACCTATATCTTTTGAATTTTGGTACTTGGAGTCAGCTGTATGACTCTGACATCTGTACTTCATGTTTAAATAATTGCAAGCTTTTCATATTATCTGTTCTGAATAGCAGTACAGCACAACCGAGGCATTATGTCTCCAATTAGAATTAGATTTATGCTGCTCCGTGGCAGTAATGTATATATTATAAGTCCCACTCCAATAAAGGCAGATGTACAGGAAAAATCACTTTTCCTTCCGCTAAGATTTGACTCTGCTTCTCCTCTGCAGTTAGTTAAAGACGTTTCCTTATCTCCAAACAGTATTCTGGCAAGATATAAAGCAGTCAGACTTGTATTGTGTATTTATTTCTGCACTCCATTAATCAACAATAAAATATTGATGATACCCCTTCAACTTGACAGTGAACTTCATTTTTTGTATTTGCACGTACTTGCTTGCAAAACTTAAATCCAAACTAACCTAGTTAGCTAGTACTTATACTTTCCAGTAACTGGATATCTGTTGTTGACATGACCAATCAAAGCAATAATTTGGATTAAGTGTGCACCAAAAATGATGAAGTTCCTCATCGAGGTGCCTTTTGTAGGACGTCACTGGAGTTGTCAGCGAGGACATTGAGGTTCTGGCAGCTTGTGTTGGCCACTGGCCCCGCTTAAGACTCGGCCTGCAATAACATTGTGTAGAATGTTGTAGCTGTATGTTGGATCGTGATGGCTTCATGTTGTATTTTAACCTAAGAAAATCTTTAATTTGAGTGCATTCAACATATTTCCTTGCTGGCAACCCATATGTGATGTGTTTTACTTCAATTTGCAATGGTTGTTTCCCAGAACTGAAGAGGGCAGCAACTGTAGTGAGCAGCCCACAGCAGCTAGAAGAATGGCAGAGCCAAGCAAAAAATGTCACAAATGCAACCAAGGTTCGATGAATTTGCCACCTCTGGTAGTCAGAAGAATTAAACAGGAACTAGGGAGTATCTCAAAAAGCTTCATGACATTCCAAATAAAAATAAATAGAATCTTGGCATTAGCGGCTAAACTAAACAAGATACCAAATACACTGTTGCCCATAAAGTTGGAATAAAATAACTCTTCTCATGAAATTATTTTGACTATTGTGATTTGTATAAATAGGAATAAAAAGAGGAATGTGTCTGAAAACTTATTCCAGCTTTATGGGCAAAAGTTTATCGCATCACTGTTTGCCAAAAATATGGCAGACTATCTAAAGGTAAAAGAGATATAAAACCAAAACAAGTACACCATTTATAGCAACACAGTTTTAGAAATATCTGAAATGATTTTTGTGCCAAATTGTTGAAGTAATCAGAAAACTTTCCTTCGTTATCCGAATAAGTAGCTTTGCATGTAAACCAGTGGTTGAAAGAACATTTACTCACGTACAAACTTGATACTAGTTAGTTATGCTCCATTATGTTTCAGAGAGGTTGTACATGTTCTACACAATGCATTTAAAAGCCACAACTCCCTTTCATCTATCCTGAATACAGCCCACCCCACCCCCACAATTTTGTTTTGTGTTGCTCCGTCGCTCTGTTGGGAACTGATTATGGTCCGACAAAGATCTGACGGGCCAGTAACATCATCTGAGCGTTACGGACTTGAATATGATTACTACAAAATGGCTGTATTTGGTCGTAGGACTAGCCGGTTACATGCAGAGGTATTTAACTGGTGTATTATCACATTCACATTATGAGAACAATTGAGTCTGGCTACATCAGGCTATAGTTAATAAGAGTTATGAACCCAATATAAAACTGTACCCAAACTTAGCTAGTACTTATACTTTCGATTTTTCAAGTAGAGTTTTACTTCTGTACTTTTACTTAAGTAAAATATTTATTTATTTATAGGACTTGTAATGTAGCCTTGTAATGGAGTATTTGCATAACGTGGTGGTGCTGATTTTGCTGAAACTAAGTCTTTTTCCTGTGCTTATATAAGCTAATCTGCAGTTAACATGATTAACAGTTCTGAAACTACAGTGAATGACACAGTCACTTGAAGGGTTGTTGGTCAGTAGTCTGTGCTGGTAATGCAGTGAAATTAATGTGTCAAGTGCATCGAGTGGCAGCATTTTGAGTAGTAATTCTTTCCTGATTTCTTTGGGTTGGCGTCTGAACAGTTAATTTTTACTCCTTGTTCACTGAACAGAAGGTGAAGATAACTGTTTCGTGAAGATTAGAGGGGAGTTTCTGAAAAGATGAAGGATGAATTATTATTTTTTTTTTTTATTAATCACTACTACTGTAGTTCTTCCTCTGAAGTGTCAAATAGAAAGAACCATCCGGTAATTCAAAGCTGCACAATGCCACTTTGGATGTTATTGGATACAGGTTAGGGATACTAGAAGAAAGGGTTTGGAAGACTTGATAGAGTCCAGTTGGTTCCTCACAGGGAGAGGTTATAGAGTCGTATGGCCTGAGGGACAAACCACCTCCTCCACCTGTCTGTGGAGCAAAATCAGGTTATATCAGCAAACACTAGACAGTGATGCAGACAATGTTTACATGCACATTATTATACCACTCATGTGAGTAATAATTGTTTCAACTTGGGACAAACATGACTATCTATTCTCTCTATATATCATATTCTTGGTATAATTAGGCTGCAGGAATATCCTAATCTGTCCAAACAGGCTTTCTCCCTGAAGATACCCTTTGAATAACTGACTTGATCGGCTTTGACACAGACATTGATGCTGTCAGTGAGGGCCGACAGCTCTGCCAAACTGTTGATGGCTACGCTGCAGTGCTGCTAACAAGAGTATATGAATGTGTGTCATCCGTGACATAGAACCATGTTTGAAAGAGAAAAGCCTGTTTCAGGTTTTTGTGTGTATTGATATACTGTACATGTAAGGTGAACAAGATTTATGTAGATCTACAAGATTTATTTGGTTTCAGTTGCTTCATGTGATCTCAGATTGACTCCATGATGCCGAGGCTTCACGGGGACCTTACCATCTGTTGCAGGATTCGTTTTCCTTCTTGTCTTGAAGATTGTTGCTCATTGACCTGCAGCAGAATGAATATGTGGATGATCAGATCCAGCCTTCTCCTTTCAGGCTTTCCACTACATGCCATTCTCATTTAGCCACAAGTGGGGCACTGATACTGATGCTGGATTGCAGTTTGTATTCCAGTTCTTTACCAGTGGTAGGTGCCCGTTTGTCCTTCCAGTCAAGTCCTTCCACCGTAAAACCAGTCAATTATGAACCACAGGGAGACACTGTCTTGTTGAAATGGAATAAAACCGTAACTGTACTGTTGTACTATGTAAAGAGACTGGTTACATTCATTAAATCAAATACTGCATTTAAGAGGTTTTTATATGATATGCCACTCTCTGACCAAAAAAAAGACCTTGCCAGATAGTCCAGATCCAATCTGGACCATCTGATCGCAAGTGGCTAGAACAAAAGATGTGTGTGCACACCCCCAGGACGCCGAATCAGAATTCAGAATCAGAATTTATTGTCACTGCACAGCAGCACAACGAAATTAAAAGCGTAACATTTAAAGTGCCATTCAGCATTCAACAGTTAATGCATGATCCTGAGTATGTGTTCGGAATAAAGTAAAAGTGCAAGTGCATTGAGATATGCCAACAAAATAAATAGTATCACATAAATATATCTTTTGGCAGCATTTCCATTCAGCAGGGTAATGGCTCTGGGATAAAAGGTGTTTCTTAGTCTGTTTGTCCTGGTCTTTATGCACCTGTAGCGCCTCTCAAAGGGCAGTAGGGTGAACAGATGATGGCCTGGGTGCAGACTGTCCTGAGCTATGTTTCATAGTGCAGTGTGGAGAGCCGTGGCTATGGCGTCTTCAGTAGACCCGTTTGCTCGGTAGGCGTACTGATGTGGGTCGAGGCTGGGAAGGAGGCAGGCTTTGATGTGATGTTGGTCCAGCCCCTCAAAGCACTTTGTAATAATAGGTGTGAGGGCAACTGGGCGGTAGTCCTTCAGGCTGTCTGTGTGTGTGTGTGTGTGTGTTGGGGGGATTGATAATCTCATTTGAGAGCTCCGATCTCTGACCACATTTGGAGGCGGTCAGAGATCGCATTCCTTTGGTAGTGTGAATGCAATGAGTCCCATTAAAGACCACCTAACTTCAACAGGAGTGCTCCTGCGTCTGAGTTTTGGCTCATTCATTCAGGAAAAAAACAACAACACGCTATTATAAATGATCACCTGAAAAAGAAAAGGCACTGTTAGTGAAAAGTAAGTCTGTTTATTAGTAATGAGAGCCTTTTAAAATATTCTGTCCTTGAAGCTGTTAACTAACTAAAAAATAAATAAAGCTAAGTAAGAATTTAAAAATGGAAGTATTTAATATGAGTACATGAATGTGATTGTGTTAATTATTCATGCGGTCATGTTGATGTACTGTATGTAGCCCTGCGATAGACTGGTGACCTGGGTGTACCCCACCTCACGTCCAATGACAGCTAGGATAAGCTCTAGCTCACCCGCGACCCCCCAGAGGACGAGCGGTTACAGAAACTGAATAAAAGAATGTTGGTGTATGAGGAGCCATGTGGTTAACGTATTTCCTCAATCACCATTGTCTTTATTCACCTTTCTTACCAGTGATCACGGTACATATGGAAATTTCCAGGGATGGCGTTCTAATTAAAATATTCTGCTGCACCCCAGATGATGTCTGTGTCAGATCAGATCTTAACGCAAGGTCCAAACAGGCCCTTTGAGTCCTGTCCACATATAAAGTGATTTGTAGCTGACAGTTGGTTGCTAGTGGATGTTCCAGGGTTGACTAGTTAATCATCTTGTATATATCCCACCACAAATGATTCGGACTGAGACAAGAAGAATATAAAAATATTGCAAGTGTAAGGACAGAGCTAGGTCCTTGCCCTCACCACTGGTTGAATCTGGGTTCACCCAACGCTCCAAGCCCACTGTCAGCATGGTGAATTTGGTAAGAACCAAAGTCGTGGATGGTGTTTTCCTGACTTCCATTTTATATCAATCAACTGTATCAGTTGCTCCCGGCGCTTGCCTCCTCAGTCACGTCACCTCAGAGTTGTGATGACTTGAACTTGGTACTTGTGCACTTCAAGTTGCCAAAAGTTTTTCAGCCTTTCATCGCAACAACTCGCTAAATTTCATTGACATTCAGTGTCAGTCGCCACTGCCGCATCATCGCCCTTTAGTTCTTAGAGCTCCTAACAGCCTTATTCACATTCTGCAGATCAGTACACATAATTGTATCTTTTCATATCTTGTTATACGTGGCAGCCGTCTCATAAGCACTTAAAGTGCCAATGAGGCAACCTTTTATCACCATAGAAAATGCAAGGTGCTGTGATACAACCAACCTTTAAAATGTCATAGTAACCCCTTAATTGTATCAGAGAGGCTCTGAGTCAAGGTGATGCAAACCCGATAAAGTTTCCTCGTCTGTACTAACCTGACTATAAAATGTCACAGAAGACCTTTAATTGTGTCAGAGAACGCCTGAGTCAATGCTCGCCGTGATGTACACAGACTGATAAGGTTTCTCTGCGGTCAATACACATTACTGAACAGGTGCAGCATTGATCAAGTGGAGAATGCTGATACGGGAGAAACAGTTTATAATCTCACAGGCAGAATTTAATTTAACTGCACACGACATCATCACTATTTTAAAAAAGCTTAAACTTTTGATCTATTTATTATATCATTATAAATATTTAGGGTAAAAATGACATGCTGTCAGTTCAAATAAAATCCAAGGTGATCACACATACAGTACTGTACTGCTTTTGACAGTATTATGCAAACAGTTTCTTATTGCCACATTTAATTTAAGCAGGCATTCAGCATTGTGGACAGAACTGGCTCATGAGCAGAGAGCTAAAACGAATCCTTGTCACTCTGAATATTGCCTGGAGCAGTACCTCTGACAGTGAATGGAGCAATTTTTAGGGAATTTGTAGATAGTTTGAACTTCTATTACTGAGTGACCTTTTTAATCGGGTAGTCTGTTTGCCTCTCAAGCACAAGATAGGCCTTGTCTCTTTGATTAGAGTCAGTTTGGCCTACTCTTTTGTCTAATGTAGTTTCTGTATAGCTTTTCCTTGGTGTGACATCGCTGTCAATCAGGCCAGACAAACTTGGCCCCATGAGTTTCTTTTGTTATGTTTTTCAAATACAGGCTGAAATGTGACACCCTTAAATACTACAATTCAGTGACATTTGCATGTGAGACAAAATGCCAAAACAAAAGAACACACGATTAAGGTGTCAGTAGCTTTAACTGACTGAAAAGTCACAGGTTTAAACCGAGGTCTCAAATCCCTGACAGTAGATGCGGTCATGGTGTCTTTGAGCAAAGCACTATCCAATAGCTGCCCAAGGATATTGTGTAGGTGGCCAGTCAAGTTGGTAGTATTGAATGATGATCTCCCACTACCACGCTGCAAAATTTACAAATTGTTGTCTGACTGTCTTCATTTTCCAGAGTAAGGTTCTTCCACACAGAGGATATGTTTAATTACGTGATTTTGGTTCTTCTTCTTTTCCTGAGATGTTTTGGCAACTTGGGCGCTAGCCAATCAGCAAAACAGAAGAGGAAGAACACATTTTGATGCTAAAGGGACGTGGTTTAGGTTTATGTGAGACCTAAAACAATTAACTAGCCCGACCCAATCCAGTCATTTCAAAAATATACCAATCAGGACATTGCTAGCATTAGTTAAACATACTACTTGGAATCCTGGAATCAGCTGCAAACATTCCTTGGATATCTGACAAGAATTGGAGCCAAAATTTGTGCCAATACAAAGGGGACCTGATAATTGGATCACAACCCTCCTTGAGGTTTCTCTTGACCAACATAAACTAGGCTACGAGCCGCCAAAGCGTGTCCTTCTAGGTCACAACCATCCGCTTTCTTGGTAAACGCACAGCCCCTTTTGTCTCTGTAGTGGATTGATGATCAATTGTGCATGTTAAATCACAAGGACGAAGACACGACATGGATGTTGGTGCGTGCAAACACACACACATACAGTATGTGGTGGTGTGCATGTATTGTACACAGACAAACAAGCAGCACTCTGGCTGTGGTGAAAGAGGGGTATTGTTAATTTCTGTCTTCCCCCCTTCGTCTTCCTGG
Source organism: Chelon labrosus (assembly GCF_963514085.1). Taxonomy (NCBI): domain Eukaryota; kingdom Metazoa; phylum Chordata; class Actinopteri; order Mugiliformes; family Mugilidae; genus Chelon; species Chelon labrosus. The sequence continues at coordinate 2,674,402 of NC_140337.1, read as the reverse complement.
AGGGGAAAAGAAAGAGTGACCCAAATTTGACACAAGCGGGGTGCACATTGTCCAGGATGGTTGGTTGGTTTACCCATGAATGGATGCACTGTACACAAACACACATAGATGCAGATTTGTTCAAGTAGACATGAGTACAAAAACTATTATTAAACTTAAACAAACAATGGCTTGTGTAAATAATCTGGATGTTGGTGTAGAACATAGGAACTCTGGAAGTGCACTTAGAGAACACCTGAATGAAAGAATCACAGACAAACACACACAAAACACAGGTTAGTGATGCATGAGTGCTTGGCCTGTTTGTCTGGACGGAGGAAGGGGGTGGGGTAGGGCGTCCCTAACCAATGTGTTTGAGAGTGCATGGGGGGGAGTGACCGGCATACCTTTACACGCCGAACACCAATAGCATCCCTCCTCCCCCCTCCTTCATTTTCCCACCACAGTACCCCACAGTCATATAGCTGAGCAGTGGAGCCTGGCTGCTATCTGAAGCATGGATCTACAACTGTTTACCTTCCCCTCTCCTTCCGCTTTAGAGCTGCTGCTGCTGCTTGTTGGACTTCTGCCGGTCAGTGCACAGATCCTAGAGGCTGTTTCAAGCTCTTGACTTTTTACTACTGGGCTGCATGCTGTTTTTTTTTTTATATTGCTGCTGGAGAGAATTTGTGGTGGCTGCGTGGGGTAGCTTGGTCCACGGAAATTGGTGGAAAAGAATCGAGACATTTATGGTGAGTGAAATATGCAGTAGTTAAGTAAAAGGATACTCAAAATAAATAGCGATATATACATTATAGTTATTGATGAATCTGATTTATGACTGTGTAAGCTGTGTAAATATTCAAAAGGTACCCAACTTAAGTGGCACTAGGTAGTTTGATGTGTAATATTTCATGTCTTGGAAGGGTGCAGTCACTTCCTGGAGTCTTGTTGTCACTGTGAGTGTGGTAGGTAGATTTTGTTATCCTCTGCTGTCAAATGGTGTTGTGTTTATCGTGTTTACCAGTAAACTCTGTATGAGTGGCGCCCTCTTAGAGTTCATGCGTTGTGACATGTTCGCTAACATTTTTGAAAATGGTAGAGGTGGATCTGTTGATATATTATAATGTAGTCATACAGCGATTTGTTTTTTGTATTACATATTAGCTAAATGTTGATATTACCAACTTTGCATTATCTAAATTAAGTTACTTTTCATTAGCTTGCTAGCTTTTTGTTGCTTATAGATAAGCAACAATTGCATAGCAGCGGTATTCCTAAAACTTATCGCTGATGCTACCACTTGAACGGCAAGCATTTTGTGTATACAACTTTCCAGGTTGTAACCATGAGCTCCTGGGTGTAATTTGAAGGCAGCAACCATGTCGAGGCTAGCAGTTTCCCCCAGTTCCCTAGTCTTTATGCTAAGCTAAGCTAATACGATGCTAGGTTAGTTCTAAATGTTCAAGGCAAACAATTTGACTGGAACTGGCCATTTTAATCTATAATATTCAATGTGGTTTGCAAAAGCAGTGGAGTAAAATGCAAAATAATGAAATGGAATGAATGAAAGTTTAGAGATGTCCAAGGCATGTACAACACTTTAAGACTTTATTTAATTTGTGGCGTGAATGTTTAATGGCTTCTCAATAAGCAGGCAGTTGGCTATTGCTTAAAACAAATTTGGGGATGCAGTGAACCTACATATAACATAACTTTTAATTTAATTTTAAAAGAATCGTTTGACATTTTGTATAGTAATGTAAAGTAAGTAATGCTAATTGGTGAGATCCCATCAATGAAGCCTCAATACTTGATTTGAAATGAATGAATGGATCTTATTTTTTATCTTATAATCACCGAACTTTGAGCTGTGGACCAACCCTGGCATCGCCTCTTCCCCTGTAAGTGGTAATAGTTTTGACAGATTTGGCCTCATTGGTGTTATGTTTCGTGAATTAATCCTCCTCCTCCTCTTCTTCCGCTCTGCTGTTTTTCTCCACCTACATTGTGTTTTTCAGTCTCAGTGCAGGTTCTCCATCACGTCTTTATGTACTGCCTCGTCTTGACTCTTCTTCTCCTCCTACATCTTCTCATTTTCTCTGCTTCTCCTCTTCTTTACTTCTTCTGCCTTTTCCTGATTCTTACTGTGGTCTTCCTCATTTGTGTAACACTGTCTACTTTTTATGTCCTCTGTCTTTTTTATCCTATTGAGCGTCTTGATTTCTTATCCCCTTCTTTTATTATACCTCTTCACATTTCGTCTTACACTATGTCTTGAAGGAATTGCTTTATTCTCTTTGCCTACTTCCTCACCCTCATATTATCCTACTGTGAACTTTTCCTCCTCTTTATCTGTTCCTCCTTAATGTCAGCTCTTCCTCATCTCCCTGCTCTTTATCAGTCTGTTTACCTCCCCATGTCTTTGGACTTGCTGACGCCTCATTTCTCTGGGCCATTGCAGTTCGGATGAGACGAGTTTTGGCTTCTGCTCATGGTTTACTAACCAGCTGATCCTGCTGTTTTTTTTTTTTTTTTGCGTGCGGCACTTTTAATCAATTACTTTTAACACTGCAAAATTGACAGTGCTCTATCACAGCTCTATCTGTGAAATAACTCTGTGGTTACAAACAGTCAGGGGAAAGTTTCTTCTTGAAGTAAGTGCTGACAAAGTAAATTGTCTAATAGCTTCCTGGAGAATGGATGAATGCAGTGATCAAACAAATCCTCAGTTTATCGCATAATTACCATTTACATCAGCACTTTTAATTGTAAACTGAATTGTTTTGGTTCAGAAAGTGTAATTTGTGCATACCATTGATCTTCCAGTAAGGTATTCCTTCATTGAAACTGTTTTATCTTTTTAAAGATCTCGTTTTACTTTTTAAATATGAGTTTGTCAGGTAAAAGCCTTTTCTTTCAAGGGAAACACACAACTTTTAAGTTGTCAGATTGTAAAACAAATCTCCATTTGTTTCAATATCTGGAAAAACTGAAGTGAAATGCAAAGAGTTAGCATCAAAACTCTTGTGCCTTCTTCTGTCTTACATTACTGAAAGACCATGTGGCCTTATAGTTCCTCTAAAATCAATGTTTCCACATGTTTGAGCTTGTTTCTTAAATTCATACAAAAACTGAACTGTAAAGATGATAAGTGCTGATTTTACATGTAGTGTGTGACGATGTCTTGGACGGACACAGTGACTTCCTGGAGTGTGGTTGGCACTGTGAGTTGGTAGGTAGATTTTGTTACCTGCTGCCTTCAAGTAGTGTTGTGTTTACGAGTAAACTTCGCATGAATGGCGCCCTCTTGTGGTATTCATGACTTTGCAAGAGGTGGATGAAACGTTAATATATTGTAATTTAGTCAGACATCTTTTCTTAGTTTATAATATGTTTTAGTAAAATGCTGCATATTTCAATGCCTTTCAACGTGATCTCAATTTCCTACTTTAAGTTGGCGCTTGTTAGCTAGCTAGCTAAAGTCCTAGCTGTTGTTCAGCGGTTGATGTTACGACTTGAACAACATTTTGCGTGCACGACTTGTCTTGTTGTGACCATGAACTCCTGAGTTCCATTTGAGTGAGGCTAGTGGGTTCTCCCAGTTTTAAATCCTTATGCTAAACCAATTTATTCAGTTGCTAATCAATCATAAAGGGTGAATTATTAGAAAGTGATGTTGATGCACTGCTAACAGCTAATATGAGTCCTGTGGTAGCAGTGTTACACTATCAGTGGCCGAGTTAGCAAGAGCCTGCATGATGCAAATTGAGATAAATGAGAAAGTCTTCTTGTGGGAGGGTTAATACCAGCCAGATTAACAGAGGAATGCTAGCCTCAGGCTGAGAAAGGGCAGCTTGCTTAGTCAGATCCTGGTCCTCGTTGGCACACATGTTCCCAAAACCTCCCAAACTTTTCTTAAACCTAAAGGAATTTAATCCCAACAGATTATTTCTGTTCTGACCCTTTGCCTCGTTCTTTCCAGCTCTCTCCTTACATTTCCTTGTTCTCATTTGTTTCCTGCTCGCTGTTTATATTTCCCACAGACATTAAAACATGTGATGGAAAACAGTCAGTCTCGGTGCTCCAGTTTTTCATTGTTTTACTTCACTTGTATTTCTGTGAAATGTCCCTGAGTTTACAAAAGCTTTTCAAACTAAGCTGAATAACCTGCAAAACATGAACCAGAAATGACAGCTGACATACATTGCAGCATCATCTTAATCCGTGCTGAAGGTTTTCTTGTGTGTAATGCCTGTCCTGTGTCTCCTCTGAAGTTCAGAGGCATAATTGTACCTAGAATGAGTGAGCTCTTACAGCGTTTTTCTGCTGCTGGCACTTTTTGTTATAGCAGAAGGAAGATGTCAACAGCAATGATCCCATATGCCATTAAAAACCGCACAAGCTGTAGGTGGGTAGACTGCCTACCCTCGTATAAAAAACACATCGTTATCTTTTTGTATTTTTTCGGCTGTAAAGCTGTATATTAATTTCTATTCATGACTAGGGGTTGCGGACTCCAAAACACTCCCACGTTGCCTGCATCCGCTCGAATCTAACACCTGCCAAAAGGAGTTTACCAGACACTCAGTGTCGAGCAGCCATTTTCAAAAAGTTTAAAAAACAAATGCCACCAGTCCGTAAGTTGTTCTGCTTTATCATATACTACATTTAAATTAGGGCAAAAATAATTCACTGGGTCTCATTTAACTAGTTAGTACAATGGCTATGTCACTAGTTGTAGATAATACATTAAACTGTTATATCTTTCTTATTTCCTTTTCCTAAATACTCAAAACAGCTGTTTGTATACACCTTATTCAAACAAGTGGTAACATTTAGAGCAAAAAAATACAGCCAACCTAAGAAGTACCAAAAACCGCAGTTCCTTAAATAACCACTTGAGGCAGGCTCTAGAAATTAGTCAGCCCCCATAGACCTCCATGTAAAAATGGCCAACTCTTCATCAGCAGTTTACCTCCTGGTACAACAATGTTTTTGACGTTGATATCTAATTTTTCCATTCTTGACAACTGTACAAAGTGCGGACTTTTATACAACTGGCCCGTTTAAATTATATTGTAAAGTTATGCATTATTAAGGCAGATGGGTGTGTGCCCTCACAAGTTGCTAACTGTCTGTCTAATTTCCACCCCCTTCTTCAGCTCAGTTCGCGCTCCGCCTCTTTGCCCAGTTTTTGAATTAGTTGGGAGTTGGTTGGAGACAATGCCAAGACGCCGGCGGTCAGAGCCACCGCATAGAGCTTCAAACCTGATCTTCAGGAAACTTGCGGGTGAAGTCATGGAGAATTTGTCCATCTTCATATGCAGTCAAAAACTCATTCATAAAAACCTGACATTCAGAATTGTCCTCAAATGATATCACCTTTAATTAGTTAATTCATTATCTTAGTTTAATTGCATTTACTTGCAGCCTTTACTTTTTTCAGCAATTCAACAATCAAGCTGTTAAAATCTCATTTTCTTTTTGCCTTATTTACAGTATTATGTTTGAAACAAATAGCTAATAATAACAAAACTAAAACTATCCCTAACCCTAACCTTCCTTGGTCTGTGAGGCTTGTCGCCCACCTCCTTGTGTCGCTAGGCAACAATAAGCCACCAGGAATGGAATCCATATTGTCCCGGGAAGTGAGTTCAACTCAAAACTCTTTACCTCTCTGATGCTGCTGTTTCACTAGAGCTGTCAGCATGAGTGTGTGTGAGAGCTAAGTGGCGAGTGGGGAATTGGTCGGGAGTGTGTTTTTGGGGTAAAGGATTGGCTGCCGGGTTGTGTTGTGCTGCAGCAGGAGAATGAAGGAGAGGTGGGGGTTAGGAATCTGTTTACAATGGCCTGAGGGAGAGTCGTCTAAGCTGGCAGAGAGGGAGAAACAGACTATCGGGTGGAAGAGTGGAAGACGAAAAGGGAAAGAAAGGCAGATATATTCTGTATATAGACAGAAAGAATAAATGAAAGAAGAGAAATGGTTGGAGCCAACGAGAGGATTAAATACAAACAGATGGAGCTCTTAAAGGTTCCTCATGTTGCAACAGGACTCACAGGAGGGAAACTGCATGGTGATTCAAAGCAGCAGCCGCTCTCAGCCATGCAAATAAGATATCTGCTGTGTGAGTTCGGGTTGCGTGATTTGCGTGTAAGCAAGCATTCACCTATTTTTGCATTCTGTCCCTTTGTGTACGTGCGTGTGCAGAATTTGAGGAGCAGTTGTACGACACAAAGCTGACCGGTCAGACTTTCCGGCATCCGTCTTCGCAGAGCTCCGACGACACGTCCACCTCGCTCAGCCGATCGCCAATCTCCCTCAACAACAAGAGACCTGACTTCATCTTCCTGGTAAACTATACACACAAACATGCACATTCATGTTTACACCCATTACACACAAGTTAAGCCACACATAAAAATACTTCCCACATGTTATTATACATGTCCTTTTCCACACACTGTGAGTAATTTCTAAGCATAAACTATTAAACCTTAGCTTGGATGCCAGACCAACTATACTGCCTATAAATTTTTGCGGCAGAAAGTTAGTCTGGAAACTCTTGGGTGGGAATCGATTATGCTCTGGCAAGATCTGCCTGACCAATCAAATCGTTCGGTCAGTCGTACACGTCATCTGAGAAAAAGGGCTACAAGGAAAGAGACTCCTTAAAATATGGGGGCATATCGTCGTCTGCTTCAGGTCAATCATTGCATCAAGCTAGGCAACATTCAGCAAAGAACTAGGGTTACATTCATAACTTTTTTTTTTAAACTTAATACACACTGTGTGGTTGGGAGTTTAGGTCCAGCTTAAGTTTTGTTTTTGTGTATTCCCGAAATACTTTCATGTCACGCAGAAGGCAAAAACCAACACGTGCATTTCAAGTAAATCCAGTAGACACATTGTGTGCAAGAATTTGTAGCATTCACCAACAGAATAAGTGATATCGCTAAATCAGACCAAATTTCAATCAGGAGAGACTTTCCTCTGAGTAAACTGATTGGTAATTGGATCCAATTGGAACGTCTTTATATCGAGGAGGAGAGGGTATGGCTGGGTCTAGACTGTGATGGAGGTGATGAGAGGAAGAGAAAGCTGGAGATCTAGACAGGATGAAGAGTGAACTCTGTGGAGCCCAACAAGGATTTAATTGGATAGAATTGGAAGGAGACAATATAAAGACAGTATTTCGTATTGAGCTTCATTATCATGGTCGTGGCACGGCAATTAACAGAGTTAAGTTTTTAGTTCATTCATTCATCCTGTGAAGGGTCGCGGGGTCTGCTGGAGCTTATCCCGAGATGCAGGGTACACCCTGGACAGGTCTCCAGTCTATCGCAGGGCTAACACAGAGAGACAGACAACCATTCACACTCACACCCACGGCCAATTTAGAATCACCAGTTAACCTAACCAGCATGTCTTAGGACAGTGGGAGGAAGCTGGAGTACCTGGAGAGAACCCATGCAGACACAGGGAGAACATGCAAACTCCACACAGAAAGGCCCAGTCGGCCCATGGATTCAAACCTGGGACCTTCTTGCTGTGAGGCATCAGTGCTAACCACCTCGCCACTGTGCTGCCCGTTTTTAGTTCATAGGACTTTTATTTCACAGGGTAGCTTATACAGTAGGTAAAGTGTTCTTCTTCCGGACAGCTGCCTCAGGGTCTTTATATAGATAATATTTTTGCTTTTTAAAATAACTTTACCTACACCAATAATCAATAATCTGATCTGAAAACTGCCTCCAGATCAGCCATATCTGAACCATAAGGATCAAAACCTGAAGGACAGACTGTTATATTAATATGCATTTGCTTTTGCTTTCACTAGCGTACCTAATGTTTTGTCAAGTGAGTGTGTATGTCTTGTGATTTGCTGTTGGACAACTTTTATTCATGCTGAGTGCTGTCATTTTAGGCACTTAATCACTAACACAATGCACTAACATTTAATCTTTTCCCCTAAATCTAACAAATAACCATTTCACTGTAACTCAGCTAAAAGTTGTGTTGTGACAAAGTGCTTGATTGCTTTTGTTATCATCCCTCGTACACAAAAGACTGCAGCCGAGTTATCCAAAAACTGCTGCGGAGCAGTGTCTCTCACCCCCTCGTTCAGATTTGTAAGAATTACTCATCATGCTTTTCACACTCTCAGCAGGTCTCTATAAACAAACGCCAAGCGATTGTGTCCTCCAGATGGAAATATGATAAGAAATCAAAATAGCAAATGACAGTGCAAGTTGTCATCCATCGCTTGCACGTCTGCGTTTTTTTAAAGCACAAGAGGATGTAAACGGCAGCTATATGGAGCTGTACATGTATAAAATGATGATGATGATTCTTTGCAGTGAGTCTGTCTCTCATCCTACCTCTGCTGCTAATAGTTCTCAGGCTTTTTCCTTGAACCGTGTCATTATGGTAGCTTGATGGGCTCCCACGGTGATTTTCACTGCAAGATGGCGGCACATTCTCTACATATGGACGAGCTGTTCCTTCGACAAGCTGTTAAATATCTCCTCCGAGTTAATGCCTTTCTCTCTGTTTGGGCTCGTTTCAATTAGAATGTGGCAGATTCCCACGAGACAACTTCCTCTGCAGAGGTTACACATGACCTACTGCTGTTTCACTGAGAGGATAGGGTTGGAGTGTGTCCTGCACTGCGCCACCCCTCACCAGTTTGCATTTCAGTGCCTTGCTTAAGGGCTGTTTGGCAGAAATGGTTAATAGCTTACATGTTACACCGGGCACTTGACAGATGACAGTTCCCACCCTGTTGCAACCAGGGACTGAACAACTACCTGCCAGGCTCTTCCCTTCCAGCTAATCCTGTCATATCTTTTACTTCTTCCTTTTATCCTCTTTTATTCTTATGACTTCCTCCCCTAAAAATCATTACCACCTTTAAATACGCCCTCCCTCATTTCTCTTTCCCAACATTCATTTACTATACATGTGAAAATGAGACATGACCCATTTCATTTTCTATGTTGTTGTCAAGCCGCAGTAAGTTAGCTGAAATTCCTAACAAAAATTTAGATTTTGCAAAAAAAATGTTTTCCCCCCTGGTGAAATCACACAAATAATATAGGAGCGAGATAAAACGAAACAGAAATAAGTGTTTCTTTCTTAAATAAAATTTTGGATTTTCATTTGCATTGTGACCGGAATCTTTAAGCGTCTTTCAGCTTTTGTTTTGGATTTCAGACCTGTACCTTCAATGTTTTGGCTCGGCTGGAAGCAGGAAGTGGTATTCGGTAATAAAAAGCCTCAAATGGCCGACAAAGTTAGCAACTGGTGGGGCATCTAGCACCTTAGGACATGGTGGAGAACAAAACAGAGAAAAAAAATTACTTACATTAGCCCTATTGTCTGATGCACAGTGGCAAACAAATGCTTATACTCCACTTTACTAACAACATATCCTATTTATGAGATTATAAGGTGTTGTCTTTTTCTTCTTCCAATAGCCGGCGTCCAAGCAGCTCTACGAAGATGAAACCACCTCCTCAGTGTTTGGTCTTAGGTCTGTGACCGACCCGTCTCCCTCCCCATCCCCGTCCCCATGCAGTTCAGATCGCCCCCCTCTGGGCTGGAGTAGTAACAACAGTAGCAGCAGCACAGCCACATTTGCTACTACTGGACCGCCGGTTGCAGAGAAGCCCCGCTGGCACCTGGGAAGACGCACACCGTCCCACTTCATACCACTTGACGTCACAGGTACAGAAAAAAGTACAGCTTGGGCAGCATTTGGGGTTGTGTAATTGTTCCTCTCTTTGAGCACTTGATGTCGGCTTAAATTACTCTTACCAAATGAATTGCAAACGGACTTCACCACAGAAATTGAAGTCTACATGCAATAGAAAAGGATCCATTGCATCTACACAAAGGTGAGAATATAGAACTCAATCAAAGTCATGTCAGTGGTATTAGCCTTAGAGTGTCTAAGATGTTTTTATGGAGGCGAAGTTAGTGAGGTATTGCTACATGAACGTCCTGGATGAAATTAGTATAGGGAGTGTAATATTTCGTGGATCTTGCACTCGAGGTCTTTGGCCTAGCACAGTTACAGTACGCGGGGAAATTCATGAATGTTTTATTGCCTGGAATGATCCTCATCCATCAAAGTAAAAGAGTTTGCTGTATTTAAATGGATACATGTAAACACAGGCGCTTGGCGTGCAGCCTATGAGTTGGTGGTGTTTTTCCAAGGAAAGTGTGGGATGTTCAAGTTGTCTTATGCAAAAGTAGGCCTCGAATGATTGGTTAAATAACCGACTAAGAGACAAATAACAAACAACATTTCACTTTGAGTCATTTATCCAGCAGAAATGTCAAACAAATGTGAGTATTTATGTCTTTGGACATATTTGGGCTTTTGATTATTGGTTGAACAAGACCAGGAATTTGAAAACACTCCTTTTAGATTAACTTTCACCATTATAAACCAGGCTGGTTGGTTGGTTAATCAAAAAAGCAATCAGCAGAACTACCTGTAATCAAAACTGCTATTAATTGCAGCCTCGTTCAAAAAGTCTCATCCTCAGTGAGTAAAGGGGTTGGATAAAGGTTAATTATAATTTCCCATCAGGAGGGAAGGCAAGATGCTTGTTGGCAGTGGGTCAGCTGCCTCTGAGCTTTTCTTGGTTTTATTAAAATTCATGCCATCAATATGAAATTACACTGAGAAATAATCCAAAATTAAATAGATTAAATCTCAATATGAGACGCTATTGGAAATTAATCATAGGTTGGCAGTCCTCCAATGGTCCGTTGTAGAGGTTGAGAGTCCACATGATATTATCTTCAAATAACGTCTGTGAACCAAAACTAAACCGCAGGTTTGAGATTTGCTTGAACAGCTTTTGTCAGTCGTAAAAGGAAAACATGGTGACTTTGTTTTGCATACTTTATCACAAAAATCTGGCACTGAAAACATTTCCCTTCATTCCTCCTTCTGTGTTGTTCTCATGGGACGTGGTTTTTCCTGTGACAGTTGAATAAGTGAGAGTCATGGGAAATTAGACTGAAAGGGAAACAAGAAAGTAGATGTGAATTTTTATCTCGTTAGACGTCACATCAGTATAAATATGGCTTTCTGCGTATAGTTGTGTAATTAGTGGAAAATAACACTTCTAAAGTGGAGATGCTAAGCACAACCCAGGATCACTGCCTGTCTATGTGCTTTAAGCAATATCAGTTAGTCCATCACTACATATAATTAAAGAACACAAATTAGTCAAATGCAAGTTATTTCCTTGAATTAACGGCTGCAAGTTTGATTTCAGCAGTATCTTTGCTATCATAAATGACTTCATAAATGTTAAAGACGGTTAGCTTTTTGAAGCTTTTTGGTAGTATGTCTCCAACGCTTTCTATAACTACTGTCAGCTGTTCATGAATCTAAATAAAATGCGAAAAGGTCAGCCTGTACCACAAATTTGAGTTTCTAACAACATGAAACTACAACTGACAGTTATTAGCCTTGCTAGCATTCTGCCAGTGTGCCGGCTAGTGTGCCTCTGTGGATCAAGCTAACTTTTGATGCTCCATGCTACTAACTTCTGTATTATTTTCAGCCATAATTGACAACAAAGCTGTGATTCACGTGAATATGCACTGTTTTATGTGATTCCTCATTTCCCCAATTCTCTACTAATGAGGAAAGTTAGCGTGACTCATTCAGCTACAACAGCCACATTAATGTCTGAACAGCAGGTTGAAATTAACTGGAATTATCATTTAAACTTAACAGGACAAGTTAAGGACAAAAATTCCCCAGACTTTTGAGGCAGTCCTATCATCCAGGAACACCAAACAAAACTAAACTGTAGTTTGGGCTAATCATGCTACTAGCCAGTGGCATTAGCACATCATACTAGCACGTCAGTAGCATCAAAGTAGCCATGATGGTTACCTGATTAGTGACTAACTATTGGTTAAATTTAGCCAGTTGAAACAACCATGTTTAACACTGATCCAAAGTTTTAAACTTGATTTATATTTCTGCAACGGATCTACACAGAGCCTAAGATGACTAAAACACAGGGCAGCTAATCATCTGTCTTAAAATCACTGCAATTAGAAAAATGGGAAGACGTCTGAGTAGATGGAGGATTTTCTGTGCTTGTCTTAATAGATCTCCAGAAACATGAATGAGTCAGAGCGACAGTTAGTTACATTTCTAGGGAGGTGCACATAAGGCTACAGCACAGTGTATGGCACAGGGTATGGTGTGGGGTACAGGGTAGGGCACATAGGACACAATGTGGGCACGATGTAGGGCATACCTCAGGCGCAAAAGCATAAATCAAGCTTTAGGCTGCAGTAGTTTAAACAACAGCCTAATTCAGTTTTGATGAAGCTTATGTCAGTGTCGTGATCAGTTTAACTTGAGGCACAGTTTTTAAAAGTTTTTAATCACCATGAGATGTCGTATATAAAATGATCTGAGAAGCTGTGCACTTAATGCTTCTGGCTGCTTTCACTTGATGATTCACCTTATAAAGCTTCTCCTATTGCTGCAGTCGGTGTAACTTACTCATTGTTAGAAGCATCGGCTGCCGTCACTAAATGAAATCAGAGCACATAAATGCATTGGATGTCCCGAGGTGCTACTTAGCGACTTAGGAATTCGATTGTCACACGGCCCCCGTTTGCGTTTTGCTTTTTTTTTCTATGAGAGAACGAAAACTAAAAAACAAAAACTGCATCAAGAGATTTGAAGATTGGAAGCCATTTTAGATAATACTGTGTGTGGAAAAATTTCAAATGTAGCTTTCACCGAAAAAAAGAAGACTCAAACAAAAGTCAGATTATCCTCCATGGATTAGAAGTTTCACCTCTTATTAATTTCCATTTCCAGTGAAGTCATGAAGAGATATTTGAGGAGGTTTTTAAGAAGAGATGTGCAGTTTTATAAGAACAGTGGGGGAGCGTTGTTATGTTCTCTGCATGCTGGTTTCCTCGGCTGCTTGAGCTGTTTGTATATTCACGTCAGAAGTCATAACTCACAGGTTACACCGGAGGATGTACCTTCACACACATAAACACACTCAGATTCCCTTTTGACACAGGCTTTAAGGGAGAAGACTGTTGCAGAAACGAGACTTGACGTCGAGAACATTTTCTTCCTGTGATCGCCCTCGCCCATCTCTGCTCAGCTTTGTCTTTGTGGTGTGCACTGTCAGAGCTGTTAGTATGCTGTGGTCATCCTCGGCAACATCGTTCTGACACTCCTGCTTCCACTTGTCTCCACCGAGCCTCCTCCTTGTTTACTTTGCGTGCATGCATGTGTGTGTGTGTCCTTGCATGTTAGCGTGTGTGCATGCGTGCGCGGTCCTCCTTGTTTTTGGCATAGCAACTGCTTCGTCACCGGGTGCCTCTCCCCTCCTTGTTTTGCGCATATCCATCTATAGTTAAATATCTGTCTCTTTCTGTCTCTCTCCTCCTCACCCACTGTGTAGAGGAGGAGAAGGTCAGGTATAATGATGCATGCCCGTGGCGTTGTACTTGGTGGGTATCCACTTCCTTCAGAGACAAGAGAGAGACAGAGGAGGACTGAAATCATTCAGTTTTTCTGAATGTCAACAAATTCCTGTAAAAAGCCAAAACCAGCATCAGGCTTTTCAGCGATAATACTGAAGACTTTCATGATGGGTCCTAAATGTGTATTATTTCATTTATAGAAGCAGTTTTTTAGCAAACATTCCCCAAACAGGAGTTAATAGTGTGTTTGTTGGGGACTATTTTTAGCTGTGGTTGAATACAGCAGCAGGATGGTGCGTGCGTGATTAAACCACATCAACTGAGGTGCCGTTGTTAATGACCACGTAACCCTGTACATTTGTGTGGCTTTAATTGTTTTTAATAGACATGAAATTGAGCTCTGTGACATAGAGGAATAAGATATAACAAAATAATACTTGTTTCTAGCTTAAGTTCATAGTTGGTTTTCATATTTTCTCAGCATCGCTTGAAAATACTGAAAACATATAAAACATCGGCAGACTTTATCAACTTGCTACCCTCTATCACTTCTTTTACTCCATCTCTCGCTCTCTTTTTCTTGCTCTGTAAACCAGCGAACAGGTAGCGCGCAGCCAGCTTGCTGTTGCCATGGTAACTCCCCACTCTTCCTCCTTCGCTCTCCTTCTACCCCCTCCAAAAAAAAAGGGAGAGGAAGAAAAAAACTGGTAGCAAAGAAAAAGAGAGAGGAAGTGAGTGAAACAGAAACCACGCGAAGGAGGGATTTGTTACAAAGGTGGGCAGAAGACGAGGAGAATAATGAATAAACGGTTGTGAGAGGAGACTTATTTTCTCACAGCTGCCTCCTCCCACTTTCCTTTTCTTGTCCTTCCTCCGTGTCTCCGTTCCTGCGCATCTCGCCCCAGCGATTTTCATGAATGACTGAAAGAGGTGAATCAAGAGCAGCCTGAGAAGCAGCCTGAGAAACATGCTTTCTGACAGCTCAAGTAATAAGTTTATTCAATTTCTCTTGATCAACCTGATTATTATTATGCCCTTATTTTAAACGTCACATGAATCTAAGGCTGCAAATGGATCCAGATTGTGTTTAAAAGCATGATCAACTGAAAACCATTAACAGGATAATTTTTAAAGTTTTTACTACTTGGATCATCTGCGGAGTGGACAGATGAGCCTGGTTAATGTTAATATATCTAGTTATTATTGCAACAATCCAACTCAATGACAAATAGTGTCCAGAATATTTACCTTAATGACCTTAAAGGTAGCAAGAAGGTTCTGGATTTGATTCCATCTGGGGCCTTTCTGTGTGGAGTTTGCATGTTCTCCTGGTGAACACGTAAAAATTGAAAATCCTTCTCCGAACGGGGACATGGGCTGAGATGTAATCTGCCATCAATCTACAGCAGAGTGTAAGCATCTGTCCCCACAAAAACTCATTCACACCTTGAGACTGGAGCCTCAAGCTGATAATGGGTCGTTAGAGCGCCGTACACTGAGGAAGGATAAACAGGATCAGTTTTCTCCAACTACAGCTAACTGTCTGGCCGTTAATAGACTCTAGTCATGTGAGTTTCAGATGAGCAACACCCACAGCTGTTCATATTTAGATCCCAACTCCCCACCAGTCCCTCAGAACTGATGAAGCTCCTTGGGTGAAGCCTTTTGTATTTTTTGGATAGACCATTTAAAGGTCAAATACGTCCCCAAATCACAGAGATGCTGGTTCATGCTGGTTCACTTTTATCCCAGGACCTCTGTGTTAGAAGCGATATGGTAGATAATGTGCAATGTGGTTTTTACTTTATAAATTACAGACATGGCCGATTCGCTTTTGGATTAAGATCACTGACAACCTCTGCAGTTATTACAAATTACTAGAGGTGCCCAGGTAAAACTAGCCCCATGCAAGTGGGGCTAAAGTTGTGGGGGGTGTTTGCTTACAATAAACGTTTTGATCATTCATCATTCATCACTCCCATTAATTTCCCACTCAATCGCATTTTCTCATTGTTGAGATGCTTTGCGTCACCAACATTTTTTTTCAATTGTCATCGCTGCACCTTCATGGTCTCTGGTCGCTACGTCACTGCTAGTCTCTTCCTGTCTGTATGCCTCTTGAGACCTTGAGCCCTTATGACCACATCACACAATGTTCATCAGCATTATTAATCATCTGTCTAAAGTGCGTCCCTGGTCAAAAGTGATTTGTCAACCCGGAGATGGGATACGTATCAAATAGGAGCAGAAAGGTTAAATGGATTTGTTGTTTTTTGTTAAACAAGCATGGCTGGAATCGTTTTGGCTTCTGAAGTTGTAGCAGTATATCTAAGATACATAAATACAGATGGGAAATCAGATAAAACTTGTTTTATCATATTACAACGATCTATTCAAAGGTGTTACACTACACCTGTGCTCTCAGAGAATGGGGGATGCAAAATTAGCTTTTTGACATGAGGATTAAAGAGACTGATATAGCTCAGTGCAAAGGCTGATTCATAGCCCACTCTCTGATGGACGGCTGTGGATACTTCTACTCTTATTCATCCATGCACATAGAGGATTGGACATTAAATGGCACTCAGTGAGCTAAATTATCGGAAAAATAAACAATGGACAAAGTGCTCTGAATAGACCGCTGGAGAGCTAGGGAGATAAGACAACAGGTGTAATAACAGGCATTCATTTTCAATGAGTGAAGCAGACATTTGGAAAGAGGACCAAAGAGAGCAAATGTTTTTTTCTTTCTTTCTGATTAAATTAAGTGACCATGAGAAATTAACCAGGGTCCGTGAGTTCTGGGTTATGTCAGGGATTTAATTATTTTCTGGCATTTTCAGCACAACTCATCACTTACTCGAGTGTCAACATTAGCTAAATTGGTCTACTTTCCAGGCTAAGATAGCTCAGTGTTTTGACTGTGATCCATGTATGCTGCTGCAAAAGGGACACAGCTGGAGACGAAATGGAAGAAGGGCAAAATGACAATGAACCCCCTCAAGAGGCAAAAGAGACGTATACAGGTAGACGGAGAAATGCTGATAGTCGATTTGTGTTTTCCATTCTCAGTCACATTGATTTAAAGTCTGAAAAACATGCTGTTATTGAATTTGACAATGCAATGCCTCTTTCACAAGGAAGCAGGGGATCTGTATTTTACCAGTCCCCATCAATGTCAGTGTTTCAACAATAATTTGTTCCTTTAACTTTCATTTGGCACTAGTTGTGTTATGCTGACACACCTTTTTAATCAATTCGGCATCATTTTATCCTTTTGCTGTTTTGGCTCATTGACTTCTCCTAGTCTTCACTCCCTGAGGAATTCAGGGCTTCGCTGAATGACATGCTTTTGTTGGAGGACATACATTTCCTCAGCAGACCGTATCCAGTGTAGCTGTGGCTATAAAACAAGGCTGATGCCTTAATAGATGCCTGGCTGAGTTATGCAGATGGGAGAAAGGCTACGCTGCATATCATTGAGGTAATCAAGTAGATACCTGCTGCCTCCAGTGACTCATTGATTTATTGTGCCCAGACAAGACATCAGGGGGACAGGAAGTACAACAGAACAGCAGGATCCTCAGCAGCATCTTGTGTAAGTCACTCTGCATTAAAACATGAAAGCAGAGAATGTAAAACATAATCATGGAAGATTATGGTGAAAGGAATTAGCTGAAACAGAGGTTAAGTTTGATCGTCAACTTGCTCAGCCACTTGTTAACTTGGGAGCTACAGTGGCTCAAAATATCTGAATTTATGAAACTGCGAATTGCAGTGTTAATTAAATGCAATGCTAATATACTTTCTTAATGTATTGGGTATTCTAATTTTGAGAAAACAACCTGGACACCTATCTTGAGACCCTTGGTTTGAAAAAGAATCATTTTTACAGTTAATAAAATGAAGGAGCTGTTGAATTTTAATGATGGTAGCTGAGTAATGACCCTAGACCAGAAATCTGAATTAAAAAGAAAACAGCAAAACTACTGAAAAAAAATATAAACTAACAATTTTTGTTGTACTGGCAAAGTAGGTATATTTTTCATTTTTTTAGTTGTGTTGGCTATGGTTGTAACTTGAGAATTAAATGAACAGGTGTAAGAATTTATGGACGAGATGGAGAGAAAGTTGTACTGAGATTACAACTGGGAAAAATAAATAAATAAGGGAATTAAGAGAAAATAATAATAATAAAAAAAGATTTATCTTTCTTTGCAACATTTGCCATGGTCAAACAGTTTTAAGGTAATAAGTGTTACTATTAGCTGGGAGGCAAGGAATCTAGGAAGAGTTACCATTAGCTGGGAGGATAGGAATTTCGGAAGAGCTACTATTAGCTGGGAAGCTAGAAATTTAGGAAGAGCTACTACTAGCTCGGAGGCTAGGAAGCTAGAAAGATCCACCATTAGCTGGGAAGATAGAAAGCCAAGAAGAGCTATTAACTTTAAGGATAGGAAACAGGAAGTGCTTCTAATAGCTGGGAGCCTAGGAAGTGAGGAACAGCTACTATTAGCTGGTAGGCTAGGAAGCTAGGAAAACTACTATCAGCTATTAGCGAGGCTAGGAAGCTAGTAAGAGGAACATACTGTTGTACAGAGCTGGTCTCTCCTGAATCATGCTGATCAGTTGTTCTATAGTTTATTCATATTAGATGATCATGTTGTTGTGGAAATTTGTATCTCGAAGCTAACAACCAATCGTCATGATCTCTTGGAGTGACACCACCCATTCAACATCACCAATAGCCGGACATCGGAAAATGGCCAACTGTCAGCCTGTTGTCACTCGGGTCACTGCCCAGAACTAGTCTCATTTCAACTTTTCCATTCTTTTTTTTAAAGCTTGTTTTCTTTTAAAAGTAAACCATGCCGAAATTACAGTTATTCACATTGTGACTTCTGTAAAAGTCAGTCTTTGTGTTATTTAAATGCAAATACAAAACTCTGTTTGACACTGACCGCTTTGTCCTAAGCATCTTAAATTTGTGACTTGAAAACACTGCCAGCCTTTTAAGGATGATTTCAGATCAGCCAACGTTCACATGAATCCAGTTTTTCCCTTCATGTCTTCATCTCTCAACAGCCATAATTTAATACTTTATTGCCATGTTAAAAACATGATTGGCTTTAATGTCTTATTAAATTTATTGCGTGTCAAGTGAAATTTGTCTTCCCATCCTCTTGTTGACCTTCTTGCTCCTGCATGTCTTTCTGCTCCAGGTGAAGGGGGAGGACTGAAATTCCACGGTGTTGACCTCCTCCAGCACTCCCTGTCCCCATCCCCCTCTCCTGGGGACCCCTTCCCCCATCAGCCCCACTCCCTGGAACCTGTGACGGACACACCGCACCAGAATCTTCCACTTAGGAAGACGCATTCTGACCTCGATACAACCTTACCTACAGGTGTGTGAACATTAAGTAGAGAGCTTACCCTCCTCTGATGTTTTTTTTAGTTCAGTTTCTTCTTTGTTTCTGTGGTGCAGATAAGTGTTGGAGTTTTTTGGGTACAGAAACACATTTGTACAAATTTTACTGCACATGGCTTTTTGTAATTTTTTTTACCCTAGTTTTTTGGCCATTTTTTCTGTTTTAAATTAGTGGTACAAAAGTTAAAAAGTTTATTGGTTTAATTAATCTTGGGGAAAAATATTCTTTTCACTATATTGTTGTATGTTGGTTTCCATAAGGTTATATTACCTTATATTACCAAACTTCACTTTGAGACAATTTTATAGGGCTTCATTGTGTCAGGAAAACAAATTAATCATTTCTCTTTTTGCTTTTCACCAACCTAATTTAACAAAGACAGCCGCAGAGATTTATGTAATCATTTCTTCCTCCCTGTATTTGCAGGGAAGGACAGTGCCAGCAGCCAGGATCTTTTCATGCCTAATTGGTTTATTCACAACAACAGGGATATTCAGTCGCAGGGTAGGAAAGGTTCATTCAAACAGTTTAACCTGAATAAGGCCTTAATTGGTGATTGATAAGAAACAAAAAAAAAAAATCTTTAGATGGGCAGCTGGGACCAAATAGAGAGTTTTAGTGTGTACAGTGTGTTGAAATTCTCCTCTCTCCTTTACAGATAACACTTTGGGGCAGCGTGCCCCAGACCAGCTTCACCCAGGAGCTATGGACCACTCTGGGCTGCTATGCTCAAACACACCCTCTGCTTCCTGGAACGGACCTAAGGGTTCCACCTTTTCTCCTGGAGCGTGGAACGAACCCTACAGCTACAGCATGAACAAAGGCCCCGCTGTTCCACCCAAGCAGCACAGTGTCATTGGGAATGCCAGAGGGACGCAGGATGGTGTGATGTTGGTGGGCTCAGGACAGTCAGTTAGCTCACATTCCAGCTCATTCACAGCCGTAACAGACCCTTCTGGGAGAGCAGGGAACAGCGTTCTAGGGATGGGAAAGCGGAGCGAGACTGAAGGTGCTGCAGCAGATGGAGGAAGAGGAGGAGGAGGAGGTTGGGAAGCAGGGAGAGGGCGGGAGAGGTCGGCACGTTCCATAGCAGCACAGAATGCCTTCAAGTTCCGGGAGCGTTCACTTTCCACGCCTACAGATTCTGGCTCTTTTTGCTTTACAGACGGTAGCCTTGGCCAGCCAGATGGTAATATTATGTCTACAGGGAACGGGAACACTATGGTTATTGATCACCATCAGGAGCGTCAGCACTTCCTGGGTTTGGGCGAGAACTATGCCCTCCTCTACCCTAGGGGGAGCTCTGAAGACAGCGCCAGTACCACTGACACAATCTCTATCACAGCTTCAGATTACAGCACAGAGGGCCGTCTGCGCCTCCGCTCTCGCTCCATCTCGCTGAAGAAATCGAAGCGCAAGCCACCGCCTCCTGTGAGGAGCGTCTCTCTCATGAAGAACCTCGGAGATGCCGAAGGGAGAATCCACCATGAAGTCGGGCTTTACCGTGATGGCCGGCCAAAGAGCCTGCACATCCCCAGAGACCACTTCCCGGACTTCCAGCCGGATTTCCTTCTGCCCAGCTCATCCTGCTCCTCCAAAACCAGTGTTGGTGAGCGGGGGCTGTGCCAAGGAGGGAATGATGGACCACCGAGTCTTGAGATCCAGGCACCAGAGAGGGAAGCAGAGACAGAGATGACCTTTCCAACTCACTGGCAGCTGGGAGAGTGGAAGAGCAATGACCCCTACAGGTGACCCTCTACTGAGTTACTACTTTTTGATCTTTCGTGTTATCATTTATTTTAAACAACTTACTAAGCAATTTTCTCTCATTTTCTCTTCCCTAGATCTCTGTCGGGCTCCAGCACAGCAACAGGTACCACAGTGATTGAATGTATGAAAGTCAGAGGCAGCTCAGAGTCGCTTCTTGACTCTCCTTCCACTTCTAGAGCAACCTCTCCATCACAGCTCTCCATAGAGACTGATGCCAAGGCCTCCTCACCCTTCAAACCTCCAGGGCTTATGTCTCCATCAAGTGGCTATTCCAGCCAGTCAGAGACTCCCACCCCAACTGTTCCACTCAGTCAAGTGGCAGGTCAGGGGACAGCTGGGATAACAGGGTGTAAAATGCGCCCCAAGATTCCAGAGCGGAAATCATCGCTACCATCACCTAAGGACCCGGCTGCAAGGTCCAGATTGTCCTTTGAAATGCCTGGGAATGCACATCTGGAGCTGTCATCAATTAAGCCAAAGCAAAAGGCCAGCAGACGACATTCTGACACCTCAACAGCAGCAAAACCAGGAAAAATCAGCCCCAGTTCATCACAGGCATTGCCTGTGGTTACACAGAATGAGCTGAAGACTGTTCGGCTTCGTTCTGTTTCTCGTGGTGACCTAGAGGACTGCCCTGATGGGGCTTCTGACACCATTGAAGAAGAACAGCATGGTCGAGACCTAGGCGAGGATCCCAGCCCACCACCCACTCTACCTAAACCCAAACCACCCGTCGCTGTCAAGCCTCCCTTACCCAAAAGGCCCATTAACCTCCTTCTTAAGTCTCCTTCTCCCTCCTCCACCTCCCCCCTAGCCCCTGACTCGCCTCCTGCTTCCCCTGTGGACCGACCAGTGCCTCTAGGCAACATCTACAAAGTCATGAAAAAGCCGAAACCCAAAAAACCTCCACCACAAACAAGTCCCACCATCCTCCCAGATTCAAATTGTACATTTGCCCCACATACTGCCTATGATTACCCATTCCTTCCCCACTCCCAGTCCCTCTTTGATCTCCCTCCTCTCCCAGATCCACAGCCTCTCCTGGAAGACCCAGTGTTGGAGCCTGAATTTGACGCTGACCCAGAGATTCATCTTGGGACTGGGGACGGAGGCTCACTCCCTTCTCCCTGCAATAACCAGGAAGCACCGGAGCTCCAGGACAAGAGCAAGACACTCCCCTCAAGGATGACAATCTCCAGCTTATCAGAGCTGTCAGACAAAAAGAAACCCAAGGTGAGGAAAATATTTCTGAAGAAATGGCTTTATTTTATGGGTGTCCTCATGGACAAGGGTGTCCTGGTGGATAACAATAGAAATAAAGATTTTTAATGCTGCCTGTGTCCTTTAAGTAATTGAAGCTTTCTCATTGCTATCCAGGTGCCACCTCCAGTTCCCAAGAAGCCAAATGTCCTTCTTTTTCCCACATCTGTCCACTCATCCACTAATGGCAGCACAGACCGTCAGATACCACTAACCGACAGCCCTGTGGGCCTGCCGTCTCCAGTAGGAACATTCTCACCAGAAGATATTCCCACTAGTCCTGGTGTTGCAGACATGGCTGAGCAAAATGAGAACCATATGGGAACAGAGGAGGAGGACAGTTCAAAAGAGTCATCACTGCAGTCATCGCTCCAAGATTCTTCTCTCACAGAGCTGGAAGGGAAGATGGCCAGTACGTCGGTTGGGGCAGGTATGTCAGATTGGAAATGAACAATTGTTTATCATCGTGTGTGCTTCAGGATATTAGAGAAAGTCTTTCGTTTTACCTTTCATTTTGACCAAATCACATTTCTGTGGCAGATCTGTCAGTCATACTGTATGACTACCACGTCACCAAATTATACTCTGGAAATGTCACTTTTGAGCAGCTGTCACTTATCTCAGGGTTCAGGTTTGGTGGTTCAATCCCCATTCAACCAAAAGCTTTGTCCTTGAGCAAAACACCAGAAGTTGTTTCCCTTGGCAGCTTCCTCAATTGGTGTATAAGTGAGTGAACAGGTGAAACACTATGAAGTGTTAAGATATTTGCCATTTACCAACATAGATTAAGGCCAGTCAAAATAAAACTTTAATTAGTACGCCACTGCTCTGCCTCAATTGTGTTTTATTAGAGATATGTTCCAAACACTCTCAGGTATCATGTCGAAGTTATGGCTACAAACCTCACTATCAAATGTAGTTGCATGCAGCAAGGCTAACCTTGCTAGGGTCTAATGGAAGCTGTTTTCTTTTCGTTTTGGTAAAAGCACAATATTTAATTGGGGTCTTTTTTTAGTCTTTAGATTTGTATGGTGTTGCCCATAATGTGTTTTCTTTCTTTTAAGTAGCTGAGAACTGAGCTATGTTGCACTGTCTGTCTACTCTAAAGATCAGATAAATGGGCAATTACACACTGATACTTGTTTTTAAATAAATCCTGTTCATTTAGATTTTTGGCAGAGGCTGCTTAACGCCTAACATTTTTCTCCTAAAATTTGTTATGCTTGTGTTATGATGTCAAAGCTTCTACATTTGATTGGGATCCTTCCCTGCTGGTTTTGATACATAACCTCCTGATTCTGCCAGAGGAGACATCTCAGGTTTTGAATCAAATCAAGACCCTTCGCTCTAAAATTGGACTGAATCAAAACACAGAGTTGTTCATACTGTTTGTGACAGTGAACGTGACATTTATCATTATTATCTCATTATTACCCATTTTTTCATGCAATCTAGACAGATTTATGTTCATGGGTATTGATGAAATGTGCTTTTTAAAAGAACACAGAGCAAAACATTTACAGATCTGAAAAGGTGGATTGATACTGCATAGATATAGATATACTTTGCAAGTTTTAATATGATTTCTCTGTCTCGTTCAGATGAGTCGGCAGCCGATGAGAAGACAGTTCTCCACATTGCAGAAGAAACAGATGATGACCTGTTAGCCAGCACACCTACAACACACACCACCGAAGACTTGTTCACCATAATACACAGGTATGAATGTGCACTCAGGCATCCAAGGCAAATTCAAACATAGATTATGGTATAATCTGTGATTCTGCAGCAGATGTCTTCCCCCACTGGTTGTTGGGCTGTTTTGGCAGTAAAAAAAACCCAAATATTTTCGCAGCAAAAATGCTTTCAGCCATCACAAAGCTCGTCTGGTGTCTTTTCATAACCCGCAGCATCTGATCTGACAAAGTACACATAGTCTTGTTGAAAAGGCGTGAGGTGCGCGGGGTTGAAGGTTCCTTAGCAACAACTACATATACAGAGGGTTACTGCACGACCAGTGGTTCTTTTTTTTGTCCTTTTTTTCTTCTGATTTACTCTGTCTCTCACACACATTTATGAACAGAGCCACACATACAGAAACGCAAGAAAGCTGGTCTCTAAGCAACAAGTGTTCATGATTTTTACCTTGCTTGATTCTGAAAATAGCCTGAAAGGCAGACGAGAATGGGTGAGGAGGGGAAAAGGAAGATCGGGAGACACCGTTGTTATCTCATCATACAGGAGAGCATGGAATCCCATCTGTAGTTACAAATTCATTATTCTCTAAAAGAAGGGATGTCAATCCAAGTGGGACTCATTTGGCTTGAGGAGTACATTTTAAATGATTAACTGAATAACTGAAATGTGCTTTGTATCCTCTTGTTCTTCACGTTAGCGAATAAACTCTTTACTCTTCCAGGTCCAAGCGAAAGGTTCTGGGTCGTAAGGAGCCGTCGGACTCCTTCGGCAGCCGCCAGAGCCTTGTGTCACCGGTGAAGCACAGCACTAGCGGCAGCGACCTCCGAAATCTCACCTTGGGCAGCAGCCAGAGGTCGAGCTCCCGCAATGAGAACTTCATGGCCCTGCTTCAGAAGAAAGGCAGTAAGTCTTCCAGTGGAGCGAGGGTCTCTGCCATGGAGCTTCTAAAAAGCACAAACCCCCTAGCACGACGCGTGACAGAGTTTTCAGCCACTATGACTGCCGAGGGAGGAGAGGCGACATCTGGGAACGACAAACCCAACGATCAGTGAACCGAAGTGTTGTTAAAAGATGTTAGCTAGCTTGCTGTTGACTAAGCTACCCACCAATTCTACAATCTGCCACCCACTGGGGTTAGGGCCTTCTGACGAATATGCCCAACTGGATCGCTCCAACTACTGATTGACCATTTGCACTGTCCAATCCTTTCACATTGGAGCACCTTTTGGACAAAATGGTCCCTCCCATGGTTGGAGCGCTGTTGTTCCCTGTCAAACCGGCCCCTCTAGGAAAGCAAGGCACCAGTGGAGAGAAAAGTTTGCTCTCACAATATATCCAATATAAGGTGGAGGTTGTTTTCCTCACTGGGGATGTGTTCAGTGTGGAGGCCAGGGTGGAGGAGTAGAAACTGGGAATGTAAAGATACGGAGTGGATATCTTTACTCCTGGCTCCTTCTAGATGTCGACGATAAAAGACGTCACTGAAGACGACAGTGGTTAATATATCTGAATCTGTGTCCATATTGATGCACGGGGATACCACAGAGGATCAGTAATCAAATCAGTCCAAGAACTAAATGGAATTACATACATGTGAGGCTTTCACATGTTTCATCCACGATTCAACCAAATTCCTCCAGCAAGTAGCAGAACATGAACTGAAAAAGGAAATATGCGCGTTCCTTGGACGCCGTGGCTCTGTCTTCTCTCTACGGCGACTGCAGTTCCATGGGAGCCCTGTCATTTTGGATGAGAAGAAATACCTAAATGAAGGATTTACAAAGAGAAATCACATGGGGGCTTTTTGCCGCCAAAGATGAGGCATGAGCATGTTATACATTTTGTTGCTTGTGCTGCAAACAAGAACGTGGACCTTCACAAAACATTCCACAGAGACACCGAGCAAATGGACGACACTTTGGACACGTTCATTGGCGTCGAAGGTCGTTTACGTGGCGCAGTCATTGCACCGCCGCTATATTTTTCCTCATCAGTCATTATCTTTTGGTTCTTTGTTTAGATGTTGTTTATTTTTTTGCGTATATTTTTTCATACACGCGCCAGGTGGCCATTTACTGTACATGTTTAATTGGATCATACTGTATGTACCATGTAAAAAAAAAAAGATAAATTTAACATCTATCAACAGATCTATCACTTGCAGACACAAAGACTAAAAATAGTGTACAAAGCAGCAGGAAGCTTGGACTACAAACTGCCCACACAATAAAGGGAAAACACACGCAAAGACTGAAGAGCAATGCCATGACAAGACAAGAAAACCCCAGTCTACACAAGTGTGAGTGTGTTTGTGTGTTGTGTGTGTGTGTGTATATATATATGTATGCAGATGAAACCATGCCTGTGGAGTTTCTGTATGGAGAGCATGAAGCAGGCCTGATAACTAAACAGGGTTTTTATTCGTTTTGGTCTCTGGCGTTGGGACCAAAGGAATGTTAAAAACTACAAACAAACCAGAGGGGACCTATCGGTGCATACACATGTGTATGTATGTATGTGTCTATAGACTGAAATGCCAAGAACAAAGTGATAGAAAGAGAGAGAAGAGAGTTCTCATGTGTTTGTGTGATTGGTAGTGTGTGCAGTGTACGTGTGTGTAGCTTCACAACAGCCCTTCCTTTAGCGAGCATTCCCCCCTTCAACATTCGGAAACCTAAGACATTCCGGAACCAAAAGGATTGAAGAACCAGCACGCTTCCGGGATCCAGATTAAGCATCCGCCCTTCATCCATAAACAGCATAAAATCCGGAATCTAAGAGACTCCATAACCAAGAGGATTCTAGAACCAGTACTCTTCCGGAATCAGGATAAAGCCGTCCCCTTTCTTCATACAAATACAAACACATTCGAGATTACAGAACCTAAAAGGATTCCTGACCCATGAGGATTCCAGAGAGTAGATTACCGAAGGAAACACGTTCTAGAGCCCTGAAAGGTCCCGGAATGTCTGTCGGTAGTGTTGTGTGCAGCCATTGCAACACTAATCACAGACCTAGGTCCATCCACCGGCAGTTTCTGTTTGTCTCCGTTCACGTTTGCGGTGTCTTTCGTCGCGAAGAGGGGGTGACGGTGTATGCTGCCCATCTGTCTCTTTTTATTTCGCTGCTGTAACATCTCTTCTGACAGATAGCACACTCTCTTTCCTCCCCCCTTATACTGCAACCTCTCTCTCTCTCCGTCTCTTGTAGCACCACCTCTCTACCTTTCTCTCATTCTCTACCTTGACCTGCTGTCCTTCCTTCCTCTTTTAACCTTCTCTCCATCTATTCGTGGCCCTCCCCCCCTCCATTTTCTCCTCTTCCTGTCCCTCCCATGTCTTTTTCCCTCTCTTCGACCTCTGTCTGCATTCAGCCTATGCATCTGAGCTCAGCAGAAGACGCGACACCGGATGAATGTCAATGAATGACTGTTAAGAAAAAAGATGCTGTTCTTAGTTTGAGAGTGCAAAAAACATTTTCTATCAGTACTTATCTTCTGCCTTCTTTCTTTCTTGCTCTCTTAAGTTTTTATATTTTTCTTTAGTACCCTTGTAACATGGAATTGCCATGGATGATTGAATAAATGAATGAATGGACATGGTTTTTGCATAAAGGACCTTGACTTTTGGACTGTGAACAAAGCGCCCTTTGGCCATTGACCAACCATCATCAGTTCTGGATCACTGTGGGGGCAATGTGGTCGTTCTGATTAGATGTGGTTCAGCGGCAACACCTGACTTATCCCCCTGCATGGATATTAGGAGGAGGGAACCGTTCCTGTCCTGACTCCCAGTTGACAAACTATTTCTCGGTGCTATTGAGTCATAGCTCCCCCTAGTGGATGGAAAAGGAAGAACCACACACACACTTACAGCAGAGGAGAGATACAAAAAAAACTCCTTCACACACATCTCTCTTCCCTACAACAATCCATTCAGGTATTCCATCATCCTGAGAAGAGATAAAGTATCACCATCTACGATGACTAGTCAAGTGACGCTTGTTTTAAATATTTAGTGAATGAAAAAAGATAAACCTATGAAACTCTGTGTTTGTTTGCCTTGTATACCGAATTATGGGCGTGTTGCTTCAGCGCCTGTTGTGTTTTTTTTATTTTTATTGTACTATTATTATTATTTTTTTTTATTTCAGCTGCCTTTGTAGTACACACCCAAACACAACCTTTGCTAAATCTGGCCAAAATAAGAGTACAATGAGAGCATTTACATTTGCAAATATTTGCCCAAATCTGCATTTATATGCAGACGATGGCGCTCTTTTCCCAGAGAGCAATATCTCTCTGATCAATGATTAGAGAGAGAGACAGAGAGAGAGAGAGAGAGAGAGAGAGAGACAGAGAGACGGCCACTAGATGACAAAGCTGCAAAGATTGTTTTTGAGCTAGACTCGACAAGAAAGATACAAGTACGGTGTTAGGAACAAAAGAATGTCTCGGCACATAACTGTATGGTGTGTCGAGGATCAGCTGTGTTTTTTTACTTGTGTGTTGACAGATGGCAGATTCCCTTTAAGCGGGATGTAAGGAGAGGTACAAACAAACAAAAACATATAGGTACACTGGTAAAAAAGAGTGCTATCCCTTATGTACAGTAAAATTCAGAAGTTGCTTCCGAAGCATTGATTGGGTTAATCGCTGGAAACATTACTGCCAACACCATGTGCCATATTTGCACAACTTTCTTGAATTTTTCTGAAAGGCAACAACACATTTACTGGGAACACGAAATTGTTCCTCAGCACAGCACAGGAAAATCTGATTGGGTTTTTTTTAGCAACCAAAGACATATTTCTGCCAACAGAGCAGCTCTGCCTCCAAGTCTGGAAAACGAAATTTCTAAACTATGTTGACAGCTCATCATATTGACAATAACATTTCTATGAAGTGTAAAAGGAGAGCTGATATTTGATCTATTATCACATCTTTTGGAGGGAAGGCGGGAGGGAAAGAGAGGAGCAGAGGTTTGATTCTGCTGAATGTGGGGATTACCACGCTGACATTTATGCGTTCCATCATCTTTTCCTTCACCTCCTCTCTCCCTTCGTCTCAGCTGTCCCGTGAGTGAGAGAAGTAATCATGTTAAAAGCTTTCCCTTCTCTCTCACTCTCTTTTGCTTCCTTGCAAATTGATAAAAGGTACCGGGGGGGGAAACAGGAGGAAAAGACGCTGAAATGGCTCGCTTATTAATTTCAGCTTAATTTTAGACGATATGGAACGACCAACCTGTTGCTAGGAAACCCGTATAAAAGCAGCGGAGAAAAGTTACCAAGTGTGGAACACTTTGAGTTCAAGCAAGGATACTTTCCTCTAAAGCCAAACTAAGTGCAAAGTTGACAGTAATGTGGTAAGTGAAAAGCCAAGCTGCAAACTAAGAAGTTGACCACAACTCATCCCAGTGTTTGCAAAGGACTTACAAATACAATCTGTCAAAGTTTATAGAGAAATGACCACCACAGACATAAACACTTTAACCCCTCTCTACAGTACAAATACATCATTTTTATGTTCCGTTTTTAATAGTAAATAATGACCCAAAGCCTTGGTTAATGACTTAAATGGAATACTCCCGTAAACATACTGAAACATTACTAAAATACATTTTCAAAGTGTAATACATTTCAGGTTGCTGTCCAAACGTTATGTCTTTTACATACAGTCATTTGTAATACCAACAGTAAATAAGTTGTCCTATTGCTTCTGTACTTTTTCACGTAGAGTTGAGTTCACGTAGTGGCGGAGGCGTCCACACACCAGGGGGCGCTGCAGAAAGGGATTCACGTGACATAAAATTGCCGACATCCATCAGATAATCTGGCCTGAAAATTTGATGCTAGCAAACACAATAGCACACTGAGCTGTGTTGGAGCAATTTGTACAACTCTGATTTTTTTAATGGCATCTGACCATGTAAAGAAAACTACAAATAACTCCGAGTTCTGCTGCCTACAGCTGTGGGTGGTGAGCGCTTGAAACTCACATGACTATGGTCTGTTAACAACCCAGTACTCACCTGCATGTTGAGGAATTTGCCACTTGGATGAGTTGTGAAACGTCTTCAAGACAGTAAGACACCTTTTGTTTCAGCATTGGTTTTTGGGATAAACCATGACCTGGATGACTGAGAATCGTCACAGACAAAATAAAGTATGCGGTTTTAATTGTATATATAAGCATAGCATGCTTGTTAGCATAGCATGCTAATGCTCAGAAATGGATATTTCTTGTGTCGAATGTGTTCGTACCAATCAGGTTTTGGAGTCAAAGCTAAACTACTAAACATATATTTTCCTTGTAGAGCGACTTTTAGATAGAGATGAAAATTTAATGAAGATTGATGTAGATTTTCGCTTTAGCTCCCTACAATATAGCAATTAAAAAAGTCTGACTTTACAGGATGAAACATAACTACCATGCCTGTACATTTTGGATGGACAGACTTTTTCAGACTTCGGTCGATAGCTCTAGATTTCGTTAAATCACAAATCAAATGGAAAGTTTAATTTCATTGTTGTATTTTAGTAATACTTTCCCTTTTGAAACTTAAAAAGTGTGGCTTTACAAGAGAGTGAAAGAGTGTGAAAAATGCGGCTGCAGATTTGGGTCCAAAGACTTTTATTCCAGGAGCGGCAGGCGGGTGAGCTTTGCTTCACTCTGACTTTTTAGCGGTACTTTGGAGTGCTAGCAAGCGCCACCCTTCTGCCACTCCAAGCAAAGTAAAACAAACACCCATTTTAAAACCTTTCGGTGTTGTACGGGCAGCTTATAAAGACACAGAGATGATACTTAGAGAGTCACAGAGAAAGACATATTGGAGTTATTCTATTTTTGTTAATCCTCCTTGAAAAAAAAAAAGAAAGACATATTTAAAGGAATATTCCGTGTATGTATTGAATACCCTCTGTTTTCCTGCCCCATCC
The DNA here is from genome assembly GCF_963514085.1 of Chelon labrosus. NCBI lineage: Eukaryota > Metazoa > Chordata > Actinopteri > Mugiliformes > Mugilidae > Chelon > Chelon labrosus. The sequence goes on along the minus strand of NC_140337.1, from coordinate 2,643,832 downwards.
AATGGCGTGACCTGTGGCTGCGAGGTGGCGACTCACATAAACGCTTCCCTCCACAGCAAGGCAATGCCAGTGTGATGAAATAATTATTATATCAGTATAAATAAATTATTTTTCTTGCTTACAAAACCCTGAATGTTTTGTTTTGTGTGTATTCAACCGATACTTTTGCTCCTGGCCTGCTAGTTGGCGAGGTTATGCTCTGGATGGGAGTTTTCCCTGGTGAGACAACAACTCTTGTTAATTGGCTGTTCTGTCTACGCAGTGAACGTTTAATCATTATCAACCCACTTTATTTATTTATTTTTAAAGTGCGCGTTATATGACAGTAAACAGCTGTAGTACATGTAGTGTTTTTAATTTGCTTCTTGTTAAATGTGAAACCTTGGACATCAGGACTAGCTTCTCAGGCTTTCTATATCAGTTTGAGTATTGCTGTCTTAAAAACTTAAAAGGTAGTGGTTTTAACATTGCTATTGGATACACAATACTTGTGTTGGGACGAGAAAAGTTTTTAAGAAACACTCGTATTCACCTCGTTAGTAGAAGTTTTTATACTTTATGAGGTATTTACTGACATTTTCAGAAATAGTGGAAGTGAATAGTTAAATTAACACAATCTCACTTTGTTGTATAGTTTTCTTTCTAATTTTGTTATGTCTGAGGAAAAGGTTGATATTCCGAATGGCCTCAATCTTTCACCTTGCAATTCTTATACCTTTGCATTTTCTAATGAAGTAACCTAGTCGTTAGCTTGCTAAACTGTTAGCCTCTGTGGCTTCTAGACAACAAAAACTGCCTAGCAGCAACTTACAGCTAAGAAGAAAATTAAGAAATTTGTGTACACTACTTCCGGTGTTCGCCACATTTAAAGGCGGCATGTGATTTGGACCCGAGGCTCCAGGAAGTCTGACAAAGGAAGGAACTTTTTCACGTATTCATTTTCAACCATTAACAGCTGATTCTGAGCAGAAGAAGACACAATATATATACTGTTGCAGCAAAAAGACCTGTATTGCATCAAAACACAAGATGCTACTGTGTGTGCACAAGGTAAAATAATAAGCTCCAGATGGTTGAGGCTTTCCATTCTGTCCACTCAACTAGTTTTATTCATAAAGAAGTTCAGTTTCATATCAATTGTTTGCTTGACAGGAGTGATTTATTATCATTAATCGTCAAAAACGAAAACCAAAAAGTATTTTAACTCCCAAAAACCCATACCTTGTAATCTCTGATGCAGTTTATATTTGGTTGGAGCGTTCCAGATAACTGCCGCTCCTAGTTTTTCTTCGAAGTGCAGTTTTCCACCCTGGGGTGACTTGTATCTGTGTTTCCATTAGGGCTGTGAAAGCTGTTGTAGCTGCAGGGGAGGATGCTTGTTTTCATCATTATGTGCACTCAAGGGGCAACGAGTCTGTGTTCACTCCAAAGACAAACTCTCCTAATTACCTTCCCCAATTTTCACCTTGGCCTTGAAGACTCTCTTGTGTTTTTGACATCTTTAATCTGACCTTCATTTCTTGTCTTGGTTTTGGGATTCAAATTAAGATTACGGCATGCAAGATGTCAGTTGAAGCTCACAAGTCTATACATAGGTATACACAACACAACACATATTTGTGTGTGTTCAGGTGTTGACATCTGTTCAGTTAATAGCAGTCACAGACTCTCCCTGTTGTGCTGCTATTATTTTCTTGTTGAGCTCTAGAGCCATCTAGTGTTTGAATGAAGTCAACACGACCTCCTGAAGCATTATAGAAACTGCCCGGAGGTTCACTCACCAGTACATTAGGTACACTAGTGAACACAAGCTAATATGCAATGTCTTATCTTCGTGAAGGTTCTGGTATTCATCAGTTTAAAATAGCTGAGAGAGTTGTTGATTCAGCTGTGATTCATTGCGACTTGGGTGTGGTTTATAGTACTGAATTATATTTTGTTACACCGACACCAATTATTTTGACATTTTAGTCAGTGGGCTAGAGTAAATAAAGAAGAAAGAAACACTTATAATTCAATCCAGTTTAACAAAACCATAAACTACATTCTCAAAAAGGCCATGAAGCTAAGGACTGTTATATTAGAATGTCTTTGTTTCATTTGGTGTACAATGACATTTCAAGTAAACTTAAAGAGATATAATAAAATAAAGATATATATGTAACATAGTATGTGTTATGTTATTCAGTATTTGCATATCAATAAATTAAAGTCAATCTCTACCGTTTGCTGACATACTAGCTGTACTTGAAGTTCACTGAGGTTGATTATTTCAAAAAACAGATTCACTGGACCTGAAAAAATGATCTACTCAATCTGTTTTATAATGTGTTTGTGTTCAAGCTGACTGCACGGTCACTTAGCTGTAGCATGTCGTAGATGTAAAACCAACTTTTCAAATCAAACCAATTACTTAAGCATAAATGAATGCAAATGAAGGCAAAATATAAATCAATACTCTCTCTCAAATCCAGAGCCTGATCACCCCTTCACAAACACCAGTGTTATCTATCCAACACCACATGGCTTCTAGACAACTTCAGTAACTAGTTGAGTAAGATTAGTTAGCTGTTGACGAGCCACACAGTTTTCCTATGAACTGGAAGAGACCAAAGATGGAGCTAAAATGAGAAATCTAGATTTAAATGTTCCAAAGCCTCAAAGCAAAATGCTGCCCAGCACCGCATTGCTTCTAGACAACATTGGCAACCATCTGGTGAATGAAGTGAAGCATGTAGCTGCTGAACAACCACGCATTTCCCTCAAAACTGGAGGAGACCTAATATGGAGCTAACAGAGAGAAAAATCTGGACTTTAAACGATCATTAGCCTTAAATCCCCTGCAGCAAACACAAACGCTACTTGCCCGGCACCACATAGCTTCTGGACAACACTAGCAATAAGCTGGTTCAGACCAGCTAGCTTCTGAAGAGCCACACATTTTCTTCATAACTTAAGGAGACCAAACATTGTCCTAAGAGAGAGAGAAATCTTGACTTAAGGGATCCATAGCCTGAAACCCCTGCAGCAAACACTAAATCTAGTACTATGTAGCTCCTAGACAGCATTATCAACTAGCTGGTTGAGACTAGCTTGCTGTTAGGTGCTAAAGAGCCACACATTTCCCACAGAAGATGGAGGAGACCACAAGTGGAGCTAAAAGAGAGAAATATCTGGACTTAAATGATCCAGAGCCTCTTCCGCAACCACTAATGCTACCTGCCCAACACTATGTAGCTTCTAGACAACATTAGCTACTAACTGGTAAACGTGAATAATTTAGCTGCTGAAATGGTACACATTTCCCTCAGAAGGTGGAGGAGACCCAAACTGAAAAATGTGTATTTTTGCTCACAGCACTTCAGTCAGCCACACCCTGTGAATATGTAATGGCACTGCCATTTTCTGGAAATGACTGGTTATGAGTGAGACATTGGTATCTGAATAGTGTGACATGTATTTTTGGTACTTAGATAAAGTATTATTATTATTATTATAATTTTCTGCATGTTACTGAAAACCAAAAGGGACATGGCAGACATGGAAGTAGTTTTAATTTCCTTTTGGTCTGTTACTTCTGGGTCAGTTGGACACCATGAAGATATCAAAGCAGCCTCCGATTGTGCTATGCTTTGTCTTTGAGACAAATCTCAAAATTAATATCAATAAACCGTGTTCCATTGTTGATATGTCCATAGTGTCCAGCAGACCTGGAAGTAAATAGCAAACTTCTTTTGCTTGAAATTAGACAACAATTTCACAAAACGCAAAACATCAAATTGTTGCCTTAAAAATATGCAGTCGAAAGGAAGGTTGACCTGTTACAGTCAGATTTGAATTCCTGCGCACTAAAATGTGTACGGGCCTGTAATAAAAATGATGTCCAGTCTGACTAACCAAGTAAATGTTAGTAATAAACTATAAGCTCGTAAAGGTGGTCAGTGTCTGTGTGTGTACTTAGGATCAGGCATAACATTATGACCACTGACAGGAGAAGTAAATAATATTGACCATTGACATTACAATGTTCTGCTGAGAAACTTTTGGACCTGGCATTCATTCATGTGGATGTTACTTAGACATATAGCACCCACCTAGACCAGACCAGGCACCCCCACCCCATAGCGATGACACTCCTTGATGGTAGCAGCCATCCCCAGCAGGATGCAGCCTGACACAGACACACAAGGTGTTGACCTGGCCTCCAATTGTCAAACTGATTAAGTATCTGTGGGATGATCCACAGAGGCCCCTCCCCTCAACACAAAACACATAAATATTCAGAAGGTGGTCATATTGCTACACCTGGTCGGTGTATATTACGCCTGTTGTGAGGACATTAATCTGTTAGTGACAACTTAAATAATTTTTTTGTATAAAGTATCAGTCAAATATTAGAATAAGTCTGCAGGAAATGAATGGAAGTAAATGTAATGTCTTCTAAAGTGAGACTGGACTCACAGCTGAACACACAGCTGAGCAAGTCAAATATCCGCTTAAAAGTCTCTCACTTATAAAGGACCTCACAAAACACAGACACACGAAAGCTCTCTCATCGGGGCCAAACTACCAAACACCACTCTTCCTGTTTCTGACAGCGGAGAGCACGCCATGTTATCTACGACACACACGCAAATTCAAGTTTCTATCTTTGTGAGGATGTTGCATTGACATAATGCATTCCATAGCCCCTTACCTTAACTTTAAACATCTCAACCCTAAAGTGCCTAACCCTAACACCGGACAGCAATCCGCAATCAGCACAGTGAACCAGAAGGACTCTCCTGCTGCTTAAGATGTTTTACGAATGAAGAGGTTTTCCCAGTTTAAATATTTAGAAAACAAGAAGCGGAAGAAGAAGTAAGGGAGCAGTTGAAGAAAGACAAAGACACCATTAAAGAAGAAGATGTAAAAAGGGGCAGTTTAAGAAAGTGAAACAGAGAAGAGAACACTGAAGAAGATGATGAAGAAAAAGAAGAAATGCATCAGTTTAAGAAAGCAAAAGAAAGAAAAAAATAGATTAAAGAAAAAGAAGAAATGGAGCAGCTTGAAAAAGCAAAAGAAAGAAGAAGAAGAAGAAGAAGTAAGGAGCAGTTTAAGAAAGCAAAGGAGAGGAGAAGAAAAGAATACATAACAGAGGATAGGCATAAAACAAATTAGAGGAAGTGGAACCAAAACAGAAAAAAGGGAGGGGCGATGAGACTGAAGTCATGTGGGGAGGAAAAGAAGGAGGGGGAGGAGTAACAGTCAAGTGCAGCAGGGAAGAGAGAAAGCAGCAGCAGCAGCAGCAGCAGCAACATTAGAAGACAGCAGGAGCAGCAGCAGCAGCAGCAGCAGGAGTTGGAGGAAGAGATTTCTTTCTTAAACACCCTGACAAGCTGGAGTACCTGTACCTGAGCCAGACTACTGCTGGATGGACCGACGGCGCTCACATCAACACTCCCAGCTGTGCACATGTGAGACCAACCTGTGCGAGCAGACATGCATTTCTTCTACGTGGTGGGTAACATAAGGACGTCTATGTCTTGTTCTTACATGTGCATGCCCACTTCTTCTTCTCTGTCTTTAATTTGATGTTCAGTTTTCTAACATAAAGTGAATAATGTCGCCCAGGGATGAAGTAAAAGCTACAACTTAGAAGAATATAAGCTGTTTTAAGGAGAAAAAAGTCATTAGATGATGTCAAAGAAGTAAAACATAAAGTAAAATGTAAGGTCTGTTTACCTCCTTGCTGCTTTTTACTCCACATGCATGCCATTAAACTCAGCTGAATTTATTTCCCAGTAATCCCAAATGCTCAATATTTTCCCCACACAAATTCTCTGCAGTCACACCCAGATGATTCCTGTGAAATGAAAATCACTTCTTTCTTGGCTTGAAAGCGCAGCGAAGTAATCAAGACTCCGCCTCTGTTGGTTTCATATTTGTGGTTAACAAAAAAAAAAATAAAAAAAATAAAAAATAAATCAATCATCTGAAGAAATCCTCCTAAGAAAAAACATGTTGAATCAGTTGTTTCCAATCTCAGAAATAAAACAACCAGAGAGGGATGCGAAGCTGGAAAGAAGTAGCTGTGAAGTGTTGTGTTTGCAGACAAGAGTAAAATTAGCCACTTCTGCTTATTAATAATATCACTAGCTTGTGATTCTTCACTGTTTTTCTTGGCCTCACATAAATTACATGTATTTTTACTGCAATATTTATAGCAGCATGAATAATATAAAGAAAATCACGCTTTGTATTTATGCTGCTAGTTATACACTCTTTTCTTTTACCCTGCAGTGACACAGCAAATCATTGTATCAAGACAAATAGCCGAATAACGTGATTAATGACAAAGCAGTATGTTAAGTTCATTTAAACCCTAATACCACCAGCTAACAGAATCACTTTGTTGAAGTTCAATTACATGTTATAATATCTTTCAGCTTGTTTTTTTTTTTTTTTTTTTTTGGCTTATAATTTTAAAGGTCTCGTTTGGTAAAGACACTGTACTGCTGCTAGACACCATTAGCAACTAGACGGTGAACAAAGTGAGTCACACAATTCCCTCAGGAGCTGGAGGAGACCAAAAATACAGCAAAAAGAGAGAAATTTGAACTTTAAGCATTCAGTCCCAGTCAGTTTTGTTTATATGACGATGCCAATTAAGGTTGTCTCTAGATATTTTAAAACATTTAGAGACTGAAACCTTTAGAGCAAGCCACCAGCTGTGACACACTAAGCCAGTTTTATTTCTGTGACCCTAGTTTTTCCAATGTGTCCTGCACAAAAACAGTTGTGACTCATCAGATAATGGACGTGGGCCTTCTGAGGGTGTCCTGTGGTGTCTGGCAACAGAATGTTGTTAGTTATTTTGGGTCCTATGGGTTGAGGGGAGGGGCCTCTGTGGATCATTCCACAGATACTTGATCAGTTTGGGATCTAGTGAATTTGGAGGCCAGGTCAACACCTTGTGCTGCTCTTCATGTTTTTTTTAATTGTTCCTGTTTTGTTTTGTTTGTGTGCCTGTGTCAGGCTGCATCCTGCTGGGGATGGCTGCATGCCAGGTCCAAAAATTTCCCAGAAGAACATTGAATTGTCACAAGATGGTTATTCAGCCCTCCTGTCAGTGGTTTTAATGTTGTGGCTGATCGGAGTATGTACTGTACGGTGAGTTCACGTGCAACTTTCTGTCTCAGACAGATGCAACGTGAGGTGACGTCAAAGTCTGCCTTTGCTGCCGGTAGTTCTATGAATTGGTTTGGTGTGTCTGCACCTAACGGCGAAAAAACACAGGACGAAACCTTGAACAAAACCGAATTCATAGACATACTGTAGTATACTGATGATACAAGGTGATGCATGATACATGGGAGATTGATAATGGATAGAAATGACGGGTGGTTAATGCTGCGCTGTGTGTGGTGGATGTGTAAACAGACACCTGCCTTACAACATTTATTTCCTCTAGTATCCGACCTTTGTCTGGGACAAGACGCAATGTAAAACAGAGGTGCAACACGTTTTATGAGCTGATTATTGATTGTAAAACACGGCTGCTCCTTTTTAAAGTGTACAGTGCGGTGTGGGTGTTTGTGTCAGGAAGGAAAGTTCATCGTGTTCAAGGCGAGCAGTTCATCAAGGTCAATGCTCAAACATGTCTTTAAGACTGATTAAATCGTAGAAGTGTCTTCCTATAGGGTCACTTGGTTTTTAAGTTATCTGCTGTAACAAGGGTTGCCAAAGGGTTTGGCCAAAGCGCTTTTGGGCGCACAAGCAAGTTTAAGATGCCCTAATTTGGCAATGGTGTGGTCATTTCTTTATTTAACAAACATCAAGAGCCTCTGCCATTTGCTTTGGAGCATCACGTGGCCACAAATGTCAAAACTGAGTCCAGCTAAATCTTAAACTTAATAGCTCACACTTTGCACTCCATCTTCAATCTCCGACATTTCCAGACAGCTGCATCACTTTTCTGTCAAGCTATTATTTCTGCATCTGTCATCTCTTTCCCCTCTCTCTCTCTCTCTCTCTCTCTCTCTCCCCCTCTCCCTCTCTCTGCCATTGCCACATCTGTCTCCCCCTCGCTCCTCTCCTCCTGTTTCGTACAGCTTGTACGGCTCAATCATATTTTGTGCTTGTCTTTTTGATTTGCGAGTCCAACTCTGATGATTTACTGGTTCCCCGAAGAGGCCACATCCCATTAAAGTATGTGGGGACAGTTTGAACTCTTCACCAGAAGCAGTAACTTATATTGTTGATTGTGCAGAGGGATTGTTTTTGTAATTCAAAGTCCGTAATGCCACATTACGAAAAGATATCAGTTCATTCTTTATGGTTTGGTTTGATCTGATTTTAAAGTATCAGCAACTTCAGTTTTTAAAGAGGAAAAACAAAAACAGAAATCCAAAGTAAAGCACTGAAGTTATCTCCCTGTCCAAACATCCACATCGGTATCTGTTCCATCTTTGGTCTAATCATTTTGAAATCATAGAAGCTCCACCCTGCTGGTTAGCCAATCAACCACTAGCAGCTTACTGACAGCCATCCTCCTCCTGAAACCCAGCCATTAATGTTTGATCATTCAGGCTTTACTAGTTCCTTAACGAGATAAAAGTTCAGAAAATGACAAAACAGATAAGAGAGGGTGTTGTTAATCTGAAGTCATCCTGCTGCTTTCTGTTCTTACTGAAAACATATAAGAAGAAGAGCAGCAGTTTCCCTTGCAAGCAATTTACATATATGGATGCTTTATTCTGATTTATTTTTTTTCTTTTTTTTTTTTGAAGTTCAACTGGCAAATTAACTGGCGAGTTAATTTTATCCTCACAGCAGCTGTAATTGTATTTGCTAAGACAAGCTATCTTCTCTTATTAGTGCTTAGCTTTATTTGCATAGCACAACGTTAATAGGTGCTCAAAATGGGTTAACAATAATAAAAAAACGTACTAAACTGATTAAAAACATAGTTGCAACTCAAGAAAGGGCTTCTTTGATCTGTTTAAAAGCGGCGCCAGTTTCAGCTCTTTCACCAGGAGGGAGTGTTGAATAGACTTCCTTTCAACCATTTCATGACGTGAGGCCTGTATCTGCTCCAACTTACCGTATGTGTGAAACACGACAACTAATCCAAAGCTCTGCAGGCTGTGTTTGCGTGTTGTTGTCTGTGGCTATGTTACAAGGACACTATTATTTAACTAAAAGTCTTAATGAAGATACTATCTCAATCTCAACAGACTGGCTCAGCTGGAAGGGTTGGTATAAACCTTTGATAAGGAAAATGTTAGCTCCTAACAACCATGTAAACACTTGATCTGATGGTTTCTCTCTGGTTGGAGGGTGACAGGTTTTCAGGAGAAATCAGTTGTTCAAGCAAGAAGTATTTGAACAGATGAACAAAACTGAAATCCAGCAATGGACGGCAATGTTGGAAACATGGCTCCTTCTTGGTTGTCTTCTTCGGGTATATTTCCGGTAGATTGAGGCATGCAAACACACACACACACATATTAGATTTAGCGTCCATGTAAACGGTTAAATTGGAATCTGATCAGAATGAAGGAATATTGTCCATGTAAACGTGGCCACTGCTGATTTCCTCTCCTCGCTAATGTACACCACATGTCATGAGTGGAAAACAACTCTCAAAGATTTAGAGAAGGATGGAGAGGGAGTTCCATCAGCGATGAAAGCTGAGGAGGGTGTGACGGCTTTGGAGATGGCGTGTTCATTTTTGACCCCGTTCTCTCTCCTGATGGATTAGTTTCAGATCCCACCACAACCTCTCCACCTCCTCCTCTCCGGTGTCTCTCCTCCTGTTCTTCTCGGGTTTCAGTATTAGATAGAAAAATACACCCAGTTCCTAGTTTGGATCACAACACAAGCTCTGAGAGCCAAAGTCAACCAGGGCTACTGCAGAAAACATAATGAAAGTTGGTCGTTCTAAGGTAAGACTCTTTAAATCGAAACTTTAATATCTCTTAATAAATTAAATTAGTTTCAGGAACATTTTGCTTTTCTTCAGAGGTTTTTGAAGGTTGTTACTACCTTTTTAATATCAACACTGTATTTTATTCTGGAGCCTATCCCAGCTGTCGTTGGCGAGAGGCGGGGTACACCCTGGACAGGTCGCCAGTCTATCACAGGGCTAGATTTATTAAAATCAAAATTTTACAGTCAAATCTATAATTAGGGATCTGCTGTTCCAGTTTTTTTGTGAGCCCAAACACAAACATTAGGACTTTGGATGCTCACTGATATCAAGTACCAATAAGAACGGTTGATACTAACAGTAGACAGCACATTGCGGTGGGGTGTTTTGTTTTTCGTGTTTTTCTGTCAGTGAAGCGTCCTTTCACAGCTCCAGGTCATTGTTGTCATGTTGTCATGATCCTCATCTGTTTATTTGGATAAAATTTCCGTTTAACTCCCCAAATGAAGCCAAAACAGATGGTATTTCTTCTAGGAGCTCCGGTGGGGGAGCTCATAATTGGACCCAAATGTTCTCAAAGCCCACTTCTTCATGCTACGATGCTACTAGCATGTGGTACAGGCTTTTCCAGTCGGTCGTACCTCTTGTTGGAGAGGTTTTATGGGCTGCTTGAACTGCTCCTGAATGTTTTCCAGGTAGACGTACGCTAATTTGGCCACAAGGTAATCTGGTCACAAGCCATTTGCAATAGAAGCTGCCAATATGAAGATCTTGCTGCATAACAAAGTGACGTGCCACAAATCAGATTTGAGCTGGTTCCAGTGACATGATGACAATGAGTGACAACATAACGTCAACGAGCGCTTGAGCAACACCTCAGCACCGTCAATGTAACTTCTCACCCTCTGCCATTTTCTAACTTTGTCACTCGAACACTGCAGAAGTAACAATGTTCGATTCAAGTTTAAGTTCCAGTCCAACTGTCACAGTATTGGTTTTCTTGATGACAGCTGTGTCGGCATCAAAGCCTTTCATTTTAACGGAAGCAGCCTTGTGGGTGTGATGTATTATGGGACGTTATATCCTGGGAAAAAGTGTGCTAGAGTTAGCTGACATTGCTCTTTAGTCAATAGAGAAACTCCTATGTGCCAAAAAGTGGTAACATTGTCTTATTACTGAGCAACAAAGTGCAGTGGACCAGTTTGCAAAGTGGATCTGGCAAAGATCTGCCAGGCCAATAAACATTAGCTCGGTTAAAGGATGAACAGTTAACAGCAACTAAGGCATTTGTGTCCCATATTTTGTTGCTCTCTGATTGGTTGTAGGACAGTCAAATTGCGTGCAGAGGTATTTTGTTTTTCTATCCGTTTTTATCGGTTTAAGCACACCTCGCGTCAGTGTGATAAGCAAGTTACCAGCAGTGTGAGCAGTGGTCCACAAGAGAAGCCATTCTTTAACCAGACGTATCTCTACCATAGTATGCAGTCATCTCTGGGAAGGTAACAATTGGCTAACCTTCGCTTACCTCCTCTTACCACGTTCTCTGTATATTCAGTTTATTGGTGGTTGGCATATTCATTTGTAGGCTCATTACTGACACTAATGGCAAGGCCGCCAATGGTACAGCCACCTACCAACTACAGCACCGCCACCGACAGTACAGCGGTACGGCCACATACTTCACAGCCAACTATGGTACAGCCACCTATGGTACTGCCACTAACAGTACTGTCACCAACGGCATGGCCACCTGCAGTAACCCCACCTACGGTATGGCCCACCAACGACACCTTCACCTACAACCTACTGCAATGTCACAAACAGAGCAGCCACCTACAATACCATCACCAACAGCACTACCACCTAGAAGACCTATAGCCCTGCCACCAACTACCTGCAAAGCTAACACGAGGGTAACTTAACATGTGTTAAAATGGTATTGGTAGGGTGCGTTGCTATCGGAAACATGACATCCATAACTACAATGTACACAGAAAAAATAAAGGAATACCTGGAGCTAATTTATCACACATGCAAGAAATCCATCCTTAGAGCTCTGTAACTACTCCTCATGACTCTAAATGAACAGTCAGAGCCGTATGAAATACAACTTTTCATTTTAATTTCTTCTATAATAAACCTGCTCCTGCTTCATTCTTCCACTGACTCTGGCTGTTGTTATCTGTTCCCAGTCCTGACATGTTTTTAGTTCAGCTTTAGCTACACTTTGAGTTTCAAATTTGTCACTGTGAGTGCGCTGAGAGAAATAATCATTTTGAAACTGAACAGCAGTTGTGCTTTGTTTTTATTTTTGTAAAAGAAGAGGCTGAATGACATTTTTGTCCCTGCTTCCATTTTTTCTCTATTTTTAGTGCACATTTGCACGTAATGTACTTCCAGCTACATTGTTGGAAATCACCCAGTTTGCTATAATTTCATACAGCTGACTGAATCGGTTGATGCCTTCAAGCTTTTTCTGCATGTGTGTGTGTGTATTTGTGGCTGCAGCAGCGGTTTACGAGTGAGTGCCAGTGCCTTCAGGGTGTCCTTATAAACAGTTTGTAATCTCTCATCAGCCGGGCCTGGAGTTACGTAAAGCCGGGCACTTCCAGCTGCAGGTTGAGTCTTGACTAATCGTCACGCTCATAATGTTGGTGCTGGTTCTCACTGAGTAGTTTGTCTTTTTTCCTTGTTTCTTGCAGCTTTTTTAGGAGTTAATTGTTCTCCAGTGATAATGGTGTTGTTGTTGTGGATGTCCGAAGCAAAAATTTGTTGTTTTGGTGTTACTGTGCTGCACTTCCTTCTGCAGTATCTTTATAAAGGCTAAAACAGGCAATGGGCACTCAGGTTTTTGTGGTGCAGCTGTTCTCATCTGAACATTTGAACGATCTACAAATAACAAAGAACCTTTTACGTTTTCTATCAGAATTTGTAGTGTTTGCAAATTTAAACCTACTTTCCTTTAGTTTTCCCAGTGTTCAAATGGCAAATATGACTGTTAAAACTCTTCATTTGAGCTTCTTTATTACTTCTTCAGCTAGCAGAGCAGGGTGATGGCTGATTGATAGTTGTTCTTGAGACTCACGGTAGCCGTACTGCTTTCCATGTGGCAGCCTGACAGAATGAAGAGAGATAGTTTTGGCGTCTATATTGAATTGTTTTCAGCACCTGATTCTTTACAGATGATAATGTTATTTTGTCAGCTTTATTGTTGATGAACAGGGATATATGAATGAATTAAAGTACTTTTCATCCTAAATAAGCATGACAGACAAAGCAATGAAATGATCAGAATAAGTCCTATGTGCACAGCCAAACTTGAATTTAGATTATAATTCTGTCCCCCCAGGCAAGATCTCCATTATTGTATTTAAACACATAGAGGCACAGTGTTGAAAGTGTTGAAAATACTGCCCAACAAATGCTCTACTTTCTCATGTTTTAGTAAAGCTGTGTTAAAACCTGTGAAAGACAGTTGGCTCTGTCTCCATTTTTATCATCCAGCAATCAATTGAAACATTATTTTTGATGATGATCAATATCTGAGGTAGCAAATTTGTTAGATTAGAAAATTAGAAATAAAATTCACTAAGAACTGAAAGCTGAGTGATAGGCGTTGGCAGCGTGCAGAGCTGGGGAAGTGGTTGAGAGCAGTTTGTTAATCTAAAGAGACGGTAATCACTCCGGAAATGATTGATAACATCTGTGTTGTGTGTGGTTTTTCATTTTAACCCATGTGTTTGTGGATGAACGACAGTTACTCAGTTAAAACCAGTGATAAACCAACGCTGGTCAAGGTGTGTGTGTGTGTATATGCAGCTTAACGCTGTCCCAGAAAGACTCTTTGGTGAATTATGACAGGAAAGCCAAGGGATTCCCACTGCTTAACCCTCAGTGTTTCGTCTATAAATCTGATGCGAGGAGACGGAAAGAAAACACTGGAAACATGGACGAGGCTTTTTGCTTTCTTTCCCTCGGTCTTTGTTTATATATTGCATAAAGTGAGTCAGAAATCCAGCCATTAGAGGCCTTCTTCGTTTTATACCTACCTTCTGGTTATTATATCATCTCTGAGTGGCGCCTCAATCTTTTTGTTCGTCCACGTGCACCTATCTTAATGTGTTCGGCCATGGCAGCTCCGTGTGCATGTCAGAGTTCAGATTTTGTGATGAATTGTCCGCTGGTCGACCACAAACGCCAGCGTCTGGCTGATTTACTGACTTCTGAAGCTGGAGGATCGCTCTGCACCTCGGCACACACGGCAGCCTGTCTCTGGCGCTCCCTTAAAGCTTGACAGTCACTTTAGAAACCTTGCCAGGGGAGCGGTAATCCTGAGGAAAACCGTTCACCTGCAGCTGATTACGCAAAGCCACTGACTGGGATTGTTTTTTTTAGTTTTTTTTTCTTTTATTGATCAGTGATGTGTTTTAAATACATCTGAATGTGATGGAAGACGTATCACAGCTAAAGCAGGAAAATATAACAAGGAATATTGAACTGAAAGTGTGTGTTTGAAGACGTTGATTGTGGCCCATGGAGACGCAAACGCAGTGATAAAATGTGCTGGAATGTTCACTTATGAAACCAGTAATGCAGTATTATACCTAGATATTCTAATGATATCCTTTGCTTGTATTCAATATCACATGCTGATTCAGCCTTAAAGGGGAAATGAAGCACTCAATCAAGTAAACAGCATTTGATAGATGGAGTCCCGCTCTTATCAACATATAATACACATGACAAACGTTAGCATATAAAGAGAAAATACTACAGTCGTTACATCATTTTAAGTATGGGCACTGCCATCTTGCCGTACTATGTCCCGTGACGTGAGTGAGTTGGTAGGCTTGGCGATTCCAAGAGTGGTAGACAGTTAGAGAGAGAAGACAGATAGCGAAAGATAGATAGCCGAAGAAAGATAGTTTTAGTCAGATAGTGAAAGATACATTTAGTGAAATGAGTCAAAGTGAAATATAAAGATCGTTAAATATAGTGAAACACGGATATAGCAAAAGACAGTCAAAGATGGACACAGAGGAGCAACAGGACATCAGGAGACAAAAGGGAGGTCATTATTGCATTGCCCCTGGAAGTAAAAATTAATTTTGCGAGATTAAAGCCAAGGCAATTTTTGGAGGACAACTAAATTAAGGAGAAATCCTTCAAGTCAATTTCAATTTCACTGCCTTTAACTTGTCCTCCTACTGTGACAAGAGCGACACATTCCACCAGAGCACTAAAACATGCTAGCAGCCAAGCAGGGAAGGGACAGATAGCGCATTAGCCAACAAACAGAAGTTCAAAAAGTCAGTTTTCTACAAAATCTGACCTAGAAACATAGAAACACTCTGTTTGGTACGAATATCATTGACATGAACACCTGTGGCCTAATTCTCAACCCAGCAGACAAGCACTCTTCAACCTAAATATTACCGTTGCAATATAGTCGTTGGATGGTAGCTTGGCTAGAAAATACAGCAGCCAAATGACACTCAGAAATTAGAAAGCAAGCACAACCATTTTAAACACTTGGGCCTAAAAGTATTCACAGAAGTGACACTGGTTACTCAGCTGAGCAGACGCAACCGAAGCAACCTCCGAACGAATATTTCTTACCATGACGATGTTTTCCAAGCAGCAGATTTGAAAGGATTTGTAACGGACTCCAGGTGTCTTTCCATTTTATTTTCATCAGAAACGCTTCACTCTTTACGAAAAATAAACTTCTTAAATGTTTGATTTTAGCAACTTTTTAATGTTTGACTTTAGCAAAGGAGTTATTTCTGATACAGTTCACAGTACCAGGACTAACACATGTACGTTTCATTTTCCCTTTTAAGTGCGGTTTATGTCTCCTTACAACTAGACGCCATAACTTCCGCATGTAGCCTATGTCGGTGCGAGCCATTTACACTTGTGCACTCATCAGTCTGGCTTTCTCTGTAAAAACACCACCCAAACGCTAGTCGGCAGTGTATCTTGTTTGCCCGTGGGATTCATTTTTGTTTCTACTTCCTGCTTCACTTTCTACTTCCTGCTTCTCATTCAACAATAGGAAATGAAACTTTTGCCAAAATTTCGCCCAACATGAGTTGTACAAATGCTTCCAATCCTTCCAACCTCCTCAGTTAATCGTTATTCAGTGTGTTCCATCTTTATTGATCTAAAACAGTCAATTCGAAAATTGTGGAGATGCAGAAGCAACCGGAAATATTAAAGTGGAAATACGCTACAGCCTAGAGGACCAATCACAGCTCTTGCGTTTCTGTGGAGTTGCACATCAGGCTACGGCAGTAGTGTCTGCATAGGGTCTGGGCTGTAGCTGTAGTTACGGTGCCAAATTGACGCAGAAGCATAAGTGCATAAGAAGCACAAGCATAAGACTGCACATTAGTGTCAGCACACTCGGAGAATAATAATAATTATTATTATTATTATTATCATTACTTGTCACCTGCACCCTGGTGGATTGTTCTGCAGTCATTGACAGGTTTGTGGCAGCCATTTCCAAAATGTCTGTCTCCACAGACTGATTTTCTCATTTTTTGCAGGGTATTCTTTGCCAATTCTGAAAAGGTCATAGTAAGAATATTATATATGTTGTTATTTCACTGAAGCAATTTGTATTTACTTCATACTTTATATCATAGTAAAATCGTGTTAACATTGTGTATGAAATGTAATACAGCAGGTTTTAATTTAGCAGGGTTCTATTTTTTAAAAAAACAACTTATTTATTTTATTTTATATTTCAAAAAATTTGATTAAAGGTCTTATAAGCATTTCAATTAAAAAAAAAACAACACCAAAAATGTATGTGCCTTGAACAGATCTTCTAGAAATCCTGAATCTTTAATTTGCATATCATCCAATATTCCACATCATGTTACATATAAGCTGATTACTGCTGTCATACAGACAAACCTGCAGTCATTTCTTCAAGCCAAAGAGGTTTTCCTGTACCATTTCTCTTAGGATAAGTGTGGCATTTTATCATTTTGCTGTCAAGAAATCACACCCAAATGATATTACTGGAACCCACTGTAAGATGACATCTTTAAATCCCGCCTCATGCTGCGCTTTCTAAACCCTGCTGTGAGCAGTTTCCTTTGTTTTAAGAAGATTTGCTATGGCCTCAGTCATTCCTAGTTAACGTTATCTCTATCTATAAAATCCACCTCTTAATGTGACTTAGCGGTGTTACACAAGCAGCAGGAAAGTTGTCAAAACTGAGAGTGGAACTTTCCAAGGATTTATCCTTGCCGAACGGGATAAAGAGTCACCGAATTCAGAGAAATAAAAAGATTAAGTGCACTAATCCTTGAGAGCTGAGGGACCAGTTTAAGAAATTCAACTTGAAAGCCGTAAACTGAATAAATCTGATGACAGTTATGACTTTGCGGTGTCAGTTCAGAGGACACAGGATGCTTCATGTCACAGACTGCAGGGCTTCATCATGAAAGCCCTGGTTGGCATTTTCCACATTTCCTCTCTATTCCCTGTAGAGGATCCCCACCCGTCCACGACTGGTGCCCACATCCCAACATGGCTTTCATCCTAAGATGGATGGTCTGATCCGGAGCTGGCAGGGTCAGAGCAGTCGTTGCTGTGGCGCATCCTTTTACCTTTTGACTTGTGTTATCGGGGACCACAACATGTATTGTCTTGTTTTCGGGGTAAGACCACCTCTGTAAATGAGTAGAGGTTCCCAAGTTTGCAAAGCATTTTTTAGCCTTCCACTTCCAACACCGATTGTGAGATGCATGTGTCACTACAGTTTGTCAATACAAAGTGAAACCATGACTGGATGCAACTTCAGTGCATCGCCAGGGATCCTCTTCTCGGAATACATCCAGTCTTTGTTATTGCTGCCATAACGTTCAGCAATCACAAATGTAATAACTTTCTCCTCTCCAACCCTACACAATTTAGTTGGTCATATGCAGTCTTCAGATTTACTCACATGCATCAGTTGCTGCGTTGTCAGATGACGGTTCAGCTCTGGTTGGTTTCATGGTTTTGTTTGCTCACAGCTGCTGGCAGGTCACGCACTGTCATCTCCTGCTGCTGTGCTCAGTTAAACCAAACACAGTATAGCTGCCATATTTTTTGTTTTTTATTTAAACCCTCCATTCATGATCCAGTTTAAAGAAAATAAAAATTAAATCTGGGCTTAATATACGAGCATGTAAACCACACTTTCCACTTTTGTATTATACTGTTATATAAAGTCATGTCAGCAGGAGTACAGTAGGGTTTTGTGTGTTTAATCCGCCTATTAGATAGATATATGTCACATGTAACTATGATTTTAATTGAACTTAATTTTAGCTCATTATTCTCGGGGATTTAGGAGATTTTCCCTTGCCTCTCTTTCTTCTCTGGTTTCTTTTTTTCAACTCAGTATGGTGTGTTTGTGTATTCATGTATTTACTGTAAGCCTTCCAGCATATCACTGCCCATTTCTGCTGCTTCATATGTTTGGATTTATGTGCATTTGTTGTAGGTACCCTTCACGGTTTACATTTTCAAGATCAAAATCATACTGGTTTCTGGTTTTGGAGTTGTACCACCACGCCCGCTATCTCCAAAATGATAAAAACATAGAGTTGGCAGGAGGAGGTTGAGCTCAGCTCTGTTTTTATCATATTTCTGTGGTATTTCTACTCTTATTTGCATCCAAATTCCTGTCCTTTGTGTCAGTCACAGATCACTGCACCTCAAATGAGCAGAATAAGCTTGCTCCAATAGATTATCTGAAGTTTGTTTTAATAGAAGAGAATGACTTCACTCACGCACTTTAAACTGGTTTAAAGTGCTTTAGGTGATTTTTTAAATTGTAACTACTTATGGGAGTCTGAATTATACAAGCCTTACACGCCCACCATCCACCCCAACCTCCTTCTGTCAACTTGTTTCTGTAGCATTCTCACTCTTATCCCATCCTGAGTCATTGTCCTTTAAGTCAGGCCCTATGGATATCAATCCACCTGAACTCCCGACAACCAAGAAATGTCAGGGAGTCTGAATGTTCTAAACAAGGATGTAAGAACTTAACATACCTTACATGGCTACCATCCACCCCAATCTCCTCCTGGATTGGGGTGGATGGTGACTGAGATTGGTATTTCTGCCATTGTTCACATTCTGATTCCTGTTCTTTGTGACCCCCATAGTTTATTGAATGCCTGTTTTAATAGAGAATGAATCCACCCACTCGTTAAATATTCAAGCCATAAATGTGTTGGATTGCAGGTCAAAAAAAAAAAAGATGTTAAGCTTCAGCTCATTTCATTTCAAAGTGCCAATTAGCAGTTTTTTGTAATTATGGACGAGAGTCAGAATGCATAAGGCTCGTAAGAGCTTGTACACTTACATGCTCACTATCAAACCCAGCCTCCTCGTATCAGCTCTGCATTTTCAACATATTTCTGCAATTATTCGCCGGATTGCTTTGCTTCGTGTCAGTTAGAGATAACTGCAACTCAGCAAAATTTGCTACTATAGATTAACTAATGTCTTTATTAATGATAGAGAATGGATCAACCGTGATTTAGGGGATTGCAGATCAAAATCAAAACGAGCTTAGGTGGCTTCACTGACTTTTGTAACTGTCTTTTTGTGGTTGTACTTCGTGTAATCTCCTTTCCACTGAAATTTGGTTTTAACAATTTCTAGATGCCTTCTTATGTGCAAAAAATACAGAATCGGCTGCCTCTCTGCTTTTTGCCCACTCTCCCCCTCTTCGCTTCTGGTTTACATCACTGTCGCAATAAATAAAACAAACTAGAAAAAGCATACTGCATCAAAGGAGGCAAAAATGAAGGCCTTTTATGAACTTCTGTAAAGTAAATGGTGTCTGACAGAAATAAGATGTATCACTGTATGCTGTCATGCTACAGCAGACCTCCACAACAGCAAGCGCATGTCGTACAGCCCCAAAAGCAGATGGTGGTTACATCATGAAAAAGCTGATTCCTCTCTCGTTGCTCGGTCTGGGGGGTGGGGGTGTTGGTCACCGCTGTGAGTGAAAAAAGATGTGAAACCTTGTGTAACGAGATGAGAACAAACGAGCCCACTGCTGATTAATGACTCATGTCAAACAACCCGTACTGGTCTGTTTCCAGCTTCTTTAAACTAATGCTTAAGACAGACTGATTCTTTATGTTACATAATGCAACCAGGTTCTAAGAAATGCACAGCACTGGCTGCTCTGTACATTTGATTTTCAGTGTGTCTGCGCAGAGAAGTGACCCTTCAATAATCAGTTCGAAGTAAGACAAAAATGCTCTTAGTAATCAGATCAGATTTGAAGGAAATATTTAAATGTAAAGGGAAACCTGAATTCATGTATGGAATGTCGATAAATGGTGAAACATTGTCCTTTGAGTGCTGGTCAGGGTTTTTAATCTAACAATTCATACTTATATGTCAGCTGAACTTGGGGAAAGTTTGTTGGATTCTTTTCCACCCTTCAACAATGAGAGAAGAGGTCGCAATTGTTTGTCTGTAGCTTAGGTTGAGGTTCAACAGAGAGCATTTGAGGAAGCATTGTAATCCCCTTGAGTCTGAGTTGATCACTTAACCACTCACTCTGTAAAATAGCTTCAAGAAAGACGATTTTATGGTAACAGCGGTATGGTGATCAGGTTAAATTTGTCTTGTGTGTCAGTCTTGTGTGTATGAAAAAGAAACAAATGTTTTCGTGTCAGTTAGAGATATGCATCTGTCCATCTGTCTGATACCTCGGGAATGCCTCCAAAGAATGTCTTCAATTTTGGTGCAAACATTCACTTGGACCCAAGGGTGAACTGATAAGTGATTTGAATTTGGTGTTAAAAGTTTAGGTTACTGTGACTTGTCCGTATTGCTGTTTGGTACTAACTTGGCGCAGTCAGACTTAATTCTTGACCGACTATGAGTCTGAGAACACGCCATTGGGATGTCATTATGGGGTGTCCATCCGTTGACACACAGAAAAATACTTCTGGATTGTCTTACCATCAATCACAGCCTTTTTTTTGTAAACTAATTTAACTCCACAGCACTCAGATGACATGTATGACTATGTCACTGTCACTTTTCTATCCATCACCACACATAGACCACCCAAATGATTTGACTGGCCTGGCATATCTTTGCAGGAGCATCATCAGTTTCCAACGGAGAGACTCCAGACCAACTTTCTGCCTCAAAGCTTTTGTGGAGTTGGGGAAGTCGAGCTGACTTCCAGGCTAATCATGAACCAGATTTTTACAAATTTTACAAGTATCAAATAATTATCTGGACATAAATGTTGACTGCAGCTTGACTAGTTCGTTATTTCTCTTCTGTATTAGTGGAGGATTTTATTAAGCAGAAGTAATCAGTGTTTTCTATACTGGCATTAACGGTGACAGGTTTTGCCTTAGTAAAACATTTCCGACAATTAACATACACCTCTGCCGCCACCTCTTCTAGAGGTCCCACTCTGTACTCTCATCTACCTCATGTCAGGTAACAGTTGGCAGCAGCTGGAAAAAATTCTCGAATTAACACACACTACTCTATAAGCCAAGCTTGCGAATAGTGGCTGAACACTGTGCAACTAACACGACATACAGTATATCTCGCTCAGGAGTTGGTGGAGACCAAAACTGGAGTCAAAAAGAGAGTGAGTTACAAACATTTTCCATATGAATGTTATGATGAGTGTGATGGTGTTGTGTTTACTACTTGTTTGGCTGTCCCCAAGTGGCCAAAATATAATTATATATTGCTGCTTTAACATTTGGATAGGTTGAAGCGCAAGATCTTGGTTGGGTTAGGAACAAAGACTGGGACAAAACGAATGCTGATTTTACGTAATATGCAGCAAACAAGCTGTTGCATGCTTTATGGACGCATCTATCAGCCACCAGATTTCTTGTTAATTACACATAAACAGGTCGGCTGTTGTTTGTGACTATCTCATCCAAAAACAAACAGATGCGTTATCTTAATATCGGAACAGGAATCCACGTAAGATGCATTTGAATTAGCAAGCAGGCTCAGACATGTGCAGACAAAGTATATTCTTACCACAGGAGTATTTCTAACCTAATATATTTTTGGCATAATACAAAAGCTCTATGAAAAACGTTAAAATACATTCAGCAGATCCATTACTATGATCCTTTTTTTCCTATCTGGGACAATAATATAAGGGATGTAATTACAGCAGAAGTCTTTTGTAGTTTATATTCTTTTTATATTCTTGTATCAGCCAGAATCCCTAGTGGTGGTGTTCTTCTTCTTCTACTTCTTCTCCCTCAAACAAAGACAATCTCTTTGTTCTATCAACTTGCAGAGTTGATTTTTGGGATAAAGACCTTTGGGAGATGCAGTCACAGCCTTTTTTAAAAATTTTAGCTGGAAGCAGAAAACATGAATCACCTTTTGTTGTTTGTTATTTTATCTACATGACTTTTGCACATGTCCTCTGTTCTTGATTCCCTTTCTTGATGTGTCTGTCACTGCATATATATTCCTCATTGTGGGTTATCCGAAACTTCTAAAGAGGGAGTATTTGAACTGATATGGAGACATACTGACGTAGGAAACGGGAAGAAACGAGCCAGAGATCAAAGATTCAGGAAGAATTGTCAATGAAGATTAAATGCTCTTGTCCTTATAGTGCTGGTTCACACTTAAAATCCTCAGCAACTATTTTCTTGACTGTCATGATCCACAAAGCTTTCATGATCTGTTTGTGGTTCATTAAGATTCACCAAATTGAAGTTCCTTTGCCATCAGATGAAATAAATGTCCGTACCAGGCTGACCTCAAGCAGATGGGTTTTTTTCTTGCCACTGTTGCCTCTGCGCTTGCTCTGGGGGATTTCAAGCATCTTGGGACTATTTGTTTTGCTGATGATTTTATAAATCAAAATAAAATGCATCAGCCAGCGAGTCTGACAGATGGACCTGATTGTAAAGAATCTGTTTAAAATGGGTGGTGTAAAATAACCGAGTAAACACTTGATCTGATGGTTTCTCATTATGACCACCTTTCTAATATTGTGTAGGTCTCCCTTGTGCCTCCAAAACAGTTGTGACTCATCAGAGAATGGACATGGGCCTTCTGAGGGTGTCCTGTGGTGTCTGGCAACAGAATGTTATTAGTGGGGGCCTTTGGGTCCCATGGGTTGAGGGGAGGGGCCTCTGTGCATCAGGCTTGATAGGGCTTATTACATACTCCGCGAGAAGTGAGAATTTTGTTCTCGTCCCTAGGGCTGCGAGAACAACAAAAAAGCTTGTTTTGGCCATTCATTCATTCATCTTCTATACCCGGTTATTCCTGTTAAGGGTCGCGGGGGTCTGCTGGAGCCTATCCCAGCTGTCATCGGGCGAGAGGCAGGGGTACACCCTGGACAGGTCACCAGTCCGTCGCAGCGCTAACACAGAGAGACAGACAACCATTCACATGCACACATATGGCCAATTTAGAATCACCAATTAACCTAACCAGCATGTCTTTGGATGGTGGGAGGAAGTCGGAGTACCTGGAGAGAACCCACGCAGACACAGGGAGAACATGCAAACTCCACACAGAAAGGCAAGCCGGCCCATGGATCCGAACCGGTGACCTTCTCGCTGTGAGGCATCAGTGCTAAACACCTCGCCACTGTGCGGCCCACACACTAAGGATTATGTATGTCGGATCATGCCGTTCATTCATTATGCACCCACACACATTATGTCAATCTCTACCCAGGAGATATTAGAGAACATCAATTTGTTCTTGCAGTCTGAGGAGCGAGATCAAACTTCTCGCTTGTCGCGGAGTATGTGACAACTGATACATGATCAGTTTGGGATCTGGTGAATTTAGAGGCCAGGTCAACACTTTGTGCTGTTCTTCATGTTTTTTGAGTTGTTCCTAAAGTGTTTTTGTGCGTGTGACTGTGTCATGCTGCATCCTGCTGGGGATGTCTGCTGCCATCAAGGAGTGTCATTGCTATGGGGTGGGGGTATCTCGTCTGGTCTTGGTGGGTGGTACATGTCTAAGTAACATCCACATGAATGCCAGGTCCAAAAGTTTCCCAGCAGAACAATGAACTGTCACAAGATGGTCAAAGTTATTCACTTCTCCTGTCAGTGGTCATAACGTTGTGGTTGGTGTAGATGTCGGTCTTGGTCATCTTCTTCCATTGATTTCATGTTCTGTGGCAGGCTTTTTTGAACGTCAGAAAAAGTCTGGGTTGATGTTTTGACAAGTGAAAACCTGTATCTTATTGGGTTGACATGGCCCGAAACATCCGCTGACATGGGTATTTAACTCACAGAAAACAACACACTCTGTAGATACCACTGTTTTGTGTTACCTTTAAGTTTTTCTTTATATTCCCCCTGGGGCTGCAAAGTGAAACCTTGCACTAAACAGTATTATCTAACAAGACAGGCTGACGTCATGGCTTAGTGCAATTTCCTCTTTTCAGCAGGAAGGCATTGAATCATTGCAGCACACTTGCCCCCCAGGCAGAGTAGGAACCAAGTGAGGAGGATATTTTGAGGAGGGTGGAAGCTCTCAGAGAGCGATGGTGGCATTGGACATGATGATGGGCGTGGATGTAAACGTCCTGTTTGGAGAAGAGAAAGAGGGAGAAAGAAGAAAAGACTCATTATCAGTGCCTTTGCTTGAATCTTGCTTCCTCTGCCAGCACTGGCATTTCCTCTTATGCTTCCTCAGATCCTCTGGGAAAGGGACTCAAAAGGGTGATGGAAGGGGTTCAGTATTACACAACCTGGAAGTATGTTGGTGAGAAGGATCCAGCGATGTTGTGTATTGGTGGAAGAGTCTTGGTGTGAGCAGAAATGTGATTTTTTTAATCCTTTCATCATCAACAAGATAAAGAATAAGATAATTGTGTGTTAACTGGCTACATTTCCTGTTGTGTCAAAGTGACAAATTTACACTTTGAATCGCGCTAGGACTACTCCATGTATTGCGTCCAGCCTTACAGAAATATAGCTGTAAATAAATAAATAAAAGCATTAAGACTGTGCTACTTGATTGAGCTAAAACATTTATTATTGGTTAGTAGCTTTGTGTCTGCAAGGACTAAGTTGAAACAAACAAATCCAAATTAGCAAAGCGTTTAACAGTTTAATTTGCAAAATAATTGGCATGGCAAAAACAACTGAAGAACACATGATAGGACAATTCAGCTTTTCAGGCCAAGGGCTATTGTTGTATTGTTGTGACTGTATTAACTTTGATGTTTAGCTGATTTAAAACCTCCTATTCTACTATTCTACCCTCTGCTGCTGAGGTGTTGTGCCGCCTACATATAGCTTAACACCTTAGTTCCTACAAGAATTTGCCAAATTTTAATATGTGTAGCAAACTAAGCTAAATAGTTGGCATCCAACATGCAGGCAGCTTTCTGCGTGGTAGTGGGTAAGAGACTGACATACTCAAATATCTCTTCTGATGAGTCTGTCAGATGTTGCCAAAACAGTATAGAGGCTGTGGCATGATAATAAAATGAACTGAAATGTATGAAGGTACTAATAAAAGTACTGGCAGTGTCAGAGCTTATCAGGATGGTCTTTAATTTTTAAAGTTAGCCCTTGGCGCAAGTTACCATGCTGGCCTTCCTTATCACAGAGTTTGAACAAATACAAACTAACAAGCCAAGTACTTTACGCATATGTCATTTTATGTAATTTTACCATTTTATTCCTTTTTAAGCAACTTAAACATACCACTCTTTGTTCCAGATACAGTTTGTCAGCTAGTAGTGAAACTCATGCTCCCTTAGCCTCAGCCTTTGCACGGCAGATTAGCTTCAAATTCAGAAAACTTTATTTGTCTCCAGTTGGCAATTAAGACAATTAAGCCCATTGTTTTCCTTTTTGATGATTTTTGTCTTAAAGTGCATAATCTAAAAGGATTTCAAAAATTCTTTTACTTGCCACCATCTCATACTCTGCTATCGAGGTGCTAATAAACAGTTAGCATGCTATTGCTAGGCAGAAGCGAAAATAGCAACATCTCATTAAAGAAATATCATGGCCAAACTAGTTTAGCTAACATTAGTTTAGCGGCTAAACTGCTGTAGCCTGTGTTAGACTAAGCTTTTTAAAGCAACCACTCCTTGGGTCAAATAGTTTGTCAGCTAGAAATCAGCTGAAAATTTTCCACACTCCCTTAGCCTCAGCCCTTGCAATGTAGTTTTTTGTCTTAAAGGACATAATCTAAAATGATTTTAAATCCTTTTAATGAGTAATTTGAGTTTATCCCAAGTGTAGGCTACTGAGCACCACCTCAGACCCTGCTATTAAGGTTCTAATAAACAATAATAAACTTTTATATATATATATAAAAGTTTATTATATATATTAGTATATATATATATTTAAATATATATATATAAAAAAATCCCTCATCAGACATGATCTCTTACGCAACACCCAGTTATCTGATCGGTGAAATGTTCTCTGTGCCTTCCTTATTTCATGGTAAGTGAAGTCATATGACGTTGACTTATCTGGGTGTGATCTAGGAGCCAGTAACTCCTTATCTAATAACCTCATAATGGTCATGACTATCTGCTGATAAAGAAGTGCACGGCGAACTATTCATGTCTGTCTGCAGAAGGAATCATTAAAGGCTTTAAGAAGCTGCTGCCAGATGAATATTGGATATTAGTACTTGGAACTGGAGCCGTAAAAATTATATAAGCAATACTCACCCACTCAGTGTGAAATGTTATGCAAAAGTATTTCTTTTTTGATGGAGGAAGAGTAAAAAGTAAATGTTGTGTATTTATATAGGGCTTTTCTACCTACTGGCACTCAAAGTGCTTTACAGTCACAATGTCATACCCACTTGTTCACACAAGCGCACGCCAGTGTGTTTGGTGTCTTTCTCAGGACACTTTGGCATGTGGTCGATGTCTAGGGACTGAACTGCTAACCCTCTGGTTTGTGAAATACGAGCTCTACCTGTGAGCCACTGCCGCCACACAGAATGTAAACTCTAAACTACTGCTTGTCAGTGATCCATGTGTGTTATTGTGTGCTCGATCATGCATCCAGTACTTGGCCAGATGCTCAGTCACGTAGCAGCGTAAGAAAAGTGATCCACAGCCATCAGTGCAGGTAACTTTATATCCAAGGGGGGTACATTAACTACTGCCTGGGGTGTGCTTCTATATATAGGCCTGCTGTACATTTGGGTTCATGTGCGTAACAGTAAAGCTTTGTTTCACACTTCCGCATGTGTCAGGTTTAGCTGTGAAAGGGTGGAACACCTACTCCGGTTGCTGTAATGGATAGCTTGTAAGTCAGTATTTTTACAGGAGCTGATTACAGTCAATGAAGGCGTCATCTCGGCTCACTTTAATGCAATTCATATTGAACTCTGTCCTCTCGGCCTTATGTGATATCAGAGTTGCATCACATTTTGTTTCAATGTTTTCTTAAACTCTTGAGTGCACCACT
Source organism: Chelon labrosus (assembly GCF_963514085.1). Taxonomy (NCBI): domain Eukaryota; kingdom Metazoa; phylum Chordata; class Actinopteri; order Mugiliformes; family Mugilidae; genus Chelon; species Chelon labrosus. The sequence goes on along the minus strand of NC_140337.1, from coordinate 2,616,448 downwards.
TATAGCTGCACCAATTAGGGGTGAACTACTTAGGATTTTTTGAAATCAACTAATATGTGGTGAAAGTCGAGTCGATATTAACTAGTCGAGGACGTCACGCAGAAAAACACAATAGAAAGTAATGCTTTGCAACAATGAAATCTATATTCTTGACCTGAATACATATTGTAGCGTATCGTCTTTACTAGCATTTAATAGTACTTCACAGTGTGTTGTAAGGTAATATAATGTAGTCGGGATAAAAAAGCGGTATATCTCAGACGCCTTTCCCGTGTATAGCAGCTAAAGGTTTAATAACTTTAGACAATAAATTTCACCAGCAATTTGTTGACGTGCAGCCTTCTTCTCTCTGTTACTGCAGATGAAGTTGTTAATAATTGACTGCTGTTGAGAGGATTTGGACCTTTCCACTGCTAGCGTTAGTGGATGCCTTTTCAGATGAGTGTGCATTGCAGTAGTACATTTGTTGTATTTCAGGACTGACTTACATATTCTGCATGTCACGGCAGAATGGGCTTCATCTTTAGTGAAGTATTTCCACACACTTGATAAACCACTGCTAGTTTGCTGCAATGACCCTCTGGGCTCCTCGCCTGTCTTCTCCGAGGCGTCCGTGGTGTTACTGTCACGTGATTGGCAACTAAGACTTAGTCGCACAGCAGTAAAGTCAACCAGCTGACTAGTACTACAACCCCTGGCACCAGTCAATATATTACTGGTGTCTCTTCAACAACATACAACTCCAACAAACCAAACTGACTAAACACAAGCAGTTAGATTAAATTCAACTTTATTGTCATTGTGCCGAGTACAAAGCTAAGGAAGTACAGTTAGCATCTAAAGGTGCAAAGAAAGTATTATTTACATAAATTGCAGATGTGTACAGAGAAGACAGCACTAGCACTAAGTGGTACTTTGTCCTAGAGTTGGAGAAGTATGTATTATGTAGTGTTAAGTACAGAATGTAGCGGGATAATGGATTGTGAACAAGATATTTACCAAATATGGACAGTATACAGATGGTTGACAGTGGGAGTAATGTCTATAAAGATTATAGTGTACAGAATTAAGTGTGTGCGTTATTGACATTGGAATAGGTTATAGCTAATATACAGATTATGAACAGCATGTAAATTGTTGATAGTAGGAAATAGAGCAGTGGAATTCATTGTATATGTAGTGGTTATGTCAGTAAGTGGTGTGATATAGAGTCCATCAGCGTTACCGCCTCAGGGAAGAAGCTATTCCTGAGCTTGTTGATGCAGGAGTGGAGGCTCCTGCAACGCCTGACTGATGGTAGGAGACTGAACAGTCCATGGTTAGCATGGGATGCATCATCGATAATGCTTCTAACCCTAAACTGTGTAATAAATAAAAGAACAGGTTACTATTTAGGCTAATTAGTTTAAACTGCCAAAGAGACAACAAGCCTTGCTTAATAACTGCTGTTACAACTTTTAACTCTGGTTGAATCTATGTGATTTTATGTGTTTTGGGCCTCATAAGTACATGTAAAACTTAGTTAATACATCTTCTTCATGCTTCTGCTTGTCCTGTGAAGGGTCGCGGGGGGAGGTCCAGAGGCGGGGTACACCCTGGACAGGTCTCCAGTCTATCACAGGGTTAACACAGAGAGACAGAAACCATTCACACTCACACCTATGGCCAATTTAGAATCACCAATGAATCTAGCCAGCATGTCTTTGGATAGCGGGAGGAAGCCGGTGTACCTGGAGAGAACCCACACAGACACAGGGAGAACATGCTAACACAGAAAGGCCTCAGTCTGCCTGGGTTCAAAACCCACCACGCCACTGTACCCTTTGTTAATACAAGTCACGGTTAATAAAGACAAGGTATGAGCAGAACGTAGGCTACAGTCTTTATTTGAAAGTAAAATTACGTGATTTTTTTTCAACTCTATAGATAGAAAGTGTCTCATTATCCTGTCAAAAGTCAGTATTTGTCTATGGTATTCAAAGAACTGAGGTAGAAAAACCACCATATCAGGGAATACTAAAATAAATTCTTTCTGTTGACTGTTACAAGCTGCACTTCTTAAACAAACAGGAATTGATATTCTAGTTCATTTAAACATGCTGGAAACAAAATTAGTGTGCTGACATAGTAAAGCATTTAAAATGTTCTCTTCTCCCTTTAAAAGACCTCATGTTTGTGGTATTGTACATACTTTGAACTGTAGATGGCGACGTTGTCAACATTGTCAACCGTGACATGGATATCCTGGTTCAGCAGTGTGTTACTGTGGGTGTGTGTGTTGTCTGTTCATCATCCATCCTGTTTTGAAGGAGACAGTCAGAGTCAGCACACAGGCAAACATGTAATGCCACCCGTGACCTTTGACCTGGAAATGTATAGCAGCCTTACAGGAAGTTAGATGGATCAAAGATGATGGGGAGAAACCGGAAGAGGAGAAGGAGAATGAGCTGACATGCACACATTGAGCGGTTTGTAAGATATACATGAGATCAGTGGAAAAGGTTAGGCCAGGGTCAAAGGTCAAGATATTTCTACAGTAATAAGCACATTTCTGCTTTATGCAGCGGAAAGGTGGCTGTTCCCAAACCTTATTTTAGGACATTTTCCTCTGGATACACTAGAAAAGATGAGAATGCTGACAGAGATGTCTAAAAACTTATATAAATGGTTTATTGGGTTTACCTGATTATGGTTTAACGCAAGCACATTTTTTTGTTTTTTGCTTCAGTTTAATATTTTTTATTAAGTGATTGAAACTTGAGTCCATGTCCAGAAAAGTAGGTATGTGCTCAAATCCTCAGGATTAATGGAAGTATTTAGGTCTTTAAACAAGAAAAAAAAAGCTGACTCTCAGAGACCAAAAGAGGTAAAACTATGCAAGAGTTTTGCGGGGAAAAATAAATTCTCGTACAGCATGTTTTCTTGCGTTCCAGGCGTCCTGGCCTTAAGTTTGGGAGCCACTGCCCTACATGATGGTTAAACTGTTTCTTTTCAACAGTGCCAGGAATACTTCTTTGGTTTTGTTTTGTTTTACCATAAAACATAAACTCCTTCACGGGTCATTAAAAAGCCCCAAATCCCGAAAAAGAACGAAAGCACCAAGCACATGATGCCGGTATCTTCAAGTAAAATTGGTAACATACATGTCATGGTTTTGTCATGAGAAAGTTTTTCGACAGATTGATAGATTAGTTTATTATTCCCTAAGAGCAACAGTACGGCTGCTCTGCAAAAATGTATAGGCAAAATGTCTTGTCTGCATACTGTACTTTTATGTTAATAATACACTATAGAGTGGACGTGATTAAAAACAATCTAGAGACAGCAGCAGATGATAATAAATAATAGAAAATAATAGAAATTTTAAGTTGATATGATCATGGCACATTTCCACCTGATATGTCTCAAATGTTCTCAACTTTGAGGTGTTGCGATTAAGGCAATAACCAATGGGAGCGACTGATACAGTTGACGGACCTATGATGCAAATATGGTGTTCTCTGGTTACTAGCCCCAAATTCACTGTGTTGTTAATCGGATGAACCCAGATGGAGCAGTGGTATTTTTAATAGAGCTGTGACAGCAAGAAGAGCTAGCTCCGTCCATACTTTAACAATAATTTGATGTTCTGCTTGTATCACTCTGGAACCAGATCCTGGAAGTCCACTAGGGACGAACTACAAAGTCCCTATTTCCTTAATAGATGGATGTTGCTAAACCTTGTATTTAAGCAGGGTTAAGCAACCCTAGTCTAGTCCCAACCCTTAACCTACATGGTGACAAACTTGTGAGTACAACCGTCCATCCCGAGGCACTTGCAGCTTGCTACTGGACAACGTCATGATGTGCAAGTGAGCTCCAAAGCTCTAATTAGCCCATGAGCGAACCACATGTTGACAGGTTTGACGAAGACCTGGAGCATTTATCAATATACATTCAGACCAAGAACAGTCCAAATGCTGATGGGTTTTTGCCCTGCCCATCTTGTTGGCCAACTGGTGAGGACTTGGTACAGCTAGGTATTCCAGAATGCATTTCTTGGGGGTTATCAAGTACGCTACTGTTCCAGTACCAGAATAACCTTCCTGCATCCTCCTGTCCTCCAGAGTCCATACTTCAGAATCGAACTACCAAGTCCGAACTACCAAGTACGCTAGTCTAACATTCGGTTCTTGGTGTTGATAAACCCCATGGTGTAGAGTTCAAGAAGGGAGGAAACCCTGCAAGTGAAGATGAGGAAAAAAGACAATCAGAAAAAAAAGTAGGGAAATGCCTTGGCAACCACAGTCTAGAACGTCCACTAACAACCAACTGTCAGCTACAAAGACATGGCTGACAAGCAAAACGCTTTACATATGGATCAGGTTGGATCATACTATGTAGGGATGCTGAAATGCTAAAAGGAAATCCAAAATCAGAATCATTCTCCTTCTGCAAACAAATGGTGTTTATTTTCTCATATTAGCTCCGGATATTTCTGGAAGCTGTAGATGTGTAGGGAGATCTTAAGCATTTTAGCTACTAAGAGACCAAACACCAGGCTGTCAGGTCAAATTTAAGTATTTCCTTTACTGTTTGTGTTGCTCTCATGTGTTTGTGTTTAGTCTTCCTCCCCCAGTGTTGTGGCTGTGTTATTTCTAATGTCTCCCCCGCGTAGCCACTTTGACGTCTTTATCTCCCCTGTTAGAGTCGACTCTTATTAGACACTTGGAGGTATGAAACCTGAACTCTGTCAGGGTTTACCCGGGAGGTCAGTAGGTCGCAGTGTTATCCATTTCTGCGGCTGTTGTTTTGGGCTGCACAGCTGGAGTGCTGACAGACATTTTCCAGACATGTTTCCACATATCTATACACACACACGAGCAGTTAGGAAGATATCTGAGCTGGAGGCAGACAGGGTCTTGCAGAATTTATCAGTTTATTGAATATTGCAGCAAATTTAGGCACTAATTATTTGAGTTAATCCTATGTCAGTGTCCCAGATTACATTACTCATTTTATGCTGGTGGAAAAAAAACAAGACTGAAATGTTGGTCATGGCTAATATTTGGTCGCAGGGTCAGAATGAATATATGAATTAGTTGATGTAAATTAAAGATTAAACCAATCAATCGTTTTTGTGTCGCCCGAGAAGTAAATTGTTACACAAGACACAATCACTGGGGTATCTTGCGGCATTTATTATAATTAAACATTTTAACAAGAAGCTTAACTAAGTCCGTAATCTGCGTTTCTCTGCAAAGCAATAAAACAAATTTCCAACCAACAGACCCAGTCAGGTACAGAGAAATGACTGTCAGCCAGAGCAGGAGCAAGTTGTTAAATGTACTAGCAGATATAGGTTACACCAGCATAGGGAAAACTTGGTAGTTAGGTATATATCATTTAAGATCGTAAGGAAATGGCTTATGCCACCATGATAGCAAACTGTTACTTATTCAATGTATACTTCAGTTCTGTGTTTTTATATGTTTTAAACCATGGTGTACTAAAACACTTCACTCAGTGGCTAGACTGTAGTGTTGCCAACAGTACCCTTGAAAAACGGAATCGTCCCGTATCTAGAAACAAAAGTACGCGTCCCATATTGAGCTGAAACGATACTTTGTCCCGTATTACCGTGAGAATCAAAAATAGTGTGTAAAATGTCAATGGAATGAAGGAATAACAGGCAGATAACTTTATATGAACATTTACGGTAAACTGACCAATGAGCTGACAGCGGGAATCCCGCCCATCTCATTGGTCGAGGTACTGTCGCTTGCGAAAAAGATACCGGAAGACAACAAAGCAACAACTTCTCCTCACACTTTCTGTTTGCACTTTTCTTATTGCACTATTACAAGAGGAATGTTCTGCTTTCTATTGTTTGATATTAATTTATACAGTTTTAAGTTAAGCAGGACAGGTTTCTGTTTAAGAAAGATTTTTATTTTATTCTGTTAATTTTGTTATTTTGTGTTAAAAAATAAATTGTTGAATAATAATTTGCTTTCGATGTGTTCCTATCACTCAAAAATATGCTTCTAATTCAATTCAGGTTCGAGTCAAATAGTTAAAAAATCGTGAAATCTGGGTGGTGTTACCATCATACTACGAAACACTGCCACCTTCTGACCACATCAGGTACAACATTGTAAATCAACTTAGACTGCGCATCACATTAAAATCAACAACCCAAAACACGCAACATTTAATACAAATGAAAAAACACTGCTGTTGGCTGCTACTTTAAACTATTGAATGGAATACATTGTTTGCTCAAGATGTGAAGTTATATTGTACGTTTATTAAGAATCTACCACACGGCTACATTTATATCAACAAGGGGTCATATGAGTATGTATTGTGAAAGCGGATGTTTACACAGACAGATCTTTGTCACCAGTTCTGCATTTTATTTGGAGCATCTTTGACCTTGATTACGTTTGGTTATTTGACACACACAACTTTTCTGTTTTGTCCGTTCAGCTGCTACTGACTCAACTCTGACTGGCGCATAAACAAAGATAAACTTGGTTTATACTTCCTGAAGTGAACCCATGAACCCTATTTGGGTGCTGGCATTATTCTGTTATTAAATAGAGAATTTAAAAAAGAAATGCTTGGAGAACTATCTTTGGACCGGTCACAGTTGTCGTGGTCTACATCACTGCGTCGTGTGCTTACATTTCTGAGGAGGTGCGCGTCAAGCTACAGCACAGAGCCTACACAGAAGCATGACTTTTAGGAAGCTAAAGAGAAATATGACATAATCAGAAATGTGACATAATGCTAATGTTGCTGGATGTCTGCTGAAGGTGTACATATCCAACGGCTGCTAACAGAAGTGTTGAAGTTACTGTCCAGAGCTTGAGGTCTTTTCCCCTTCTGATGTAATTTGAGGGCTGACAAAATATAAATGGAGTCAGGAGGTCAGATCTGAGGTCAAGCGTCTTTCTAAACAAACTGAAATGTCTCAACAGTAAATCAGTGACTGTTGTTTCTTCCTCCTGCTCCCTCTCTCTCTCTGCTCTCAGGTCTGTCCTTTTTATAGAGCTGTTATCCTGTCCTTTTAATCCTCCTCTTCCTCCCCCCTCCTGCTCAGCCTCTCCCTCCCTCCTTCACCTCTTGTTTTCTTTTTGCTTCTTCCCTCTTTCATTCTCTTCCTTTATTCTCTCCCTCTCAAGCTCCCTTCCTCAAGTCGCACCCCCCACCCTCTTCCACCTCGCCTCCCTTTGCCACCTCCATCTGCTTCTCTCCCACATTCTTCTTCCATTTACCTCATACTTTCCTTTTTTCTTTTGTGCTCCTTTTGCCCTCTCCCACTTTTCACATCACTTTGAACTTCTCTTTCCTTCTTTTCACAAAAGACACCCTTCTTGTCCAAGAAACAATCACTCCTACGTTCATGCTCTACTTCCTTTCCCTTCCATCTGCAGCAGCTCTTTTTGTTTCCTCTACTCTCCCTCACCGCTTCCTATTTTCCTCCCTCTTTCCCCCTGAAGCTACACTTCTTTTCTCACGGATCCATCCCTCCATCCTTTCTTTCCAATTCCCTACTTTTTTCCCTACTCTTTGCTTCCTCCTTTTTTTTCCCACGTCCACCTTTCTTCCTCCACTCTTCCCTGCTGTCTCCCTCCTTCCTGTTCCCTCCTCTATCCAACTTCCTCTCCCTCCCTCCCTCCCTCCCTACTTTCTCTCCTCCCCTCTCTCTTGTGTTTACGTTGTCAGCTTCTGCAAGTCAGTATGCACCACCAGTTCTCCTCCTCCTCTTAATCTAACTCACTTCTCAGCTCTCCCCAGTCCTCCCCCTTGCTCTCTCTGTCTCTACACTCTGTCTTTACCTCCCACCCGCAGTCTGCAGTCCTTATTCAGCTCAGAGTTGAGATGCGTTTGTTTGACTGACCAAAGTCTGGATAGCGGAGGCTCAGAAACCTGCAGGACACACTGAGAGGGATTTTAATTGAAACAAAGTGACGCCCCGATACAGGTACAGACTCTGTGTATGTGTGTGGTCTCTCAGATCTTTCCAGTTGCTGTTGCATCCTTGTCAGAAAGTTGCTGCATGAGGGATTTAACTCAGATTTATTTTCCCATTAAGGCATTTTGAATCACAACCTTTTACTAACAGAAGTTCTCAAGTTTTATTGCTCAGTAAGCGGCCCAGCATTTCCCATAAAAGTCTTATCTTACGCCTAAAATAGAATGTTTGTTTTTTTCTGTTTCCGAAATGTTTCCATGGGAGCTGAAATTGGGCAACAACATTAATTCATTCATTTAAAGAACAAGATTACCTCATTAATTCCTCTTATTTAGGTCAAGCTTTAGTTATTTAGAGAGACAGTTTAGAGAGGAGTGAACATATAAGTCACTTTTCCACCAGTAGGTACACAAGAGAAAACAAATGCATTCTAATATAACAGCCCTTTTTTAAATCCTCAGTACTGTTTATGCAAATTAGTGTTAGATAGAATACTTGGATTAGAATCTCTGATTCATTAATACATAACGTCTAGCTTTGGTGTATGATGTTGAACAGTGTTAAATTCTGTAACCAAAGCTGTCAAACATGTAGTGAAGATGGAGTAGAAACACACTTGGTTGCCAAAACATTAGGTACACCAGTAAATGCATTCTAATATAACAGTCCTGCTCTCGATCCTCCTTCGTGACCTTTCAGTTTATGTTGAAACAGTGTGAGATAGGTAGTAATTCAACTGGATGATCGTGCTGGAGGATGTAAACTGGACTGAAGTGGTCCTGTTATGTGGCCCAGCCCACTGACTACAATGGGGTCGCCAAAATAATAGGAACATTTGTTGCTACAACACGGTATAAAGGAAAACACAGCTCCCTTAGCTATTTTAAACAAATACCAAATGCCATACCCGGCATGAAGCCATGATTAGGTGCAGGACTGTTGCTGTTGCAAACAAATGCATGTTGTAGAATGCATTTGTTTGCACTAGTGTATCTAATGAAATGGCAAGAGAGTGTAGATTAGAAAAAAGGTGGAAGGAAATTTGGAAACAACCAAGAAAGTCTGAAAGGAACGTACATATATCGTGGTACGACACAATACAACTCAAAAGCACTACACAAGCAATCAACAACTCTCTCGGTTATCTGAAACATATGCTGAACACCACAACGTTCATACAAACAAGATTTAATGCAGAACTTTTATATTGGAATGTCTTCACCAGTGTACCTAATGAAGTGGTAGATTAGATGAAGAAAAACTAAAATAACCATTTAATTTGCTTTCCGTCTTCTTGGAAGACATAACAAACTAATGCCCTCACATGTAAAACTCTCATTCTCTGAGAAATGAGTATAAGTCAGTGTAAGGACCTCTGAAGTGATATAAACACGACTCTGTGTTTGTGTATGTGTGTGGTAATATGCCAGTTTAGTCGGGAGTGACACAATCAGGCTGCTGTTCCAACGCACAACCTGTTTTTATGTCTTTACCAGTGCCAAGGGGCCTATTACCGCTGCCCGTCTGTTTACCTAGTGTGTGTCTCCGTGTGTGCGTGCTCCTCTTTGTCAGTACCTTTGCATACTAATGTGTTTGTGTCCTGGTGAGACGAGTTGCCGTTCCTTATTAATTCCAGAAAAGAAAAAAAACAAACAAAACAAACAAAAAAAACAGACGAGGAGCTGAATAATGTGAAGATAATGTTCCCTCATTAGAAACAATCCAGGCACAAAGTAGGAATTATTTATGTATCTTGTGAAATACTGAGAAGGAAGTACATGTTTTTTCAGAGAAACTTTGTTTTTTTTTAAATACTGCAAGCTGAAATCAGCTGAAATCATGAGTCGCTTAGGGCGAAAAAGACTCATGTTAGTGGCTTATATTTAGCACCATGTAAACTCATTGTCCGTCACCAGTGAGGCAGCAGAGCCATTAGAGCAGGCAGCAGTAAAAACTGTTTCAAACAATCGTAGTCCCCTCGCTGACCCCTTTGAACTGCTCTGGGAACCCCTGGGTCCTTATTCCTTTATCAGTTCATTGAGTTTTTACTTAAAAGGTACTGTATTTATGTATGTACACACCACACAGTAAATTCGGTTAAAAAAAAAAAAAAAAAAAAAAAAAACTATTCAAATTGTCTCAAGAAAAACCTGAACACCTGTGTTCTCTACTCCAGAAATGTTCTGGTCATCCAGTGCTATAAACTCCCTAACCCTCACTGGAATATTTTTACCCTTGACGCCGTCTCCAGGAAACTTTTCTCTTCTTTTAAATGCAGTGTTTAGTGTGTTGTTACGGTGAAGCCTTTGCCCAAGTGTAATTTATTTTTGTAGGTGATGAATCAAGTTGGTACTATCTCCAACTACCACCTCACCAAACATCCACAATGCACAATTTTCCAACTTCTGTCTGACTGACTCAATAGTGGTTCAGTTACAGACGAGTTATCATAAGCAGGTTGGCTATTTAGGTAGGAATGGATAACTAGAGGCCATGAAGACACACATGCGTAGTATGGTGCTCCACGTTTCGCTTCTATTACCACATTATCAACAATTAATTGCTGTCAATTGTTTGTCCTCTAAAGATATTTCACTGTCAGTGCCCTTTCCAACAGATGTGATAGTGGACTCTAAACAGCTCACCTCTCAGACGGCAGCCATACTGGTTGTAAACAAATTCAGTTCTGTCCATCGCCACATAAATCCTGCCCAAATGAATTGACTGGTCCAGCAGATCTAGATATATATGTATAGAGAGAGATACTTTATTTATACCATGGGATAAATGATCAGCTCCCAACAGAGAGAAAAGCTTTTCTCCACATAAAATTTATAGGTGAGGAAGTTGGTCTTGCTTCCAGGCCAATTTGCGCCAATCTGAAGCATAAATATGCATTAAGGCATCATTATAACTAAAATATATTAGATTTAGATTCCAGGACTTCATTAAAAGACTGGCCCAAGGTTTGTTTGAATTTAAAATCTGACAGATAATAGATTTCAGTTTCCCCTTTGTTTATATCATCCTACATCAGACCCAGCCTTATTCTTTTTTATTGCGCAACAGATCCAGTCCCGACAAACGAAAAAGAAAAAAAACTGTTTTATTATGATAATATCAAGGGCAACAATTAAGATCTTCCAATGACTCGTGAAAACCACACTACCATATGGCCTCTGCTAATGAATGAGAATGAGAGGCGGCATTCATCTCTGCATCATTAGCACCGTTTGGCCAAGGCGCGGGGGTCAGGATGAAAGGCTGGGGTTAATGATGAACAGCACACGATGAGGACCACCTATGGCAGAAATTAACATACGCAATCACATGAGCAGCAGCAGCAGCTTCACGGAGAGGTAAGGAGAGAGAGATGTTTAAAAAAAAAAAGACAAAAAACAGAGTGGTCTGGTGTGTAGAAGAAAAGAAAGACATCTGTTAGCTATCAGACTGTGTTTCTTTTACTTTATCACCTCATCAGACAGGGGGTACAACAACACACAATGATTATCTGCACAGATTTCTTTTCTGCAAGTAACAGGCTTTATTTTAACACTAACCCAAAAAAATGCACTCAGTTTAAGCAGGTACTTCTTTGTACAGCGTTGTGCTTTGTTGCACTTACACGATCTGCTTCTTTAAACATTATCATAGTTATAGCACAAATTAATGTGCATTCCTGATCTGTCACCAGAATCGTCCCTTCTTCTTTCGTATCTCATCTCATTTGGGTCTCAGAAAAAAAGAGTGAAATCACAAATGATTTGGTGAGCATCTGGAAAAAATCACATGTTTTTGCACAGTGCTCTGTGTTTCAGTGAAGTGTAGTTTTGGGTCTTTGTACTCCCCTTACCACTATCTTCCTGTGTGGTTTGGCTGTCATGTGGCAGGAATTGTTTCTAGTTCCTGGTATTGACGACAGCTCACAATTGGACATAAAACCTCAAAGAGGAAGCTAAGTCCTGACTCAATTACTGAAATCAACTATTTTTGGATCTTTTTCAGCTGATAGTCGCAGTGAGATGCAACCTGAGTTTGGGAAACGTGGCTCAGTGCGGTTGAAATTGAATATTACACCATACTGGGGACAGTCGGATTCGGTGTGGTTATCGTCTTGATGTACTGGAGAGTTACTGTGTATTAAATTAAAATTTTCTGAGTTTTGCTTTAATATTTTAACCACAAAATCTAAACAGGACCAGACACGGGATGTTGTCCTCACAATACCTTAACATAGCCACTGTCACCACAAGTGGAAATAACAGGATCTAATGTAAATGTTTGAATGCAGACTTGCTGGAATAATGCGATTCAATTTTATTTACATAGCGTCAATAAGAATATAAATTGTCTCAAGAATGCTTTACAAAATTCAGTCTGAAACCCGGCCTGAAACCCGGATCACATAGCATTAGGTCACTAACTATTCCTACCAATACCTAATATTAGCATATATGATCTACCTGCGATAAATTAAAAATTTTTGGTCAAAATGCAAATGTGTTAATGCTTTAATATAGACAATACCTGAGCAAAATGCAAGTACGAGCAAAATTTTCATCATGATCAACCTGCAGGGATGAAAAATAAAGCTAAGTCAGAAGTGCCAAAACTCCTCAAATGATCTCTGGAGACTGGCTCCAAGAGTCAGTCCTCACAAATCTAATGTCAAAATGTCCAACATTTAAGCAAAAATAAACATGTCTACAGCCTGGTATAAAACAGTTTTGATCGCTATTGATATTTTTTCCCCCTGACAGCTATTTTATAACTGACCTGTTAAATCATATCAAGCCCTGAAGCTATGCATGAATAAGGGCGTGACTGCTTTGAGTGACAGATGGGTGTCTTCACAAGTTGCTAGCTGTCTGTTTAGGTGTCACCCATCCCCACCTTAGATTCACTCATGCTCCACCTCTTTGACTATTTTTGAATTAACTGGGAGATCGATCGGCCACTGCCATCTATACAGATGATTGTGATAACCAATATACAGATTTCTCTTTTTGTGCGCTAAATGTTCTTACTTGACTCAGATAAACTGGGAAAAACATCACTTTTGTTTGTTAAAGCATATTTTCGGCTGACTAAATTGTATAATTGTATATCAAGTTTGAGGCACATGTGGTGAACATTCAGACATCTGTCACAGCGAGACAGAAAATACACAAGCTAATGTGTAGGTTTCCAGACAGACCTAAATGTCAGTTGGGATTTCACACAGAAAACCAACATTTAAATGGTATTGCTTTCCACTGAACAATGTTGCTCCGTTGCTCTGAAACAATGTGTATTACCCTTTTTTGGAAAACATGACTGAGGCCTTAGCTGTCTCCATAACCTCATCTGGTTCCATGGCAATCTGTATGTGTTTAGCATTAAGGTCAAAGTCATTTTCTCCAATCACGCTGTGCCGTGTGGGCTGTGGCTAGCGCGGCTGTAGACATGAGACAGTCACCCCCATGTGATGGTATACATCCGTGTCCGCATAGTGCACAGCAGTCAGCAGAGGCTAATTGTTCACAATAGAGTGACTATATGAAGGCACGGACAACCCCACATGTGGTTTGTCATCTAGCATTTGATCCCTGGTCATGGGTTGATGTCCTGGACTCGATCCCTGGTCATGGGTTGATGTCCTAGATTCGATCCCTGGTCCTGGGATGCTGTCCTGGATTCGATCCCTAGTCCGAGAATGCTGTCCTGGATTCGATCCCTAGTCCGAGGATCCTGTCCTGGATTCGATCCCTAGTCCCAGGATCCTGTCCTGGATTCGGTCCCTAGTCCGAGGATGCTATCCTGGAATCAATTTTCCCTCTTCCTTAGCAACCATTGCCATATAATTTTCTGATAGGCTGATGTGATGCATTTTTCCACCAATAGGAAAGAGGGTGTTTTGTGTTTTTTTGCCTTTTTTTTGTTGTTGTTTTTGTTTTCTGAAGCCGGCTACCGCTCTCCGCTTGATAGCGTTTTCTTTTTCGCCATTTTGTCCTGCACTAAACGTGCACCAAACATGATGACAATATACAGGAAAAAGAATGCCGTAAATTATTTTTAATGAGTCTAGTTTTACTTGGCCTATCAACACAATTTAAAAACGGGTATATAGTTTGAAGTTAGCACTTTCTACCCAAGTTGAAACGGAGAACGGAGTGTGACTGCGTCTTGCTGCTATATCGTGTTAAACTGGTCATGTGATTTGGATGGTGCGTCCGTTGACTCTGTCTTAGGAGTAAAAAAGTGAATTCATAAAGCTCTTAGCCCACGTCAACAACTATTATAGAACTGATGTTAAGCTTGGTACCAATTTTGATGCTTAAACTCTCACAAGTTGATCCTCTGACGTTTCTCCCTACACACATATCAGGAGATTGAGAAGGTGTCAATCTGACAGCTGTGGTGAGTGCTGCTACGTCCAAAATACCGTCAATCTTTTTTCTTTCAAACCTTCTCATCTAGTGACGAGAAAGCAGGGGGTCTACATGGGGTTCTTGTCATGTCTCCGAGGTCTGTGGGTTGTTAACAAAGAGACATCACCCGTCTAAACTTCCCACGAGGTTTCATTTAAACCACACGCCACAAATATTTGAGGCACAAAGATGTAAAATGATCCAGTATTCAAAGGATTTTTTTTTATATCGATGTGTTTTTTACGTAAGTGAATAATCTGTTACAACCAGCATGTGAGCCCATGTGAGATTCATGACGCCAGCTTTGATCTGTGGATTTATTGCTTGATAATTTCATATTCTTTTGTGCACAATTCCTCCTTCCGGTGTGTTTATATACCAGGCCCTTCCTTGCACAGTCCACAACACACATGTATCAAACACACATTTTTGCTGATAGGGTGACTGCGTCACAGACCTCGGATCTGGAGTGAGCTTGTCTAGTTCTTGTAAACCTGTGGCCACTCCATCCCTCCATCAAACCCCTAATCCCTTACTCTTCCAAGCAACAAATTCCGGCCTCTGTCTACCTGTTGTTCAAAGAGGTGCTAGTAGAAACCAAAACGTGAATATATCAGAAAAATAAATGTCCAGCTCTGATTTTTAAGATTGAAATATAATGTTTACCACTGTGTTCACTGTAGAAAGCCAGTGTCTCAAACTGCAGATGGAACTTTGGACAGCAACAATGGTTGATTTGTCAGGCAGCAACTTAGTCAGTGGTTAATGGATTTCACGCAACTCCCCAGAGCCCTCAAGTAAACAATGGAAGATGACAGTATATAGTGAGTAAACAGTAATACTGTTACAGTGTATTCCTTTTATGACTTTGTGCGAGAAATTACACAGTTGAACTTAGCTCAGCTTCCTTATAGGGGTACCAGCAATTCAATGTTGCGCTTCCAAAGCTGGGGGAATTAAATAAGGGAAAGATGAGGATGACTTTAAATGACACTGAAGTTGATTTATCCTGACTTATAATCACAAGTGTGGGCCAAGCTCCAAAATCACTGGCACCTTCCTGTAAATTGTTTGATGTGTGGAAAGCTTCCATCGAGCCATGACTGTACTAAATTCCATCTCCTAAGTAGCTTTACGTGAATCCGAAGGCTGAGCGGACACTCCAGAGGTCATCAAAATGTCAAATCAAACATCTTACAAAGCTTACAAACGTTGGAGGAACAATTCATAGACGTCATTAATGACATTGACTATGTACATACGTCAATTTGCGTAGAATATGTCGACGCATCACAATGTTTACTAAAAAAAGCCCTTACCCAAATGTCAAAAGCAAAGATCCAGATACTTTTATCCAGTAGAGAGCAGTAATACGATCAGTAACTCAAAACTGCCAAAACCCTGAAAGAAGAAGACGAGTGGCTGCACACTTACTAAAACTGAAACTACTCCCAACTATAGCTGAACTACTGACTATTGGACTATTCCAGTGAATTTATTCTGATGGTTGGTTGGTGGTTAGAGCCTGGCTTTAAGCAGTGATGGACAGAAGAGTAACAGTGACGTAGCCATGCACGTCATCTGAGCGCCATGGACACCGATTTGTTCACAACAAAATCCATGTTGTGGAAGTGAGCTTTTTAGATTTCGCCATCACAGAATCAACGGCTAACAGTGACTAAGGTATTTTTCAGGAATGCCTTAATACTTGGTTGCTCTGATTGGTTGTAGGACCACCCATTTGCGTGCAGAGGTATTTTTGTCCTCTGTAGCGGTTGAGACATGCCGCAAAACAAAATCTAAACGGCGTATCTCATAAAGCCAAGCTACAATCATAGTTCATAGACTTCTGATTACAAGACTTGCATCTCCAGCTACGGCCAATGGTTGATGCAACGTCTTCATGTAAAAAACTTCTGAAACATCCTGGTGGAGGACAGAATGAAAAATCTGGATGCAATCGTTTTCAACCTTTGATTAATAAAAATGGTCATACTACCCTATTATTTTTGTTAGTGGCTCTTTATTGCCTGGTAAACACTCCCACAAACTTTCTATTATTAATTCGGACCCTCCTGGGCCAACAAAAAAAAAGTGATTTTCTAGACAAAGCTCCTCCAAAGCCATAAAACAATTAAACGTCTGGTTCATTCTTGGAGTTTCCCTTTCAAAAGATTGTGTCTAAAGCGAGAGAGAGACAGACTTAAATTAACTTTCATTGTTCAGTGAAGTCAAGGTCAACAGACAAAACATGCATCACAATAGGTGTTTGCAAAGGTATGGGTAACGATAAAAATAAACTAATGAAGAAGACGTCAGAACTGCTTCTTACAGAAAGTAATAAGATAGATGCTTTATTAGATAAATAGATGCTTTAATATTCCCAAACTGGGAAATTTCACTTATAACAAGAAATGAAACCAATATCTGGCTTTGTTATATCATCTGAGAAAAAGAAGGAACTTTTAGTGGTTTTGTGTTGTTGTGGAAAAACTGGTCATACACAAGAGATGTTTCCTTGTTTTAAAGGTTTTATTACAGATTGCAATCTGGAGAGACACTTTGAACAGGTTCAAGTATGGACCTCTGCATCTCTGCCTCCTTCCTGCATGCTACCTATATACCTCTCCCCTCGCTTGCAGACTGAGGAAGTGCGCCTCCAGACCCAGAGCAGGTGTTGCCGCTGGCTAAGGATGTCGCACCCCCGCGTGCTCTTCTAAGAAGTCAGAGAGCGTGTCTTATGCGAGGAAAGAGACATTTAACAGCACAGCATATTACATTTTGCATAATAAGCATAAACCAAAAATACTTTAGTTTGTTCTTGACATACACACACTACAGGTTACTAAATCACATTTGCATAAAGGGTACATCTGTAAGTTATATCATGGATACATTTATTTTCCCATTACAGTGTCCTCCTGGAATCTTGTTAAATGTGAAAGATAAAATGATGGGACAGAGTTGAGAGGTTGTGAGTCACTGTTAGGATCTAAACTTTCTAGGTTTTGTTCTTTTGAGGGTTTTTTGCCTTCGAGAACTTGATGGTTGGTTGATAATGTTCACTGATTGCAGCCAATAGAGAATTCCATTCTGTCTTTTGGTTAAATTATCATAGAGGCTAACATTTCTTGATAAAAGAACAACTGGTGATTGCGATAATTTGAATCCTCAGTAATGTTTAAAATTGTCTCCTCTCGGCAGGGGGACCACACGTGGGCGACCATGTTGGGACAGAGCGTGCGGCTGCAACCTGTTCCTATCCAGAGCTTGTCGGAGTTGGAGCGAGCCAGGTTACAGGAAGTCGCCTTGTACCACTTGGAGGAGCGGGACCTGGAATTCAAGATCAGCATCCCCAGAGGTGCGAGGATGACAATGCTGATGTTTTTGAAGACTGTACTAGTGATGTACTGTGGATGGCTGGGGCTCAGTAGGTAGAGCAGGGGGTCCACAAACCAGAGGTTTAGCACTACAATCCCCGGTACATGAATCACATGTCGAGGTGTCCTTGAGCAAGACACAGTGGTGATCCTAGTGCTTAGCATTGGTCTGTGCGTGTGTAAACCAATAGGTAGATGTGTCACTGGGACCTTAAAGTGCTTTGAGCACCAATCACCACATAAATCCAAGACAATTTTCCATATGCGGAAGCATAATTTCCATTTTTCAAAACTTAGTAAACTTAAAGGAACAGTATGTAAGAAATGTATTTCAATTAATCATAAAATGGCCCTGATATGTCACTAGACATGAAGAAATCATGTTCATTTCAAATACTTATATCACTGACAACAGTGGTCCGGCCAGGATATTGTCATTTAAAAGTGAAAGTTGCAGCCCTCAACTGATGTTATTGTTGTCATGTTGTGTTTTGGTCTGAGGCGCCACCCTCCACTTATCTACTAATCACGAAGTCAGTAGAGTTTCGTCATCCGGGTTGCCAGCTCTGCTCTAGTTACCGCAGCTGCATCTACGAACGTGTCGGATAAAACATGTATAACGTTACGAAACCTCGTTATGAATCCGAAATACGTCGTGACAAAGTCCGAAATAAAACAAGGATTTGTGTAGGAGATGCCTTTGAAAGATGGAGACGGCTGAAAACGGAGAAGAATTTGAAGACAGACGCCAACGCTGCTAATTTTCTCCTGGCTAACTTACTTGTACATAATGTAAATGGACATTTCAAATATTCACGACAGTCGAACAAAGTTATGCATGTTCGTGCAAAGTAACGTTACGTTAGCGCATACAGAGGAGGTGGGTCATCGAATTTAAATGGTAAGGAATTGTTTGGGAAATAAAAACGGCGAGTCGTCATTGCTAACATTAGCAATGCATTATGAGCCCGTTTCTCTGTCATTATGCTGAAACGCCGAGGAAAACAACATTAGCACGTCGATTATGGCAATGTGAAACGTAATTGAGACGTATTGAGTAGCCTAACGTTACCTCGGTAACCTGGCAACCTCGAGTCAGGGGGGAGTTTGGAGGGGATACACCGTTCTACAGTATTTTGAAAGTGATTGCAGTACCAGTTTTGGCCAGTTTTGGCCACAATCTTACATACTGTTCCTTTAACTAACTCATTCCTACTTTCCTTAATTTAAATGCTCAAACATCCGAGATTTAAAGCAACACTTAGCTTTCTTTTTTTTGAGAGTTAGATTGGAAAGTTAATGCCACTTTCATATGTATACATCAATATGATGGTAGTGAAGGGAGTTGGAGGTTCCCAGTAGCCTAAGGCTGTCAATAAGCTTAGTATAAATACTGGAAAGAAGTAAAAACAGCAAAAACCTGATCTTTCCAAATGGATAATGGATAATGACTGTGACTATGTCATGTCTCTTGTATTGCCTCTTTACAATGTACTTTCTTGTGTTGGTCATGGGGAGGAGTGAGTCTAGAGGTCAGAAAAGCAAGCTCATGATGACATGATCAGTCTGGCGCCAGTTAAGACCATCTGATGGGGTGCACCACACTCCCTTACAAACGTAGGTTGAACTGCCCTCGAGCGAGGACGGCCCTGCAGAGCTCTGTGGGTGAATCTGAGGAGTGAGTGTTAGGCAGGAAGACCTTCTGGATAAGACTCACTCAACTCTGCCTTTTGGTCAAAGAAAACATTCATGTGTATGAAATCCAGAGTGTGATTAATGATAAGAAAGGGTCAAAGGGTGCAACACGATTTGTTTGCTCATCTCACTTGATATCTCAAATGCCACTGGTAAGATTCAGCCATTTTTCAATTTGGTGTGATAACATGAGGCTAGTGGTTTTGTTTTTATTTCTCAGTTCAGACCTGATATTTGAACTTTTCCTCTCTTTGCTGTTAGGTTTTCCTTATTTTTGAACAAAGACGCAGTATTAATGTCACACTTATAATTTTAGATTATTTTACACCGTATATAAATACAGATGTAGCCAAATGTAATATCATGTTTGCATTTGCATTACGCCTTAGAGTTAGAGCTTATGGTTGGCAGCATCTTTTCCTCCTTAGCCAGGACCTTCAAAGTAAGAACTACCTTGGACCAAAATTGACTCTTTGTAATTGTAGGGAAGGGAGTTGTTGAAGGGATCTTGTTTGTGGTTGCAGTAGTTGTTGTTCGATTTCCAAACAGTTGCTCTAAAATTTGTATCTGTCCACCTCTAAATCCAGGCCAACTTTACGTTTGCCTGAATTTCTGTCTCAGTTTGATATAATTAAGTGAACCCCAGCATCATATCATCAACTAACTTTTAGCTCAGCCAATCTATCTTGCAATCAGTTGTCTTTGTACCTACGGGATGATATGCTCACTTTGACACTAAACTTTTTGGTTCCAGAAGTTTATCCATGCTCGCCTAAAGTTTAGTTGACTTTTTTGAGTTGGATTGGTTACTTCTTGTGACACTTTGCCATTTGATTCCCTCATAATCACTCTCAGATTAGCTTTCATAGAGCTCAATCTAAGGCGACCTTCTTCTGAATTTCTGTCTAAGTCAATCAAGACATGTTTACTGATTAATTCTAACTAGTTAGTGCGCAATGTGACCTTTGCTTGAAGAATAACCTGTCAAAGACCTTTAAATTTCATATTATGCCTGCTCTGATGGCAACCCATAAAATCATTCAGTCTTTGAAGACATGAATTTGGCATACTTGTCTACAAGACAAGGAGTTATGTAGAAAATCAACATGCTCTTCTTAAAGAACAAGGTCATTTTTTTTTTCACAAGAATGTCAAACCCTAATCTTCGATTAACCTCTGATAACATTGGGAAATACCTCAACCCTTTTCCTCCACTGTTGTTTACTTGGACAAGCATTCCTCTCCTTGGTGCTGGACTATTCTCCGCATAAAATATTGTTCATGCTCAAACTTTTTATCCATCTTAACTCTGAAGTACTAAATCCAGCCAATGAGGTGTGATAGTTTCACTAATAAACCGTAAATTTCACTTTCACACACCTCGTGAATGCAGACTGGGAGGTTTTCTCCTGTGTTCACTGAGGTCAGGAGGATCATAGAGGATGAGGCTAAGAAACAAACGCAGTTGATTGTTAAAGCCGTTTGTTTGGACGTAGTCTCCAGCTTTTTCTCCTATGAGACCAGTTGGTATGTAAGCTTCTTTTCTCAGACCAAATGCTCTCTCCCATACTGTTGTTCTCTCAAAGGGTTGTTAACCCTTGACCTGCTCAACTTTGGGGCCCAGTGCACTTGGTTTCCAACTGTTGAGCTCAATTATATGTCCTTAGTCTTTGGGGTTTTTAATTCCCCTAAGGACAGAAACATCTAAAATGGGATACAACACTTCTGAAGCTTTTCTCTATGCATGTACTAAAGGGCGCCTAAACCTAAACTTGCCCAGACCTGTGTGGACCAATGAGATATTGTTCCACAGATTGTTTTAGCTTATTCCAGCTTTGACTGGCTCTCTTTTTAATCAAATCAAATCAAATCAAAATTTATTTATATTGCACTTTTCATGCCTTTTAAAAGCAACACAAAGCAAAAACAGAACAAAAAATCGAACCCTCCCACCCCCATAAAAACACAGAGACACGAGACACAAACACCCCCCCCCCCCCCCCCCCCCCCCCAACACACACGCACACACACACACACACACACACACACACACAGACATGTCCCACACACCCCACCCACACACCCACAAGAGACATGGCCGGGCACCAAGACCTGGCGCAAGGAGACCCCTTCACGCCTAGTGTCGCGAATTCGTGAAACACTGTTTCCACTCAGACTGCAGCCGAAATAACGCATGTAATACTCCAATGTCAGTTTGTGCACTTTCAAAAAATTCCTAGGAACCTTTTGCAAGCACTAGTTTCTCCTAGGACCGGTCGGAGTGGTAAGCAAAAACACAAATAATTAATTTCTTTATATAATTGAAAAATCAATTCAACCGTGAAGGGGTTAATTACGTCATTCCGCTCTGCAATGGTTTAGTGAGACAGCACTGGAGTTTTTGACCCCTAGCAGCACAAGACTAACAACTAAAAGTTTAAGTTCATAATTAATTGGCGTGTTTTTGGAGTAGGGAAGCTGTGATTAATTCCAATTTAGGTTTTTGATTTGAGCTAAAATGAACTGAGCAAAGATTCATAATATATGAATGTATACCATGCCAGAATCAGACATACACCACACATTGGGTTAGGACTTAATTTCGGTGTCTGTAGATGTGTAACATGGGGTAAATACTTGGCTAGGACCCCTTGTGGGCGTACAGTGCAGCTCTGATATGTTGATGTTTGGTCAAGTCCTATTTTAGATGTCTGTGGACAAAGAAAGCAATGTTAGAATATTCATCCAGGACCTACGTTGGGATGTTAAGATACCCAAACCAGATTCAAAATTTTTGGATGTTTGTCTAGGACCTCTTTTGTTTGTCCACCAAAGTCCAAAATAGTTTAGAATGTCTGGACTTAGAGGTCTACAAATACCTACTACTATATGCTCACAGCTAGATATGCCCATTTTTTGTGGTCTTGTGGTGTCAAAAATAAGTGAAGGAAATCAGTTAAAGATGATTCTGGCTACCAGACGATGCCTTCTGTTGAATGCCTGCGTTCGTTTTTTGGCACATGTTTTCTTGATTTACCAACTGGGATATTGTGTAGCAGATTTTCTGTTTCAGTAAATACTTGCATAGTTAATACTATAGCTTCTTAAATGTCGAATTTCAGATTTGATTTAAGATGAGCACCTCAAGGGAATAAATATAAGTTAAAGGCAATATTCCCTTCAGTAATCCGAAGTGGGTTTGTGCGTCTTTGTTTTTATTCCTTTATGGCACATCCTGTGAGACTTGACTCATTCCTGCTCTCCTCACTTTCGGGAAATTGCCTTTCCCTCGCCTTTATTTTCCCCTATTCTTCTTTCTTCTTCTTTTTTATCTTTAAAGATTAAAGCATGTTCTTTTCCCATCAGGTCAAGGTTTAATCAAACAGTAAAATTCATGGAAAAGATGAGTGCAACCCTTTACAGTCACTGCCATGCGAATTTACGTTGAGACGTCATGATCTCTGAAGATTTTCTCAACAATAATGTTTGTTTAAACCGTGGCAAAACGGACTTCCTCAATATCTCATATATTCCAGATGAAACCATCTGGGCAGTGTGGAATTCCGTGATTCTCCAATTACCTTGAATTTTAGGGGCTAGTAAACAACCAACTTCACTGAACAAAACAATTCTCAAAAGCCTCGTAAATCTGGTCGGACAGGGAGGATGTGCAGCTCATAAACAACACACACACACACTCATTACTTCCTTGGTTCCAGTAAAAGTGAAGAGTTTGGGTGACGAGCAGCGTGTTAGGACTAATAAATCGTATTTTTTTCCAGAACCAAAGCAATAATATGAAACACAGGCATGTAGACTGTGATTTTTGTGTTAGATAACTCTATAAAGTGCCGTTATTAACACACTTGTTCCACAGCCTATACAGTTTTTTGCGTGTATTATTTTTTTAACAGTGAACAATCACATTCATCTATGTCCCATGTTGTACTATATGTGCAGACTATTAGCTCAGAGGTTCCTTCCTTCCCCCACTAAAGAAACATACTGTACAGTGAATACCTGCCGTGGTGGCAGTGGAAGATTATGTTCTCTTTGTTGTACTTTGAGACTCCTGAGTGGTGGAAAAAAGCAGAACATTTCGAAATATACCAGTAGTTTTTTTTTTATATTTTTCTCATATGGAACAGAAAATGAATGTTTGGTTTGATTCAGCTCGAAGATGCTTTAGATCTGTGTGAAGAAATGGTGCTCCTCAAACAACAATACAAGAATCTGGTATTCCCATCATGTCTTCTGTATTGTTCTTAACATCAGCCATCAACATTTTTCTTAATGAGTCACCTCTTAATTTCCATGAGTGGATGGTAGTGCTATCATTTGGATTTTTTTTGAGTTATTTTAAAAGTGTGGCCAACAGAGATGGGGGTATCGCAGTAAATGGGAACTCTTGCAGTCACATTTGTCATTTATTGTGTTATATCATGGAACTGTGTTATGAATTGCACATTCAGGCACATTCCACACAGCTAGGTAAGGACAGGGGCGAATGTTCACCAGGATCACAAGGCGTGAAATGAGACATAAAAGTCACAGAAGTTATTTGCTGTGTTATTCATAAATTGTTAGGTGATTAAAGACTAGTTAGTTAAGACAAAAATGTCTTGTACTGGCTTTAAATGAAGATAAAAATGGAATTATATTAAGTGCCACCAATAATTATAAAACCATTATATAAAGATGAGTTCACCCTATTAGGATTCATCAAGAGTTTTGAAGCTCAGTGTGGTGTCTGTGGCCTCGGCAGTGCCTGGCTCTACCTTACTCCCAATTCACAAATCAAATAATGGGACAAGAAGTGGAGCCTTAGATGAGATTAGGTGAAAGCAACACATGAGTGCATCCACCTGTCACTTGGAGCAGCCATAACCTAAATTATACATGACTTAAAGTCTTTAGATAATTTAAACAAGTGGATTTTATACAAAAATTCAGGCAGTAAACATGTTAATTTGCTGTAAAGTTGGATATTTTTCGGATTTGTTTTGGAACCAGAATCTAGAAAAGTAAAAAGTGTCCAACTAACCAAAATCCCCAAACGATACTCCATGAACACTTAAGGAAGATTCATTTAAGTTAAGGTTACTGACAGATGTTTATTCTGTCCTGTGAAGTTCTAATTCATACATCAACTGAGGAACAGATCATTTCTTCTGTCTGGCTCACAGACAAAGATCTCTTTGAGTAAGTGTGGGAATATTCCTTCTTGGTTTCTCCCCTGGGGGGAATTCTCTCTGGTCCACCCAGTACATCAGGGTCGCAGCATCACCTCCCGCCACGCTCCCTCCATCCCTGTTTGTCTTCTGTTGCTTTTTCTCCTCTTTCTCCCTCCTGTTTCTGATTCGTCCTTCTCTGAAAGTGGAACCAGTGCCACAAACCCTCTCCGGTTTGTTTGTACAGACCTCACTTTTGTGTTCATGCATGTATCCGTGTGCACGAGTGTGTGTTTGTTGGTTTCCCTGGCAAGGTCCAGTGAATTCTTCCTGAAATGTGTCAGTGGATACGCGACAGATTTGCTCTTATTTGGTGTGGTTTGGTCTTCTTTCTCATGCTCCGTTCTCCAAGTTGCTTCTCTAAGGGATTCCAACTTGCTGTCCACTTCCTCTAATCGTCCTTCTGTTTCTTTCTTTACAGAGCTTTAAGTGGTCTCCTTTATCATGTTCCGTTGCCCTGTTTTTCCTGCTCTCATTAAGCCTAATCCCGTCTTTTTAACCTTTATCAAACCAGATGAGCATCGTTCAGATCAAGAATAACCAGACTGCAATATGTAGCGCTAGCAAAGAGCTAAAGAGCTATATCTTCCTCAAGCACCAGCAAAGCTTTTGAATTTACCAGATGACCATTCATTCCATCCCTCACCTATGGTCATAAATTTACGGTAATGACCCAAAGAATGGCATCATGGATACAAGCGGCTGGAATGAGGTTCCTCTGTTGCATGACTAGGCTCAGAGACATCCAAAGGGAGCTCAAAGTAGAGCCACTCTTCCTTTGTGTCAAAAGCGGCCAACTGAGGTGGTTCGGGCATCTGGTGAGGATGCCCCCTGTACGCCTCCCTTTGGAAGTTTATTGGCCAGATGGGACTGGACCTCTGGGTAGACCCAGAATTCCCTGGAGGTATTATAGAGCTCCTATATCTGATGTCACCCTGCACCAGCAATCACAACACTGCCATACTGGCAGGAAAGCGTGCTTTTCAAACTACTACTCGGTTGACAACTGCAAGCAACTAACCAACTTGTCCTTGTACCAGTTACATCCAAAAATGGCCGACAGCTGTTGTGCCCTAGGATGCCAGAATAGATTTGTTAGGGAAAGGGATGTTTAGAATCCTTGCTTAGCCAGTTGCCGCCATTGCCCAACCTCGGATAAGCAGAGGACAATGGATCTACCTCAACAGTTCATCATCTGACCATCTACCCTAAGGAGTTCTTCTGTTATTGTGCCAAAACACAATAAACAAAAATGACATAAACTTGTCTGCAGTTGCCCACTTTTGCCAACATTCTTAAACCTTGAAACTCAAATGAGAATCTATGTGGATGTGGATGTGGAATTTCGTCCGTAAGATCATTCTTGGTCTTTAACCACTTAATTTTAATTTCACCCAATATTTGTTTTTTTTTGTTTGTTTGTTTTTTAATCAAATTGTGTGAAAAAGAGATGGAAAGCTTTGGAATTAGAACCAGAGTAGCATTCTAACCAAAAACCAACACCAAATCGGAGAATACAGAAGAAACAGTCTTTGATACGTGGAGGCCGGGGTCATTTGTTCTTCTTCGTCTCGGCCTGTCACCCCAGCTCTCAGTGAATGGGTGTTATGTAATCATACACAAAGGTCTAATGTGCACACACTCACCAGCAGGAGTTGAGCCTTAGCTGGAGGTGGCGTGTGTGCAGAAGGAGGGGCCGTGCTCTTTGGAAATAAACTTTAATTTCCTGCAGTCATGGGAATTTGACCCCGGCATCCCAACAGCACACACATTTCCACATACATGCTGTCTCCTGCGTTGGATTCTTTCCCCCTGCCATTTTCATTTTCTGCAGATTTTTCTGGGATCAAGACGAAAAAAAAAAAGAATATGCACACTTTAGAAACGTTGTGGGTGACTCCTATTGTTTATTATAGGGAAAACACCCAGACTTGAATTAGTGAGATCTAAACACCAGCTTTACTAACCCAAACAATGGCTTCTTCCACATAAACCCGGTCAGTGGGGGAGAGGATGTAGAGCTTGTAAAACTAAATGCACATACTGAAAAACAGACTCACGAGACATGCTTATTTACACTATTTAGCATGTGGGTATGAAAATATCCTGTTTTTGGCAAAAAGAAAGCAAAAGTGCACAAATTGCCTTTTTTATCTTTTTCTTTTTCAAAACAGACTAAACAAGGCTAAAAACAGGCAAATGGACTTATTTGAAAAATTTATGAAGATGTTTCACCCCTCATCCGACTCTGGGTTTTTATTTACTCCCCACCAGTCAGCTAGAAGTGAAGAAGACACTTGGATGGGTGGTGAAATTACTTGAAACGTGTCCAGTTTACCTTTGGTTTTTGGATATACCATAACCTGGAGGACTGACATTTGCCTCTGAAAGTAATTTCTGACAGAAAAATGCAGATGGGATCTGTAATTTCTGTTAAATTTGCATTAATGCACAGCCTATTAAGCAAAATAGGCTGTTCAAGCATACAACAAGGCCTACTGAAATGGTCTGCTCTATTCTTAGACACAAGGAAGAGGTACGGGCGCAAGGTAATGAGTGAAAGGGAAACTGAGGGCCGTTTGAGTTGACGGTGTCTGGATGTGACAGGAAGGAGACGCGGTTGTTTAGGGGCAGTTAAATGTTAGTGACCATCTCAATAATGCATGTCACAAATAAAAGAAACGTCCTCTTTATAGCTCAGGATAAACCACACGCATACTTGAGTGTCATTCACACCATATTTATTGTGACATTTTAATTTTTTTTCCCTACAGAAATACGCAAACGGAGGAAGTCTCTGCGCAGGAAGTTTGACTCCTTTTCAAAGGAAAAGAAAGAGCGAGGTGAGTTCACGAAGCACACAAGCACAGAAGTGGCCAAACTTAATACCATCTTCGGCCGCAGTTTGTCTCCTGTGATTATCAGTGAGTTTCCCTGCAGGGTACAGGAACTACATTGAACTCAATGTCCCTCCTGTCCTTTTTAAACTTTTAAAGTGCTGACGTCCAGCGTCTTTCATCAGCACTAACCGCAAACGCTCTCACTTACTTGTAATGCTGTGTATTACAAAGCCCAAGTGGCTCAAGGCTGCAGACTGAGTCATCGTGGAGACTTCAGTGAGTCAACCTTGCGTTTCGTTGTCATTGCTGTGAATGAACACAACAATGAATGAACACAAACGCCCACCAGGCTCCTCTACAGTGACACCGCATCACTCTACAGATGTAAAGTCGGCCCACCGGTTAGTGGAAGTAAGTAGCTTGGAGTGAATGGAGTGAAAGTAAGCAGCTCCGGATGGACATGACATCCTCGATTACCTCAGGATTACTGAGAGGTTTTTCTTAGAGTTGCATCTTAACTGACAGCTTAAAGTCATGTGTTGATCAGCTAAATTCCCAACTTTGCCACCAGCCAAATAAAGTGGACAACTGGTTTGTTTCGCTTCATGGCCACGGGGTCTGTAAGGACCTCATGTAACTGTAAGATCGTAAAAGTCTCTAACAAAGTCATGACAGTTTGAGTCTCACCACTGAACTCTTGCTTTCCATTAAGCCTCTCATTTCAACATTAACATTTAGGGGCTGGGTAGAGTTGACTTTTTTTATTTTTTTAGGAATAAATGAGTAGAAAACATCTGCAGACTGTTTGGAGCCTGCAGCTATCCATGCATACCGCTGCAAACACGCATGCATGTGTAACAGCATGAAATTTGTATGTAAACTGACGTTGCAATTGACGTCATTGACGTGGCAGTTTGTAATCAACATAGAGGAAGTTCACACATTTGCCTGTTAAGCCATGAAATCTTCGGAGGCCCTGCTTACTTGTTTAAAGCCTCATGTCTTGTTTTCCTCTGCTTTCCTTCCACTCCGCCATCCGACCAAAAAGTTGTGAGGAATTGTAAACACAGGCTGTTTGCACTTATCAGTATTTTCTTTTCCTTCGTCTGTTTGCTTTCAACTACCTCCCTCCTCTTCTTCTACTTGCCTCTGCAAGCCCTGTGGCCAATCATCTGCCAGCGTGACCCCAACCTCTCATAAAGAGATGTTCTCTGTTCTCAGCCGTGCAGGATGCCAGCCAAGACACACTCCTAAATCCTGCCTCCAGCTTCACACACCGACTTAGCTGCTAATCAAAACAGAGAACATTGGGACCTGGCAGCGCTTCTCCTGCCTCTGCTTCTCTACTACTGAGGGCACGACTGTGTTCAGACCTTGCATTAACATCCGTCCTAGAGATTGGAATTTGATTGCAAGTGGCCAGCTTAAAGTACAGGTGTGAACACCCCCAGGTTGCATTTGAAAGATCCAATCTCTGACCACACTTGGAGGTGGTCTGGGATGCATTTGTCCTCATATCTTTGAAGAAGAATTAGAAATAATTAAGAGATGCATTTCCTCAATAATCACCAGTGTCTTAATAACTTAAGGTGTGTGCCAAAGTCGTGATGCACACACGGAAACCAGCGCTGTTCTTGGTTCTGAAACAGCGGTAAGTAGTGATCCATTAGAGACAGCAGCCGTCAAAATATTCTACGGCACCCAGAAATGATGTTATATTTTTATTTACATACAGTGCACAAAATTGAGATCGGATCTGACGACCTGGCTGGAGACATATTTTAACACCTGGTGTGAACACAGGTACTAAAAGCCTAAAAGGCCTGGATTGCCCAGATCGGATGTTAATGCAAGGCCTGAATGGGGAGTCTTCGGCCCTAAAATGTCAACAGGTAGCAGATTACATGTAACAAGATTATGTATCTGTAACTGTAATCTGCTTTGAAGGCAAACTGTAATACAATGAGCAGGTAGTCATTATCTAATTTGCACAATAGCTGTTAGCAGTAGGGTTTACACAGAGGACAGCCAAAGTTAAATAAAGTCTAACGCCCCGGAGGACCAATATTGTCGTCCGGCTGCTGGTCTGTTGAAAGATAAATAGACAGTATCTATATATATATATCTCCCTCACTCTTCCAGTACTCTGACCTGAGAACTTGAGGTGGAAAGCAAGTTAAATTCCTGAACAATGAGTCTTTCACACACAGCTGTCTTCCTGTCTGAGTTTTAGTGTTTGTTTACCGTCAATTCAGGCCACGACCAGAGAGACTCGTCAGTCAGAGCGTCCATGAAATCTGGTTAGTGCTCTAAGTGAATGAGTGCTGTCTGGCACCCATGAGAAAAGCTGTACTATAGTTATAAAAAATATGATGCTTTACAGATGTTTGACATGCAGGGACCAGATTTCATTGAAGATGTGATTAAATTTACATTTAATACTTTCGGGGTTTTTTTCTCTACACATTTACGTAATAATTTAGTTATAAAAATAGGGATGTCCAGACATTTTTAAAATGATCGAATTGGTACGCTCAGGCAGAGGCATCACCTAAACGACGACAACAAACACACAACACTCTTAAAAGTTTCCTGGAGACAGCGTCACAGAGAAAAGTATTCCAGAGAGGATTAGGGAGTTTATGGCATTGGATGACTAGAACATTTCTGGAGGAGAGAACACAGGTTTTCTGGAGCCAAGGTACAAGCTACCCTCTCACTTTGACAGAAATATTTATTGGACTGAATACAGTCACACCATGTACATGTGATCTGAGAGAATACAAGGAAGACAAGAAAAACCTTTATAAATCTCCAGGAGAGGACATTTAATTTTTTGGGAATGTGACTTGGATCGGGTGATACTCAAATATTAAATGATCAGGATTGGATCGCGGCAAAAAAAAAACAAAAAAACAATCTTAATCATATGACCATTGACCACAACTCCTAAATTAAAAGTTTAGTATCTTGTAAGATTGAAAAAAAGCAGCAAATTTGTGTGCTGAGAAGCTGAAATCAGGGGTTGTTGTCAGTGCTGCTGATTTAAAAAACGAAAAGTTTAAATCAAAATCCTCCTTAAAACAGCCACCAAGTGTATTTTGTATGTAACTGTAGAATATAACCTCAATCAAAGGTTGATTTAAAGGCTGAAAACCTGAATTTTATGTCCTCATATGTGGTCAGTCTATATCTTTTGTTACTTGCTGCTTGTCAAACTGTGTAAAGACAAACACCTGCTGACACTTTATTCAGTTTTTATAACATCTCACACCTAAGAGTCCCGTTAGCTCGTCTGCATGTCTCTGTGCTGACACATCTCAGCCTTTAAATCCTTAACCGCCTCCTTTAAACAAGCAAACGCCTCCATGAGCACTGTTCAAGTTGCAGCTGAATGCCAGCAAATGTCAGGAGGAAGCAGCATGAAGTGGTCAGCCTGGCCGTTGACTGCCAACAGACGTCAGGGCTGAGGAATAAGCCCGGAGCTTACTGATCAAACAAGTGCAGTGCGTAAGTCACATTAATAGACGACATCTATGCAGTGGATCCAGCCTTTTCTGGTTGGCAGGGGATCTTGTGTTTCTTTGGCTGGTGAGCGCTCTGAGGAAATCTTAAGCGGCAAGCGTAAGGATTGCTGTTACTAAAGATATGCTCTGAAAATATGATGAGGGGAGGGCAAACAGCCAGTGATGCTGATAAGAAGTACATGTGGTCATTACAGATATTGAGTAAGGGGAAATTCCTGAAGAGTTGCACCGAAAGCAAACGAGTTTTTAATGTTATGCTAAATATGGAAGCAATTACAACACGAGGCAAATTATTCTGATTCATTTAACCTGTTTATATTGTAAATGGTCTATGGTGCTCTTCTAACCTTAGCACTACACAATGCTTTTTCTAATTCGCTCACCAATCGCGGAGGAGCTGCCATGCAAGCTGCTCGTATTTTGATTTAGTGCGGGGTGTCAGACATGCGCCGGCCAGACTGGGCCCTCTGTCGGCCCATGGGACAAAGTTGCAAAGTGTAAAAATTACATAGAAGACATTAACTGCAAGTTTTCTGTAAAAACAACTGCTGTTCCTAATTTGTCCACTTGGGGTTACACTTTTTTATGAAGAGTAGCAGACAAAACACAACACTGAGACCGAGCACTAAACAGCAGATGGCAGTATATGACAATATATTATTGAAAGTGCACTTATTACGCTAGCTATTACGTTACTAGTCTGGCCACCTTGAGATCAAACTGGGCTCTGTGTGGCCCCTGACCTAAAATGAGTGACACCCCTATTTTAGTGTCTTTCCCAAAGGGCAACATCTGGGGCTGAGAGAACCTGCAGTTCTTCAAACGACCACTTGAGGCTCACTCCTAGAGCAAGTCCAGCTTTACAGCAGAAATAAACATGTTCACAGCTGTTCCACTCTAGTCAGGCACTGCCAAGATGACGATGGCCAGAGTCACCACACTGAGCTTCAACACCACTTTACAGGGAGCCTGTAGGCGACGTCACAGAGGATACGTCCATCTTTATAGACAGGGATGTTTATCAATACCAAGTACGCAAACTTCTGGCTTGTGTACTTTGGACTTGGCAAGATCGGCTCTGAATTACAGGCAGGAGGGTGGAGGACGGTTCTAGACGTGGAAAAACACACTTGATGACCGCGAAATGCATTCTGGGATACAAGTCACCTCTTAATTTGTCCTTGATAAAATGGGAGGGGCAAAAACACTTCTGGACATTTGGACTGTACTTGGTCAAATGTGTACTTTGAATTTAAACTATAACAGGGCACCAAGCCCACAGCAATCAGGGGTGTGCGAAAAGTAATGACGATAAAATAAATGATACTATTTGTCCATTGGTCTGTGATATAAATGTAATTTCAGTATGATTTCATTTCGGTCATTTCGATAATTTTTATAGTATAGTATGTTTTAAAATTGCTGAATTTACATAGACGTGGTGGTTCCGGGTTCAAATCCATGGGCCTAGAGCCTTTCTGTGTGGAGTTTGCATGTTTTCCCTGTGTCTGCGTGGGTTCTCTCCAGGTACTCCAGCTTCCTCCCATTGTCCAAAGACATGCTGGTTAGGTTCATTGGTGATTCTAAAGTGGCCATAGGTGTGTATGTGAGTGTGAATGAATGACTAAATGAAGAATGAATGTTTCAACTGTCACTGGATCATATCACTACTGAGGCAATCTTAAAAACCTTACAATAGATTTACGGGGCAGTGCAGTACAGCTGAAGTGGCTAGCAGCTAATGCTAGCTGGCAGATCACCAACGAGGCATCTGTTAAAGGAGCTTATCTGTGAGCCTGGCACCTCAAGAAGGAACACGTGGAGGGAGAAGGCCGGTCAGATCAGCCTCTAGTCAAATAGAACAGGAAAGGGTGGTAAAGCTGAGTTACAACTCAAAACATAGGTAGAGGTTTTGGTCCCTCCCAAATGCAAGAGGTTTCGGTCCGAGAGATGTTTTATACAAGTAAAAGTTTGAACTGAGAAACTTCCAAGTCTTGAATTTCAAGTGAAGTTATTCAAAAGAATCTAGTTGTAAATGTGGAGGAAGGATTTGAAATATTCCTCAAATTGTCCAGTTCAACGTTGACCTTTTTTTATTAGTTTACTGTGTATGATGTGTCCATGTTGCTTGATCAAACTGCTGACACCACCTGAGAGTCAAGCTGAGTCCAGTACCCTGTATCTTTAAGGCCTCAGAGGGCATCCTGCCAGCTTTGGTTGTTTGACCTGATTGGGACACTTCTCGCCGGGTGTGTCGTTCACGTGTTTTCATTCAAACAGTCATGTGCGTGTTCACGATTCCCTGAGTGTGAGCTCTTAAATTTAGAGGCAACCCAAATTTATCTGCTCAACATTTCCCGTTTCACGCGCGTGGGTGGCACATGTAGAGTGAGCTCAAGGCCTCTAGTTGGTGCTGGTTCAACCGTCCAGTTGTTTGTGCATGTGTACGTATTTTAGGGGTTGTAGAGTGCAGCAGTCACTCTTAAGGGATATGTCAGTCATGAATAGCTCATCCTTCAACTCCGCAATCAGAGTTCAAGACCACAATTTCCCAGAAGACACTTCCTGGTGAGAAGTCTTTTCAGAAGATGTATTGTGTAGTTAACATATGACCTCCATAAGGAAACAATCATCTCTTTGGGAGGGATTTTTCTATAATGTCATGAAGGAAATGCGAACAATGTGCAAAACCAGCACTTAGAGATGATCGTGAACAGGGCATTTTTCACCACTGTGATGCAGCATGTTTTTTTGTTTTACCTACTTTTAAGAAGCATGTAAAATAACAGTGGAATTTTAGGGAATTTTAAGAGTTATTAAACTTTTCTTGTGCTTTTTAACCTGAATGTAGATTTTAATGGATTTTGCCTGACACTGTGTACAATCTCCTGGAAAAACACAGTCAGGCTGGCAGACTTCCTTTATGCTTTCAAGTCTCCTTTGTCTCGGTCAAAGAGATGAAGGAACGAACTCATGCCTGTTGGTAGTAGGCGCGCTGAGTTCAAATACAACCTGGCCAATCTGATCACTAGTGGCCAGCTTTGAGTGCATGTCCCCAGCCAGCACTTGAAATCCAATCTCAGTTTTGCGCTCTTTACGTAAATACACACCGACATCATTTGGACCACAGTAGAATATTATGACAGCTGCTGTCTCTAATGGATCTCTACCGCTGTTTCAGAACCATGAACAGCGCTGTTTTTTTTTTGGTTTTTTTTGTGCGTGTGTGTCATGACATGGGGAAATTATAAATATTTTGGAACAAACTATGAAGTCTGTCTCTAATGGATCTCTACCAACCACTGTTTCAGAACCACAAACAGTTGTTATGTGTGCATCATGACTTCCATACTTTGGAAGTTTATTGATATGTGATCATTTATTACTGACATGAGTTATTTTAAAACCACATTATTTAATGACTAAAACACATACAGTGTACTCTTGACACTGCTTCACTCCCCCATCACTCCCACTGAGTGCATCTGTAGCACAAGGCTCAGAGCACTATGTTTTTTTTCTCTGAAGGAATAAGGCAAAAACTCTGCTTATGCTAGACCACTACTGTCGAGTAGGAGGCCTTGAATGTGAACCAGAAGTCACTGTGTCTTCACACTACCAAATGGAATGAGGTCAAATGCATCCCAGACGGCCGGATCTGTTAAATGCGTCCTCAGTGCATTCTGAGTGTGTTCACACCTGTACTTTAAGCTGGTTACAGGACGGATGTTGACGCAAGGTCTGAACGGGGCCAATGTTTAATCTTCTGTTTAATCTATCCTCTCTACAAAGTTACACATACGTACATAATTCTTTTTTTAGTGTTTGCATACAAATCAGTGAATGGACTGGCTCCAGATCATCTCTTTCTGATTTGCTGCAACTACACATGACATCTAGGTCACTCAGGTCCGTGGACCACTTGTTCCAAGAACAAGGCTGAAGCAGCTGAAATCAGTTTTAATTCTTTGGCATTTAGTTCATTGTGAGAGTTCCATTTTTTTGTGAGAGTGTGTTTCAAATGAGTTTTTTAATGTCCTCTTCTTTAGTTTGAGTTTGCTCAGTTCATCAACTTTTGATGTTTTTAATGTAATGTAAGTTTTAATTATGAATAAAATTGACTTGACGTTTTGAGCTTATATCGTCTTCGCTCTCTCTTAAATTGACTTATGGCTTTGTCACTCATGAATCCACACCTTTGTTTTTGTTGCTGTTCTTCGTATGCACCTCCCCTAACTGGATTTTGACTGAGTGCTGTGCCAGATCAAGGCGTATGCTCGGGGGGGGGTCATGTGACGCAGCAGAGCGGAGGATTTGCAGTTTCACCTGAGCTGGTGGCCGTTGAACTCTTGCAATAGCAGTGACCTGAGCTGTGTTGCGTTTACCTGCAGCCTGTATCAGTGGCGCTGCAGTAAGCCTATATCAGTCTGAGTATGATGTCTGGTTTGTGGCTGTGGCTGCTCTAACAGGATTGCCAGCTTAGCCATCCATTCTGTCTATTCTTATACCACTTGTCTACTTGAACCTCCTCTCTCTTGAAGCTGTGCGATGACAGTCTCCACAAGTTCATTTCACCATCACATATTGACGTAGTCTTAACTCTGTTATTGTTGGTCATTATACACGCACTGCTTTGATTTCGACATTTATATTTAGGCTCTCGGGCCTTCTCATCTTTGCCACTGTTTTTATCCTGATAGTTAGTGTGATCTTAAACTTTCTCAAAGATTCGTCTCTAATGTAAGTTTTTAGTTTTTAGTACCCAGTGTTGCGAACGTCAGGCGTGTCTAATCAAGTCTTTTGCAAATGCTCACACAGTGTTTTTATTAACAACCTTTATCTCCACTGTGTGACAAATAAAGGAAAAATAACACAATTAAAGAATAAAATAAAATAAAAAGAAGCAATAAAATAGAAAATAGAAGAAAAACTAAATATTATAAATGTTTAAACAATAAAAGAATGAAATGAAAAATAAAATAAACAATAAAATAGAAAATTTGAGAATGAAAATTAAATAATATAAACACTGAAAATAAAAGATAAAAGTAAGAAAATAAAAAAAACAAGGAAATCAAAAAAATGTGTAAATATAGCTGTTTGCTAGCTGATCAACAGCATTTAATGCCATTAGTACAAATAGTGCAAAACCCAGAACATCAAAACCTTTTGTAGTTCCACTTTGTCTATTATTCCTCTGTCTCACCCTGTGTAACGCTCTGAAGATGAAAGCTGAATCATCTTCCTGTTTGGAGTTCAAGATGGTATCAGCACGGAGGAATGTGTTCTCTAAATAACAGAAATCTTACAATGAAAATAGCTGCATGGTTCTGCTGAAAGAGTGCTAACTAGCCTGACGTAGCCTGTCAGACTCATTCTGGTAAGAACTGAGTATGGTAACATGCTTTTTGAATTTCATTAGTTTCCAGTACAAACAATCGTTGTAAACATCTGAATAAGACTGCTTCGCTGTTAGTCTTCTGTCCATCATCACATAAAGCCCATCCAAATGATTTGATTAGCCCAACAGATCTTTGCAGGAGCCTCATCAGTTCCCAATGGAGAGACTCCAGACCAATGTTGTGAGCGGGGGAAGTTCGGGCTGGCTTCCAGACTAAATGCTAACAAGAAAATTCTTGTCCTTCTTCCTCAGAATCAGCTCCCAAGGCGTTCGGCATCCCGCTCTCGCAAGTCATCGCCAATGACCGAGCCTACAAGCTACGGCAGGACGCCCTGAAGGAGAGCAGGCGCGACTGCTTGGACCTGGAGGCCAGCATCCTGCGCTTCAGGGCCGAGAAGCGTCAGTTCTTCAACGGGAACAAGCCTCTGGTCAGCTCCTCGTCCATCACAGGTGGAGGCCCGAGCTCGCCGTCCGCAAACTCTGTGGCACCTGCGCCGATTTGTGACGCCCACAACAAGCCTCTGTCGCCCACGTTTCTGGACAACACTGGCAGAGGACAGAGGAGGGTGAGACAGCTTTCTGAGGCAATAAACGCAAATAACTAAGTCTTACTCTTCAGGATCTCTTACAGTCAGCTTTGTTTTTAGAGGATAATACCATTTTTATTAAAACCTGTTTCTAACAGGAGGTTCATATGGTGAAAATAAATGTCACAGAGGAAAACTGGGAAGTTAATTGTAGAAAAAGAAAAAAAATATGCTACTAATACATATATATGGTTCCACTGTAAACTAAATTTAATATCTTATTTCAGTCTAAATGTAGGTATAAATTAAAAAATATGAAAATCAAACAAACTCAGATCCGTTACTTTAAGTAGAAACTAGGGGTTTAACAACTTCGGAGTTTTTAAAGTCGACTTTAAAAACTCCGAAGTATATGTGTACGTGGTGAAAGTCGGGTAGAAGTCGACTAGTCGATGACGACACATATAAAAACGCAGTATAAAGTAATGCTTTGGAACAAATCTATATTCTTGACCTGAATATGTACAACCACAGCAACAATGTCAACTAATAGAACACAACAGCACTGAACATAAACACATGAGCTTATCAATACTGTGCGCTGCAGATATGCATCGGCAGCGTTTAATAGTACTCCACAGTGTAAAATAATATAATGTAGCCGGGATAAAAAAAAAGAAAGTATATTTCCATGTATAACAGCTAAAGGTCGCATAACTTTAGATAATGAAATTCACCATCAATTTGTTGACATGACTTCTCTCTGTAACCGCAAGTGTAGTTGTTAATTGACTGCCGTTGAGAGGATTTGTACCGTTCTGCCACCGTTAGCAGATGCCTTTTCAGAGTGTGAATTGCAGTACTTTTGTTGTATTTCAGGACGGACATATCACCGTATAATGGGCTTCATCTTTAGTGAAGTATTTCCACACACTTAATGAACCGGTAATTTGCTGCACCGGTCTTCTAGGAAGCGTCTGTGTTGTTATTGTCACGTGATCGGCGACTAGTTGACTTCCTGCTTAAAACGTCATGGCACAGAAGTAAAGTCGACTAGTCGGTACAACCCGCCTATTAGAAACAGATGTATTTGCAGTCAAAATGAAGCAGATTTCCAGATATGCATTTTGAAAAGAGTGTTCAATTCCAGTTACAATAGCATTAACAGCTGCCGTATACAATCGCAAATTAAGCCATCATATTGTTGATATTACTCCTTATATCAGTAAAATGTACAGAATTGAATGGAAAACGTTCAACGTTCAGTTTTACTTCTCTTCTTGTTTGCGTGACCGATTTGAATTCTGATATCATAACGCCAAGGGAATGGTATTTGTTCTCCACTGAGCAGCTAGCTAATCTCTGATGACATCAGCTACTGTGAACATTTTCCCAGCAAATTCATTTATTTGTTTCCACAGTCTTGTGTTTGAAAGAAAAAAAAAAAAAACAATCTGTGTTTATTGGCTTTCCCAGCGTTTTTTTTGTTTGCCTATGTCTGTGAACCGTCTCTCAAACCCTGCTATTGTACTTACGCTGATCTAAAAGCAGTGGTTTAGCAAAGCTTGTAATGAATATTATTACAACCACAGAGAACAGTAATCAAACCAGAAACCAGCTGTGGAGTATGGTTCGTGACAGTTGTTCTGAGGTAAACATTGCAAACACACAGTCCTGCTCCACTGGAAACATTTAATAGTAATAACAATTTAATGTGAGTCTTATGATTATATTCATTATTGATTAGTGATAGTTGAGTTATTCACCATTTAATATGGCCAAAAACACCAAGCATGTGTCTGCAAACCTCAAGAAAATCCACATATATTCAGCTTTTTCTTTCCTGACCTTTTCAGTTCAGGAAACATATCTTAACACAGTCCACGTGCATCCAGATGTGTGTAATGAGCGACATTATGTAATCAGGTTTGGTTCAGCAACTTAATAAATTTTCATTTGACTTATTGTAATTGCAGTTGGAAGCATTCATCAAGGCCAACAACAATAATTTAGCTGATGTTTTCTACAAAATTAGTTTCTGATTTGTGCTTTACGTAATAATGAACAATAAATGAGTTCAAAACTTGACTAAATATACCATGAAATGATAGCGTTAGTAAAACTTAAATCAGGAAACACAAACACTCTTAAAATCTCTCCTTTAATGTTTTCTACTGTAAATACTTTGAATCTTGGCTCTGTCCATTCTCTTATCCATTACTGATCCCCAGTGTATCATGTACTCTTGTTTGTTTCATGTTAATATGCAGATGGTGCCGATTAATTCATCTGCTTGCTTCTGCTTCTCCTCCTCCTCTTCTTCATTCTCTTTTGTTGCACCTCCCTCTTTTTCCTGTCTACCCCGCATGGCCTTCAGCAAACAGCTTGCCCAAAATGAGCTGCTAAGATCGCTTCCTGTTAAAAGTTTTCTTGTTGAGACTTCTTTCTCACCACCATCATCTCAGCGCTCTTTCAGATTCTGGTTTCTGGAAAGCATCTTAAAACAATTAGAATGTTAGTGATGCAACATAAATAAAATTGAATTGGATTAAGCTTTAAATGACAAATGGGTAGAGATACACCATAATGAAATCATAGAATTGCCAGAAACAGAGGACAAATGCCTCAAGTCACCTGTATCTGGACCAAAACGTTGCACTGGAACACACCGCAAAGGCTGCAGCCAAAAGACAGTGGTCTGACAGAGCAGAATACACTTGAAAAGCTAGGGCCACAGGCACTTACTGATGGCCCAACACCAAAAAACGAGCACCATTGACTTTTCTTAACATTTTTACCTAAGCACGTAAGAAAGCCCAAACTTCTTCAAAAGTTGGCCTGGAGTCGCTCCACTGGGAACTGATTATGCGATGGCAAAGATCTGCCGGGCCAGTTAATCATTTGGACGATGATGGACAGAAGAGTAACAACAGCCCAGTCGTACACATCATCTGAGTGCTGTGGAGCTGAATTTGTTTACAACAAAATGGCTCTGATTGGTTGGAGGACTATCCAATATAATTTTTTCTCGGACTTGGGATTTATCCTGTTTCAGTAAAATGGCTTGATGGACTTTAACCAGTTAATAACCCTAAGTTATTGACTGTGATGATGCCTAAATGTTTCACGACTCATTTCTCAGGTACTCCAGAAACTTGCTTTGTATTAAATGATAATGTTAGCAGGATGAAGCACATTTAGGAAAGCTTCAAAACGCTGCTTGCATAGCTGTTGACTTATTAATTTATACAGAAAGTCAATCTCTGTGTTTGAATAGTCTTAGTTATGTCCTTGCCTTCGCCTGCCACCCGCATTGATCCCTCCGGGTTGGGGGCAAGTTCCTGCCCCAAGCAAGGGAGTTCAAGCACATCTGGGTGTTGTTTACAAGTGATGGTAAAATGGAGTAAGAGATTGACGGATGGTTTGGTGTGGTGGCTGCAGTAACATGGGTGCTGTATCAGACTGTCGTGGTGGAGAGGGGGCTGAGCTGTAAGGCAAAGCTTTCAATTCACCAGTCGATCTACACTCCAACCTTCACCTGTGATCATGAACTTTGACCAGAAGAATGGCATCGCGGACTCAAACGCCTGAAATGAGGTTCCCTTGTCGGTTGGTTGGGCTCAACCTTTTGAGCCTTTTTTTAGTCTGGCATCTGGTGAGGACGCCTCCTGGCCACCTCCCTTTGGAAGTTTACCGGATATGGCCGGCTTGGAGGAGACCCTGGGGTAGACCCAGAACTCGCTGGAGGGATTATTTTTCTCATCTGGCCTGGGAATAACTCGGGATCCCCCAGGAAAAGCTGGAATATGTTGATGGGGAGAGGGGCGCCTGGAATTCCTTGCTAAGCCTGTTGCCGCTGTGACAGACCTTGGACAAGCAAAAGACAATGGATGGCTTTTCTTTAGCAGGAGAACGGACATAGCTGTTTGGTAAAAAGATGGGGAGAATGGCAAAGCTTTTGCAACTGCCCTGAATTAGTTGGGACTCTGACTCAGCCTCTTACAAATATCTGGGCTGCAGCTGCAGTGTTTACATGAGACGGTCAAGGAGCAGCAGCAGCCCGGCGGTGTCGTCACTGTGTACTGTCCTATGCAGTGACAGATAACATACACAGAAGGAGTAAAGGTTAAAAGTAATGGCTAAAACAAAATGAATGGTGGAAAAGAAACTGCTGTGAGGGCATTTTGAATTACAGTGTAAATGTTTTTTCTTCCTTAAATTCAGATTTGACGTAGCAAAGCAGGCCAGATCTCCCCTGCTTGGACTAGAGGGACTAGGCTAAAACCTTTGTATCAAACATCTCCCAGACTGCAACTTGCAGCTCGTATGCTATTACTCTTTGTTTCTGTAAAAAAAACAATACTTTATTGCCGCTTGTGCCAAATTATTTCAGTTAACATGTCGTCAAGTAGAAGCCAGGAAATAGACAAAACCGTCCCTGAAAATCTCCATACACCTACAGAGAGGTCTTGCTTTCTAGTCCAAAGCATAAATACAAGGAAAGTTATTTTGACAATGGTATTTTTGAAACATATAGCACTGTTAAGCAAAACTTTCACAAGTGGATCCCTGATTTGTTTCTTTTTTGCACAAGGACGCATCAGGTTTCACCAATAAATGACTGACCCCAGTACAAATTGTACATATTTTCATGGTTTTGCACATCAGCACAGCTCACACATTGCAGCTGGACTAAACCTGTTTTTATTTTATAGCTTTAGTGTGCTGCTGTGGGAAATTCCTCTGGCATTCCTGATGTTCCTCCAGTAAAAAAATAAAAAAATAAAAAAATTCCAAGTCATAGACAAGTGATTTATCTTCCTGTGGTATTCGTTTTTTGAGCTCCTCTGATATTTATCAGATGATTACGTCAAGATAAGTGATAAAAGTCCAGCTGGCCTCCTTCTCCCACCATTCATCTTAAAATGTACCTTTAATTTTCTGCCGTCAGATTCTCTTTGAATTTTTCTTGCCTTCCCATCCTCAATTCATGAACTTGTCACTTTATGTTTTGTTCCCCTCCGCTTCACGGGCGTTATAGCGTCTTTGAGGTGTTCGCTTTGGTATTACAACACTAAAAAAAAAAAAAAAGAAATTGTTGTAGTCAGCTGTTTTCAGAGCAACACCTCTAATAAACCTACTGAAAGTGGTTTATTAGAACTGTCTGTTGACACACTCCGTCAACAGACAGTAAACAGACACTAGTTAGCAAGGAGCTGGCAAATGTGATGGGCCATTTAGCAGCGTAAAGCCACATATTTCACTCAGAAGGTGGTCAAAAATGGAGCTAAAAGTTATCCTAATGAATGCTAATGTTGCCCAGGAAAGAGGAAACTGCTAGCTAAAATGTCAATCGTTATACCTCTATGGACCACTTCCCTCAATTGTCCACAATTACAATGAATTGTTTTCAGTGATTCAAAATGCTGTTAAAAAAGGTGAATATATTGGAGCCACATTGTGATACATCAGTCTCTTCCTTCCGCCTTACAGGGTGGCCTGTCTGTGGACTCCATCTCTGACCTCGTAGAGAGCCAGTCTCGCCTGCTGGAGGCACTGCAGCTCTCCCACCCGGCTGAACTGGAGCTGAAGAAGGCGCCGGGCTCATCGGACGGGCGGACGCAGACCAAGCTCAGCCTCAACCCCATCTACAGACAGGTGCCTCGAGTCCTGGAGAGGTGCTGCAGTCACATCGAGACCTACGGTGAGATTCCTCTGGTGCCATTTGGAGTCCCCAAATTTGATACACGCCTTTATCACTTTACCAAGTTCTTAATGGAGAGGTTTAAGTAGAAGATTGGTGTCTTAATTCAATGAACATGATTGAAGGTTACATGCTGCACCATTTTGTGTCCCCAGGTCTTCAGACGGTGGGCATTTTCCGAGTTGGGAGCTCTAAAAAGAGAGTAAGACAGGTGAGGAATCCTTTTTTTAAGCAATTACAATTACAACTGAATGAAATATGAAACGTTTGGACACACCTTCTCGTTCTATGGTTTTTCTTTATTGTTATTATTTTCTAAATTGTAGATTAATACTGAAGATGTGAAAACTGTGAAGGAATATGTATGCAATTATGTAGTAAAGAATAAAAATCCATTCAAAGTCTTCAGTCTAAAATATTAAATACAATTCAAAAAATGTTTTATTTTATTTTATTTTATATATGTATATAAAAATGCTGTTTGGAACTTTAAAGTAAAAATCCAAAGTAAAAAATAAATTAGCCATGGGCATTTACGGCAATTTACTGACCTTTTTCATTTATTTATTTTTATTTTAGAAGAACTTTAGAAGAAACTCATTGTAATAGGAACATTTTAAACATTTTTGTTGGTATGATTGTATTTTTTTCCCACACAGGACCTTTTATTTTGCCTTATGGTAGAAAACAAACAGTTTCTACCCTCGCTGAA
This sequence comes from Chelon labrosus, assembly GCF_963514085.1. Lineage (NCBI taxonomy): Eukaryota > Metazoa > Chordata > Actinopteri > Mugiliformes > Mugilidae > Chelon > Chelon labrosus. The sequence continues at coordinate 2,573,058 of NC_140337.1, read as the reverse complement.
AAACTGTCTTTGAGTCTCTGAATTTCTTCTGTGAATTGGTAAAAACAGAATTTAATTGTGTTAATGAAAACTGATTACAACAAAAGACAAAAACTACCAAGTGAGCATCTGCAACATTAGGTTGCATAGTAAAACGATCACATATTAAAAACTAAAAATTCCACTTATATGGAATAAAACATGCATATTTTAAGATGGCATTCTAATCTTTACCTGTTGATACCTGCTGTATCATATTTCATCCATAACTTTCCAAAACTATTTTACTTTAACATGTTAAATAATATATAATTCTTTTGGCAGCCATTTCCAAAATGCCTGCCAAAAGCCTGCTATTGTCCACCGAGCATGGATAAATCCACCAAGGGGCAGATGACACATTTCAAATTGAATTGAATATTCTAATTTTGATTGGACTACTGGTTTTAATTAGACATATACAACTTTTTTCCCCTTGTATGCACTGAAGAAAGTGCACTCTCCTGTGATTCACTGCCTTGTGTTTCCTGTTGCTCTTCACTGGACGCTCAAACATAAAAATAATCCCTGGATGAAAACCAGATGATGTGTGACATCCTGTTTTTCAGGGGAAAGTAGCCTCTGTGCGACCCCGAGCAAGTTTGCGTGAACTTTTTTATTACTGTCTGTGAATGAACGTTCGGTTGACTTGTCCCGCGTGTCTCTAAATTTAAGTAAAGCACTCTGTGGTTTATCTGGGTGTGCGTTTGTCTGCGACCTCCTCAGCTGCGGGAAGACTTTGACATGGGGGTGGACGTCCAGCTCGATGAGGAGCACAGCGTTCATGATGTGGCGGCACTGCTCAAGGAGTTCCTGAGGGACATACCTGATCCTCTGCTGCCCAGAGAGCTGTACCCTGCCTTCCTGCATGCCAACCGTATGCTCACACACCACACTGGATACATAGTGATGGATAAATGTGTTGAAAAACCAAAACTAGACACTCACGGAGATGAAACATTTCACCTGCTGACCATTTAGTGATTTCTGAATTCTCAGTTTTTCTGCAATATTGTGGTGCGAGTATCAATCTAATCTCTTCCTCCTGTAGTGCTGAGAGGAGCTGACCAGCTGCAGTATCTCCAGCACCTCCTCTATCTGCTCCCTCCCTGTAACTGCGACACGCTGCTGCGCCTCCTCACCTTGCTGAACACCGTGCAGGGGTTTGCCCAGGACAGCATAGGAACCAACGACGAGGAGGTAGGCTTCTGGTTTGAAGGGCCACTGCACTGACTGCATACACGGATATCAGTTTGCTCGTTACTTCCTATCCAAAGTAGCGTAAGACAGAAAAATCATGCAGCTGAAATATTCTGAGATCATTTCCTGGCTCCCTCCAGATCCCTGGTAACAAGATGACAGCTGCTAACTTGGCCGTGATCTTCGGGCCGAACCTGCTCCAGGGGGAACGAGGAGGAGACATGAGCCCTCACACGATGGGCATCGAGGACAGCACGGCGATCATCAGTGTCACTCTGGTGCTCATACAGAACTACAGGAGACTCTTCACGGTACAGCGAGCGTATTCAACCTCAATGCTGCCATTTTTCATACTGCAACTGTCAGTCATTTATGAAAATGATTCAGAAGAGGGAAAAGGCATGCGTCCACGTAAAAATAAAACCTGTTTTCTAATTTAAGTCTGGTGATAACTTCTCATTCAGATTTTCAGGTGTTTAACTTTCTTCTTCCCACCACAACCTTTTATAGATATATACACAGATCAGTAAATGACATCGACCATCTTGTGACAATCCAATGTTCTGCTGGGAAACTTTTGGACCTGGCATTCATTGGTGTGGATGCTACTGAGACATGTAGCACCCATCTAGACCAGATCAGGCACCCCCACCCCTTAGCAATGACACTCCTTGTTGGCAGCAGCCATCCCCAGCAGGATGCAGCCTGACACAGACACACACACAAAAAAGGTTTAGGAACAACTGAAAAAAAACAAAAAAACATGATTGTTGTTTTGCAGACTAAATGTAGGAACTATTTAGGTTTAATGTTTTGGTTTGTCCAGGAAGACTGATACAGATTTGTAGTGATATTTGAGCTCATGAACCTGATGTGTGTTCCTGCAGGTATCTGCAGAGCTGCAGCAGGAAGTCCTGATGAGCCTGATCCAGACCGACCCGGACATCATCGACTATCTGCTGCGCAGGAAACTAAGGTGACTATGGTGACCACAATCACATCTACTGTTGAATTAAATACGCTGAAAGTGTCAACTTTGAGTGTTTCTGCTCTTTCATAGTGGTAGTCACCTGACGGTGGACAGCAGCAGTGAGTCGGGGGGTCGTCGGGACACGGGGGCGTCTCTGGACTCTGTGGGAGCCTCCAGTGGGAGCCTGTCGCCGCTGGAGCCCCCGTCACCTCTTTTCCCCCCGGATGGGAGTGGCCGCGAGGGCAGCCTGACCAGCGAGATCTTCCTCAACGTCCTCAAACTGAATCAGAACAGGAAGCGACAGGAAACAAGATACGGTACTGTTGGTGTGAAACTGTGTGCTGTTCAGCTCGAGGTTATCCCTTCTTTACCTCATATAAGTATATATATTTTAGTTTTTTTGACAGTAAATGCGACAGTTTATGAAGAATTTGAAATATAGACTTTTCCTCAATATCGAGGAATTTTAATCGTAGGGAAGTGCTAAGAGATACAACTGTTTTAAAACTGTTAAAATAAATCTCAAAAACAAGATAAATAAAACTGTTATGGAAATCTCGATTTTTTATTTTTTTTTATTAATATATTTATTATGTAAATTATATATTATTTTTCGCATTGTCCTTAAAATAATTGTTTTTGTTCTAAAATAAATTTAGACATAATCACAATATTAAATATAACACATTGCTTAAGTTGAGCTTCTTAATTGTGTGTCCAAAAATGAAATACCCCCACATGTTTTTTAAAATATTCCTGTCAGCATGAATATGGCTTTAAAACTGGAGATGGTGATTGTGGGAAATAAAACTGAGATCCCCAGTTCAGTGATTTTCCCCAATTTTTATCTCTGCAATGTAATATTTATTACAGGGACAGTACTAAGATGAATATTTAGTTGAAAGTTTAGTAAGTTATGTTTATAAGCAGTTATTGAATAAAACATTTTATAATTTTTGTTTTATCTTCTTCTGTGTCTGTAAATTCCTGCAGATTCAGACCTGAAATGACTCCATGTGGTTTCACTACGGTTGATAAAAACTTCTCTAAAAGCACAGATCGCTCTCTGCTGAGGACTTTAAAATGTGGCAACAGCACCACCTGTCTGTAACAATTCACAATGACATTCTGAGCTGCTTTTACTTGTTTTAGGTCCCCTGTATACACTCTCGTGCCAGTACATTAGGTACACTTGTGAAAATGAATGCATTCTAATACAGCAGTCCTGCCTTAAATCTCTAAAGCTTCATGGTTGTTCTAATGTTCAACTGAAACAGTGTCAGAAAAGTGGTAATTCAATTGGATGATCATTTTGGAGGATGTAGTTTTAGGTGCTTGCTTGAGGCACCTCAGCCATGAACAGGGCAGGATGCAAACCTGTGACCCTTCGGTCCTGAAGCTGCATCTCTAACAACTACACCTCCCCTAAACAAGTTGTGCCTGGGTGGGTTTGAGCCACCAACCTTTCTAGTTAACAGTGCTTTCCTTTCCATCTTAAAATGGTTTACATGTTTGAATTGTGAGGTTTTAAGCAATCAAGTTCATTTTCAGTACCAAGTATAGTTTTATTTTTTAAATCAAATTTTTCGAGACCCTGCAGCCTTGATTCATTTAATGAATTTTGTTCTTGGTCCTCCAGGTGAGGTTCCTCCGGGTAAATCCATCCGCCACATGCGTCAGTTCCACTCCCACCACAACCTCCTCAGCCTGGCCCAGCACTCCTCCTTGTCCTCCACCAGCTCCAGGCTCCACGGCCAGGACCTGGACAACCAGGAGCGCAGGGGCCCGTTGGGTTCCACGCTGAGCTTTGGTCTGGGCGGGGGAAGCTGCTCCAGCCTGAGCGGCTCGACCGAGAGCAGCATCTGGGTGAGGCAGACGCCGCAGGAGGAGAGCAAACCGTCGCCGGCCGCTAATTTCTGGGACTTCTTCACTGGGAAAGGGTCGAGCTCGGAGACGATGGTATGAAGAAGGGCAAGAAGAGGAGAAGTATGAAGGGAAGAGGAGTGTGTTGGTCAGAAATCACTCCCAAAAACAATTGGTCAAAGTTACATTTTGTAAGAAAAATGTGTTGCACTTCAAAAGTTTGACTACTTGAATATTTGTCGTTCAGAATCACCCTGTTGGAGGCTCAAATTTTCACGTTTCTGCCCGCCCTGGAACTCAGCAACGTGTAGTCGGGAATCAGAAAGCACAAAGAAATAAAATTGAAGAAGGAAATGTCACATAAATGAGTTTGCGTATGAAAAACACAATTCACTCAGACATCACACAAAGAAGGACAACAGACTGGAAGAAGATGCAGTAATAATGTACATAATGTGTATTCCTACTTTTCTTTTACACACCCTTTCTTTAATACCTAGGACTGCATATCTAAATGTAGTTGCATGAACTTTGCTTTATTTAACCTTTATCCTCTGAATGTTTTCCTTTAAATTTGAACGCTGTGTGCACTATAAATCAGCAAGAATTCAATACTCCTGATTTCAAGTTATTTCCCGTCAAAACATTCATCTTGATTACAACTGGACTAAAGTTGGTTGAAAGTACAGCAGCACTTAGATGAATGTACTTTATCTTAGTCTTTTAAATCTAATTTAAACAAAAATAAAGTTTGCCCTGTATTAAAACAGTTTTTGACCTAAAAATGTTGAAATTAAACCTTAGGGCTTCACTTGCGGGCCTTTACTCAGTTTAACCTGTGTCCAAATTTAAAGACTAAACCTCCTGACGAATGCAGGAACTTCACTTCAGTAATGAAGTTGAAATATAAAGTGCTTGAGGTACGGTCAGTACCTGTATGATATTGCAAACTTTGCGCTAGTTGTGGGGTCCACAATCAAACCAGTGAGTTGTACTTTTTGAAATTGTGGCCATACACAGAAACAGAAGCACATCTGAGTGCATATTTGGCATGGCCCAGAGCTGGTTCATGAGTCACAATATCTCTACTACTTAAGTCATGTTCACTTAAAGCACCTACGAGTTCTCATTACTCAGAAATGTACCCATGCGTTGCGGCGACACAGACTAAAATGCATTTCCTCGTCCACGACTGTGTGTCCAGACAGTCACAGAAAACTGGCCCTCCTTCTGCCTTCTACAAACCATCAACTCCCACATCGTATCTCTTTTCTGTTCTTCAACAGTTATTAGCTCCAACTCCAGTTGCCAAGTATGCAGTGAAACAGAGCAATGCCAACACATGAACGCAAAACAAACCTGACATCCCTGCCCACAAAACTTTAGTGGGGCAATGTTGGTCTGGAGTCTCTCCATTGGGAACTGATCACTCCTGCAAAGACCTGTTGAGACAATTCAATTATTTGGACAGGGATTTAAGAGGTGATGGACAGAAGAGTAACTTCATCTGAGCACTGTCTAATTGGTTGTAGATCTAATTGCGTGCAGTTTTTTTTTCCTGCATCGGTTGAAACACGCCTTTCCTGTGTTAACACTAAATGGTAAATGGCCTTGCTTTTATATAGCTCTTTTCTACCTATTGGTACTCAAAGCGCTTTACAGTCTCAGACACATCTACCCATTCGCTCACACAAGCACACACACATTCACACACCAGTGCCACGCACTGGGAGCAACTGCAAGACACTGAACCCCCACACTTCGGCATGTGAACCCTAACCCTCTGGTTCGTGGACAATCTGCTCTACCTACTGAGCCACAGCCGCCCATCTCACTAGCGATGGGAAGTTCGGCTCTTTTCTGAGAGCTGGCTCTTTTGCCATGGCTCCCAAAGAAGAGCCGTCTCTTTTGGCTCCTGAATGGCTCTTTTTTTAGTATCGTTTATAGCCTAATATTTCAGCCCAACAAAGCAAATACACACGGTTTGTGTGTTGATAAGCCCTTTTGCATTCAGTGTTTTTATGAGAAGCCTAATTTTGTCTCATTTTGTGCAGTTATTCTGTTACAAAAGCGTTGTCACTTTTGTTTAATATTTCAATAAAACTTTAATTGTACAAACAAATGAACCAGATCAACACACGTTCTCACGGGAGCAGTGAGGAACGATCAAAAGGGGGAAAAAAAGTAGGAGCTGGCTCTCACTCCATGGGAATCGGCTCTTCTGATTCACTACCAAGCATGCATCGGGTCTTAGAACCGGTTCTTTTGCGCATGACACATCACCAGTTAACAGACTCACTCTAATGAGATCTGAGTTTGTCAATGGTAGGCTTAAAAGACACCACGAAACAGCATGAATTGTAGCAATTATCTATCGGTTAGAACGACCCTTTTCACAATACACAAACGTTTGATAAATTGTCAATGTGAAACTATTGATTAGTGCAGCTTTAATATGTTATAAATGCTCAGAATGGTTAATGTTACTCTCGTAGATCCAAATCAAAAGCATAAATCTACTTGTAGAGGTCAGACGCTGCAAGTAACGTTTTCTTGAGGACGTTTCATCCTCGTGGCTTCCTTACCTCCAGATGACTTGTGTGGAGTTCAGGTTTTCATTCTGTGGGTGGTGTGAAACTCACATGACTAGTGTATGTTAACGAACCCAAATTCACCTGCACTTCGAGGATGTCATTCAGATTACGATCTTTCAATTGAAGGCGCGCATTGTGTCATCCTTGGTGTGTTTAGCCTGATAATAGTTCTCAGTTAAAAAAAAAAAAGTAACTTCTACCAAACTAACCAGTTCAAATAAAACATGGACACCTTTAGACTTACATTAAACCTGTATATAGAACCATTAATGTTTCTAAATGCCTAATCTCCTAAAGCTGCATTTTTGATTTAAAGATTTAAAAAAATCTCTCATTAAATCTCTTTTTTTGGAAACACAAGGGGGCGACATTTACCACTTTATTACATCCTGTGGACAAAAGTCTGGTCACAAAAAAGGTTAGGTTTGGAAATAGTGCCAAACAACTAGAGAATGTACAGATGTTTGTTTCTGGCCTCTTCATAATAGAAATCCTTCTTCTTGTACAGAGATTTTTCTACAACCTGTTCTTTTTCTTCACCACAAACATAGAAGTTGTACAGTCCGCCTCAGCAGGTGAACGTCCTTTTCTTTTGGATATCGTTGTAGAGAAAACGAGATGTATATTTTCTTTTTTGTCATTGACACTTTTTTTTTTTCTATATTGTTGTAAAATCCAATGAGGCGTTAAGGCCGCTGTTGGACAATGTACCGTCTACCTGCAGAGAATTAAATGTCAAACTGCCTTTTGTGTTGTTGCTTATTGTTGAATGTGTGGTGAGAGACTGGGGGATAGAAGCAATGAGTCAGAGTGTTGTTTAAAGGCTTTCTCTGAGTTATAGCTCACAAAGAAAAAGGAAGCTGACAAGTTATACTGTGAGTCAGAGGGGGAAAAAAGTCTCTAGGGGAAGCTGGAGAGCTTTTTTTTTTTTTTTTTAGACCAGATGCTCAAAATCACCTGCAATAATAATCATGCATTGAAAATTTGTTTATTTTTTCCATATACATATGTTCACATAACTGATCTTTGAGCAGGAAAGTGGATAATTTCAGGCCAGAATCACCCAGCTGTGAGATGGATCTCTTGTTCTCACAGGAGGTTAAGTTTAGGCCTCAAAATACAAAAGAAAGGCAAAAACTTTTCTTTTTTAATTATTTCATTTTGTGCCAATGTTGCAGTCTGCTGACATAGTGTTTCACATGTTTGTGGAAAGAAATGCTATTTTTATGTTTTTTTTTTTTTGGCTTGACACATTGAGTTCCGATGTTGTAAAGGACACACTGCTTGAGTTTTTGCGCCCTTCAGAATGTTCTACATCACATAATTCTCAAAAGTAGGCAAAGAGATCCCAATCAAACAACTGAAATGGAAATATTATAGCTGTGTATCTGGTTATTCGACTCCAGCTTCCTCCCACCATCCAAAGACATGCTTGTTAGGTTAACTGGTGATTCTAAATTGGCCGTAGGTGTGAGTGTGAATGGCTGTCTGTCTCTCTGTGTTAGCCCTGTGATAGACTGGAGACCTGTCCAGGGTGTACCCCGCCTCTCGCCCAATGACAGCTGGGATAGGCTCCAGCAGACCCCGCGACCCTTAACAGGAACAAGGAGTTACAGAAGATGAATGAATGAATGCATGAGTTTGGTTAATCGGGAAAACGAGCCAATATTACATATCAGTGAGGTGCAAACGTAAGTGCACTTCTTCTTCATTTCAAGACTAAATTAGAGTCCTGTTCAGTAGTGTTTCCAATGTAATGAGACACGGGTGTCATTCAGTGCCTGAAAGAAAAATCAGGAATATGTCAGAGTCACATGTTAGTATCATAGCACAGACATCAGGTTCATCAGGCTGGAAAAGGTTACAAAACCATCTCTAAAGAGTTTGGAATCCACAAATCCACAATCAGTCAGAGTGTGAATAAATAGAGGAGATTTAAGACAACAGTTACCCTTAACAGGAGTGGTCGACCGTCAAAAGTCAGGCCGAAAGCAAGACGCATAATAGCCCTAGAGGTCACAAAGTAACCCAGGATAACTTCTAAACAGCAACAGGCCTCTTTCACATAATCCTTTCTACTACTTTCAGGAACTGTGTGACAATTTGCTGACGTTTTGAGTCATTCTTATGCAGAAATGTAGAAGATTCTAAAGAGCTCTAAAGCTTTTAAGCAGCACTGTTTACTTGATAACAGTATGCAGTAATAACAACTGTGGACTATTCTGGCATCAACACGAAGAAGTAGCAGGTATAAAATGTGTCTGGGTTTTTACTGTGTTCTTTTCCCCAGCTAACTTGAGTATCTTTATATGTTTTTATCAAAAACACTTCAATGAGATTAGTGCAAAAAGTACTTGTTTTTAGTATTAGATACTGTGTGTTGGCACGGAACCAATGATAACAATATATCAAATTTTCCAATCTTTTATGGGAATAATATAAATGTATGTTGTTGTAACAAATCAAAACATATATGAAATCCTTATCTGATTAATGTAAAGAGGCCCAAACCCTAGGACATGTAATTGAAAATACCTAATTTTACTTCCAAACAATCAGTGGCAAATTAATCATTCATAAAATATGACAACCTTGCTATAACAATTGATGATTTTTCTAAGACTATTCAGTTTTTGATGTCAAAATCTTAGAAATACCACATGTTGTTCATGCACCACACTCCTTCTTCCCATGATGTAAACCTGCTTGAAGGCCTTTTACAGTATTCAAATTGGTGCGAAAGCTGCTTCTTCATCTCATCCACTGCAAAATAAATACACAGCACATACATTTTAAGAGAAATAAGAGACAGCTCAGAAAATTCCATCTTCAAAAGCAGTTTGTGTTTAATCTCAAACAGTTAGGACACCATCGGAACCACCCGTCGCTCCCAAACTTAATTGCATCTACATGTGATTAGAATGAATGAACTTCAGACAGCAGCAGCAGCAGCCTCACGCAAAGGAAACAAAACAGGGTAGCGGCTCACTTCTTGGTCCTTCAGATCAGTTTGTAGCTTCAAGCCGTTGACTCTGTGCAGCTTCACACAGTTTTTGGCCGACAACATGTCAGCCACAAATAAACCTACAAGGGTAAATAACAGTTCTCCGTCTGAGACTGGTGCCAAAATAAGAGCAGAGCTTTCAGAATGAACTCAGATTGTTCCGTTTTCTTTAAGTTTAAATGCACTGAGCTGCTCTGATGTGTTTGCTGTTAGCGTATGTGAGGCTGCTGCCACTTTTCACTCGAGCTTCAACGTACAATATCGGAGTGTTAAAAGCACATTCAGTCACATTTCATGTGAAGACATTTACAATCCTTGCTGAGTCTGAAAAAGAGGAGTGATGTGGATGACTGGAGTGCTGAGGGAACAATTGTTAAAGAAAAAATCCACCAGATGTCAGTCTTTCTACTGTAAAGAAATATTTTGAGACGTAAAGTTGGTGCTTCTGATTTTCTCCAAAACAACTTTTTTTCCCCATAATTGCTGCTTTAAAACCACAGGAGAAGATTATGTCAACCACTGACGGCCATATATGAGCTTATAAAGTTACAAGATATACTGAATATTTAGCCGATAGTGGTAAAAAAAAAAAAAAAATGGCTAGACAATCTGAGGGTCTCACTCCTTGCAGATGACACTTTGTTTTATACATCGGAAAAACTTTCAACGGAAAACAATGCCATTAACAGTTTGATTAGACACATATGTTGGTGGTTCAATCCTGAAGTGCAACTGTATTTTCTAAGTTAAGTCATTTCTGGGTCTAATGAATATTTGGTCAGTTATTAATTGTTTTATTTATCTGATCTGTTATAGCCTTATCTGCCTGGTAACTTGGGTTTACGTTAAATTAATTCCTGTACATTCATTCATTGTGTTTTGAAAAGTTTGTGATCGAGAATATTTGGCAAATGCAAAAGCTGATATTTGAAAATGACTTACCCAATATGTATATTAATATTCAAATGAAGCAATACAATACATGGGCAACAGGAGGTATCAAGGAATTTAAAGTTGGATATTGTTAAACTTTTAAACTATTTGACACTCAGGCTGAATCACTCTTTCTGAATTTGAAGTTTTGGTGAGGGCAGTGTTGAGTTGTAATACTGATTACCCACATAACGTCACAGTCCCATCATGATTTAACCAGATAACAATAGCTAAATTCAAACTGAAACCATGCCAAGAGGTGAAAACAGAAAAAGTCCTTCAGTGTTTTTAAACTGGATTTTTCTTTAACACAGTGATCACAGTACAGTTTCTGCTCAGCAGTCCCTTATATATATATATTTTGATTGCCATTTCCAGGTCACCTGTCAGATTACATATGAGCGAATTTACTCGGACTGTTTGGTTCAGGCTGCCTGCAATGCCAGATGGTCGGGGCTTGTTACATTTTAAGAAGCAGGCGTACTGGTTCACCACCAGCATATAACACCTCTCTAACATTTTTGATCTAGGTCTGCTGATTATTTCAAGCAAGCAAAAGCAAATTATTTATATTCCAATAATATCTGTATTTATGTACACATCAATATCTCTCATCACGTAACTCCCAGAATAAATTCAAATCAAATATCCAGCTGCCTACACACAAATGGTAGACTAGTAAAATTAGTAAAATATATCAAAAACAAGTGAAACGTCTAAGAAAAAAAAGTTAACATGAACATTCAGAATAATAATATTAATAGGATTTAAATTAAAAAAAGAGCCTTATTTTTATAGCTAAAAATAAAAATAAAACAAATCTACCAATTTTGAGAACTGATGATTTTCATCAAGAATCAAAACCAGCTGAATCTGTGGACTTTTCTCTCCCAAATAATGCGATTTTGTGCTTGTTTGTTGATCGTGTATACTTTGAGTAATGTTTAAAAAGATTAAAGTATGAACATCATTTGGTATGTGTGAAAGCAAGTATTTAATAAGTCCACAGATTCTGTTGGTGTTTCAAGTCATTAGCAAACAGAACCAACTTTTTCTGACGTCCGACAGTTGTGAAATTGTAACGGAACGCGTTCCTTTTAACGTGGGAACGTTTCCTTTGAGTTGATTAGTTAATTTAAGAGCAGCACAGACATGAAAAGGAAATAGTGTCGACTTTAAAGCCCAGTGAATGAAGTGTTTGGGAGGAATCTTTCTGAAGTCACTGTAAATCCTCCTGCCATTTACACCGAGTTCAAAACTTTGAGCTGTCTGAGACGGTTGGAGTAAATAAAAAAAAAAAAATGTGGCTGTGTTTCCTGACAACTGCTATGTTTACATGAACACATATGTCCAGGTGACGAGTTTCCAGGAGGGACAGAAACATGGAGAGAGCAAGACAACCAGTTTTTCAACCAATTGTCTGAAAAGATGAACAAATCCATGTTAGCAGCTACACTGAAAACATGGCTCCATCTTGGTCACCTTCGTCTAGTGAATAAATTTAATGTTGTCAATAAAGTTAGAAAAAAAAAAACCTCTTCGTCCATGTCCATGTAACCAGATTATTTGGAATATCTAATGAGAATAACTTTGATCACCTTGATAACATACTGTCCACGTAAACATAGCCACTGTTTTAACATTACCTGGGCAGATCAAGAGCAAGCACGCCGAATGTAGCCTTCAAAGTAAACGAAGAAGAAGAAAGGCTTTTTAGGACCTTTTTTCATCAATAATTTCTTTGACTTTGCATCCGCTAAATGTTACTTGTCACATATTGAGTTTGCCATAATGGATAAAAGCTAGTGCTGCATTAAGGCCAGCTTTAAACCTCCTGAATCCTGAAGAACAGAATCGTCGCTTCATAGATCATACAGGTACTTAAAAACCACCTTTGCATCTTTGGAACAGTTTTTTTTACCGAAGAACTCACTTAATTTCTGAAATGCTTGATTTCTGGGCCTGTGTGGACTATGACAAACCTAGATGAGAGTAAGGTAAAGTGAAAAGTCAGCAAAACCAGCAACATCCAGGTGTCCCAACACCTGCTCCGTTTAGGGTGTTCTTGTCGTAACAGACAAGGGAGTGACGTCAGACTTGTTGAAATGCTCCCTACCCCACACGGTGTGCTACAGGACCCATTTCCATTTAACTGTACATTTTAACATTCAAATAATACTTCCTCCACTGGCTGCCCGCTAAACTACTGTATAATATAAACACCTTAAAGGCCACAGCGAGCAATTTTCCACTCACTTTCCATCTGCTTCGGCTCCGTGATGATGAAGGAGTTACAAGGGTGAGCTTGCTTCTTAACCCAGACAGCCTTGTTGGGCGGAGCTCCATGGGCTTGGCAGTGTAAAATATACTTTACTAAGCTTGCGCACTTACTAAAGAAATAACAGAGGTGAAAAATGTTCTGATCAGCAGGCTCAAGGGAGTGAAGGCGTTAAAATGGCTTTCTCCTAAACTCGAGTCCATTAATTACACAACGTATGAGGATTACCAGCCATGAAGGAACTGTTTAATATTTGGTCTGTATAATGCTAGTGGAAGCAGTACAATGATGCACATCTTCCGCGTAATTTTACGATTAGAGCTGAAACATGACAACATCTGATTAAAGGTGGAGTAAGTCGTTGAAATCTAATAGGGGTTTTATTAAATTCAGTAAATATCTCCCACAGTACTTTAACTGGATGGTCTGGAATAAATATATCTTGAGCATGGGAGGAAGAAAGGAAGGAGGCAAAGGAGGAGAAGGAGGCAGCGAAAGAAGAGAAAAGGGATAGTAGAGGGAGGCTGTGAAGGAAGCGAAGGAGGCGAAGAGAAAGAAAGTGGCAAAAAAGGAGCAGGCGAGGCTGAGGTACAAGGAGAAGTTGTGGAGAGGATACAGAAGGAAGAGAACGAGGAAGAAACGGAGGAGTGGGAAAGTAGTAGGTAGAGGAGAAAAAGGAGAGGAGGTATAAGGAGGAGGCCAAAAATTAGAAAGAGACGTAAACAGAAGAAGAGAAGAATAATAAAAAGAAGGAGATGGAGGAGGTATGGACGAATTAGGAGATGAAGAGGAGTTTCTGCTTAAAACGTGGGTAACATTAGTTTTGCTGACAATGCTCTTTGGGGAGGAGTTTGTCTGTCTTCCTAAGGAATGGCTGAAACAAGGCTTACACATGAAGAACGATCGGAAGAAATATCTCCCAAACAATTCTTCTGTTAATATCTAATGACTCTGAGACACTGAGAAGAGGAAGCCATTTTAAACCGCCGAGACAGTTGTACTGCATTAAATACACCGTACAGTCAACCAAAAAATAGACCGCTACCACCACTCAGCATTACAGAGGGCAGCAATTTATGATTCTGAAGTGAAAAACAAGTTATGTAAAAGATCTGAGTTCCTGCCAGAGCTGCAGCTGCAAGAGAGACACTCAAGTTAGAGCTGAAATTTGCCAGAGTGTGGCTGAACTTACGAGGAGTACTGAAACAGCTTCATGAGACACATCGATACATTTAACCTGGATGTAGTGTGTGACAGATCGGAGGCCTTCTTTAAAAAAAAGTGGTACAAATGTGCATATTCTGGCATTTTAAGACAACACAAAACCTGCAAAGCTACTTGCAAATGAGATTTGCTGTCAAAACCACACAAAGCTTGTGTAAAAAAAAAATTAGCTTATGCTGATGAAATACTTCATTATCTTCCCTTGTTGAGTTTTCCCCCTTTGTGGCACAAAACATGGCTCACACCGGTGCGCGGGTAACTGCTGAACCAGCCACAAAAAGTAGAACAGGCTTGTTATTAATTTAAGCCTCAAGCCTGGAGTTAAACTGAAATGAACTCCTGAAAAAACACTGAAAACTGAAATTAAAGTGAATTAGTTCTACTATTTTTTTTATTATTCAAAATAAAGACAAATGAAAACTGAAAATAACGAGTCCTGATCAGATTTGTCAACTACTCTCTGGTGGCTGGTTTTCATTTTACACTCTGTTATTAACCCCCAAATTCAAACTCTTCAGCCACTAAAGGTAGTGTCAGTGGTTTTGTTGTGACAAGTGGGACTTCAAACAACGCTTCCAGATATTAGTTTTGGGAAGAAACTTTGTGAATGAACACAAGTATGTTAATTTAAAGCCCCGAGAAGCTTTACAGCTGCTGTGGACAGCTAAATTAGCACGGGATAATATGCACAAAAAAAAAAAAACTGCTAAAGAAGACTCTGATGACACTCATGGTAACCGCGCCGTCCTGTGAGACAATTTGCTTATGCGTCTCATTTGAAACGGCCGATTGGTTACTCTGTGACGACTGCTTTCACCTCCAAACACGGACCACGGTGGGCAAGGCGATGTCAGCCTCGTGGATTGGTGTTACTCAAGTCTTCACCAGCTGATACCACAGTGCAAAGCGAGTGGAATCGGCCATTCTGCGTTTTAAGGTGCTTGTTGCAGTGTGGACTCAGTGTGGATTTCATGACTGTAATCCAGGAGGCTGGCACGCCACCTGCACATGTCTCAACCGATCGGAGTGGCGCCCCAGTGCAAAGCTCCGCCTACAGGAAATAAAGCCTGGATACTTATGTGAGCATACTGGGCGGTGCCAGTGGTCGCCATTAGCTCCTCCCCCTTCTGCTGAGTGACAGTCTGTTGGGGATTCACCGCTGGCTGGTTCAGTCTCTGGACTGGTAGAACAGGATGTATCCTGACTCTGAGTTCTTGGAAATGTCCGATGTCAGACCGTAGAACTCCTCGATCGCCTGTGCATCAATTTTCTACAAAAGAAGAAGGAGGTTCCACATTAGATATAATCAGCGATCTCATATCACTTTGCAGAACATTTTTATTGACAACTGAACAGCAGCAGTCATCATTCCTTCTGTTTGTAGAGGCTGTTAAAAGCTTTCTGTTCCATCCACTGTCAATGTTAGTGATGGTGGACATCCACAGTTGTTCTACGGTTAGATCAATGATAACATGAGGCTTGGTAACGGAGTACGCACCAGAAAGTGATTAGCTTAGCATAAAAACAAGAAGCAAGAGAAACCAGAAAACCTTGCTCTGTTTTAAGTTTTAAGATATACCTAACAAGTATCGTTAGGTATACGATAGACTTGAGAACAACATGTCCCGTAAATCAACGGTACACAACCAGCTACCGCACCAGGTTGTAAGTCTTTCTGTACCGGATCAGACAGAAGAAAAAAAAATAAAAAATTTAATAAGAAAAAAATAAAAAAATTTGACCATTATTTTAATTATCGAAAATCTGAGTCTTCAGGGTGTTTTATTTTGAAAAATGCCCAAATCGTCTACCTGTCTCTTTCGTCTGTGCCTGTTTTCAAAGCTTGACTATGTCAGTTTTTTATGCCTGGAAGATGAAGCTGGCAAGCTAACCCAAGCCAAAATGAGAAAACAATAACAACAACAACAAAAAAAACGTCTCTGGTAGGATGTGCCGATTGTAATCAGGGCTGACCCAGACATTTTTAAAAAGATCGGATCAGATTGGGCTTAAGCCAAGCCCCATCTTTTGAAGTTATTTATTTTAGGTCTACCATACAACAAAAGAGCATCCTTGTAACATCAAAAAAACTTCTTCTGTTCTAATGGCGGTTGGCTAGCATCAAAGCTGCCAAAAACCGAAAGTCAGACAGCCTTTCCTAGCTACATTAGCTATGACGGCCATATTTATTGGATTTCTACATCTTAGAGGATACAAGTAAGATAAGAAAAGTCTCTATTAGTTTATTAGGTGGAATTGATACTTGGATCACCAATGCTGAATACTGAATGATCCGGATCAGATCCGGAGGCAAAAAGCTTGATCGGTACATCCCTAGTCTCTAAAGAGCTTCTTTGAAAAGAGGGGAAGAACCAGACAGCAGAAGACCCCAAGAGTGCCAACAAAAGTTGTATTTAAAAGAAAATGCCAAGAGTCGTACTTGACTCGCAACATGCTCCAAAATTGCTCTGTGTTAAATGTAGCAATCGGCTATCCAACAAGGCCACAAAGCTATCAGAATGGCTTTGTCACATAAAAATTAAGCACTTAGGGTGTCACTGTCATCCATCACATCAATATATGACCGCCTTGCTGCAATGAAACAATCTCAGCGCACCCATTGATACTGAGTTGCTCCACAGAACACCACAGGAAATCTTTCCTACCTGTGGCTATCAGACTTTACAGTTCTATTAACTTATTCTTTCTTCTTTTTATATATAATTCTGTTTTTGTGTTTTTATACAGTGGTTTACTGTAGACGTGACAAACCCAAAGATTAATAAAGTATTTCTGATTCTGATTCTGATTCTGATTCCGATTACTAACCTCAAACCTGGCAAAAATAGTACAGTTAAACATCTGTTATCTATTCATGGGTGAAATGTTGCTGTTTAACAGAGAAATATGACAAGGGAGGCAAAGCTGCTTCTCCCTGTTTCCTTGTTTGAGAGAGGTTAGAATTAGATGATGGGCAATATTTGAACATTTATTATCCATATAGGAGCCAATGTGACATATTAGACATATTTTATAAAATAACTGGTAACCCAAATATAGATATTTTTGCTCAAAGAGAGAATGGCGCTGCTAGCAGCCACGCTTGACATCCAGTAGCTTGTATAACCTGTGTGTAAAGATGACTTGAAGACATAACAGGTATTTGAGGAGGTCTGCGTTTGAACAATCGGTTGTGCAACTGAGGCATTTTTTTTCATTTCCTTTCAAATCTCCATTTAATATCAAATATATTGTATTTATATTGTGTTCACAGGGCCTTCACAAGTGTTTCTTATGCTGAGCAGTAGTTTTTTTTTTTAATTAAAAGGGAAGACTATAAACTTTTAACTGAACTGAAAAAGATACAGAAGCTTTTATAGGTAAATACCTACAGATAAACAGCGGTGAAAACAAGACACAAAAATAAAATAAAAGAGCTCAAGCATGAATAAAGAGCAGCGAGGCAGACGGAGCGAGTAAATTTCCACAAACCATAAAAAAATGATAAGTTAGTGTTTGGGCCCCGCAAGCTCAGCAGAATCTTCCTGACCAGATGTGTGAGCGGGCCTCTTTCCAGCCATAGTGGAAAAATACGGCGGCGCTGTGATCAGTTTTAAACATCAGTCCCCCGATGACTGAGACTGAACCGTGTTCAAACAGCAGGGCGACGTCTCCCACCGGCCTGGGAGTTTTAAAATCAAATAAACTGCTTTAATTGAGAAAATGTTTCTGAAAATCCTTCCACTGTCTCTACTTGTTTGATTCAGCTAAAATGGAACTGGATCAGAGAGAAGGACTCATGGACTTCTTTCTGATCCAAAGTCTGATCCAAGGACTCAATGTCATGGATACTGACCTGGGATTGGGAAGGTTTGAACACAAAATATGAGGAAATGTTACAATGTCAGCAAAAACTGAACTTCATGTAATTTGACTTAACACTGACAAACCCTGGAATGTTTCATAAGTACGACTGCACAGCCAGTCGACTGCTGACAGTTTGAAGGCTGTGGCATCTCGTTCTGTCTGGCGTGAAGAAAGAAAAACAACAAACTGAAAGGTTGCTGGGCTGCAGCTGAAACTCAGCAGCATGCCGAGGCTTTGGACACGTAGTGATGTGGTCCGCTGCCATTGACTAAGGAGCTACATCATGTTTTTGGTTAAAACTACATGCTAATAAACTTTACTTTGAATATGTTCGAGGGGAATGAGATGCTGGCTAATCTTCCTATTTGGATTGCTAAATTATTAAACTGTTGCATCTTTGACCGCTGCCATGTGTGTGGGGCTGGGAAATAATTCAGCAGAGACTGAGCGCTATAGCACATGCTACCAGGATCTCAGACTGCTGTTTATGTATGTTGCCGTGTTTTCCCCTGTAGCCACATCACAGAGGAAAAGCAGATGATTTTGAAGCAGAGGCAGCAGAGGGAGCAGAGGCAGGAGAGGCAGCAGAGGGAGCAGAGGCAGCAGGGGAGCAGCGATTTCACGACAACCTAAATCATCTGAGCGAGAAAAATCCATGCTTAAAAATAACCGAAACGTTTGTCACAAGCCCGATCTCCATATCAGCATCACCTGCTGTAAAATTAAACGGAGGAGGAGGGCGGGAGCAGACACGGTAGCAGTCTATTCTATTTTTTCTAATTTTAAAAATGCGCTGTCCAGGTCATCACGATCAAAGAGCCCTTTTCTTTAAGTGAAACCACTGGGATGAATGATGACCATGAGAAAGACAAACGAGCTGCTGCACATTATTTTCATTCCACAGCTCCTTTATAAAACAGGTATTTCCTTATTTGTTTTATCTTCCACTTTCACCTGTATCGCGATCACTAAACCAAATACTAACGTCTCCTTATTTAACAGAGGCTCAGGTATCTAGGTCGGCCCAGACGGCAGCACAGAACTCCAGACAAAACATTCAAGAGTGCCAGGATGTACACGGAGACTGGAAGACGGCTATTTGAAATTCCTGTTGGGCCAGGACAAGAGGAGAAATGTCTGTATGGAGAGTGTTGACAGACGATGACAGGACAATACGTTGTATTCTTCATTTAATTACAACTCATACAGAGATTTATGAGAAACAATCTCTTTATTTAAAAGTCTGATTTGGTATCTATTTTTTTTAAATTAGTATTTTTTTTCCATCATTATTTTCTCATTATTATTATTATGATAATAATAATTATTGTAAAATATATTATTATTGTACTATATATATATATTATAAAATATTAAATGAAATGAAAGTTCAGGCGTCATGTGACGAGCAGAGAAATGGATCGTGCACCTCCCGAGTTGGAAAGTGAAAGCTTTTGTCTCACCTCTACGATGTCGTCATCAAACAGCAGCCAGAAGCCGTGGCTCTTGACGATGGTGATGTAGTGTCCGCGGTTGGGACCACTGCAGAAGAAAATCAAAACAGACAAGTCAGGAAAAGAATACCTGAACGGAACTACATATGTGCTTTTATGGCTCAGGCTTTTTATTGCGGCAGTAAAATGTCAGTAAAATGTTTCACTGCTGAAATCAAAATGTCAACAAAAAACGTTTAAAATGTGAAAACGTAGTTTGTTTTTTTTTTGACTGAAATGTGTGTGTGATAAATTAGCTTCGCTTGTGAGATGTTCACACTGACAGGCTGCATCACGTCAGCCTTTATGTATGATGTATATCCTTCTGAGGACAACAACGGTGTTAGATTACATCAATTTCACCTGCTGCACAGTGACTAATAACCTGCACACCAGCTGACGTCAGATAATCAGATGTCTCAGATCCAGGAATCACCCAAAATTAACCAGAAGTGATTCAAGCAACCTGAGGATAATGGCAGACAGACGTGTATGCAAAGACAAATGGATGTATTAAGCTGTTTTTATTCATCTCAGTTTAATCCAGTAAGTAGTTAATGGATAAACTCAGTGCATTAAAAGCTTCTGAAAAGACGTATGAGGTCCAGTAATGTCGCGCTCTCTGACAGGATAAGGAGAAAATGCAAATAAGAACCGTGAGAGGATTGTTTCTTGTGAACCATACACATCATTCAGTGCAAAGAATAACATGTGCCTGTAACAGGTAACACAGCCCTCACATAATACTGTATATGGTGTCTGGGGAAATCGGATCACTACTAGAAGATTTCTAAATAAACTTCTAAAATATTTCAATGTTAAAAACCCATCAGTATCGGTTAGTTTGGCATAGACCAGAGTGAGAGTCTGGTAAAACGCCATTTGGAGTTCACCATGGAGCGTGTTTCAACTGATATATTGGGAAAAAAAATACCTCTGCACGCAACTGGAAAGTCTTTAAACCAATTAAAGACATTTTGTTGGAATTACATTAAACTCCATGAGGCCTGACATGTATGACTACATCGCTGATACTCATGTGGTCCATCACCACATTAAGCCCACCCATATGATTTGATTGACCCGGCAGATCTTTGCAGGAGCATAATCAGTTCTCTACAGAGAGACTCCAGATCAACTTTCCACTGCAAAAAACGAGTGGGTGGGGGATGTCAGGCTATTTTAATGCCTCAATTACAAGGCTGGGCAATTAATCAATGAAGGGATTACCGGATGTTGTGATATTATCATTAGTGTTGGAAAACTTCCAGTAAAGCTTGGCTTAGGTTTCTGGGAATTCTGAAATCCTAAATGATTTTGAAATGTGGTTGCATCACACACTTAAGGAGAATCTTTACAGGCATTCTTCGGTCTAATCTAAAAAAATGGACATACTACAAGATTTGAAAAGAACAGAACGAACGCTACAGGATATTATTTAGATGATAATGCCAGATTGGGGCCTGATCTCATGAGGAAATGGACGTAAACAAAACAAAAACTTCAGTGTAACAACTTGCTGTAAACCACGTGCCGTGCCTAAATGCAGTTTACAATCATAAATAAAAGTCAAGATAAAGAATTATTTTCCGACTGTTGAATAAACTGCCAAAAAACACACAAACAAACAGTAGGTTTCTTCCACTTTATGGGGTAATGCTTTAAACACCTACCTGCCACAGTGTACAACGACAGCCACCAGGTCATACATGCGGTCAGGGTTGGTGGCGTCCCCGGACGTGTTGAAGAGGCGGAGCTCCAGGGGGAAGACGACGCGATATGACAGTTTGGTGTAGCGGTGCAGCTGGTCCATGTATTTAAAGCGCTTTAGGTGGAGGGCGAGGATCATGGGTAGCTTCTTTACCCTCATCCTGGGAAAGATAGAAAGTGTTTTTAATGGTGTTTCTGAAGAATTTGTAAAGTGAATGCCAGAATACAAAGTTCACCTTCGCAGAAGTGTACTGTCATTTTTGTCACGAGGCAAACTAAAATCATTCATGGAAAGACACCAAAGGGAAGCTGAAGCTCAAAAAGCAGTAAGAGCCATTTGTTCCAGACAAAAACTCAAAGGGGATAAAAGCTTTCCATGTTGACACCACTATTGTTTCCAGACCTCCTACCAGGAACAAGAAGTGTGTTCTAGACACTTTGTGTTCCTTCTAATTTGGTCAGACCTCTGGCTTGCACTCTGAGCGTTCTGCTCCTTGTTAATGGCGAGTTGCAGTCACTGATGACGGCATGTCCTTAATGGACATTACTTGGTGCACTTAGCAGGTGCTCCAAAAACACTGTCTGGTATGTATGAACATACACATAGCACTCGTGAGCAGACGGTTTGTATTCACTGTACAGAAGGCAGTAATTTAAAAGTGAAATTAAAGACTGTCGCGCAGTAGTTAGTAATAGACATCTTAGCAGATCAACACACATCATGAACAACTCGGTATGTAACAGGAAGGCCGTGGCAAGTTGCTATAGAGACATCAGATGTGGTTTCAAGGGTACTAATGGAACAAACTGTAACCGTATTTGTTCGCTTAGAAAAAAAAATTGAGGTCGTTGAGCACACTTACAGCTGTGTGAAAGTTTTTAGACAGTGACAACAACTCCCACACGGTTATGTAGAGTCAATGGTGACTCAGACGACAGCAAATAAAATTTAAAAACTGTCGGTTCGTGCTTCAAAATGACGAAAGATACATGAAATCACATGATACATAAATGGGCACCACCGTACTTTTTTCTGGAATAATCCAAACTAAACGTATTTTTTAGACTCTAATAAAACTAAAATGTAGTCATTTAACACTAATTTCAAAAAAAGGAATTTACAGACCGACTTGGACTTCCATCTTTGTATGGGATAACTATATTCGTTCTGTCAATTGATATTGCAACTAATACTGTTCTTTTAAGTAGGTTGAGTATTGAACAAACATAACTGCAAAGTTGGAAAGTCTTCCTGATGGTAGCAACAGTTTATTTCAAGGACAACTCATCTGTAAATACTCTGAATTTGTTGACACGTTGCAGTGTTTGCATCAATTCCAGGCCACTGTCGCTGCCAGGATAGCAACAAATCCCCCCAAAAAGCCTAAACCTGACCATCAAAACTGTGAGAATTCGTTAAACAGACACAGATTGTTGGTTGGTGGTCAGAGCTTTGTTGCTCTTGTATCCTCATCTGTTGTTTTCCAGACAGGAACTCAACAAAGGCTCTGTAGAGAATGTGCTAATGGATGGCATGGCAGAGCTTTCCAGCTTTCCAGTTCATTTCCAAGTTGTAAGCCTCAAATCTTTAAACACAAGCCTACGCTTCGCAAAAACTCAATCGTCGACCTACCACAGCAACACAACCACTATACATGAGTATCACAGCAGAAAACATCAACCAGCTTTCCAAACTCAAAACAACAAGACAGCAGCGTCAGTATTTGGACTATTACTGTTGGTTGGTGTCAAGTATTTGGGAGTTGTAGCTGAATCCTCATCTGATGTTTTTTCCAAAAAGAACTTTTCTAGAGCGGATGCTAACGGCTAGCATAGCACCACTGGTTTCCAGTTCATTTATAAGTTGTTAACAGTTTGCTTCGGCACAGATAGACCTATAAAACTGAATTATGTAGATTCCCATTAAAGTTGTACTCTAAGAGGGTCATTTATAGACTTCTTGTTAAATATGTCGTTATGAGAAAATGTTTCAACTGAAGATGGATGGTGGAAGTTGTCTCCACTATTTAGTGATAAGTTAACCAAAGAGTACATTTTACTACTCAGAAACTAGTTTATAGATAAATCAAAAAAGCAATTAATAAATTATTCCAAGCAGGTTTTCTAACAGAAAAAAAAAATGACACACTCTTTTCATTCATTCAGTCATTCATTCATCTTCTGTAACCGCTTATTCCTGTTAAGGGTCGCGGGGTCTGCTGGAGCCTATCCCAGCTGTCATCGGGCGAGAGGCGGGGTACACCCTGGACAGGTCTCCAGTCTATCACAGGGCTAACACAGAGAGACAGACAACCATTCACACTCACATTCACACCTACGGCCAATTTAGAATCACACTCTTTTCACAAATCTAAAATACTGGAATTAAGGCTGGAAAAGACAAGAAGAGGGAAGAAGGAATTAAAGTAAATGAAAAGCCACCCACCGTTTCTGCGCTTCCTGTTTGCTGCGACACTGCTCACAGTAATACTTGTATTCACTACATAATGTCTCGGTGTTGCTGAAGCCCCTGTTGAGCAGAAAACACACATTCACTGACATGATCCCTTTTTAAAGTGGCCTTCTTTTTTTAGGCGACAGAAAGGATACTTTCCCTTTAGCAGACTGATCAATAAGCGTACCTGAGACAGTGTGTGATCGACGTGTTCTGCTCCACATCCACCGACAGATCCAGAAAGTCCTCGTCTTTACTGCTCACCTGCAGCATGAGGAAGTGGATAAAACAATGGATACACTTACTGAAAAGGCACAAAAATGATTCATGAAGCCACACTATGAACAAATGAATTCTCAAAATGTGGAGAATCACTGTTAACAGTAATTAAAAGGTGGAGTTAAAATATTAAAATAGTACACTTACAGCTTCGCAGTTGAGGCAGCGAGTCTCATTGGTCAGCGTTCCCTGGAAGATCTCATGGACCCAAGTCTGCTGCGTCTCCTTTCCTCCTTCCCCATCACCACCACCTCCTCCTCCTCCCCCCTCACTTCCTCCTCCCCCTCCGTTCTGTACCAGTTTTCCGTTCTGCTGTCGCTCCTGGCTCTTCTCCTCCTGGAGCAGGTCTGCGATGGTGTTGAGGAGGTAGTTGAGGAACTCGTGGGCATCCTGCTGCATGTAGTTGTCAAACAGCTCTGAGAGGGAGCGATGTGGAAAAAGCGGTTGAATAGTTGAATAAAGAGAGAAGACAAAATGACCAAGCCAACAAATAGCCAATTAGAAGCATCAGTTCTTTTTCATCTGCTTTCCGCTCCATGATTTTGGTGGCAATTGTATTTCCTCAGCTGTGACATTAACTTCTCAGCCGAGATAATCCTCCCTTCCTTTCATCCTCTCCTTAACTCAGACTCCTTTTCCTCCTCTCTCTGCCTCATCCCTTTCTCAGTTGCCAAATCGAGTTTGATCTAAAGAAGCATTCGATGAAAGAACATTTGAGATTTCCAAACACCTGGTGGTGGATAGACGTCTTCCTGAGAAACTACAGGAAGTCATGTGGTCTGATGTAAGCAGCAGCTGCACATTCTCAAGTGTCCTAGGAATATTCCACATATAAGGAGATCTTTCTTTATGGGGATCTTGGATCCCTACCGTTTTCTTTTCTCAGCCGTGAGATGAACTTCTTAGGAGGGATGACTCCAACTTTCTTCTTCTGCGTGGCAATGCTGTTGAATAAGTCGGCCAAACAGGTGAGGAGGGATTCCTTACGACGAGGCTGCACCTGGAGAGGAGGCGGAGAAAGAGGAGGAGAGGAGGAGGAGGAGGAGGAAGAAGAATTGAAAGAGAATCAAAAAAGAGGAGGATCAGGTGTAGGAGGAGAAGGAAAAATAGAAGGATGAAGATGAAGAAGGGACAGGGTGATAATGAGTAGAAGAAAAAGGAGGAGAGGAAGAAGAACAAAAAGAGGAGAAGAGGAAGGGAGTATGATGAGGGTATAAAAGTGGAAGGGAAGAAGAAAGGAAAAGAGGAGAAGACCATGAAGGAAAATAAGTAGGAGGAGTACAAGGAGAAGAAGAAAAAGGAAAAGAACAATGATGAGGAGGAGGAGCAGAAAGAGGACAAGGAGGATGAGGAGAATACGGAGGAAGAGAAGAAGCGACAGAAAAAGAATGGGGGATGAGGAGAATAAAGAGGAACAGGAAAAGATAAAGGAAAAGGCGCAGGACAAGCGGGAGAAAAGGGAGAAAGAGAGGAGAAGCAGAAGAAGGAGCCAAAGATGAAGGAAAAGGAGAAGAGGAAAGAAAAGGAAGAAAATGTGAACATGAAGAAGAATGAGCAAAAGAAGAAAGTCCTTTTTTAGTTCTCAGTCCTCTGGTCAGTCACACAAGTGAGCTAGCGTCCAGCTGGACTGAACCTTAATATCTGATTTGTCTTTTATCTTATCTACTGAACCACACCACTCACACTATGTGATTTTGATGACCTATGGAAGACAACAGTTTAAGGAAATATCTGTGAATTATTACCACGACTGTACTGGCCAGAGAGTGAGAGGACAGCCTTTAGGACAGCAATGGGAACAGTGCTGTTGATCACCCTTTTTTGCCAGTGCAATTCTCAGAACAGATCTGAGGTGTTCGTCACTCAACTGGAATCTGTGGGGTGCTTTGTTGGTGTTCATCACACTAAAAGTCTGTTTACACACATACGTAGAGCCAAACAACACCAGCATCCTCTGTGCCATCTTCTGGATGTTTGGAAATTTGGCTGCGCTTAATGAAGCATAAAACTCATCCAGTTTAAGAGAGTTGAACTTCTCCTTTAAGACGGTGTCACATTGGAGATCAATCAGTTCCAACTGCAACTCCTGTGGTGCAGTTTCAGGGTCTTGTGTGAAGGGACATGACACCAGCTGAGGTGACTTGTCAATTTTTCCAATATCAGAGAACACAGTGCTTCCTGGTGGACTATGCAGTGTAAGAAAATAACCTCCTTCTCAGGGTTGTCCTCTTTCACCCTCTCCTGGATTCTTTTGAGCAACCCAACGTTTTTTTCCAGTCAGATTTGGCGATCCATCTGTGGTAACAAGCGTACTCCAAGGTAGCTTGTGCCTCTTGATGACCGCCGACACGCTGTCATACAAGTCCTCTCCCCACATTTTCCCCTTTAGGGATTCAATGGCCAATAACTAATCCATTATCTCAAAATTGTCATCCCTCTGATAAAAATTAAAAGCTGAGGGGTGTCCTTTATGTCATTACTTTCGTCCAGTGCCAAGGAATATAATGTAAATGACTCCGCTTTTTTGTTTAGCTTGCTAGCTAAGTCTTCTAAGTCGTCAATTAGCTCAACACGGCGAGTCACTGTCCTGCGTGATAAGCTAATTTTTGGAAATTTGTTCTTGCTCTCAGGACACAAGATACCTGCTGTCTCTACCATGCACTCTTTGAGAAACTCCCCTTTGTTGGGTTCAGAGCAGTAGCAGAGTAATAACAGAAAGTAGCACAGGCTCCGCAAAATCTAGTCAAGTTATCACTGCGCCTAATGCACCACCTGGTGGAACGCCAGGCATTACAGGACAAGGTCAGATGAATGCAGTAATAATAATGATATGATTTGATTTGGGCAATTCTGTATCAATCTTCGGTGGGCCGGATTAAAAAGACCAACGGGCTGGATGTGGCCCATGGGCCGTAGTTTTCCCACCCCAGTTTCCCCTCACTCCTGATGGCTTTTCGCGCATAAAAATAAAACCAAAGAGCACCATTCTGTAAACTCCACATTTGTGCAGAACGCCTAAGTGGACTTCCAAGAGCAACAAAGCCTTCGTCCTGGTTATTGGACACATATTCCCAAACAGTGAAGTGTTAGTGAAGTCCCACCAGTGATTCTTGGCTGCTCGCTGGAGGATAAGGGGTAAGTTTCTGCAGTCAGGGAGTCTGTCTCGACAGCAGAAAAAGAAGTTCTAGCAACCACTGAATGGTTGCTAAACAAGGTCTTGTACGGGCAAAAAAACCCCAAAGCAAGTAGACAATTAATGATGGGTGGGGATGGTTGGCATTATGGTGGCAAATCAAAGAGATTAAGAGGTTAATTATTGCAGGGAAAACTGTTTCCTTCTTACAATTCCTACCTACAATTCTTCTGTGCATTTAATACTATAAGCCAGATTTCAGGTATGCTTGCTTTCCGTTCTAGCTCCAAATAAAGTGGCTGAGCTAATGTAAAACTTGTCTGCTACTTGGATGAATGGCTTTTACATAGACACTAGTAACTAATAACTGCTAATTAGCCAGTAAAAATGCCTCATGAAACCACCTCAGATCAGATCAGACTGGTCAAAACAGACCAATCAAAACAAATTTCCTTATGGGACAATAAAGGTTATCTATCTATCTATCTATCTATGTAGTGGAGTAGTGTAAACCTCTGATAATCTGTTCAATAGGAGTAGTACTAGTAGTAAGAGTAGACAGTTAAACTTGATAAAGTTGTCGTTCAATTTCAGTCGTGCCCTTTGTTTCTATAGTGATTGATGTTTGGTGTGCAAAAACACACATATCTTCTCAGATCATTTCATTTAGTGGCCATCTAAGTAGCTAGCCAGTGCCCCTTTGAAACTAATTTCACAGATGACGATACATTCTCCGGTCTCAGCACTTACTTTCTTAAGAATCTGTCACCACAATCGTTGCATCACAGTTTGAAAATCGCAGTTATAAATATGTTTAATATCAGTTTTCCTTACTACTACTGTCTATTTAAACAGCACAAGTAGCTAAGTCAGCAGCATTAGGACTACAAACAAGTCATGTGCAGCACCAATGCTGCCACCATAAAAACTTTTTCCAGATAAAATATTTTCTCATAGCCAGGGCAATGTGGTACTTTTGGTCATTAAAGTGCATTCTTAAAGTGTGAGCAGGCGGACCACCATGCAGACTTTCTCTCATCACTTACCTTGTATGCCAGCACCTTCTCCCTGAACGGTCGACAGAAATACAGAGCCTGCAGTACTGAGTTACAGTAGCAGGTGTTGCCAAACTAGAAAAGAAAACAGAGAAGGATTGTGTCTGAGATCACTGAGAGCTGTGGTTGCACTCATCATTTTGCAGCTCTTAAATGGGGATATGGTTTTCCTAGAGTGCTAATCAAGCTAATCAGCACATATACAGTGTAATGACTGATACTTACATTGACCAGTCCAAAGTAGTGTTCATTTACGGGAAACTGTTCCGGTCCAATCTCCTTTTCCAAGGCAGAGGCATTGGCGCCCTGAGGAAAAAAAAAAAATAAATACCTTTTCACATGTTTTGTTGTGGTGACTGTGATTAAACATGGATGCAAAGTTCAGTAGGAGTACACCAGTACAATCGCCCATTAAAAAAAACTCCTTTGTTCTTAATTTCCTACTCAATATCTCCCATTTTCCAGCTTGATTTTCTCTCTGCCCAACTTCTCTGCCATCTGTTTCCTGCTTCATATCCTCTGTTTGTACATTTATACAATATCATGTGTTCAAGGTAGCGCTGGCACCAAAAATGAACCTGACTGTCGATACGGTCGGAACACATAACTGGCAAAAAAGGACGCTTCGCAAAAACGGAATGGTCGACCTACTACAGCAGCACAACGGCTATGCCCCAGTTGCCCTTGTTGCAGTTTGCGATTTTGAAAATACTTTCTAGAGCAGAGGCTAAAGGCTAGCATAGTAGCAATGCTTTCTGGTGCATTTGCAAGTTGTAAACTGTTGGAAATAGACATACAAAATGACATAGATGTCCATTACTGTTACGCTCTAAGCAGGTGTAAGTAGTCTTTAGCAGATTAATAAGACAGCTCTAGTTGTTATTACAATCAGCACAAGTCACTTAAGTTCAATCATTCTCAATACTCTTTGCTAATAAATGATCAAATGCAGTAAACAGTAAGTTTCCTAAATAGAGCCACACTAAATAAATCTGAACTTGTGTTGTATTATTATAATGAATGGTTTCTTCTAGGGTTGCAACAACTCGATTTGTGTGGATTTGTGTCAACGCGATGTTTACCACCATCCCCAACTATGGTGTCTCCTGCTACCTCCTGCTACCAAAAATGCCAATTATTACTTATTAGTAATGAAACAGCCCCAGTCACCGAGACATTTAGACTACAACAGTGAGCTTTGTCTGTCGTTTGTTGGTCAGTACTTGGCAACTGTGTCTTCCGCAAGGCTTTCTTGAGCTAGCATGGCAGCGATGCTTTTCAGTACAGCTGCAAGTCGTAAGCAGTTTGTTGCCTAAATAATAATAATAATACATTTTATTTATAAGCGCCTTTCAAGACTCACAAGGACACTGTACAAAAACAAAAAGACACAAAACAAGACAATGTAAATAGACCTACAAAAAGATGCAAGCACCACCTTTTGCACACAAATAATACAGCTATATTTTCAATTAAAATCAGCACTCACATCAGCAACTATTGTTGAATTAGATTAGATTAGATTCGAAACATAGATCTGTATAGTCCCATGGCCCGAGGGACAAATGACCCCCCAGTCGGTCCATGGCACAGGACATAGACAGCAGCCCGTCACCGAACGAGCCCCTCTGTCCGACCACGGTGTCGCACAGGGCGGCGGACATCGTTCACAACCCTGCCCAATGTCCCCCTCCTGGTAATTGGAGCCTGCCCAAGGTCCCCGCCCCTGCCACGGATGCCAGGGACTCCAGCTCCGCCCCCACCACGGAGCCCAGCCTATGCATCAGCCTGTCTAGCCGCAATGCTCACCCCCTCTCAGTGCTGCCTCCCCAGCACTCCACAGCACAGAAGAGGGCATCGGCATCAGGCCGTAACTGGATAAAATGCGGTTAAACTAACTGGATAAAAGAGGCAAATCATCGGTCACACACGGTGATGAATCATATGCTACTAAAGGCCACTTCCTGGTTTTATTATATGCCATAAAAGCAGCTAAAATCCCCAGATTTCCTCCAGTGATTCAAGTATCAAAACAACGTGGATCATATCACCAAAAACACATCATAACCATTGTGAAGCATGGTGGTGGCAGCATCATGCTGTGAGGATGTTTCTCAGAAAGAGGCCCTAAAATGTTTGTAAAGGCAGATGAGTACTGTGGTGCCTCAACTAAATACTAACTGCAATCACTTAGTTTTTACATTATGTTTTATAATGAGATTAACTGACATTACCATTATCACTTAACGAGGTAATGAGGTTTTGTAAATATTATATCAGACATGACTGCATTTATAATAATAAAAATTGAGTAAAACATCCAAGGGGTTGACTGGTTTTCATAGGCAAATGAACAAGCTAAGTTATAACAACTACCTTCTTCAGAAGATGACAAAAATAAGGTGACATGTCTTCTAAAGTCTCGCTGGCTCAAACTGAGGTGAACAAGATGTGAAAAAGTCAGGAAAAAAAGTCAAGAAAGAGTGTCTCAATAAATTACATCAACAGTTTCTTTGGCTGTGACTCAGTCTGAGCGTTTAGAAACTTGAGTATTACATTAAGCCAGGACAGAGAGAACCAGAGAGGAATGGAGATGAAGATGACGATGATGAAAATGATGATGATGATGATTCAGCTTTTCCTTCAGGGCTGAATAACTACATAAGTGGAGTCATGCTGATTTTACTCATACCCACACTGCTGTCCATGTAAAGTCAACAAGGGAGCAAGTGGAGGAAAGCCTGGCTCGGGTTATTTATCTCACAAACACGGCCTCCAAACAGCAGCGGGCTGTAAACAAAAGGAGCGCATACAACAAATAGAAAGGCAAGTCAGGATAGGAAGGCAAATATCTGTGTGGTGGGGAGAAAAGAAGCTGTCAAGAAACACTGAAAACACACGCGCTAATGAGGTTTTGCTTTAAAATGAGGTTTTGCTTTAAAATGAGTCCTGAACTGAGGGAGGTGAAAGTGAAGTCTGCCAGCTGTTCAAGGCGGCTTTAAAGGCATCACAGGAAATTCCGCACAGCAGAGATAAGATACTGTTTTATTAAATTCTACGATCAGGTTTAATAATCGTGACAATCAGTCTAGAGGACGCTATGAAGAAAAGTTTTATAACTGTGTGCTTTATTTGAACCTAATTGGGTATATTTACTTCAAAGGATTGAATAAATGATTGTCTATAAAACATGCAACAAGCTGTACAGGAAAAATAAATAAAATCAACAAATTTATGATGCGTTACATACAATTTAAAGCTCCAAAACAGCAGCATGAATGGATCTTGTGGTGAGACTGTTAGGTTCATTGCTGTATCCAGGGTAAAGGATGAAGTCTCAGGATAAACTTTTTTTTTACCCATTATGTCTCTTCTTGGGTTCTTCTTCTTCTTGAGTTCTTATTGAGTTCTTCTTCTTCTTGGGTTCATCTTCTTCTTGAGTTCTTCATCTTGGGTTCTTCTTGAGTTTTTTCTTCTTCTTGGGTTTGTCTTCTTCATTTTTTTTTTCAGATTTGTCTTTGTGCGTCTTCTTCTTGAGTTCTTCTTGGGTTCTTCTTCTTGAGTTTGTCTTCTTCTTGGGTTCGTTGTCTTCCTGAGTTCGTCTTCAATTCTGTAAATTTTGATTTAATGGCGTATTACTGCCCTCTTCAGGATAAATGTTTCACAAAGATAAGCATCTCTCAAGCGTCAGGGTCTCTGAACTTACAAATTTTTGATAACTTCATACTTTTAATAAACACTCCCACGCTTCTTCAACGCATTCCACACCTCTCAACGTCATTGTTGCAGTCCTAATAAGATCAGAGGGTCTACAACTGTTCTGGGTGAACCTTTATCTTCTACATTTTTCCTCCAATATACCACTTTTACTGCCATGCTGAGAGGTTAAATCAAATATCATAACACTGGGTTTCAGCGCTGCTTTGTCTGAACTGTGCATCCCTGTCTGTAGCTTTCACAGCTTCACCAGCCAAATTGATTATCTGGAAAGAAACAAACAAACAGGCAGAAACTGGTGGGCTGCCAAAGAGGCAAACAAACTCACCAGCCCCCACTAATGTTTAGCGCAGCTTGTATTTGTCTGGAAGCTGCTGGTAAATGCTACCTCCATACTTACTTACTAAGTGGGTTACACTCCCTAAGTAAGAGCTTACTGCTTTCAGCACACACACATACATACATACACACAGCAGCCAACAAATTAGAAAAGACTTCTTGTGTGGCTTCTGCCTTAACTGTCTGTCAGCTCTGAAAGGTGCGCCGGGTGGAAAGAGGACACGCTACAGGCAGAAGTTAATCTTTGAGCTTTAAACTGCACTGTCTATGTATTCTGCAATACATAACACAGCTATCACACTAGGCAGTAAATAAGGCTAAATTATGATCTCTTGATCTCGGTGTCGAACATGATGTCCTCCAATAGAGAATCTGTGCTCGAATGTCTTAAGCCAACAAAGAAAGTGTGTTTAAGCAGCTGACCTCTGAACTCTACATCTCAGTCCAAGGATCGATATGTAATTAAAGTCTTCTAAAAGGCTGCTTATAATGTAAAGCATTGTACACCAATCAGCCACAAGATTTTACAATATACAGGTAAAGTATATAGTATCTCTCTCTCTCTCTCTCTCTCTCTCTCTCTCTCTCTCTATCTTAATTGCTGATTTAATATCAGTTCGTTTGGAGCTATGAAAGAGATTTTTCGCAAACCTAATGTTGTCATTGTGTCTGCAAATGCGATTCCATTAACCCACAGTTGATGGAAATGTATGTTTAGTTTTATAGGTCTGTATGTGCAGAAACAAAACGCAACTTGTAAAAATCTCATATCATAGACTGTAGAAAAAAATGGACGACACATCTCCGCTTCCCCCCCTTTGGACAAACTGAGGCTACAATTCCAGGTATGCGGATGGCACCATCTTGCGAGTTGGAGCCAGATTCTGTGCAGTACTGTCAAAGAGTGGAGCCACGTTATCAATGACCCACCCACCACACTTCCTCTAGACTCATTTCCATTGGCATTTGGTTAATACTATGCTCTGTTGTTTTAACTATCTAGTTAATTACATTAACTCACTTACAATCTCACAAAACAAAAGTTTAACATAGTGGAAAAAAAATGCAAAGATTCCTCAGATCCTTGAGGTCAGCTAGTACAGTTCATAGCACAACTACTAATAGGATTCAAACAGACAAAC
This sequence comes from Chelon labrosus, assembly GCF_963514085.1. NCBI lineage: Eukaryota > Metazoa > Chordata > Actinopteri > Mugiliformes > Mugilidae > Chelon > Chelon labrosus. The sequence continues at coordinate 2,539,784 of NC_140337.1, read as the reverse complement.
AGTTAATTTGATGTTCCTACTCCATGTCCTACACTCACAGTCCTACGAACTTACATGGAAAAGCTTACGACCTACACTGCAGCCAGCCACCAGGGGGAGCGCCACATGCTTCGACTTCACTTCACTGAGGAGCCACTTTTTCTACAGTCTATGCTCCAAATACTTAACAGTTAACTTCTTCTTCTTTCATTCGCAAATTTTAATCTACTTGGCGTATAACTGCCTTCTACAGGATGAAATAATGACGACACGCATCTCTCAAGCATCTAGGACTTTGTTAAATAAATTTTCTCACTTCTGACATTTGGGTGAGGTCTTTTTCAATAAACACTGCAACAGCTTCCACCCAAATCGAAATAATGAAACAGTTGGAATGATCGATGACGTCCACAAGTCACTGCAGCTCTAGTTCTGATAGAAAGTAGTCTATGCTGATGCCACTCATCAGCTGAGTGCTCCTACAGTGGAAATGTAAGCATCGGGACTGGACCACGGAACAATAGAAGAAGGTCGTCCAGTCCACTAAATCATGTTTTCTTTTACATAAGCTAGACAGTCTGGTTAGGATGTCTTATTTATGGAGCATACGGTGCCAGGACACAGGGGACACCTCCTTGACACTGACATTTTTCCAATGATTTCCGAGCTCAGACAACGCAACATATTGCAGCAATTCCAACGTACCACCGGGTTTCCCAGAAGAACATTACATGGTAATGAGATCATCCATGTTACTCCCTACACAGACTTTAACTGTGTGCCTGATAGGTGCATGTGTACAGAGCTACATACAATACAAGAACCTATCACGGGTCATTTTGGCTCAAAGGTGGAGACAATCAAGCTATAAAATATCTAAATTGTTCTCTTCATAACTGCCTTTTAAATACAGTCCTGATGATAAGGGCTTCTTCAGTCTAAGAGTGTGATCTAAATATTTTGAGAACCAAAAACCTGAGCATTCGCTATCGGAAAACATCCAGGGAGTATCCCATGACAGGAAATGCTGAATTTCTCCAGATTAAGAGAGAGCGGTGCGAGCTGGTGTTTACACCCACTGCCGTTTATCGGTTCTCCCGTCTTTTCAATATAATATGATGGTGTGAAATGAACACTTGTCATAAAAACTTTCATGCGATAGTAAACAACTTTAGCCATACGGCCATGTTTAACAGTCATAGGGGGCTAACACTGGGCTAAGCTATTTAGTTTCGTCCACTGGTCAACCCTGCCCTCATATAAACAAACCACAAGCTAGCTAATAAACTATTAAAGAGGCTCAGCTTTAGGTTAAAACCGCCTTATTATTAAAGACAGCTACATTATCCTAAGAGGTGGACAGCTTCTCTTTTCAGGCCAAGCTCTCTAACTTTCTGGAAACCCTGGTGTGTTGTTATCATGCTTCTCTCAGAGGTTAGCAAACAGGCTAGTAGCAGAGCAGCTAGCCTAGCTTAGCGTCCTGGCTCACTAGCCCCGGGGACCGGACACAGGCGCGGACAGCGGGCACACAAATACCACCCACAAAAGCCGAATTTCAGCGCACTTACCATCGTACAAATCGAGGCGATCTTGCGGACTGTCATCAGTATTTCCATCCGTAAGCCGCCATGTTGGACCGAACCCCCGATGTTGAAATAATCAGAGCCGATGCGGCTGCAGAGTTCCGGGAGAGCCTTCTGCCCCTGTCTTTTAATACTGTCAAGTCACACGGAATGACAGGGAGCTCTTCCGGTTTGGTATTTCAAAATAACGAACTTTCCTCACCGTGTATATTTTAACATAACTTACAAACACTCTGCTTTAACTAATATTTTTTGTGTAATACGTATTTTCCAAGTTCAATTATCTATTTTCATTCTTAACCCTATATTCTTAACCCTAACCGTAACCCTAACACCCCCTCCTTGTCTCACATGAATCGATATTGTTTTTGGATGTGGGCTTCAATATCATATCACAACTGTTTAATCACCTTTTGCATTAGAAAAAAAAATTAAAAAATAGTTGTTAATAAATCCTCCTTGCAGGTACACCTCTTAATCCTGTTTTACTTTAGCAGATGAACTTGAAAACAGTGTTAAACTCTATACTCTGCGCAAAACACTGATGCAAAAGAGAATTTAAAGTCAGCCTGACAGTAAACTGCATGTTTTTCTTCTGTTGCACACACAGTATGTGTTGTTTCAGTCGCGTGTCATGTGCTCTGCCTTCGGAAAGCAAAACACAGACTTGAAAAAGAAATCTTCTATTTTATTTAAATGCATATGACAGGTGGACTGAAAATAGACAACTATACTTTCACTGCTACAAAAAATCACAAAGTTAATATCCTGATAACTTTCCACCTTGTGAGGAAGTCCACAGTTTCAGTACAAAGTATCAAAAAAAAAAAAAACATTTAGTCAATCTAATAAAAATCATCAAATAATGCAGTTAATATATATATATAACAAACATTCAAACTGTGTCCAGTTTCTAGTTAGCACTAATTTGAACTTTAATTATACTGTTTTATACCAGTAACTAAGAAGAGCTCTAAACAAAAGTCATGAGTAGTTGATTGCCTTGTTTGTCTTATTTTGAAAGTAATATCAAGTGATTTCCGAGTTTACTTGTGATTTCTGTGACTGCCTTTACAGCTTCCTGCCGTCCAGCCTGTGAAGCTGTGAGGGAGTGTCGCCGACGCACAACACAGATGCACTTCGTCAGTTGGATTCTGTATACAGGGCAGATTTCGGCGGGCGGTGCACTCTTTCAGTGGTTGTATCTGACCACATTTACAAAAATACTATGGTTTGAGACAGATTTTAAATGTTTTACTTTTTTTTAGATTTCTTATTTATTATATAATAGATAATAGAATAATAAATGGTCATCTAAAACATGAAGATTAATCATTTTCATGTGAGGCGTGAGAGTTTTGAGGGTTTGAAGTTTGAAGATTTGAAGTTTTGAGGCCGTGTGAAGTTAGGGTCGGCTTCCAGGCATTTAAAAAAAGTTTTAGACACGAATACTTTAAACGTGATAAATCAAAGTTTTTTGTTTTGTTTTGTTTTGTTTTTCTGAAAAGTCAACTCTTTTTAATCAAAATAATTGTCCACAATAATGTATTTGTGAATTTCGGGTGTTTGACTAATGCACTAATGTGCTTCCATACAGTCATGATTTAATTATACAGAATAAAGTGAGATTTGTTTTCAAGCTTTATTATTATTAAGATTCATTTATTTGTTAATTAGCTCCATGAATAGTAGTAATGGCTGGAAAGCAGAGCCCGGTTTAGACTCAGTCTCTCTGGAATATTAGATTGGACCAGAACATTTCTTCACTATTTAGTCATTAAAACACTTACATTACCAGAAAAGAACTTCAGGCTGACTTCCAGGCTACAAAAGTTTTCAACAGAATTGCTTTGAACACATGCTTTTCATACTTCAAGGACATTTTAATGATAGTACCTGAGATTATGCGAGAGTTTTTTTTCCCCAAAAAAATGTCATCTTATTTAATGTATTAAATACAAATTACTGTCCTCAAAATGTACTTGTGAATTTCACTTGACTTTAAAACTGGCACTAATGGGCCTCCATACATTCACAATTCAAAGCGTTTTTAGATGTCAAAACTTTTTTTTTTTCTTTCTCACACATTCTGTGTAATTGTTTGGTAGCCCTGCTGTTATTAAGTGTAATTTATTTGTTTATGAGTTCCATAATTATGGCTTGAAAATTTAGCCCAGTCTGGACTAGTCTCACAGGAAAATTAGAGGGGACCAGAACACTTATTTACTATTTAGTAGTATGAATTAAATCACTATGAAAAGAACTTCGGACCAGCTTCCAGGCTACAACAGCTTTTGACACAATTACTTTCAACAAATGCTTTTAACACTTCAAGTACATTTTAATGATAACAACCAAGATTACACAAGAGGACAAAAAGTCATAAATCAATCTTATCTATTCAACATCTTAAATAAAAATTTATGTCCACCAAACTGTACTTGCAAATTTCACATTTGACTTTATAAAACAGGCACTAATGGGCCTCCATACGTTCACAATTCCAAGCTAAAAGAATTTTTAGATGTGAAAACTGCCTTTTTTCCCCCTGCACATTCTGTTTAATTGTTTGGTAGCCTTGCTATTATTAAGTGTAATTTATTTGTTTATGAGTTCCATAATTATGGCTGGAAAGTGGAGACCAGTCTGGACTAATCTCACAGAAAAATTAGAGGGGACCAGAACACTTTACTACTTTTACTTTTACTATTTAGTAGTATGAATTAAATTACTAAGAAAAGAACTTCGAACCGACCTCCAGGCTACAACAGTTTTAGACACAATTACTTTCAACAAATGCTTTTATAATTCAAGTACAATGATGATAATGATAATAACCGAGATTACACAAGAGGGAAAAAAAAAGGTCATAAATCAGTCTTGACCTAAAAGAGTTTTTAGATGACAAATTGACTTCGTTTTCTTGACACATTAGGTGTTTTGTAGCTTTACTATTATTAAGTCTAATTTATTTATTTGTGAACTCCATAACGATGGCTGGAAAGTGGAGCCCAGTCTGGTCTCACGGGAATATTAGAGGGGACGGTTCAAAGTGTTCATCCCTCCCTCTCCGCCTCTCTCTGCTCTCTGTCTGCGCTCAGAGGCATCTGGAACCGGAATACTTCTTCACTATTTAGGCGTCAAAACACTGACATTAAATTAAATGAGCAAGATAAGAAAAGGACCTGGACGTTTTTTGGAGGTGGAGGAAGGTTTCGAGGTGGATACATGGATAAATAACTGGTAATTTGAGACAAACGGGTATTCCGTTTGTAATTTCTAGCTGTGGATAAAGAACAGATTCAGAGGAATAATTTCTCCGCCCTGCAGGAAAATAATGGGAGCACTGGAGTGATTTTCTTTCTCCGCGCAGGGATCTGTTGTTATTTACCCACACAGAGCGGAGCTGAGCCGAGGGCAGAGGGGAGCTAAATGCGGCTGACTGGCGGCGACCCTGCACCGGGAACCATGAACAGCAGCGGGTCTGGCAACTTTCTGCTGGTCCCCATACCGGAGTATCCCTTGCTAGACTGCGTACCCAACAAGACGGTGAAGATTGTGGTGCTGGGAGCAAGTAACGTCGGGAAGACCGGTAGGCTATGCTTGGGAGTATGGAGGAACTAATGCGCTGAAATTTATTCAGCGAAATTAATTTAAAGTTCACTTGTTGTAGCTATTGCAGGGAGTTAAAATGGTGGCTGGGATTAAATGCCTGATATTAATCCCAGCACACATCTTGGCATGATTATTAATATCTTATATAACACAGCTAGAAATAGATACATTTGTGTACTAAAAACAATAAATAGAAAAAAAATACAAATCTTGGACGGTAGGTGGCGACAATTCGTACATTTCACAGTTATACAATAATAATAATAATAATCGTTTAACACTTTTCAAATTAACATTACAAAATGCTTGACAAAAACATAAGACTGCAATTTTAAATTGAAAATTCAATTAACATTTCAATTAAAACCAGGAAACCTCTGATAAATGTATGCTTTAAGTAAGAAGATTACAAAGTCGGCTTTTGTCCATTTCAAACAATATCAACTATGTTTTACTGTTTTTTAATCTTTTAATTAGTATAACCAGATCTGTAGGAAGTAATTAAAGCATTCACTTAAGTAATACAAGAACAAGAAGGGGTCATTTATGCAGGTAGATATACATTAATGTGTTCTCAGGTCAAGATGGAGCTGATTTTTAATACTTGTTGGTAGTTAAATGCATAACAAAACGATGTTTTATTAGTTTTGCATGCAAACACTTAAATGTAAAAGTCATGCAAATAGTAGAGTCAAAGGATAAAGAGTGACTTTATCCTTTGAAATCCTTGTGGAGCAGAAGAATAAAGTAGCACAAAGGGGAAACAACCTCTAAAATCGAAAGCACCTTCTGATTAAATAAATAAAAAAAAAAGGTGATTGCCATGATTGCCAACAGAAGTGCCGTTTAAATTAAGATCTCTAAAGGAAAGCTGACCATCAAATTATTAAGATGGCCACCGTGAGCAAAGAAGGGAATTATTAATTGTCACCTTAGATTCCAAAGACATTTGATCTGGGGTTTTATCGGGCTCAGAAAGTTAAAACAGAGGTTGTCACTAATCTGCGAGATAGACTTAACACATCGAAACAGTGAGTGAACCTTACAACAATTGGCTAATTTATCTGACTGGAGGGAAAGTGACAAACAAAAAAACTGTATTTAACAGCTGCAAAAGACAATAGTCCAGCACACACTAAAAGACTCCTGCCGAAAGTAATTTGGTCAGTTAGAATAAGTAGAATTTATTGTACATCTCTCCTGATTTCCTGATTATACAATAATAAGAATTGACTTCAGACTTCAAACACAACATAGAAATAAGAGAAAAACAACACACATACTTAAAAAAAAAGGAACAGAAAAATGTACAAGAAAATGTTCCCACATTTTTTTCCTGTCTGTGTCTCCAGTTAACGTCACGTTATCTGTCAAATGGTTATGTAACTCATACATTCTTATATGCTTATATGCACTTCAGGGTGGGTTTCAATATTTTTTTTTTAAATACTAAACCAAATTTTAAGTTCTGTTTTAATAATTAATAATTGGATCTCCTAGAAATGTTTTTTTTTTTTTTTTTCAACCAGGGTTTGATTGTACTACTTCAGTACATACTTTGTAGTTTCTAAGGTGTATCTAATAAGATTAGCTTAACAAATTTGACCAAAAAAAAAAAAAAGTCATGTCTGCAATGTACCATGACAACTAAACAACAAAAAAGCACAGAAGTCCAAAAGCAATGAATAGCTGAAATGTAAGAGACAGCAGACGACCTGTGATGGCATCCATCTGTCATTTGGCTTTATGCTTGTCATGAATGGGGATATAGGAAACAGTTTTTGTTGGTAAACTCTGGAGGTCTATGGAGCCAAGCTCAATTAGCTATTTGAGGTACTGGTGTATTAGGCTAGGGCTTTTTTTTTTTAGACCAGGGGGTTGCCACTGGAGCTAACACTAATTAATTAGCTAGCTGAAAGTAACAGATATGGATAGAAGCATTGATTTTAATGCTGAAAGGGGTGTGACTGAGTTTAACAGAGGAAGTATCTAGCCCTACGTACTGGAAAGACAGGTCACATTTAGCTAAATAGCTAAAACATGGCTCCATCTTTATATGGTAGTGCACATGCAAGGTTTATCATTTTGACTTGAATACAAACAGTATAGCTTACATTAGGTAATTAAAAAAGGTTTGAAATCATTGGCCTAAGAAGCAGTCCAGTCCCATTCAGTATGTACTAGATCATAAGATAATGAAGCTAACTGGGGGACCAAACTAAACTAAAACCCTGTGTTTGAAAAACACAGTCCAGAATCCAAACATGAGCAAATCATTTGTCAATAAAAGATGATGCAACATAAGATTCTGAGTATTGGTGAATCATTTCCTTTGTTCAGAATGGGTCTGGTTTGTTTTAACTGATACAAACATCTCGAAAATCTAAAATATGTGTCGTGGAAAAGGGAAATTCCAGCAGCACACAGTAAGACTGGGGTGTTATGTGGGTCAAAAGGTTGCAGTAGGTACGGGAGATTTAAAAACCGTCATGTAATTCTCCACCCTATAATGACTCAATGAATATTTTACATTATTTGACCATGTTACTCCTGTGTGACCAATGTATTTTGTTTCCTTTTAGCTTTAATTGTCAGATTTCTGACCAAGAGGTTCATTGGAGATTATGAAGCAAACACAGGTGAGTTTCTGTCCATTGATTTTGCATTTACTGACTGATTGCCGTAGAAAAAAAGCCCACTATCGATCCATTCATCCACCTGAATCTTTCTGTCTCTGCAGGAGCGCTCTACTCCAGAAAGGTCACTCTGGATGGGGAGGAAGTGTCGCTTCAGATCCAGGATACACCCTGTGTCGCTCTCCAGGTAACTCATGGAAACAGATATAGCAGCCAAGTTACTATCCCAGTAAAAAGATATGTTATCAACATTTATTTCCAGTCATTACTATGAAACATTATCCTTATGGGTTCATAACTATTGGTATGAGATAATAAAGCTAACATTAAGAATGTTAGAAATTAGGAATCTCCCTGTTAAAAGGCATTCTTTTTAAATTCTGTTGTTTGTGGTGGTCCCATAGTTTTATTTGGTCTGGCTTCTGACCCAACTGTTCAGTTGAAGCAAACTTGTTGACCTGGAGACCTACTCCGACTACAGGACAAAAGCTTTGAACATACAATAGCTTATCTTGAATCCAATAAATCTGCTGTCTTTGTACGATTAGAACTGGATTTTGACATCTTGTAAAACTGAAATCAGGAAAAATGGACACCTAGATAACTTTATCGTGTCTAGAACAACTTCTTATTAATCATACAAAATGTATCCTTAGTTTCTGAAACCCTTCTCATATGCAATCAGCACATGTGCAAGACAGCTGAGCTTTTATAGAGCACAGAGCTGAAGAGTCCAAAACAGAGCAAGCTATATAGCTAGCAAGGTAGCTATACAGCATGGAACATTATTTACTGTTGATTGTGTGTAAATGCTCCAGAAACAGGCATAGTTAGCAGAAGATTATGTGACATGACTAAGATGGTACAAATAGTTCACTGAACTAGATAGCTTGCTAATGACAGTTTGCAAGTCAGCTAGCTTGGGGTGCTTCAGCATTTTAAAGGCTGGTGAAATAAACAAAATATGACTGTTAGTCGTTTAAAGTATTTATTCGTTTAATTAGTTATTTTTGTAATATATTGTCCACGCTTGGAATAATTGATTTACACATTTTACAGCTTAGAAACAGTTGCATTTATATCTTTATCTTGAGAGTTGGGTTGAAAAGTTCAAAAGTTGATATCTCCTTCTTGCATCTAAAATTTCAGTTTCCTAAAACTCCCAAAGAGATGGCTAAGAAAAAAAAAAAAAAAAGCTTATCTCAAAGCAATTTCAGGAATGCATTTGAAGGGAGAGGAAGTGACCTCGGATGAGTTTAATGAGTGCAACGTGCCATACCGCTAACCCTGCTCGACACCAGCAGTCTATTTACAAAACCAGGCCTCAGAGCTGCTCATTTCCTAGACTGGGGGAGATAATGGAGGGTGAGGAGGTCCCTGCTGGCAGGAGGGAGGATAGTGACTGACTCTGAGATTAGGCAACAAGAAGAGGTGTGTGTGCAGAGTCTAGGCAACATCAGGAATTGAGAATAGAAAGAGTGACTTAGGTCTTGAACTGGGTGGTTTGATGGGTTTGGAGTCATAAGAATGAAACAGTTGGTGTGTCTCCATAAAAAAAAACATTTGTCTTGGCAATGAGCTTTTTCAATAAAATTGCCATCTGGTCCTAAGTGATATCTTTGAAAACTAAGCATATGTTTTGCTAATAACAACCTCAGAGATCCTCCAGCGTGACTAGTGTACATGTTTGTGTGTTTTTGCAGGATGATGCTGAAGGCCTATATTGCCAGGAACAGATCAACAGGTTGGACTGAAATCACATGCATAATATGAATGTGAACTAAGCTTCATACACTCAACTAACTTCTAATAACTGGACTTCCAGGTCGATATACTGGGCCGACGGTTACGTGCTAGTTTTCTCCATCACAGACCACAACAGCTACAGAACCATTCAGCCGCTGTACCAGCACGTCAGACGCATACACCCCTCTGGAAACATACCGGTTATACTGGTCAGTGTGTCAAGTCAAGCCATGTGTACTAGAAAAACATGGCGTTTAATGATATATTATGATTTACAGTCAGTTCTCTTATTTTAATCTTGTTTTGAGTATTTAGACACAGCAGACAATACCAGTTACCTAACCCTAATCCTTTAATCCAATATAATCTGTAATCTGTATTCTGTTGCCAGGTTGGCAACAAGAGCGACCTGCTCCGAGCCCGGCAAGTGCCTGCAGATGAAGGCGAGACGTTAGCAACTTCATTAGGTGGGTCATCCTCCTGCTTTTTTTCTTCTTCTTCTCCTAATCGATATTAGCACGTCACATTGAAACATGCAAGCAGACCCTTCTTAAAGTTAGTTTTGAGAATATAGCTTCTCTTTTATTGGAGATGATATTGAGGTCTGGTTCAAATTACATAGGGTAATAAGTCATTCATGGCCAAAGACTGACTAAAGGAAAGGAGAATGTAAAGGAGTACTGCCAGCTATGATAGTTGGCCACCAATTGATGTTCCAGGTAACCTTTTTGAGCCCATGTCGTGGATGGTGTTTCCTTGGGTCGTAGCCTTAAATCGTGTCACTTCACAGACGAAATTAGTACAGCTTGGTACCCGCCCACTTCGCGTCACTTAAGTTTTTTTTCGCCCTATGCTCCCTAGAACTTAATCAATTTTCAACATTTCATGGTCACTTCTCGCCATTCTGCTGCTAGTACACCGAACTTTGACAGTTGGTCGCTAATGGATGGTCCCAGGCTCTAGTTGTCTAGATAACCCTTTTCAACTCAAGTCGTGGATATTTCTCAGGGGAAACTGTGCTCATGTGTCAGTCTGATTGATAGCACTCACTCTGCGTCACTGAAGTTCTGAACCCAAGTAGCAGATGGTCAGTCCCATTGATGGCCGTCACGTCGCAGTTGAGATTAGTACAACTTGGCACCTACCCACTTTGCGTCACAAAAATATTTTAGTTTTAGTTTTTAGCCTGAATTTCATTAACATTTCTTGGTCTCTTCTCGCCATTTTTCTGCTATTACTCCCAACTTTGACAGTTGGTTGCTCATGAACGTTCCAGGCTCTGGTTGCTTTGGTAACCTTCCATTATAGTTTTCACCACAGTTAAAGAGTTAAAAAAGCAAAACATAAAAATATTGCTAGTATATATATGGAACTTGCTCTTCTCTGTGTCATCGCTATCCATTGTCAGTGACGGCGCCGCTCAATCTGGGTTCACCAGACACTCCAAACGTAGTATAACTATAACTCGCTCAATTTCATTAACATTTCATAGTCACCAGACATGTCACTGCTAGTCTCTTCCAGTGTGTACACTCCATATCTCTTGCTATGTTGTGAATGGACATAGGACATGAACACTCCTTTTGGTCAGTGTTACAGACATGCTGTCATATGAAAACAAAACAAACTTAGAAACCATGACAGCCCCTAGTTGCAAACATCACGTCAAATTAATATGACTTTCACATGGAACAAATTACCAGAAGTTGGACAATTTAGTCAAGTTTTCCTAACTCAAACAATTACTTCTTTGTTGCCTTGAGTGTTTTGCTTTCCCCTGTGTATTTACAATAACCTACATGATGAACAAGGAAGTGTTCTCAGAAGGATAACTGAACACTGCTTCTGACCACAGGAGGCGTTTACTTTGAAGCTTCAGCCAGAGAGAACCATGAAGGAGTCCATGCAGCCTTCCTACATCTCTGCCAGGAGGTGAGACTTTGTTCTTTTGTTGTGTTTTTTTGCTTAGGACAGAAGAACCCATGTTAACAGAAGAGTTTTATTTAGAAATCAGAATGTGCTTTTTTAAAACCACCAAACTCTCATAGATTTTCTGTGGGAAAATACAGAATTGCCACATGTTTGTCTTTTATCCAGATGGGGGTACTACAACAGACCCCAACAGACTGTTTTGTATATTTGTTTTTGTGTTGGAATAATAAGAGTTCGTGCCCGGCAGCTCATTGCATTTTGGATAAGTTTAGACTTCCTCTTTTGCAAAGATTCCCAAACCCTAACTCGGTTTTTTGTCCATTATACATTTTTATATAAGAATGCTTTAACTGATGAGGCACGTTAAAGCTTCACTTTAAAGCTTCAATAATGAATTAATGAATAATTGTGCAAATTTTCAGTTCTCAAAAGCTCTACAGAATTTAGCATCTAGCAGCTTGTTTTGGTTTCCAGGGGCCTCATGTACAAAGACTTGCGTGGATTTCCTTCTAAAACATGGCACACGCTCAGATCCAGAAGCACATTTCCTTTGTACATCCCAATTGAGCACATGTTGTACCTGACCCCTCCCTGTCCACGCCCCTTTTGAATATGCAAATTATATTTAAATTGACCCTGCACCTGAGATTCCCCTCTCTGCATGATCAGAAAATGAAAACATAAGAATGAGTAAGACGGGGAAAAAAGAAGAACTTCACAGACAGCCAATCGGAGACGCTACTCACTGGAGTGGAGGTGCTCAAAAACGTCCTCCACACACCACAGTGTTGGTTAATTGCATTTGCGCATCACATATAATCTGTACATTGATCGAATGAAAATGTTTCCTGTTAACATGTACAAATTCATCATGTGATGGCGCTTTTATATCAATGTGTGTGCAGTCAATAGCTCCAATTATTTAATTCTCGCCCCGTGTGGGACGGCTGGCATGGTTCTGCTCAGGGTCAGCCGGCGCAGTCCCGATCGGTCGGACTAATTGTTTTCACATTTATGACAGGTTCCCAGCATCACCTCTAAGTGTCGCATTTCACTCTTGATACATCTGAACTTTTCCGTGAGCGAGTACGTACGGAACGTTATTGTGTGCATGCAACCTTCGTACATGAGGCCCCAGGTCTGCAACTTAGGCTTCATGAATAACATTTTTCAGACATAGCAAAGAAGTTTGAAATTGTTTTGGGCTACCTGTAGAGCAGGAAAAAAACAGATCTTAGCAGCTAAAGAGATGTTTCCCATAGGATTTGACTGTAATTCAGAAACATGGCCTATATGGACGTGATTGTGTTTGCCATGATACATGTATTAAAGTAGTAATACGTCAATGTTGTGTTTTCGCCTTGTACGACGGCCTCTAAAAGGCCATGCTGCTTCTTAATTATTTAAATCTGTAGGTCTAAAGCTGCAATAAAATTGTGGCCTCTCGGGGGCAGCAAAAACAAGTTGCAAACAAAATTAATGAACGTGTTAGCAAATTATTCCTAATTTACACACTGATGGGTTCTGGAGCAACACTAACACATTTTTTGATTTGTGTTTGTGGTTCTGTATTTACTTTCTTTTAACTTTTTTGTTCTCTTTTGCTGTCAAATGCTCCACGATGTTCACCTACTAGCAGCTTACCGTTTGCTGTTGCTTGGTTTCATCGTTAAGAGCAAGCTCCTAGTCATTTAGTTTTGTTATAAAAATATATTCCTAAACAGAACCGTCTTGTCTCAGCCATATAGTCTTGATTAGTTGTAACAAAAACAGGAATTGCTCATACATGTACTTCATTGTCAAAAATAAAAAGGATTCATATGAGTTCCTCAATGATACAGACAAAACATAGATGTAATATACAGTTTAAGCATGCTTATTTGATTTCAGAAATTGGTACTAAATAATATTTCTTACTAAAACATTCTGACCTGTCTTGGTTCAGTAGACTTCAGCTTTACATATGGGTTTAGAACTGGAGCAAAGCTGACTTGTTCACGTTTGATTTTATCTTGGTGGGTCTCTCTGTTTTATGTTCTCCAGGTGGTCCGAGCTCTGGGAGGAGGAAATGGAGAGAAGAGGAGAGGAGGCCTCCACCTGGCCAGACCCAAATCTCCCAATATGCAGGAGCTGAAGAGGAGGTTCAGGCAGGTCCTATCCTCCAAAGTCAAGTCAGCCACGACCATCTGATCACAGGAGGGGACAGAAGACAACAACACCTGCCAAAATTAAGGCTCAAGAGGAATTATTGAAGTGTTGTGATTTTTAAGTTTGGGTTTTAACGCTGTTAATGGTATGAAAAGACATGGTTGAACATCTCTGCTGCGATTAAAATGTTTCAAAGAGCACAAGGAATACTCAACAGATGGATGGCAAAGACTGAAGAGTACTCTCGGACATCCGAGCTCCTCTGGACAAGCCTCACGGTCAACATGACCTCTTTCCAGGCTCAAGTACAACAAGGATGCAGCTCCAAGCAGACATGTCAAAGACTGCTAAACAAACAGCTTGTGTTGTGTCAGAAACTTGGCGTGTTCACCACGGAGGGCACTGAATGCGTCAACAAAGTTTTAGTTCATGTGCTGTTTTCTTGAGGCTGAAAATCACTGAATTCATCACAGCTAAAGATACACCAAACAGTTATGGTTTCATTGTTTTAACTGACATTTTTATTTTATCTTTCTTTGAGGAATTAAATGATACTCAAAGCACGTCTTGATTTTTTTAAAACACAATTCAAGTCAATCCACATGAGAATGATGACATAATTCTGTTTCATACCAAACAAATGAGTTTGCCCTTTTTGTTGCAAACATGGCGTTTTAAACCCAAACAGGAAATGACCCCCAAAATGCAAGCGTTCAAGACTGAACACTGAGACAAATGATAACATTTGACTGCGGGAAGGAAATCCTATCAAAACTAAACAAACTAAGATCTGGCTCCTGGTGTATCCAGTATGGATGGCCAATAATAAAATGCACAGTTCTGTTTTGAACACATCTAATTTGGGAGCTGTCATGCACATGTACAACACTTGAAGGTACTTGTAGGCAGTTGACAAGTTGTGTATACAGTGTGGCAAAACTCCATCACTGTCTGTAAGCCAGCAGCGTTGCTGAAAACTCAACCCACCCTGCATCACTTTGCCCCTTGTCTCCAAGTGTTTTAATCAATTATGTTTTAAACTATTTTAAATCCCTCGAATCTAGTAGGAGTATAACAAAAATCCAACAACTCTACTCTCAGGACATTTTAATAATTTCATCAAGCTTCCAAAAAACAACCAATATACTTAGATGCAATTCCTATTTGTCCGTAGTTAATGATTAATCACACTTAGCTGTATCTGCTCTAAATGTACCTTCAAGAAATGTTTTTCTAGTTTAAATTCTCTTATCAACACAGACATATTAGACGCATGGTTTATTCAAATGTGTGGTATTATTATTGCAAAACAAAGACAAGAACTGACTACAACTCTCCAGGATAATCTCAAAAGTTCTGCATGTTGTGACTATGTTGCAAACTATCCAACTTGAGGTGGAGGAAGGTTTTTTGTATCAGCCATGTGTTTGGCCAGGAAGTGGTGCTTGAGACTTGAGGTGCTCCGGTGGGAGTTCAGTTCACATCAACAGTAAACGCAAATAACTTTGTTCTTACTGAGATCTTGCAAGCCTTCGAAGTTGAACTTTCTGCCCGAGGAAGATTGTTTCTGCTTGCTACCCACAACATTACTGCTGCCTCACTTCCTGATTTCCCAAACTATGGGTTGGACTGAGAGTCAAATCACAGAACGTGCGTACGTTAATCCTACGTCAAAAAAAAAAAAAGTGTGACGTTAAAATTGAAAAGGTTGGACTGAAGTCTTTTATCATATTTTTTTTAACACTTAAATTAACGTCAGTATTGACAGCTGTGGACTTCCATACACAATAGCTATTTCTTTAATAACACAAGAGTCCCTAAATGCTTTAATCAGATATAGATTTAGATATAGATTTTTAATTCTTTCAAATCCAGTAGGATTATAGCCATAACTCCCTACAACTCGCGTTTACAAGTCCTTGTAAAAACCTTGTAATGTAAACGTTTCCACTACAGCTCGGTTAAATAATCCAAACTTCTGGCACAATCGAACCACAATGCCCTCAATGTGGAGGGTATTTAATTTGTAAAGCTTTTACAGTGTGGGGTAATTGTTGTTTCAGAGGATTTTTACTTCCTAACATGAAGGAATTTCTGGGCAAGTCACAGCTTCTTGGTATTAGGAGATGCTGTGTTGAACCTCATAATCACAGGAAACATGAGTCCTGTATGTACTATCGATAAAGATGGAATTAATGCTGCAAAACAAAGCCTGCGCTCCCCGGGAGGAATCAGGAATTGGCTGAAAGGAAGTTGGGGTACATGTTGTTTGTGGTGTTTGTGTGTCCATTTATGTGTGTGTGTTTTCTGCTGTTCTCATGACCTCTACTCTCACTGAAACACACACAAGATTCCCAGTGAAGACAAATTCCTCAGCATCTGGAATTTCTTTCTCGGTCACTGAACCGCCACTCTAACCCTTCGGCACTCCACGCACACACACAGATTTAAAAATTGTCTGATGACCCCAACCCATGACCTTTTTACCCTTTGACCTCTAAATGCAAAAGCATTCCATCAGTTGTGGAAAAAAAAAAGAAGTAGCCGGAGATTCTATTTGATGAATGACAAGACAAAATTGAGTGTGTGTATAGCCCATGTTGTGGCAGTGTAACTCTGAGTAGACCTGCCATCCTTCTGTGAACTGAAAGCATCTTCCCGTAACACAAATATTTAAGTATGCAGTCCTTAAGGTATAAGGTTAGGTTAAAGGTAAGACTTTAGGAAATCAATACAATGTCATATGAAGTGGAGATATTCTCATAATTTTCAGCTACTTTAAGCCCAGTTTCTTCATGTTTTTCTTTGAGTTCCTTCCTTAAGCTCACATCCGTGTTTGTGAAGACACATTCACATAATATACTCTCTAGCACCTTTATTCAACCTTAATCATTAACCCTGAACCCAAGTCTGAACCCTCCAACTCTCTTTGAAGGCATCTGTGAAGGTTCTCAGTCATGCAGGCCATGGTATAACCCCTCTAAAAAGAAGCTGAAACAAGGTTCAGCTGGAATTTTTGTGTTTCTTGAAGATACTTCATCCATCTGTGGATGTTGCTTATCAGAAACTAACATTACTACAACCACTACTTACTTGTAGTTGAAGGAAACAGTTTGATCCTGTTTCCTTTCCTATAATTGCCCAGAAACTCCAGACTCAAGGTGTGAATGGGGTAAAACTTCTCGTGGACAAATGTTAAGATTTAACATATGTTCATATTTAAATCCAACTCCCACCCATCTTTTACAACTGAGGGCTCAGATGAGATGTCTTCAAGAAGTCCATTCGCCCTTGTTTCAGCTTCTTTTTCTAATTCTCTTTGTTGGTCTGATATCACTCTCTAAAAATATCCTAACTCTCAAGGCTAAAACTCAACATGGTCCTCACAAAGATAGACGTACACGAGGTCTGTCTTAAGGACCTCCTTTCTGTGTGCCATTGAAGCAAGAGTTCCTACGTTCTCAGATGAATACATGACGGGTCCCTCCTTTTTTTTTTTTTTTTAACCCTGGAAGCCAGTAATCAGCACCAATTTGGACTATAAATGTGAGTTTATTTGATAGATGGAGAGTTAATGTGACATTTATGAGGCTAGATTTAGAAAACAGAGCCTTTGCTTACTGTTCCCTTTTTGGGTAAGGAAACTGAGAGCTGAACTGAACTTCTGGGCTCTGTTATAAGAGTAAGAGTAAATCTAAATAACTTTGACATTGTTACTAAATGTCCAGTTCTGCTCAGCTTTCTGTGAAGATGCTAAAATTTTAAACAAAACCTTGGGTTGTTCATCAAAGAACACATAGGAAATGTGCACAGGATGTTGCACAGACATTACCGGATTAACCTCCAAGCACTGTTAACACAAAGTCAGTGTTATTATTTCCTCGAGCATCCACAAAACAACCAATGCAATTAAGAAAATGTTAAAATTGTTAAAAGATATTTAACAATTCACTACAATCCGAGAGCCATTTATAAGCTAAAGATGTTAAAAATAAGAAGCTACTTGGCTTGGTGGCCAAATGTCTACAAGAAACTCTACAAGTCCAGTTAGCCCTAGTTCAAGTTGTGCAAACTGTGGGCGGCACAGTGGCGATGTGGTTAGCACTGATGCCTCACAGCGAGAAGGTCCCGGGTTTGAATCCATGGGCCGACTGGGCCTTTCTGTGTGGAGTTTGCATGTTCTCCCTGTGTCTACGTGGGTTCTCTCCGGGTACTCCGGCTTCCTCCCACCATCCAAAAACATGCTCATTAGGTTAATCGGTGTTTCTAACTTGGCCTTAGGTGTGCATGTGAGTGTGAATGGTTGTCTGTCTCTCTGTGTTAGCCCTGTGATAGACTGGAGACCTGTCCAGGGTGTACCACTCCTCTCGCCCGATGACAGCTGGGATAGGCTCCAGCAGACCCCGCGACCCTTAACAGGAATAAGCGGGTACAGAAGATGAATGAATGAAAGTTATGCAAACTACAATCGTATAGAGGGAACCTGGGATGTTTGGAACCCATGCACAGTTTTCATCTTTTCCCTGTCGGTAATCCATCCTAATCCAACATCACAAAAATTTATAAATCAGGTAGTAAACAATCAAGACATTTCGGATACAATGGGGGGAAAAAATTGGCAAAACTCACACTTCTGTAAAGTCAAGATTTTTGGCCAAAAAGCACTGCACACTTTTTCAAACGATAAATCCCCAAAGCACAGAAATAACACACACAGGATTTATACATGGCTATAAACCAGGAATGCTCAACCAAGCACTGACTGACGGCATGTGGAAAGTCTTTTGATATAAAAATATTCTTTACCCTGTAGTCATTTTGCGCCTTCTACATCTGCAGGGATTTGAAAACACGTGCAGGGATTTGAAGTGTTACTTAATATTCGTTTGAGTTGGCAGCGTGAGCTTGCACAGAAATATCATGCAGAAAACCCAAGAGTGTATTAAACAAATGCTTCCTCTTTGCTCCAGGTCTTCAGAAACATACAACACATGCCGCTCGTGCCAGCTGGTCAGCCAGTAGCATATGGAAGTCATTCATCTTTCCAGGTGAGAGAGAACACAGTGGGCGATCCTATGATCTCCAGTGTGTTTCACCAATATGGGGATTTATTTCACTTCAACATTGCCCCTGTTTCTTATTCAGAGCCTTTCAGTTAGTCTTAAAGCATTTTCAGTTAGTTGGTATTTATTACTGGATCCGTGTGAAACAAAAAAAAAAAAAGAAAAAAAAGAGAACCAAATCTCCAAAACCAATCTGTTCTCATGAGCTTCCTTGGCATAAACCTTTATGTCCCAAATAGGAAAAACATCCAAACACAAACAAGAACGATTTTGGTTTTTTCAAAATGTGCCGCCAACCTCTGTGTTGTGTCTTGGTCTGGCGTTCTTGTTGGCATAACAGAGACTGGTCGCAACCTAATAATGGCTACTTTTAAAACAAGCTTAAATACATAATTGGTTTTCGGTTAAAATAGAAGGTTGCATCATCTGCATAGCTGAGAGTTTTTGACTTTACCCTTTTCCACGGCACTCCACTTTCCACTTACATTTTTAGTTATTTTTAATCAAGACTGAAAGTTTTGAAACAATCATCACATATCTGAGTTGCTCATAAGCTGTTAGTAGGTCCTATAGTGAGTACCGCTATACAACTTCTCCGACTAATTGATTTAAATAAGATAATCCTTTAATTTGTCTAATAATATTAATGGGGAAATAATTATGTGAAAATTCAACTGAAGGTAACAGAAACATAAAAGAAATGAAAGAACATTAATGTACGTAATGTATTTATCAGATTCTGACCCCTCAGATTTGTGGTGTGACCCTAATGGTGCGTTCACACCACCAGCAACAAAAGCTCCAACTTGGTCAATGCTGCCAGTGTCACTGTCGTTGAGTTGCCATTGGAGAGTGGTTTTGGGGATTTTGTAATGGACATTAACTGTAAATACAATGTTATAATAGGTGAAACAATTGCATATGACTGGTTGACATGTCAGAGGAGCGACAAAAAAGGTTTAAAGTCAGTTCAACATTTGTGTCTTGTGTTGGACGTCAGCTTGTCACTTTATATTGCCGGCTTCCATTGTAAACACACTGTAACTTGTTGCTGTCTCTTACTGTTAATGTGAACACACTGTTATGCTGGGAACACTGACTTTGACTTCGTGGTTGGGAACCACTAGACTGAGCATTGAAACTATAAATAGATAATTGAAATAGCTTCACCAAGCAGTTACAAGGACAAAATAATGCTCCAAGTTTGTAATGGTTTGATGCTTTAGGAACATTTTTCAGATAATGCTTTTGAATTAGTTGTAAAGAGCACAGTTACTTTGAGGAACATAATTATTAAGGAAACAGAATCAGCTCTCACAGAGAGAAAACAGAGTGGTAGAGAGCGACCCAAGAAGAGATAAACTATATCAGCTTATCAACAGCTCACCCCCACCTCCTGAGGCAACCAAACCCAAATATGAGCGTGTTCTTGTTCTGGTGACCACCATGGGAAAGCAACAACAGCAGCATGGAGGACATAAACCAGCTGTGTGTGTTGCCTCGTTCTGTTATCTTGTAGGAGGCGGCAGGAAGTTGAGGTCGCGTCTGGGATGAAGTCAAGACCCTCGAGCCAGAAAGGGAGCAAGACACAAATAGGTAGTGAGAGACTTTAAAACTAAATATGACAATGAAGAAGAAACGAGAGGAAGGAGAGAAGACAGCAGGCGCTGAAGGGAGACAGATAAAAATGAATCAGAAAAGCATGGAAATAGGGAGATTAGCGGCTTGTTTGTCAAGACGTAAAACAAACGGACATGCCGGCTTTCAGCACAAGACAAGATAGGAAATGTTGAGCTCCCCAACACAATGCTATAATGACAGCTAAATGTCGCAGCGAAAGGCCACAGCAGCTTTTTGATGATAAAAATCAATACCATCAATCCTTGATGATTCTAATCTGCAAAGTGGCATCGTTTGAAGTTTTAATATTTTCATGAAGCGGAAAGGACAAATTACACCGTCGCTCCCAGAGCTGCAGACTCCAAACTGGGATTTGTACCCTGGTTTTCATAGATCCAATAAATCATAGATTTAAAATGTAAATGTTGTCACACACCAGATCATAGATGAAAGATATACGCAACGAGTCAAAGGGGGAAAAGACCAGCCAACTTGCAGTAGGTGCTTTTTAAATCCTTTAATTAGACAGCGACAGTGGAGTACTGAAAGGAAATGGGAGCAAACAGAATAATGGAGAATGATACATTAAAAGACGTGCATCTAAATGCGAAACAGTCATGTTGTTTTTCATGATTCAAAGTTCCAACCTACCACAGCGTGCCGGTTTTAAATTTTATTTTGTGGGGAAAACAAACAAAGTTTGTGCTTGTTTGAGATCATTTAGGCATTTTTTTTTTCTTCTCCTAATTACTTTAATGCTGAATTGATTGCACTGAATGTACACTCCCTGTGTCGCTTTGAGAAGACTACAAAAGCTCCGTGGGTCAGTAGACCACATAACGTCATTAAATAGCTTCGTAGTAACCAGATGTGAGTAGTTTGGCTGCTACAGTGTGTTTGTTGCCGGAGGATTTCTGTGCTAGGCTGCATTGTTTTTTTATGAAAGGCTACACAACCTTGGGTGGTTAAAACTCTAAACAGAATATCGATTTCATATTTTGGGTCATCTTTGAACAGCTTTTTGAGCTGGAAACCATCATCTCTATCTGGCAACACTGACCTCCAACTCCATTTTTTCAGTTAGCAAGACGGTTGTTCCAGGTGTCTTTGTTCATTTAAAATAATTGTTGTATTGGAAAGTCAAAGTAGTTGCTCCTGTGTCTAGTGTGAATCCTTATTTTCCCAAAGGTCTGCAAAAGACAGCCAAAGTAAACAGAAATTAAACCTGAATTCTTCTTTAACCAAAAGAGCTTCCTTTAGACTTGCATATTTGAGACATGACCATAACTGAAAACTTAAAACTTTCCATATTTTATCCTAAGAAAAAAACTAAACAAAGCTGAATCAATGCAACTGGACTTGTTGGGGTTTCTTGAAGATGATAGCTTTCAGAGGCTTGGAGCAAGATCTCTCACAATTATCTTGACAAAACTTAGAACTGGACTTTCCCCAAAAGACTACACAACTATTTATCATCTAAACTGGTGACCTATTGTCAAGAATACCCTGATAATCTATTTCAACCTCCATGTTTCTTTTTTTGTGTCATTTTGCTTCTTACTCTCCTTCCTGGGTAAAGGGATTGAGTTAATGCACAAACAGTGTCTGCGGTCTGTTGTCTCTATTTTTGGCTCCAAAGCTCCCAGTGGGCAACCCATTTAGCCTCCCATTTCCCCTCTCCCAGCCTGCCATTTTTCTCACTCATCCCCTCTTCATGCAGCATTTCATGAGAGAAGGATATCCAACGCCCAACGGTGTCAACAGGAGTTGTAAAGTCAGTCAGGTCTACAGTTTTAAGGGATTCCGTCTGCAATGTAATCTTCATATCCAAATCCTAGCTTTGTCTCCTTCATCTCTTATCTGTCTTACGTCATGTTTTCAAGATAAGCTAATGGTTCTTAAAGGAGCCAGATTTATAACTGCAAATCCTGAGTTGCTCTGTATGCTCTGGATTGTTTTCAAGATAAATAACTCAAGTTGGACACTGATGATGAATCACAAGAAACTATGGCTAGCTTATGTGCTTTAACTGGGTCATTAAGAGACTTGACCACTTCCCCATGACAAATATTTTCCTCTTCTTTTTTGAACTTTTGCTCCCATAAGTGGTGAAGTCTTTGTGTTATCAAAGTTTCAGTGTTTACTCACATTCCAATGTGAAATATGGCTTCTGACTGACATGAAATTTTACAGAAATTATGATGTCTTAAAGGATTATTCTGAGAAAATTACTTTTTTTGCTTTGTTGCTGAAAGTTAGACAAAAAGATTGACACCACTTTGATGCCTCTATGCCAGCTATGTAAGTACAGTTAATAAGCCATTAGCTAGCTTAAAAAGACTGGCGACTTAAAAAGGAGCTGCTTTCTTTTTGTAACTATTAAACCTAGAAAATAAAGTCATGTGATACAATAAATAAATAAAATAAATAATAAAATAAAGTAAACATGTTAATTAGAGACAAGGTTTCTTATGTTTTGTGCCCGTTTCCAGTGTAAGTACGCTAATCTGCTAAAAACTATAGGCTAACTTACAATGTAATAGTCAGAATGAATAGAAGTGTGGAACAAGAACAGATGAATATAAACCATTAAAACCTTCTCCTCACTGATAAATACAATACATTATATACATTTTGTAAATATTTAAATATTTGATATTAAATAAAAACTGAACAATAATTACAAATTAATGCTCCAATGCAGTCTTGTTTTTTTCCCTCCACCACCCAAAATATATCTTGTTCAACATCTTGAATTCAGTAAAATGACCTACAGTAATGTTGCATGTTTACATTTTTGTTCATGGACATAACAATTTAAGAACTAAACTCACTGAGAATTAGAAGAGGTGATAAAAGAGCTGAGACAAATGACTGACATGCAGGCAGCATCCGAAATGTTTAAAAAAATTAAGTTAAAGCTGCAGTGCAGATCATTTGACTCCCCCTGCTGGTAGTGATAGTAATTACACAAGCACAGTCAATGCTATTGCCAGTACTGGGTGATTAGGACTGGCAAGGAACGCTGCTTTGTTCAGAAATATTTTTTGGTTTAGGACAAGTACACAGTTTAAAGGAAATCAAGATGTAATAAATACTAAACCAACTTCCTGTGGTATTACTCAATATATCCCCTTGTTAACAGTATTTATATTACTATAACCCTATTAAGTGTTTTTTCACCATTAGCAAGAGCATTGTTTTCATTCTGGGTATAAAAACTGTGAAAATAATGGACCTCCTGTACTTGCTGTTGACTCATGAACTACTCCCCCTGCTGTCTAGAGTTTAAACTTGATTTTATCCACTTTATTTGATAAAAGTTAAATCATAACATAAAATAAAAACCTAACTAATTTTGTTAATATAAAAATGAGGAACATGATAAAAACAGAATAATGCGTATAATCAAATTCATATAAAATCAAGCCAAAATATTAAGACCACTACATTTAAATTAACATCTGGAAGCAACATGTTCACATGCCGTTGTTCCTTGTCCCCCCGCCCCCCCACCCAACCGAACAAAAACGCCTAACGTTACAAAAAGCCTCATGTCTGATCTGAATCTTATCTGGACAATGTGCATGCTTTTAATCTCTGTGGAAATTATCAAAAGAAACAGAAAGCAGTGCAGGAAATTCTTAGCATCTTTAGCATAAATTCTACATCAGATTGTATCGCCCCCAAAAAGAGAAGCCTTTCAGATAACTCTGTTTATTCTAAGATATGTGTTAGTGCTTTGTGAGTGCTTTCCATAAGTCACGAGTGAGATTAGAGACAAGTTTTAGAGATCCCCCAGTTGCCATAACAAATAAACAGCAACCACAGCAACTTTGTGTGTGCTGCACAGCCACTTATGCGCCTCTCTGAGGTTATCTGATGGAGTGATAGGGCTTCACAACTCAAAGGAAGATCACACAAAAGGGGAATGAAAACACCAAATAAAAATATGTCAAGCCTTCAGAGTTCTTGTCTTTTGCTGCGAGTTTGGGAGTTCGCCACCGATACATTTGTCCTTTTCCATAATAGCCATTACACCGACACACCTCTCTGGCTTTCTGTCTCTCCAAGATAAACAGGCTGAGACGGGAGGCAGAGAAGCGTCGGAGGATGAGTCAGATTACTTATTTATCAAACGCATTATTCAGGAGAGAGGAATTTCTATGAGAGAAGTTTGCTCTGAAACTCACAAACAATAATATTAGTGTTCTGTAGTGACCTCCAACAGTTTGATATGTAATTTAATTTAAGCTGGGGCTGAAGGTGGTTTCTACTTTGTGTCAGGGTTGTTGTTTACTCCACTCATTCGGATTTTTTTTCTCATGTCTGCTTTTCCGATCTTGTGTCATTCCTCCCTTGATGTGCATTCAAATTACAGCCTAGATCAGATAAGTACAAGTTTTGTACTGACTGTGGTGGGGCCATGAGAATAAAAAGGCAGTGAATGGATATTTCAACGCGAGCAAATGTAAGAAGTGACAATGTAAATACAATACTGCACAAGAGGAAACTGAGTCACAAATCTTGTCCTGCTTTTATTAAAGTAAAACCTGTGGTTGACCTGCACACATTAATTTGCATGAAGTATTTACATATCAAATTCACAATCTACAATGACTTGCAGAGTGCAGACCAAGAGGTATTTATGAAATATTATTGACGTACCTGAATTCACATACTGTCACGTCCGTGCGCAAAGAAGATTTCCCGGATTGTCAAAGTTTTTCTGAAAAATAGAGAAAATATGCATATGGCTGATAAATGAAACCAATGTAGAAATGCCAAAAAAAGTAAATTTCCTCAGATGTCCACTTGATGACTGGTTTTAAAAGTGAGTCGATCCTCACAGTCAGAGTCAGGCGTTGCCAAGATGGCGGCAGCTGGAGACGCCACACTGAGCCACTGAAATATATTACAGTATCTTTTGGTGTGTTTGTGACCTCATTATTTAGAATTTTATTACATAAATATGGTTAAAATGCTTAAACATAGCAGTACACTTCTTTAACTGTCCTCCCCAGGAAAAACAGGCAGACACGGTCAGTCATTGAAATGCGATTTCTGTGCGAAATATGACACTTCATAAGGACAGAAGAGCTAACCATAAGAACAAAAGGTCTGCAGTTGTACTAAAGGAGGTGTTTTTAACTTGAACCACTAAAATACTGAGGTTAGGTCTTAAAGATATGTATGAATGACATGTTGTTGTTTCATTGCCACTCATACTGTATGTTCAATATGGCCTCCAAAGGCAGTGTTATGTCACCTGAGAGGCCTGTGTGGAGCCACTGTCGCCACTGATGGAATGTGAAAGCCTGTTTCGTGACCTCATCAGGCCCCTTCGGGCCCCCTTCAGCTCCTCAAACCCTTCCAGCTCTGCAAACCACGGTGCTGGTCCGTCTTGAGAACGAGGGGCCCTCAGTCAGCGTAGCTAAGTGGCCGTTTCATAAAGATAAGTGCCATTCAGAAAAGAAAGAGCTCATGATCAATTCAAAGAGTTGCATATGTCAGAGACTGTCAACACCTGGATATAATATATGGTGCAGTAACCTGTGGTTGAACTCTGCTGTAGACCTGAGTGTAAATGATCTCCAAGGGAGACAGAGACTCCCTTGAAGTTAAACACTGAAACACTTTACAGTAAATGGTGAGAAATCCTGCAATATTATGTCGCTTCAGAATTTTCTTTATTATTATTATTATTATTATTATTATTATTATTATTATTATTATTATTATTATTAAGGGTGGCACAGTGGTGTGGTGGTTAGCACTGATGCCTCACTGCAAGAAGGTTCCGGGTTCTAATCCATGGGCCGATTGGGCCTTTCTGTGTGGAGTTTGCATGTTCTCCCTGTGTCTGCGTGGGTTCTCTCCAGGTACTCCAGCTTCCTCCCACCATCCAAAGACATGCTGGTTAGGTTAACTGGTGATTCTAAATTGGCCGTAGGTGTGCATATGAGTGTGAATGGTTGTCTGTCTCTCTGTGTTAGCTCTGTGATAGACTGGAGACCTGTCCAGGGTGTACCCCGTCTCTCGCCCGATGACAGCTGGGATAGGCTCCAGCCCCTTCACAGGACAAGTGGTTACAGAAGATGAATGAATGATTATTATTAGATCATGCAACAATTCTGTAAATAAACACTTCAAGTAGACATTCACTATCTCTACACAGACACTGTGGCTCCAAACAGTTTGGCTTGTGTCTTCTTAAAAAGAAGTAATGTTTGCTTGCGACTTATTGTTAAG
This sequence comes from Chelon labrosus, assembly GCF_963514085.1. NCBI lineage: Eukaryota > Metazoa > Chordata > Actinopteri > Mugiliformes > Mugilidae > Chelon > Chelon labrosus. The sequence continues at coordinate 2,513,210 of NC_140337.1, read as the reverse complement.
TGGTGCACCATTGTCTGGAAGTCATCCACAAGAAGTGGAAGTAATCTTTTGATAAATGTATGGACGAACAAATCGTGACCACAATTATGGTGGCAAATGTCGAGACACATTCCCAAGACTACAGTTAAATTACCGACTGACACAAGCGTTCTGCACCTGTGTGAACTTTATACCAGCCAGTGTCAGTCGTCTCTGTTTGTCATTCAAAAGAGGAAACAGGAAGAACTACTATTAGCTGGGATGATATGAAGCTAGGAAGTGCTATTATTTGCTGGGAGGCTAGGAAGCTAGGAAAAGCTACAATTAGCTAGGAGGCTAGGAAGGTTGGAAGGTAGGAAGAGCTACAAACCATCTCTTGAATCATGCTGATCAGTCTTTTTTTTACAGTTTATCCATTCTAGATTATCATGATGCTTTGATTTGAATGTCCGGATTAAATGTTTTGTTTGTTTGCTTGGTTTCGTCACTCCAGTCTCTCCTCTCAAGAACTGGTTCTCTAAGCTGATCAACCAGTGAACTTGTCCAACTGATGTCGGTGTGTCCCACACATTGACACCAGTTGGACACCAGATGTTTACTGATTCCCTGACAGCAAAAAAAAATTCCGATCATTAATTTATGTGTTTTCTTTGTCATATATTTAAGATGAAAAATAAGCAAAATACAACTATAAATAAAATGTAAACATTAAATTTCATTAAATATTTAAATAAATGCATTCAATTACAAAACAATAGCTGCACTTATAAACTTTGAATTTAGAAAATTCTCAGCTTCTCAAATGCTAATATGTTTAATATGGGGCCATTTTTTTTGTTTTAATTTGTTTTATATATTGCCTGATATGTTAGTTTTGGTTTCTAAGCAACTTCTTGTAAACAAATTTTGGATGCCAACCTCCCCAACACAAAGGGGCGCTGCAGAAAGGGTTCAGTGCTGGCTTTGTGACGCATTTTACAGCCTGCTCTGTCTCTGTAACTCTCTCTCTTGTTGCCTACACTGACCAGGATGCTCTGAAGCACAACCTTGTTTAATCTAAAAATGTCAATAAATTAATAAATATAGCAAGGTCTTGTGTCCTGTGTCCAGACAAACTCCTTTTCTGTGGTGGAAGGTTGGTCTGGCAGACAGATTATGATCTGTCAGTTAATCAAATATTTTGGAGATTAATTTGTTTACAACAAAATGGCTGTGACTGGTTGGAGGACTATCCATTTTTGAAGGTATTTTTTCCCTTTACCAGTTAAACCCCGCCCCATAATGAAATCCAAATGGGGTGTTAAGCCAGGCTAGTAAAATGTACATCCAACTGTCACATCAAATAGTCCTGATTTTAGTCACAGTCAGAGCAACAAACAATCGTAATCCAATCTCATTTTGCTGGATATCCCCTGCAGCTTTCAACCATTCAACCACTGATTTCATGAACAATTGATTCCTTACTTTGGCTTTGCTGAACAATCCTTTGCCCTGTCAGTCATTTGAAAGACACATTTTAAAGCATGTTAAAGCAGCATGTGATTGTGTGGTGCAGTGTTACTGTAACAGAGTCAGAGGGTTCATCTGGCAGGTCATCTCTTGACATCTGGACTGATTTGTCTTGGTTTTGACTCTGAGCCAGAGTTCAGAAAGAGAGATTATGGTGAAGTACTTTAATGTTAATATGTAAACAGTTGCTGCCGGTGGCTTCATTCAGCAGCCACACATTTATTAAAAAACGTCACAGAGTAACACTTTCACTTGCATTAACATTAATATGCTTTCTTAAACTGCGTGCTTGAGTTCCAGATGTAAGTCAAAGAGAAAGGGCAATGCCGTGAGTCAGATAATCAACTTAAACCCAATAACCACATAAAAAGAGCAACATCATTTACCCTGCAGAAATGTGCAGCCACATTTTGCAATAACCGCCTCACAGGAAGGCTAAAATCCTTGCTAAATCTGTTTCATAATGATTCCATTTGGGTTGAAGTTGTATAAATGTTGTGTTTTCTAACAGAAAACTCCACCAGATGACTGACTGAGGCTTCTGGTTGTTGTTTCTGGACTGTGCTGCCCTCTAGCTTTTATTGGGGTAACAACAACAGTGGCCAGTGTGTATTTATTAACTCAAAAATGTTCTTGTTTTCATACTGTAACTGGACGGGAGGTTAGGGTTAGTGGTTAGGGGTTGGGGTTTAAATGTCAAAATAAGAGCATCAGAAAGAAGATAATTAAAATTAGAGATTATAAAGAACAAAAGAAGAAAATTATTATTTTATCTGCAGTTTTACGTTGCTTATAGTGTCCAGTGTGGTTTGTGTATTTCTTGCTTTCTTTAACAGGGACACCGATCATTAATAAACAAATTCAACAAAGACATTTTAACAGTAATTTTCCCTCAAATATTAATTCTTTAATTCTTTAATAAAGTATATGTTATTAAGTTATTAAAAAAATAATTTCATTTAAAACCTTTTATATGTATTTTCTCGTTTATGGACAATTTTAAGTAGCTTTTATATTTAAATGTCTTAAGAAAATCTGAATTTAAATATTTTGACTGGACTGAAGTTATTTAGATTTGCAGACACACCAGACATCTGTTGCCTGAAGTAAAAAATGACTTCATAAACATGTGTGCCTACATAAAACGGCGCATTCCTCTGAGCTGGATGACATCTGCTGCCGCTGCATTCCTCACAGTTACTGGGTCTGATGATGGGGTTGTAAAAATACAAAGTAATCAAACATCTTCTCGTGTTTAACTCTGCAAATTCTGATGTGTTCATGAAGTTCTACCACACCTCCCTCTCAGGACTTAAAGGGCAATGCCCGACAAGTCAGTGGTCCATGTGTGGGACAGACCTGACTGGGATACAGTTCATAAAACTGGATGCAACATTTAATAAAAACAAGCTTTTTCTAATTGTTGTTGCTCATTTTTTACAGATTTATTGAAAATACCAGTGTAAAAATACCACATCCACATCGTTGGAACACTGTAAAGGACAAAAAATCATATGTAGATTAACACATTTCCCATAAATCTATGATAGAAATGAAAATATAGATAGATAAAAATAAAAAAAATGCTCCAGAACTAAATATACCTCAATGTGAAACAAAACTGAAACCTTATTTTAACCTTGTTCTCAAACCACTGCTGCTGGTGGTCCTACTCCAAACACATACTTTTCTTTTAAGGGCCACAGACTGCAGCCAACATCTATATAGGTATGGCGTAATGCATTAAATGTAATGATCACCATTGTTTCAATCGGTGCAGCTTATAGCTACAGAGGTCCTGATTGGATTTGATATAATCTGACAGGGCAGGTCACACACTTGTTCCAGGTCGTCTCATCCACACAAACGCGTGAACCGTAAATCTTCAGTAGAGGCACCGACTGACTTGTGTCCACGTAAAACAGTAACACTTTTTGGTTAGCGATGATGGAGAGGCAAATATAGGGCGACTCGGTGGCTATTTGGATGTAAACAGTAGAAGAAGGGATGAAATAAGTCAGCAGTGAGGCGCTTTGGTGCAGAAGACACACCTGTCCACATCATCAATGCAAGGTAGGAAGGTTTAAACAAAAAGAATGACGACAACCAATGGAGTTATTAGAATAGGCTCAGCCTCAAGATCTTAGAAAAACATCCTCATTCAAGAAAATTATACAATTAAACAGCAGAGTCTTAAAATGTGCTAATTTCGAACAGTCTGCAACATCAGAAAAATGTTTTCACCCTGTAACTACCAGGAAATAAATCAGTTTATCTGTTCTTTCTGCATAGCCTTGAGGATTATGAGACAGTATGAGAGGGTCATCAGATAATCCTGTTTTAGCTGATGGAGTAGGGTCACTAAAATGGCTCCTGTGTGACAATGAGTTCATGGGACTTTAATACGCTGGTCCTTCTTTGAGAAAATAAACTGCAGCTCTGCAAAGTGTACACAGATTTAAACTCTCAGATTAAAAACAGATTAAGAACAAACCAACCAAATGTTAACAATATGCAGAGCTTAAAGATGCTTGATCCAACTCTTAAAACTCTAGCTTAAAAAGAAATATTTGTACTTGCAGGTCATATAAGTTGTCTTCATATCCTTAACATGCATAAAAACAGCATATGCTAAATTGAATGAACTTGAAGTGGTGTCCTCATAATGGAACAAAACTGATATAATCAAACTGTGCAGACTAGATTTTATTGAGACTGAAATATGTTCAGGTCAGAGACAAGTCCACTCAATAGAGCCTCAGATAAAATAACTTTAAAACTCCAAATGTAAAGGTCCTTGACTATATACAATGATGGACAAACCCTCTGTGATAGTCCCCTTTACATTTTCTGTAAAACAGTTTCAAAGCCCAGTGTGGTGCCTCTGGGCGTCGGCATCTTGGCCGCGACTGACTCCACCCAAATACTGGCCAATTCAGAAATGGTCAAAGAGGTGGAGCATAGTGGAGGTGAGGCTTAGGGGTGATGTGTAGCCAGACACCTTGCAACCTCTATGATGCCTTCACCTTTGACTCAGAGTTGCCACAACCTTTATTAATTTTGCATAATTTAAGGCCTTGATATAATCAATGGAGAAATTAGCTTTAGAAAGCAAAAAGGTTTGTCTACCAGGCTGTAAACATGTTATTTTTATGTTGTGAATTGGGCATTTTAATATGGAAGTCTGGGGATTGACTTATCAGTGACGCAAGCCTCAAGTGGTAATTTGTGGGACTGCAACCCCAGAAGTTGTAGCTTGGTAAAGACTGATTCATATCCTTCCTTTCAGGGAAGCAGCATCTTCACCTTTAGACTCTGTCTCCACCCTACTTCCTGTGCGCTCCTGAGGCCTTGAGCCTTGAGATGCGACAACAGCACCGTGCCTTCACCTCCTTGCCTCAAAGATGGAAGCGGACACCAGAAAAATCTCCTGACGTCTGCCTTACTTCCTTTCCTTGTCCTCACCTTCACTCTTCTCCTTGTGTCCGTGAGCCTCGTTCCCTCTTTCTGCTCCATCCATCTCTTAATGGCCTCCTGCGGTTTCTCTTTCTCCTGTGGTTACTGCCCTGTCCGGCACAGGCAGCCGGGTTTCGGGTTGGGGTGGTAGGACCGTGGGGATGTGACCCTCTTTTTGCTAAAGCCCTACCCAGTGTGGCGGCACAGCTCGCAGTCAACCGCATCAACAGGGACCCCTCGTTGTCCTACGCAACAACGTTTGACTATGCCGTGCTGCAGGTACCACACAACTAACATCATTGTCAGCGTTATTATGTACAGTGTCAAGGTTGGGCATCATCAAAGTTAAGAAAGCTATATAAGCTGACATTAGTTGGTTAGCAATGGTAGAGTTGCTAAGCAGCAAAGTTTATCAGGAACAAAAAGTTATGCAGATTCCATGAAAACCTCACATTAAAGAAACTGCTCAACATTTATGAAGTATTGCTGTTTTTAAAAAAAGTTTGTTTAATATGTCAATGGCTACATGAAATGTAGCTTAGCATAAGGCTGGAAACAAGGGGAAACATCTAACCTGACGACTTTTCCAAAGATATTAAGCTTGTAATGACTATACTCTTTCCATACCCTTTGAAAAGTGGCACAACTTCTATTTCAGCCGGACTGATTGATTGAATGTCTCTCAGGAGCCGTGTGAGACATCAAGGGCACTGGAGGCATTTGTGGGTTTCCACACCAAAGCCTCGGGATACATTGGACCAGCCAACCCAGGCTACTGTGATGCTGCTTCAATGCTGACCAAAGGCTGGAACAAAGTACGTCTGAGGGAATGATATTCTAGAGGGGCAGAATTCCATTTTTCATTTCCTTTTGTAATTTACTTTCATCTTCACAGGCATTGTTTCCTTGGGGTTGCATTGGCCATGAGCTGGACGATGTTCGGAGCCACCCGACATTCGCTCGCTCCATGGCAAGGCCCACCTGGGTACTGCACAGTGTCTTGAGCTACTTTAGGTGGGCCCACATTGGTATCATCTCTTCCTCAGAGGACATATGGGTGGAGACAGCTACCAAGGTTTGAATTTTTCTCTTCCCATGTGTCTCTAAAACAATGAGTTTCTACAGTAGATGCTGTCAAGTTCCATTTGTTTCGCATTTCTCTGTCTCCTCCAGGTGGCGGACTCCTTAAGGAGCCATGGGATGTCAGTCAGATTGGTCAGTTTTATGGAGAACACACCTCACAGCATAAGACGAACTCTATCCAGGGTCCACAAGATGAAAGAAATACGAGGTTTGTACTGATCGCCCTCAGTGGAGCTTCCGTGTATGTGGGTTGTCTTGTCTTTCTTCAAGTTTAAAAGGTTTTTGTGGTAGTTTCTTGATATTATTTATTTTGTTACATCAACCTTTATTTTAGTGTAAAAGAGCCAATGATCAAGCTCAATGTCTTGTCCCAGTTGTGATCCTCTGCATGCACTCGGCACTGATCGGCGGGGCAACCCAGAAGCTCCTTTTGGAGACGGCCTATGACATGCAGATGATCGACGGCTCCCTGGTCTTTGTGCCCTATGACGCCTTGCTCTACAGCCTGCCCTATCACAACATCACCTACCCGGCTCTAAAGAGCAACAGCAAGCTACTACGCGCCTACGACTCCGTGCTGACCGTTACCATTGACTCCCCCAAGGTGTCGTTCTATGAAGCCTACAGAGAGGCCATGGAGAGGGGAGAGGTGGCGAGAACTCTGAAGCCACAGCAGGTGAAACAAAGGTTTATATTTCTGTATTTTTGAGTCTTCCTTGAGCAAGGCAGCCAAAGCTGACATCTCTGTATGTGTTGCAGGTGTCTCCTCTGTTCGGTACCATCTACAACTCTGTTATGTTCATGGCGCATGCAGTGCATCGTGTACAGAAGTCCAGGGAGTGGATGTCAGGAGGAAACCTGGCACGACACACCCGGAACCTGGACTTCCAGGTATATCCATTTTGTGACATCCAAAGGAAACAAAATAAAACTTCATAAACTTACACAACATTAACCCTAACCCTAACCCTAACCCTAAGGAGTAGACATCTCCTGATTGTATTTTCCAACATTTAAATCATTCAAAATAAATGTGCAAACCCTTTTGTTTTTTGTTTTCTCTTCCTTTGTCTCTTCCTTAAAGTCTATAAAAAGAACAGTTCTAGACACATTCATGTTTCATGTTGCAGGGCTTTAGCCATCCCATCAAAACCAGTGATGCTGGAGCAGGTCAGCTGAACTATCTCATACTGGACACTGATGGATTGTCCTGGGAATTGAAGCCAACGTACAGGTATGTAAGTGCTGAGATCCAGTGTTCAGTGTTTCATCATGTGATACAAGCAAATGAATAAATTATTAATGGCATACAAAGTGACCCTTGGAGGCGGTTGGACAGTCAAAGAAGGCAGCTCACTCAGAATGAACCACTGATCTAACCGATTAATGACAGGATTGACATGGAGATTGGGATGGTTCGTTTCTTGGGTCAAGACATCCACTTCCCTCGAGGGTATGGACCCAGGAAGGATTCCTCCTGTTGGTTTACTCCTGGAGTTATCTGCTCAGGGGGTGAGGACCAAACACACACAGATAATATGCAGAATATAACATGCATCCATGATTTCGGGATGTTAACTTTCATCGTTAGGACATTTAGCAATGATCAAATCAGCTAGCTTGCTTGTTTTTCCTTTGTCCTAACAGTCCTTTGCTGACAAAGGAAGTCTCCTTTATCTGTTCCAGGTGTGGATCTGTTCTCCACCATCAGCATGTTTGTCGGGGGGGTTGTCACCTTGTTTCTTGCTTTGCCTCTCAGTTACTTCATCAGGTACAAAGTCAGCAGGAACTGTGTTAAACCATGTTGTTGGGATGTTTCTGTAAAGTTCTTTCCGGGTAAAATAACTTATCATCACACATGTGGAAGATATTCCTGTTAAGTAATTGGTGAGCTGCAGAACTGTTAACTACCTCCTTTTTCTCTTGTTGCCTAGGCGACGCATCAGTCAGATTCGACTGGTTAAAGGTCCCGACAAAATCTTGCTGACTCTGGATGATGTCACGTTTATAAATCCATCACTTAGCAACAAGGTGAGCTTCTGTCCATCATCTTGTTAGTTTTACTTTAACATCCGATAGCTGGTATCGACAGTAATAGTGATCTATCCACAGACTGACACTCCTCTATGTTACTGAGGAAACTAGAAACTATTTCCTCTTCACAGAAGCTGAGTCTGGATGACAGCAGGGCCAGCGGCATGAGGAGTGTCTCTGAACGCAGTGTCACCTCGCCTGTCTCCACCCTATCCCCGGCTACCTACGAAAACTCCAATGTTGTCATTTATGAGGTCAGGCGCTCAGTTTAAGATCTACAGTACAATTAAATCTCATCTCTTCAATTTAAGAACAAAAATTAGAACCCCTCAAATGAAAAGGGTAGCAGTTACTATATGTGGCACCATTAGCTGAGTTTAGTAGTAACTCTAACTTCTGTTTACTGTTTTTGTCCAACAGGGTGACTGGGCGTGGCTGAAAAGACTTCCTTATGGGACATTTAGCAGGATCAACCCCAAAACCAGCGACGTTTTTGAACTGGTACATGCCCTTATTGAGAGACAAAGATTTTATTTTAGTTTAAAGAATATAATATTTATCCCCAAACAGTTTTTATACATAAACTTTTAGCAAAAGTCCAACAGGCAGATTTATGTCTACTAACTGACAATAACTTATTATTACTTACGTATATTGTATGTAGATGACACTCTCTTGTTTGCCAAAACAGAGAACAGAACCGACAGAGTCATATAAATGTATCTTCTTGTCCGGTTGTTGGACCATAATAAAGTAAAATCCCAACTGTTTCTGTTTGCAGATGAAGGACATGCGTCACGAGAACGTCAACCTTTTCCTGGGCTTCTTTCATGACTGTGGCGTGTTTGCTATCGTGACCGAGTTCTGCTCCAGAGGCAGCCTGGAGGACTTGCTCCTGAACGAAGACGTAAAACTCGACTGGATGTTCAAGTCATCTCTGCTGCTTGATCTAATTAAGGTAAGTGGATGGTGCCATGTGTTACTTTTAGGGCGGTCGCTCAAGATAGATCTATATTACACTGATTTGTTTTCTGCCTTAAGGGAATGAAGTATCTCCATCACCGTGGAGTGTCCCACACCCGTCTGAAGTCTCGTAACTGTGTGGTGGACGGGCGTTTTGTCCTCAAGGTCACAGACTACGGCTACAATGAGGTTCTGGAGTCTCAGAGGTTTCCCTATGTTGAACCACCTCCAGAGGGTGAGCCAGATTATGTACCACGATCACATTCTGCAGTGTCTCAACAGAAGCAAACTCAAACTAATCTATGCTTTCCAGAGTTGTTGTGGACAGCTCCAGAGATCCTGAGGAGCGGGCAGCCAGGGCTCCACGGGACCCTACCTGGTGATGTCTACAGCTTTGCCATCATAATGCAGGAGGTGGTGATCAGAGGGCCTCCATTCTGCATGCTGGACCAATCCGATGCAGGCAAGACCAAAGCTTCACAAACAGATATCTTGACTTTTTTCAGACCCCAAACGTTGATTTTGTTAAACTATATATATGAATCAGAGCAAACCTAGCTCCTAGTTGTTCTTCTAAAGTAAAGTATCAGGATGTTAACATGAAACAAGTTTATAGGCATAATGTTTCACTGTGGATTGAAGCGTTTGACCGAAAATTGACATCCCCACACAAGAGCTGATGTTTCTCTGTGTTGCAGAAATAATAGAGAAGCTGCGTAAGCCTCCTCCTCTGTGCCGTCCAGTGGTCAGTCCAGACTACGCTCCACTAGAGTGCATCCAGCTGATGAAACAATGCTGGAACGAGCAACCAGACAAGAGGCCGAGCTTTGACGAGATCTTTGACCAGGTACGATATGTTGAATGGAGTATTAGGTTATTGTTTCTGCTCTTTTGGACAGTTGAGACAGTGTTATTTTTGGGGGGAACGCTTCTCTCAGTTTAAGAACATCAACAAGGGGAAGAAGACCAACATCATAGACTCCATGCTGAGGATGCTGGAGCAGTACTCGTCCAACCTGGAGGAGTTGATCAGAGAGCGAACAGAGGAACTGGAGATAGAGAAACAGAAGACGGAGAAGCTGCTGACACAAATGCTGCCTCCGTAAGTTAGACAAGCTTGTTATAAAACCAAAACATGTAGAGATGTTTTCGAATGCATAAAATAATGATTAATGTCAGCATTTTCTGGCACATTTACACTGCAGGAAATATGTGTGTGATTTCATCTATAAATCTATTGCAATGTCAAAAACCCATGGTACACATCATTGTCTTTCAGCACATTTTAAACTTGTGTCTTCTTTCTTCCCACAGGTCTGTGGCTGAGGCTTTGAAGATAGGCGGGACAGTTGAACCAGAATATTTCGACCACGTGTCCCTCTACTTCAGTGACATTGTTGGCTTCACCACCATCTCAGCCAACAGCGAGCCCATCGAGGTGGTCGACCTCCTCAACGACCTCTACACCATCTTCGACGCCATCATAGGAAATCATGACGTCTACAAGGTGCGTTTGAATCGTTGGTTTGATTCTGTTGAGGTCTCAGACCATGGCATTGTTGCTTATTATTCTCTCTCTCGTTCTGCTGTAGGTGGAGACAATTGGCGATGCTTACATGGTGGCCTCAGGTGTTCCCGTCCCTAATGGCAACCGTCACGCTGCAGAAATAGCCAACATGGCTCTAGACATCCTGAGCGCTGTGGGAACATTCAAAATGAGACACATGCCTGATGTTCCTGTAAGGATACGCATAGGACTGCACACAGGTGAGGAGTGAAGCCATATTTTCTTACTGCTGTGACATCTGTAGTGTATGGTGAAGGGGTAATCCTGCAGTTACTAGGGGTTACATTGGGAAAGTGCTTTGTTAGCGGATCGCTGCCAGCTGGAGTTGGTCTCAGCTCCACTGGACAGGCTGCTGACCAGGAACAAGGCTGAACAGGGCTAAAGACAGACAATGACGCTATGCATCAGTTTTAAAACTGAAAACTTGTTTTAAAGTTGGGTTCTCAAGAAAATGAACTGAAGTCCTCAGAAACAAAGAAAACGTTTTGTGTTACAGGTCCTTGTGTAACAGGTGTAGTAGGTCTCACTATGCCTCGCTACTGTCTGTTTGGAGACACAGTGAATACCGCTTCTCGTATGGAGTCCAGCGGCATGCGTAAGTTAAACACCCGCTACATGCAGGACTGAAAAATCCCTTTGATCCTCCTTTTATGGGTAAAATAGCCAGACCAAAGTGTTTGTCTGTAAAACGAATACTTGACATTCTTGTTCTAATTGTCTTCCTGCCCAACCACCGTGTCCATTCTGTTTGCTGCAGCCTCCAGGATCCATGTCCACCAAAGCACAGTCAAGGTTTTGCGGGAACTAAATCTCGGCTACAAGCTGGAGTTAAGAGGCAGGACAGAAGTTAAGGTACAACCCTTCCACAGATAATCATTACTTCATGGACACATATAAAGGAAATACAATTTCTCACTGTCAGATTGTCTCTCTCTCAGGGGAAAGGAATAGAGGAGACCTACTGGCTTGTAGGTAAAGATGGATTCAACAAACCTCTGCCTGTTCCTCCGGAACTCAAGTCCAAGTAGGAATGAGTGTCCTTTCTCCTCATTTACCTCAACTTTCTGCACCCAGTATTGTCCAACTTCTGAGTCCTGCACTGGTCTATTAAAAATGAACCACATTGTTACTGGTCCAATTATGTTGTCCTTGTACGTATACACCTACTGACTATATTCAAAAATCTCTTGGTACTACCTTACCAACTTCTCCTGGCTGCCTCTAAGAAGAAGTTGTCTATGAATATTAATCCACCTATTGGCTGATCACAACCACTGCAGGACTACAGTATACACTTACAAGTATTTGCACCCCTCCGGCGTTTCTACATTTCAACATAAAACTCAAAACACCAGACAAGTCCTGACAATAGACAAAGAGAATCCAAACAAACCAATGAAACAAAAACATTATACTTGTGTATTACAGTATTACATATCTGTGAGTTGAAAAATTGAAGTTTAAGTTGAGTCCATCTGTTCAGAAGTGTGTCCAATCAGTGTAATGAGACCTAAGTGTCATTCAGGCTGCTGTGCCATCATACTCTTCCAGTCAAAGGAACTTTCTGAGGAGCTCAGAAAATGGCTTGTTGTTTCTCATCAGGCTGGAAAAGTTAACCTTCTCTAAAGAGTTTGGAATCAAGCCAGCGAATTCTAAAACGAAAATGTCAGGACATCTGTCCTTATGCTGAATATTGAGACTAAACTCAAGACAAGAAAAGAAAAATGGTAACGGCAAGATGAACTTGTGAAAGAAATCTTAGTTAAAATTTCTTGATATCTAACCCAAAGACACAACTCGTTGCACAAAAGCAAGCAGAATAAATTGTTTTAGAATGACCAAGTCAAAGTCCTGAAATGTTGTGGAAAGACAAACAGTTCATGTGACAAAACCCACCAACATCTCAGAACTCCAAGCCCCTGTAGATGACTGATCAGCAGTTACCAGAAATGTTTAGCTGCTGTACTGCTGCTCAAGGAAGTCAAACCAGATACATAAATCAGGGGTTTACTTTTGGACCTCACAGATATGAACAAATTATACATTTTCTTGAATAAACATACACAAAGGCGTAATATTTCTGTTTCATTTGTTTGATTGGGTTATTTTTGTCTACTTTCAAGGCTCGAAAAGGTGAAAACTGATGCTATGAGTACATTTTATGTGGAAATGTTCCAAAAGTTCTGAAGGGTGCAAATGTTTTAAAGCGGCACTGTAGATGTGTGTGTGTATGTGTGTGTGTTCTGTGATCATGCTGTTCACTTCGTCTCAACAGGCAAATGGCCCACGGGCTGCAGATGGCCGAGATAGCCCAGTACAAGAAACGGAAAGCCGAGAAACAACAACAGGAACAACTTGCAAAGAAGAAAAACTGAGGTAATGTTATGCATTATAAAAAAATGTATAACATTACTGGCTTGGTTGGGCAACGTGACTCGTCCTTTGGCAAAGTCTGCGGACGAACTGTCTCAAGGTGTCACTGCATTCTGTTTGCATTTAGCTGCATCTTGAACGTGACCCATTCAAAGTTTGGGAAGAAATCTTTGACCACAACAAGACGCAGATGGTCACGAACAAGCTTGGTGCAATGGCTCTTTAAATGTTTCCCATTTTATGGATAAAAAGATAATTATTGTTAGATATCAAGACATTTTAACTAAGATTTCTTTCACAAGTTCATCTTGCCGTTACACCATTTTTCTTTTCTGATTGGTAGTTTCTTGCTGCAGGGGATTAAGGGAAGATTTCTTGTGAGATTTTGAAACGGGGTCATGTCCAAGTGAACTGCGAACAAAAGCGGCGACATCCACAGACGGTTCAGGCGAGGGCTGTGGGGGGGATTTTGTCCATAAAATAATCTTTTTCGTCAATGACAAAACTCAGTTCTTCTACTTTACAAGTTTTCATCCTATCGTCTCGTTGCTTCCTAAAACTTGCTTTTCGTTCGATAGCAGCAATGTGCCAGCACTGACTGAAATGAGCTGAAATGGAAAGTCTGAAATGCCATGGTGCTCTTTAACACATTTTCTGTATTATTGATCCTCTATTATGGCGCTGGATTGTAGGATTGTCAAACCTAAAACCTTTTCTATAGCTATTTAAAAGTCAGTTCTTCGTGGTGACTTATCCAGACCAGCTTTCCATCACTGTTTCCCCCCTTTTTTTTAATCTAAAACCTCTCCATTTACTTTTACTCCAAAACTAAATCCCTGATTCAATGGCATTATAAATACCAGAGGTGATAGTTGTAAGACGTCCTGTTTTTCGGTCATGGCACCTTTAATTTGCTAATGTACCATTCCCTGTTTTTTTGCTTGTTAAAGGAATAGTTCAAGATTTTGAGAAATGGAGGGAGACTCTGGATTCGACTGGCTGAAGATGGACCCTGTGCACTTTTAAAGATGCACCAGCATTGTTAAAAGAAATGGATAATTCTCTACCGTTTGCCTTGACAAAAGAAAACTGTTTGTTGAGTTTCATCTAGAAACCTCATAGCAAGAATCCATCTGCTTCCAGACTGAAAGTGAATCCAAAGCGAAAGCTTGAACTATTCCTCTCCTTCTCGAAAAGGAACAAGGGCCCATCTTCCCATCTAATTTTGTGTTTCCTTCTTCTTCTTCTTCCTCCATCCTTCCTCCCGTTGACTCTCGTCCTCCTCTTCCTACTTGTCCTCCTCCTCCTCCTCCTCTCAGCACCCGTATCAGCATCCTGCCGAGAGAGTCCAAGGACATGAAGCAGGTTTTTCACAAGGCGGTGAAGAAGATCTCTCACGTCCGCGTCGTGACTCAGCTCTACAACCCTGAAGACGACGCCAACGTCATGATGACACACCACTGACTGACCTGCACCTTTACCTGTGCAGAAACTTATCTTTGAACCGCTGCTCATGGGGAGGACTTTTAATTTCCTTCCAAAACTCTGCAGTCAGGAGGAGGCTAGTGAAAGAGTTAGTTCAGATCAGTCACTGTGTGTGTTTGTATGCGCGTGTGTGTGTATTAGTGGCTTGAGGATATGGAGTCGGACGTGGAAGTGTGCGTGGAGGCTGACAAGTGGTGACTCAGCAAAGCCGGGATCTGCAGGAAGGGAACGTCAGCAGCAGTGGAAGGCAAAATAATCTCTCCTTCATTTCCTCCACTTCCACTTCCCTGCCTGGCAAGAAGAGGCAGCAGAGCGGAGGAGGAGACTTGGAGGAGGCTCAGAGGGAATTATTAGAAAAACACAAAATAAGCAAAATTAAGTACTTTAACCACTTCATTTTACTTGTTTTATATTTGTATATATTTATTTTTTGTAGGAACATATTTGGAAAAAAAAAACAATAGAGTGATGACAGGAAGTGACAGAAATCCCTCTAAACTTGACAATTAGAGCTGGTCCCTAGCAGCTTCTTTAAACACTACACCACAGCGTGCCCCAAAAACTGGGACTTTTAGTGTTTCTGTTGGTGGACTAATTCCACACTGCACATGTATGATCTGGCTTAATAGGTTCAGACTAAAAAGCTCAAAGCATAAGCTCTTGACCGACTGATCATGATGGCGGGAATCATCACAATGCCCCAACTATAAGATCTGACCTGATAAGATAAATGTATACATACCCCATAAGATCGGTCAGAGAAGGACTTGATTGCTTCAGGGGCTCTTCTGCTGTGAGGCCTCAAATCTGCCATAAAATTAACCAAAGAAGAAGAAGAAGAAGAAGTTTGCCAACCTTTATGGACAACACTGAGAAGATGTGCAAGATGTTTCTCAGTCTCCGGGAAACTCATCATCTGATGTTTACCCCACATGGAGCAAACATGCTCAGAAAGAATGGATTTATTCCAACTAGAGAGAGACCAATTCATGATTTTCCCTTCTCGGGAGGATTATAGGTCAAGAAAAAGTCCAGACATTGCTCCCATGAGACAGAGGCTATTGTGGTATCTCTTTCTTCAAAGTCAGATCAAATATAGTGCTGAAAATGTTGAGTTTACCTGCCTGTTCTAATCAACGCCCTCCATTTTTTCTAGCAACTATTCTGTTAAATTTTAGCAAACTAAAAAAATAACAAAAAAACAAAAAAACAGTCTGTCATTTGGGTTTAGGTCTGATCTAGCCTGATTCCATGTAGCTGAAGTTATTTTTACATGTACCGTAAACTTTAGGTTCATTTTAAACAGTCTTATTTACTCCACAATTGATGTTGTAGCTTTCCTCTTTGTATACCAGACTGGTGTAAATATACTGTATATGCTCATTCAACACGTCTTGTACTGATACCTAAAAAATAAACCTGGATAAAAAGTTTATAAAACGGTGTCGGGGAAGACAGGCAGTTTTTATCAAACCATTCAACAGTGGCCTCTAGTGGTCAACTAGAGAATATATTGATTTTAAACAGCAGCTGACGCGCTGGACGCTCTGGAGGATTATAGTCTGGATTTGGCAAGCAAAAGCCAGTCGTGTCCTCACAGGGAGACGTTGTAGAGGCCTATGTCCCGAGGGACAAATATCCAAAGTCCTTGTTTCTGCCATCATGGACCAACTGTCCAAATAACACTGTATTAAATAATAAAATAAGCCTTTTGAAGCGTAGAACTCCACCTCGTGTCATTAGTCTCATGCAGAAAAACAGTAGTTATATATATATGATTCCTTTGCAACTTCCTGCAGATGTGTGGTTCATGTTCATTTTAACTGTCATGTGTCAGAGCTATAGAGCCACAGATTATCATATGGCCATCACACATCTAGAGGATTTATAGGGGTTGATGGGAGTTTGTTTGGGGGAAGGAAAGGCTGAGTATAGATTATGGTATAGTGATATAGAGTAAGGAGGAACGTGGATTCAGAAAGATTAGAGGATATTGATGGATAGATAGTCAGATTAGGATTATTTATGTAATGTGATCCGCTGACATGAGACAAGTGTGCAGCAGAGTTTTCTGTCGTACAGTAATATTACTGATTATGGGAGAAGCTTTTTAATTTGGCTCTTTGAGGAATATACAGAAACAGAATGTCACTTAAAATTATTAGTCCAGAAAAACCCACATTCAATTTCTAGTTTATATGATGAAGTGTATGTTTGTGTGTGCATCTTGCAGAAATCTGAGCAACGGTGTGGAAATGTGCAACAAAAAGTTTCAGACAACAAAAAGTGTGACAGAGCCAACAACTTCTGATCTGGTGACAAAGGCAAAAACTTTCAAACTGAATTTAAAACTATGTAAAAAAAGAAGCTATGAGCATTTAAGGGGTTCCCAGAACCAAAATGATTATAGGTAAACACTTAAATCCACATGTCTGCCTATGATATGACTCTGAAATGTGGATTAGTTTGTGGATTTGGGGGAAAAATGAGCAACACTGTGGAAATGTGCGACAAAAACTCAAAAATTACTACTGAAAACTAAAAAAAATCTAAAACCTAAACAATATCATCCTAAATAAGCCATAAAAGGCAAAACATGAACATTTTAGAGATTTCCAGAACACATAACGACATAGAAAAACACTTAAATCTACATTTATTTCTATTTTATGACTGTTTATGTGCAAATAAAGTGCGTAAATGTGCAACAAAAGCATTAAAAATCTCACAACTGGGACACAAAAAATGATTTTACAGGGGCAACTGGGACAGAAAGGCAAAGACTTTTGAGTTAAAATGAGAAAAAGGTGAAAGAAAAGCATAGGAGGGAACTCTTTAACTCAAAAACAACCAAAAGATTATTATCAGAAATAAACGAAAATATGAACAATTTGACTTTAATGAATACCTAAACCCACATTTCTTTATTCCTATATGTGTGTCTTTGTAAATGTTGTAAATACAAAAGCAAATGTAATGTATTATTAATGTACTTCAAGTGTTGGCTGCTGTAATACAGGGTGGAAAGAACAGTGTGTTTCCATAGAGAGCTATTTTGTTCCCCAAAAGAAACCAGTGAATACATGGAAAGGCTTTTTTTTTAAATTAGTTTTTTTGTTTTTTGTTTTTTTGTTTTGTTTTGTTTTTGTTTTTTTGTTGCGTGAGTTTAATTCACCGAAGTTTCTTTAACAAAACAGCATCAAGTCCTGCAGAATGCTGTTGAATATGTTGGACATTTTAACAGTTTGTTCCTCAATAAACTGTTTAAATTGCAACGTCAACAGCAGCAAACAGTGTCGCAACTGTGCTGAAATAACAGGCAGAGTCTGTAACAAAGGGAAGCATGCTTTCCTTTGTGTTTCCTGTGTGTGTATGTGTGTTTCAGCTTTGTTGGCTCCTCTCCTTTGTTGGAGGTACAATAGCAGCCGAGGGTTCACTGCAGGGGATGGTCCTGACCAGCAGAGGGAGCTGTACCCTGGTAACTGTCCATGAAAGGAAGGGAGGCACATGATAAAATGACTTTAATTAGATAATTACACAACACCAGCAGCAAAGTGGAAGCTTTTATGAAACAATAATCAACAATAATCATTTATTATTGTCAGATTTACATTGAACAGCGGCTACCATCCCATGTGTCTGTACAGAAAAGCTAAAAAGACCGGTTTGACAGTGAAATATTCTTTCCTGGGTGTCTGCAGACGTCAGCAACATTAACCAAATAAAGGCCACGATGCAAGAGCAGATTTGCATCATTAAGGCAACACAGTGGCTGCTAGTTTGACTGACACTTAGACGCAGCCAAACACAAAGCTTTTTGTTGTCTCAGGCTTGCTGTCTGTAGATAGACGCCTCTTTAAAGTCGTCACAATAATGACGGGTCAATTGAGCCACTGCATACATAAAATTGATCATATTTTAACCTCAAGTGAGGCGGTTTTGTGGATCTGACATGCTTCCTTGTGAGTGTCAGGACCGAAACAGGGTAAAAGGTGGAAGGCTACATGAGTTCAGTTGTTCTCCCAGCAGCGGAGTTAGAAGGATGAAAGCTTTTGAGGGGGTTTGACTGGTCTCACGCCAGACAGAGGTTAGCAGAACCAGCCTTCCTTTGAAAATCAGCTGATACTTCCCCCGGGAAGCGTTGGGTTGCCCGGTGGCCTGACTGGTAGCTAGCTGTCATTGTGAGAGTGATTGGAGGTTGATAATTTGTCATTTGTCAAAATGCTGTCCGTGTTTTTCCATAACTGGAGGTCAAAGGGATCAAAGCCTGAGAGAGAAAAACTCGATTCATAGAGGGATTAAAGGGCCCTGAAATGACCCTATATTGACCATAAACACAATTTAACATTATGTTTTTTATGTGTGTATACTGTGTCACCTTAAATTACAAACTGCTGAGTTTTTGTTAGCTTACAGTGAGCTCTGAAGAGCCACCAAAGGTTTTATTCATTTTTTAGGAGATTTTTAGAGATGGAGTTATACTATGTCTTAAGAAAATGTTGATATTTCCAACAGCCTCATCCTTTTATTGTCCCTTTACATTTCGTAAATGAAGTTGCCTGACTTACAGCCGATGTTACCACTTGAACGCCAAGCATTTTGTGAACACGACTTTCCATGTCATAACCACAACCTCACGAGTTCCATTTGAAGGCAGCATTAGTTGCTTGCAATCCCCAACCTGAGCACTAGGGGCACTAAATCCCACACACCGTTCCTTTAAGGAAGAATGCTTTAGCAATACTGATTGTTTAAATTATAGGATACTAATTTTGGCAGATTTTAAGAAAACTACAGTAACATTTATGGGTGTTGTTGTCATCCCTGTGAGTATTAAGAAGATATATAGGACAAGGAGCCTAAGCCTAGCTTAGTGCAAAGGTAGGTAGCAATGGAAAAGTGCTAGCCTCCATGAAATGTATGACTTCTGACTCTTCTGGTTTGCTTTACCTACATGTAATTTCTTTGTAGCTAGCAAGTTTTGTTAAGAAGTCTGATAGGAATTTCAGTTTGAGCAAACTGTTGACTGAATGAATAAATATTAAAATGACATTTACACTGAAAATAAATTCTTGACCTTGGAACACTGGTTGACGGAACAAATAGGCTAATGTCAACTTTTACGGCAACAATGACAGCTCAGAAAGATCATGTGACCAACGTTATCTTAACCAAATCCTCCTAGCTATTTGTAATTTTAGAAAAATGATATGCAGCACAAAAGGGCAGAGGTGTACTGTCATAGTCACAAATGTTTTTAGGTCTTTGTCATTTACAGGGACACATTCAGCAGCAGACAGGTGGTCCTATATACAGCTAAGAGTTTAATTCCCACTGGGGCAAGCTGCACATGATCCCACTCATGATACTGAAAGGTGTTTGGGATAAAAGGGTCCAGCAAATTGTTGCATGCAAAGCGTAGTAGAGGCTCGAAAAGCCGAGCGTGGCATTCTCCGCGGTATGGAAGAACATGGATACCTCCCCTGGGTAAAGTGGGGGAGTCCTCCTCGGTTACTCTGTCTACTCTGTCTCGATAGAGGGCCTTAAATCTCTACTGTCACACATACATAAGCGTTTAGTGCCACAAAGATGCCGTGAGGTAGAAAGGCTTAATGTCACTCTCAGAGGTCAGAGGGAGTCCGAGTGTTGTCCAAGTGTGTACGTAAATGACTTTCTGCAGGATGGCAAACATTTCAATTATTAAATACTCCTCTTACAAACATTTAATAGCTTGATTAGCCATAACATTATGACCAACTCTCTAATATTATATAGATGACACCAAAACAGCCCTGACCCGTGAAGACATGGAGTCCACTAGACTTCTGAAGAAATGTTTTGGTATCTCGCACCAAGACGTTCATAGCAGATCCTTTAAGTGGTGAAAGTTGTGAGGCAGGACCTCCACTGATCCGACTCGCTTGTCCAGCACATCCCAACAGATGTCCGGTTGGATTGAGATGTGGGGAACTTGGAGTCCAAGTCAACACCTTTAACGCATTGTTGTGTTGGACTGAAACCTCTTTTCCTTCTTTGATTCAGTTTTGGTAGGTACCGACAAAGTGCTCTAACCCAGTCATATAGACAGAGTCAAATCCTTTCACTTCCTTTCATAATTTTTCCTGCTTCCATGTCAACTTTGAGGACAAACACACTTATATATTATGGTTGATTGGTGCATATTTAAAATGTTTTGTTGTTTGTTCTTGCAACAGTCTCTGTATATGTGTTTTAATCTTCTGTGGAGCACATAGTTGTATAGTTGCATGGAATAAGGTTTATGAAGTCTTTATAAGTCTAAGGTTTATAAGTGTTTGAAAGTACTAAAAACAAAATGTTTACTGTGTTTGTTCCACAGCCAGTGGTCAGACTGTATCGTTATTATAATTATTAGGGAGTCATTAGTGTAAAAGCAACCGTTTAATGTTGCTGCAAGATACAGCTTTCAGATAAATATTGTGGCATGTTGAATACAGTATTTACAACTCAAATGTGGTGAAGAGTACATGAAAGTACCCCAAAATTGTCCAATTTAAAAAAATAAATATCAATACAAATAAAATTGTATTGAGGTTAATAACGTTTATTATTAACCTCAATAAGTTGTAAAATAAATAACCGAAGTATGGAACTAGACCCAAGACTCGCTCACAGATCAGGGATCAGTTTTCCACGACTACACAGCTGCCGGAACAACCGAACAACAGGCTCCAGATAAGCCCGCAAAGTCACCGCCTACTTGAAAATGTTCAGTAAACTCCGTGCGACGTGATTGGTCAGAGCCATTGACGCATAGCACTAATATCTTTCAGCGATTGCTCCCGACTCTTGTCAAGGGCTGTCAGTCAAAATGACAGACCAATCAGAGAACGCATCCGACTCTTTGTTCCTCCCGTTTGCTCGGTGACGCAGAGGGTCATGTGTTGTTTGTGCTGTGGCCCGTAGAGATGTGTACAGGAGGAGAAGGGAACGGGTTGCTAACCGAGTTAGCCGGATCCTCCCGATTATAGAAACACGGCTGAGCGTGGTCATGTTGCACACGGTAGGCTTTATATCGTGAAAAGATCCTGCATTGGAATACCCGCCTCGCTGCTAAAAGGGCAAAGGGACCAGTTTGTTTCGGACGGAATAACAAAGCCGGTCTGTGAGGATTGCAAATCTGAGCCGAGTCAACGTTAGCTGGCCTAGCCGGACTCGGGAGCTCGTCTCCCAAAACAAGAATGGGGTCTAGGTCCGCTCGGATTAGCTTGCTAGTAAAGTGACCTTTGATTGTGTTTTCTGATGGCAAATTTTACGAATTACCAGGAAGGCAAGGCAGCGATGTTGATGGTGGAGGCGCAGCAGAGGGACGTGGGGGCGAAATCTGCGGCCGCCACCGCAAACGGAGACGGCTCGGTCGGGGAACCCCCTTCCCCGTTAATTAATAACGGCGGCGGCGGCGGAGGAGGAGGAGGAAGCAGCTCTCGTTTCCACCAACATCCACTGCCCTCCAACCACCTCCACCATCACCCGCCAAAGGATCAACAGCAGCACCATCACTACCAACTGGCTCCACAGCAGCAGCAGCAGCATTTTCCCGGAGAAAACATCGCAGAGTCCCCGGGCAGGAAAGCCGCCTCCTCGTCGTCTCTCAGCCAGGTACAAACCGCCGAGGACCCTGCCGCTGCCGCTGCCGCCGCCGCCGCCTCTAGCAGCAGCAGCAGCGGCGGCGGCGGCGGCGGCCATGTATACGCGGCGGTGAACGTCGCAAACACCGCGGACGTTGTGGATGATATTCGCAAATGTGGCTATTTGAGAAAGCAAAAACATGGACACAAGAGGTTTTTCGTGCTGCGGGCGGCCAGCCACCTCGGGCCGAGCCGCCTGGAGTACTACGACAGTGAGAAGAAATTCAGGAACAGCCTGCGCTCGGCTGCCGCGGCCGCCGCCAGCGGTGGAGCGGTGGCCCCTTCTCCTCCGAAGAGGGTTATTTACCTCTACCAGTGCTTCACGGTGAACAAAAGGGCGGATTCCAAAAACAAACACCTCATTGCCCTTTACACTAAGGACGAGTACTTTGCCATTGTGGCCGAAAACGAGCAGGAGCAGGAGGACTGGTATGTGGCTGTCAGTGAGCTGATGAGTGAGGGCAAAAAAGGGCACCTGGATTCAGATGATTTAGATGATGGCTATGGTACGGTCACCCCTGGTACTGTGTTTAAAGAGGTGTGGCAGGTGAATGTGAAACCAAAAGGACTAGGTCAAACTAAAAACCTCACAGGCGTTTACCGGCTCTGCCTCTCCACTAAAACCATTCACCTCGTCAAGTTGAACTCTGAGACCCCCTGTGTTAACCTCCAGCTGATGAACATCAGGCGCTGTGGACATTCGGAAAGCTTCTTCTTCATTGAGGTCGGCCGCTCCTCGTCTATTGGACCCGGGGAGATATGGATGCAGGTGGACGATTCCGTCGTGGCCCAAAACATGCACGAGACCATCCTGGAGACGATGAAAGCCCTGAAAGCTTTCGCGGAGTTTCGGCCGAGGAGCAAGAGCCAGTCGTCGGGCTCCAACCCCATGCCTTTCATCACCACGCGTCGCCACCTGGGCAACTTGCCACCGAGCCAGACCGGGCTGCAGCGCCGGTCGAGGACGGAATCTGTGGTCGGCACGCCGCCGTCAAGTAAAAGCTCCGGGGCAAGTGGTTATCGCTTCCGTACGTCCAGCGAAGGGGAAGGCACGATGAACCGGCCATTCCGCTCCGCCACGGGAAGTCTGGTGCACCTTAACTCGGCGCGCGCCCACCATGGGCGCCAGGAAGGGAGTGGCGGCGGCGGCGGCGGCAGCGGGATCGGCGTGGGAACCGGAAATGCTGGCACAAGCACAGGGAGCGGGCGCTACGTCAGAGCTGTCCCGGGGTCGTCGTCCACCTATCATGCCCGCTCTGCCTCGCTACCGGTCTCCCACTTCCCCTCCACCACCAGCCCCGTGAGCGTCTCCTCCAGCAGCGGCCACGGCTCCGTCTCCGACACACTCACCCGACCGTCAAGTGCCTCGATATGCGGCTCCCCGTCTGATGGTGGATTCAATTCTTCAGACGAGTACGGCTCCAGCCCCGGCGACTTCCGGTACTTCCGGGTTCGGAGTAACACACCGGACTCCCTGGGTAACACCCCACCAATAAGAGAGGAGAACTGTCTGAACGATTACATGGCCATGGGCTGGAACCGGGAGGTGTTTGGCACCAGTTTAGGCTCTGGAAACAACAGTGGGTGTGACACGCCACGTGATGACAGCACGTTGACAACAGAGGATGAGCGCCTTTCCTCATCTTCGTCGCTGAGGAGGAGGACGCACTCGTTCACCAGGCCTGCAGGTGGCGCGACCGGCGGTTCTGGAGTCGCAGTTTATCAGAAAATGACCCAGACCAACTTCTCACTGGACGAGGGGTCAGACATGTTAGCGTTTGGCAGCGGGCTGCTCCGTGGTGGGCCCTCCTCCTCCTCCTCCTCGCTCCGCTCCGACTACAGCTCCTGCTCCGAGCACAGCCAGCAGAGCCGCCCCTCCACGCTCTCTCGGACAGAGGCCGGTGCTGAGCGCCCTCCCCTTTCCTCGTCCTCCTCTGCCAAGGAAGACAGTGGCTACATGCCTATGATGTGTGGCGTGGCTGCTTCGCCGCGGGACACTCCCCCCGACTACATGCCTATGCAACCCAGTTCTTATTCCCATCATGTCTCCCATTCTCCTCAGTTTCACAGTCCAGCTTTAGCTACCCGTTCAGCTCACCACCACCTGCAGCTCCAGTCCCAGCCCTCCACAGACTCCCATGGCTACATGATGATGCTCCCAGGGGGCAGTGGCAGCTCCCCTTCCCCAGTGCAGGCCTCTCCCAGCCCTCACAGTAGCTCCAGCATGACTGGTGCTAGCGGGAGCGATAGCATAGCAGAGAGACCAGAGAATGGGGAATATATGGACATGTCGTATAGCAGCAGCAGTGGTGGTGGTGGGCGCAAGCTCTCAAATGAGGGGAGCTATTACACGCCTGGCACACCTGAAAGTACCCCCAAGTCTTACAGCCCCTATTTCTCCCTCCCTCGCTCCTATAAGGCCCCCACCAGAGAGAGGGATGAGAAGGAGTATGGGGAATATGTTCCCATGAGTTCTCCTGCCAAGCCAGTCTATTCATCAGTTGCCACAGGTTCAGTGTCAACGCCAGAGAAGAGGAGTGGGGGAGGCAGTAGCACCTTGACACCCTCTCACCCACCTCCGCCTTATGGAGCTCATCATACAACTGCAGTGATGGCTGACAGACGTGTTGTGAGGCCGAACCGTCTCCCTTTAGGCAGAAGGAGCTTCCACGGCCCGCTGCGGGTTAGTGAGCCCACGACAGCGTCTGCAGGCACCACGACTTCGGTCCCCGCCACTGGCAGCTCATCCGACGGGCCTTCGAGTCCCGGGGAGTACATTAACATTGAGTTTGGCGATCGCTACCCTCACCAACAGCAGCCCCCCGCCTACCCTCTCTCTGCCCAAGACGAAACATCTTCCCTGGGATCCAGTGACCACCGTCGCTCCCCTCCTCAGCTCCAAACTCATCAGGACTACATGAGTGTGGAGGTGGGAGCGGACCAGCAGGACAGCGCCGGATGTCTGAGTAAGAACCAGTCGCCCCGGCCCAGCCTTGTTGCCCCCTGGAACCCGCCCAGTTACATCCGACCCTTGGCTAGCAATCCTGGGGCGCTGGCCTCCCCTGGAGTTCAGGCTGGAGGTCACTGGAGGTCGATGGGTGACGACTACACGGACATGACATTTAACCTCACCAGAGGTGAGAGCCCCACAGCCATGCTGCAGCATCTCTGTGTGATAGAGGGACGCTACGGGCACGCTGCCTCCACCTCCTCCTCATCCATTTCTCCTCCTCTTCCTCCATCGAGCCCAGGCAGGGCGCCAAAACACCAACTGGAGCCCAAGGTGGTCCGAGCCGACCCTCAAGGCAGGAGGAGACACAGCTCTGAGACATTTTCCTCCACCTCCTCCAATTCAACCCCCTCTGGAGGCGGGCTCGGCCCCTCATCCTCAGCCACTCATCCCACCCTGGTAAACCCAGCAGCCCCCAATGGATCTTATCTAGCGGAGGGTCAGGCTTCCAGATGGGCCAGTTCAGCATCGTTCGACAGCGCGTGGATGACGGTGGATGGTGTAGGGGACTCGCCGGCTCACCACACCCCAACAAGAACCACAGAAACAGCCACGGCTTCTGGAACCTCAGCTTCCTCCTCCTCCTCCTCATCAGGGGCTGGACCCAGTCGAATGTGCAGAAACATGTCTGTCGGCTACCAGAACGGCCTCAACTACATCGCCCTGGAGCTGAGGGAGGATGCGAGTAATGTGGGAGCCGTGACGTCGGGAGCTGGGAGCAGCAACGGGAGCATGGCGGCGGTGGGGACGGTGCCTCTGCCTGAGAACGGTGCCTATGCCAGTATAGACTTCACCAAATCAGATGGAGTCACCACGACAACCAAGGGTGAGTGATGAGTGTCTTGTTTGCGTTTTTATCGTGTCAGGTTGAGAGGTTGCTGCTCAGGGCTTGTTGATGCTGAGTTTTAGTGTGTGAGTAAAACTGAAATCCAAAATAAGCACGAGTGCCGTGCTATTATTAGCCACATTTTATCAGTTTTCATCTCCTGTAGTGAAATGTATTTTGAACCAAGTCTCTGTGATATCGGCAAGGCTGCGTTCAGGCACGCTGAGCAGCCAGTCATCCTCTTCAAAGGCGTCTGTCCAGGGAAATGAAGTCTGTTCTTTTAACAGTACAGGAAGTGGCACCAATATGTTGTTCGTGTAGAGGTCTGTGCGTGCTGTGTGCCAGCAGACTGCTGTTGGATTAGCTTGCTGAATGAACTGTAGTTTGTCTGAGGTCAAGTGCAAACCGACCCCCACCCCACCCCCTCCCAAAAAAAGCTTCCATTTACTTCCTGTCTTTGCAGCCGATGGTTGTGTGACTGTGCTTGTCTGTGCACGTGCCGCTGTTTTCTTTGTGTCAGCATGTATGCAGAGTGTACAGATGTGTGGGTGTTTGTGTGTTTAGAGCCTTTTGTCTGCTGTGAGGCGGTCACCTGAGGAGCTTTTCTACATCTTTGGAAACGCGTATTTGCTTTACATTTCTTTATTTCTTTACATTTTTCCAGCCAGATGCACCAAAAGTTCGGGAACTGACTACTTTACCTCGTTGCAAGTTGTTCAGAGTTGTCAGAGCTCTTCCAAACACAATGAGTCACTCTTCTGACTGCCCTTTGTTGATGTGATTTGCTGTTGTCACAGCTTGAACATCTAGTTCTTCAGTCTGAAACGTTTGGCGTACTACTGAAAGAAAAAGTCATTTAGACCTCCATTAAACTAATTATACATAAGTCAGCAAAGAGGAGAGGTGGTCCAGAACGTAAAATTAATTTTTATACATATTAAAGTAATATTACCCTGTAATATTGTTTTTCTCTGTCAGTATCAGTCAGGAACATGTGCTGTAGTTATTTATGTGTATGGCTATACATGCTATGGGTCTAAAGTAACTCAAATAATGAAAAAATTACTACTTACTACCATTATGCTGTTTTGTTTTGTTTTTTCAAAGAAAGAATCTGATTACCAAAGTGTACCTAATGAATTGGCAAATGAGTGTATATCCGCAAAGAGGAGATGTGGTCCAAGAACTTAAAATGCATTTTACTACCATAAAAATAGTAACAACTCTTTGTACTCCTGGTGTTTTCCAGTACTCTAAATGTTCCTGTGTTTATTTTTCTTAAGTTTTTTTAATTTTTTTTATTTAATAAAACCTGGAAAGCATGAAAGATTCATAAGAGACTGAGAAATGCATTTGGACGTTGTTATTTTTGAGGGTGGTAATACAGCTGGATTATTGTCAAAATAATAGGAACAGTTAAATAGTCCTAGACACCGCAGCCTCCAAAATGAAAACACAGTTGCATCAACAGCTCGCTCACTTATTTTGACTAATGCACCAGAAAGAAAAAGAAAGAAAGTGAGTGTATCTCAGCACGGAGGAACTTAAAATGAATATTATTCTCCGTACTGTTTTCGACATTGGCCATCAACACAGCAGTTACTCTAAATGTTTCGGTGTTGAGTTTTCCATTCTTTATCTAAAATAATGAAGAAAATACCTATTTTAATTTACAAATGTCACTAATTTCTTTCAACTAACACTCAAAACGCACAAAAGAATCAGAAGAGTGTGAAAAATGCACTCCATATTCTTATTTTGAAAGCTTGTCGCAGCCTTAAAGCAGTCAATAAACTACTCAGCAGTCATCTGAGTATAAATATAGTTACAGATCTGTCACCCGATCTCCACCGTGTCCATTCGGTAAAGAAAAATGTTTCCGCATTAAAGTGGGTTAACAGTAACGTAGAGTTGATGCTAAGCTCTACTTGTAGCGCCTGTGGACTTTTTTCATTCTTTATGTTACCTGGGGTCTTCCTTCACTGTGCCAGTTGTAATGCTCTTACATGGAGATGCTCTGGAAGGGATAAGCCTTCAGTTGGTGCTGTTAGATGTTGCATTCGAGGCTCAAGAGGATGTTTTGACTTCGTTTTCAGTCCTCCTCTTTGATTGCCTCCTTTTCTCTTATGTTCTGCGTTTGCCCCACTTCCTCCCTGAGTCGTCGCTTTTCTCTCTCGCCCTGTGTGTGTGTGTGTGTGTGTGTGTGTGCGTGCGCGCGCTTGAGCATGAGTCAGGATTCTCTGCGAACGCTGACTGATTCATTTGTTTATCGCCGCGCTGTGGGTGTGTGGTAAATCACTGGCGAATCTGTGCTCGCTAAGAGATCAGCCGACGCACGGAGCGCTCAAACACATCCCATTGTTTGTGTTTGTCCATCTTTGTCCGTCTGCCAGCAGGTTCATTAAGCAACAAGCACTGTGTACGCGTGTGTGTTGGTTCATGCAGTTCAAGGTAACGTTCAGAAATGTTAATCCACACAGTCTTAGTCCGTGCGTGTTTACAGTCTCTGCATCTAGGTAGGTGTGTGCGTTTGCGTGCGCTGAGTCATGGCAGGCAGCCTTTGATGTGGCGCTGTAATTGCGGCGGCGGCGTGTCAAGGCACACAGCAGGGCTGAGAGGAAACGCATCATCATCGCTCAGGAATGCACTTCCTCTCAGCTGCAGTGTTGAACTGATAGAAGCACACCTGGATCCTTGACCCAGAGGAGAGAGAGGGAGGGAGAGGACCAGCTGGAAAGGACGTTTTGTGTGTAACCTGCGAAACGTTGCAGTAAATCTGAAATAAAACACAAAATAGGTACGTTTACTGTACATGAGTTGGGCTTCAGGAAATAACCGTTGATTAAACACAAAAATTATTTGTTCGTTGGAGTTTGAAGGAATCATATCACCTTCTTGCTGAAGTTGACAGCGATCCGTATCAGCCAGTCTGAGTCCCGATCTGAAAGTTAGCTAACGTTAAAAATAATACGTTACGCTGATACTTTGATAGCAAGCTTCATTTACTTAATATGTTGCTAAACATAACACAGCTAAGTGTAAATGTCCAACTGTTGCACAGTAGGTAATCCTGTCAGATCCGTTGTGTTATTGTGTATGGGTCGGTCAGTCTGGCCCCGTCTATTAATGTTAACTTTTTCAAGTAACACTCACGGTCCTGGAGAGTAAGTGACTGTACGCATTCAGATTAAAAATAAACTTGCCCACTCAAAGTGCTAATCAGAGTTAATTAACATATTCTTGTGCATTGTATTGCCTCCAGCTAAGTCCCGCCCACTAAAAAACATTGTCATGTTTGTTAACACAAAAGGGGTCTAAAGGGGTCTAACAGTCTTCTACTACCACCTTACCAAACTTCCCCATTGCATAAGTTATACATTGCTGTCTGACTGACTTCATTTCCAGAGTAAAGTTCTTTGACACAGCAGACGTGTTTAGTTTAATGATTTTGGTTATTCTTCTTCTTTGATTTTTGGTAGCTGTGACGCTAGCCAACTGCCACTAAAGCAAAAGAAGAAGAAGAATTAGTTTAGATACTACAGGGACATGGTTTTGGTTTATGACAGAGATAAAATAAATGACTACAAAAGATCAATACCAATCAGGACATCCCTATTATTTATTGCAGCCTTTCAAACGCTCCAGTAATGTCTCATGGTCATTATTGTTCAGCCATAAGTACTCTGTGTGGTCTGAGCCCTCCCTCAGTCTCATTTGTCAGGTGCCAAAAGGGTTAATGCTGGGTCAAGAGAGATGTGTCCTTATACCCGCACAGAGTGGCAGTTTTTAGACGTTGTTGGCGGCTGTGGGAACCTGCCCTTTTCCTCCTCACCCTTCCCTAGTGTCCTGGGCAAGTGGTGGTAAGGGGTTAGGAAGAGTGTGAAGCAGGGTTATCGGAGTATAAAGCCGCCTGGGGGAGGGGGGTAGTGCAAGATGTGAGAGAAGATGGGACGAGGCTGCCCTTTCCCTCTCTCGTTCCCACCTCCACGGCCGGGACCTTCTATATTTACAGGTCTATTTCCAGACTGACATGAATTTATGGGCCGGTTGGAGGCATGCGCTGGTGCTCGTAACAGGACCCCCCCCCCCCTTCGCCACCCTTTTTTTTTTTTGTCCCTGTGTGTGTGTTGCATGCAGCGGTCTCACTCCCCTCTTAAGTAGCCAGATATGTACACCCACAGATGTTAGAATTATTAACCATCAGGCATGCACACCGAGCAATTTTGATTTTAAGCCGCCATTCTGCCTGTCCCAGGGAAGTATTTGTGGCTCTCTGAAAGCCCCCAGAGGTTGAGTTTTTCTCTTTATGCCCCATTTCAGTGTCCATTTAGCAAATAAATAATCTCAAAATAACTTGCACCGTTTGATGAGCGCCTTCATTCATGGGACTGACATGGTGAATGTGCTTTTAGCTTGGGTGGCCTGCGCTGAGAAGCATGGGAATCTATAAACCCGGCAGCGTTGGTGTCCTTTGAGCTAAACAAGAAATTGAACCCCTAACCCTGGGCAAGTTAACACCGGCAGGATTCCCATTTGATGAATTTCTGGAGTGTTACAGAATTTAAGGTGGTCTTTCCCAGAGTATTAAATTTCTGTTCAGAGCTGCTCTTTGTGATCAGTTCTTAGCTTTTCAATGAAGCACAGTTGACCCTCAAGTACAGCTGATCAGTTACTAATTACTTGTTCCAGTGTCTGAAATTTGAGAATTTGCTGCTTTTCATTATGTTTCGTGACACACACAACCTAATATCTTTTGGTTTTAGGCATTTGAATAGATGAAATATGCATCTAAGGAATCACCTGTAGCTTTAAGAAGGCTTTTTGTGAGTTTATGAATGAGGTCATGCAGTTTAAATAATGTCAGCTGCAGCATTTACTCCACAGAAATTGTTGTGTCTCGACAGTAATAAATGGACCTAAACACCGCGAGCCATGTTGTCTCACCGTTCGGCAGCTTTTTACTTGGTCTGAGTGTAGATTTTATTGGTGGTCGTGGGTGTCACTTCATCACTGAGGCTCCTGTGTCTCTCAAACGTCCAGAAACGCTATGGTTAAATACTGCAGACACACAGTAATGATAAAGCAAGGTTTTACTAGAGCACCACTTGACTTACAGGAATGTGACATTAGATAACTTTATTAGTCTGAATATATGTGCAAATGCGTGTTTAAGATTAACTGTGTGTGCCTCATCTATCAGCTTCCGGTGACCACAGTTTGAACCGAGAAAGTTTAAATGTTGCAGCTTACGTGCAGTTATGTTTAAATTATGTGGCGTCATAATGAACATATTTTTTTCATCAATTGATTGATTTTGTTTTTCTGTCTTTTAAAGTTTTGCAGTGTCATGCTTTAGTCAAAATGTCCAGAACATTTAGACCACATACCAGTGAAGTCATTGGCCCCAGATGGTCTGTGGTTTTAACCATCCCAAAACTAGTCAAATGTCCAAATTTTAATGGATGTATGTAGGGCTGCAACAAACGATTATTGATCAATCTGTTGATTACTTCTTCATTTAATATATTTACTATTTTATGCGTCATTGATCTTTTGCTTAACTACTAAAATGTAACAGAATTTCTTGTATAAAATTTTATTCAAACATCACATGTTAGATCCAAAAAAGTTCAAAAAAGGCAACTGGACTTGTACAAGTCTAACTCTACAAGTCCAGTTGCCTTTTTTGAACCTTTTTGGATATACCATGACCTGGATGACTGAGAACCTTCACAGACATCACATGTTAGAACATCTATTAATCTTTTTTTCAAGATTTTTTGAGTGTAATTAGCAATGGTGTTTTTACTATATTCTGTCTTTAATTAACATGTATGATTTAACCTCAGCTTCAGCTGATTTGTGCTGATTGTAATTGATGCAATTCAGTTACAAATTCAGTTTGGCCAAATTTTAAAATCAAGACATGTAGCTGGGCCAGACATGTAAGGCGCTTAATACGCTGTTAGTAATGACAAATTTCAAACCAATGTAGATCAATGTGATGAAAAGTATACTCTTTTTATTCATAATCTCTCTTACTTTTGGTAAATGACAAAGGCAGATCGAAAAGTGCATAAAACATAACGACACCCAATGTTTGTGCTCATTGGGGGGTAAAATTTTATTAGTGAGCAACAGAAATAGCTTCTTACGCTACGTGAGTTGTCCATGCCGTTTTCTCCGTGAGATTAAATTGAGTATGGAGGCTCTGGGGGTGGCTTTGGGGAGGGGGTGAGGGGAGAGCTGATTCCTGGAGCAATAGGAAAGGGATCCATAGTATTAATATCGTATGGGAAACAATGTAACCAGACTGAATTCACTGGAATAGTCCATATATTCAGTGGCTACCTTTGGGAGTACCTTTAGTTTTAGTAGGTGTGTAGCCACTTTGTCTTCTTTAAAGGATCTGACAGTTTTGAGCTAATGGTCGTATTACTGCCTTCTGACGTTTGAGATCTGGGTTTTTTGGTAAAAACTGCGTCACGTCAACGTATTCTATGCAAATCGACATACCCTGTTAATGTCATCGATGACGCCCACAAGCCGTTGCAGCACTAGTTGTATGAGATTTTTGAGAATAGTTGGTGTCCTCAAATGGCGTCATGTTTACCTTGTTCACAAGAATAGTACATAGTCGAGTTAAAGAGTTGTGAAATATTTTTGAGGTAAATGGTAAATTAACATATTGTAATTTTGTTGATTTTTAGAATTTTCTCCATGAATTTATTAGTCTGAGGAAAATGTTGTTAACTGAGAGCTTAATATTTTCCGCAACAGTTGGTGCAGACCAAAGCAGATCTCAAAGCAGACCGACATATTTGACCCAGCCTCCAACTTAATGTTTCTTTGTATCTGCTAAAACTGTAAATAAACTCCGGCTTGATAACACGCTTGGTATTTACAACCAGCGGCAACCTTCGACTAGAAAATTCAATTCTCAAATTACCAGTATCGCCAGGTGGTTTACTGTTTTTAGGGCGTGGAGCTTTGACAAAATAGAGCCAAATGGAACAAATTTTCAGTGCCTGATCAAATTGCCGTCATCTTTTGCTCCTGCACTTAAAAGGCTGCCGCCCCAGCAGTCACACCGGCCTGTGTCAGGTCAGCACGTTAAGCTCGCTGTACACTCCCATGATGCCTTTCATCTGTTGTCCCAGCTGGGTGAATTGGGTTTAAGGACGGGGGGGGGGGGGCGAGGCGAGTCTCAGCACCTGCATGTGTCTCAGTAACACAACAAGCTGTTAGCTAATGCAGGTGTTGGGCGAACAGTGTTTTTATAACCAGAGTCGAGTGTTTGTGTGTTGAGCCGAGGTCAGCTCAGGTCAGTCAGGCTCGTGTCCTAAGAGCGTTGTTTTGATCAAAGTCCACGCCTGGACTGCAGAAAAAACCCAGAGACCTCAGACTGTCTCTCTCTGTCTGTCTCACACACAGTTTTCTTCATTGCCATGACCATAATGAAGCACATCATTGCCAAAGCTTGTTGTTTGCAATGTAAGTATAATGATTCAGAAAGTTAAGAAAATACACAACTACAATGTTCACCAATGGTGGACAGTTAGAGGCAGTTAGAGGGCCAACAGTGACCTTCCAAGGGAAAGGATTTAGCCCCCAATGTAAACTGCACAGTCCAAAACTACATGCTTTTTCATGATCATATTGCTAGTTTACTAACAGTGCCACTACACTCGACCCAAGTGATATGTTGAGCTGTGTTTCATCTGTAAACTAAATGAAATACTTGCTTAGAAAATGATCTCAAGCCAAAAATAAAATAAATATAAAAATAAGTACCAAAGGTGCAGACCTGGGTTGAAGTAATGGAAAAAAACACAACTTATTTTTTGATTTAACTTTTCCGAACTATTGTTTTTAAAAAAAATGAATTTCAGGCAACATGTTTGGGAGCATTTTTGCTGCACAAAATGCAAAGAGCCTCTTGAAAATGTTCTCCATGTGTATGGAAAATATGTTGCTCCTTCACAATAAAAGCCTTGCAGTTAGAAGTAATGTTAACAAGCCGGAACAGTCCATGCATTATATTTATTTTCACACTCTACAACAATATATACACAGCTGCGTCTGACTTATGATTTATCTGTTGTGCCTTAGTAAATTTTGTTGCTTGGTTCCAAATGACGGTATTCAAATTTCTTGATTTGTCTTAAACAGTCCAAAATGTGATATTCAGTTTAAAATAATAATGTCTTTGTTGTCACATTTGGTTTTGAAAAACTGTAAGTGGACTTGTGCATAGTTTTCTGATATTTTATTGACTAAGATAATGTGATAAAAGATAATGTGTTGACCGTTTAATTCTGAAAATAGTCTTTAGTCTTGGTTGTCTCCGTATTTTGTTGTCAGCAGTAATAAGTCTTTGGTAGTTCAGACTATTAAAAGAAGATGCATTGTGGACGCATTTGAGAGCTGATCACTCAGACTAGTGATCAGGGCCATTGGTGGCCATATATCTTTGGTAGTGTGAACGCACAACGTCCCGGCCACATTGATGGACCACCTGCCCAACTGTCGTCCCTTGCGTAGGTGGAGTTTTTCCTCATTCATTCAGAAAAAGGACATTATTACACTATTACGAAAAGACAGCCTCACTGCAAATTTTGTTCATTAGTAGGGAGAGCCTTTAAATCAGTATTTCAACCCCATATTACTTGGGATTTTTCTTTCACATCTGCAAACGGTGAAGCGGCAACAGTGTGTAAAGGCGATGTAATCTGAGATTTATTTGGGTCTCTTAAATAACGTCAGAACAACATAAATAAATAAATAAATGGTAACATAAAGAGTGTACTTTCAGTGAGCGTGTGTCTTCATAACTCATATTGTTCCATAATTTGCATCATGTCCCCATGTCATGGTGCCCAAGCAACAAGCAGTGCTGTTCCTGGTTCTGAAACAGCATTAGGTAGCGATAGGTTTGCAGAATATGCTATTTGCTAATTTCCATACAGAGTGAGAATCTGCGGGAATATAGTAGCTCAAGATGCATCACATATGAACACAGTCACTTAAAGCTGGAACTTGGGATCAGAGCATTCTGTACACATGTTAATACCATGTCTGAACATGCTCTCATTGATCTGCATCTTGGTTTCGTCTGTTGTCAAGTTGCTGATACACTGTTTTGGCTTTTATTTAGTCACACCAGATTGTTTTTCAGTCCGCTACACTTCTCTGTGCCGTTTACTCTAGTTTTTCTATCAGTCCATCCGTCCCTCCATCCCCGTGGCTAACAAACAGAGGAGCAGCATTCCAGCAGTGCCCCCTGTCAAAGCATCAGTATTGTGGCGTGCTGCTCACATTGTTGTGTCAGACAAAGCTTCGCTCTCAGTGGAATAACCCAGCTGGACGGCAGCCATCGCAAGGGTCATTCGGGGCCGCCGGGCCGCACCATAACAGCCGACCTGACAGCCCGGGCCCGGCCATGATAGTGGGGCAGGAAACAAACTTTATGTGTGTGTGTTTATGTCTGCTGGCAGCGAGCGGGATCCAAAGTTCACCGGCCACGCTCACTTATTTACCAGACAAACAGATTTTTTTATACAACGAGCAGTTTGAGCCAAGCCACCCGCTCGGACAGAGATGTCTTACATCTGTGCTCCTTCTCTGAAAGTCTCCCAGACGGCAAACATACCGTCATCAGCAACTGTATAAACACCAGATACACTCAGTTTTACTGTGATTAGAAGCCTGTTTCCATCTTCATGGCCTCTTTAATATTATTGCTGTACTGATTGACCTCAGAGAAATGGCTGCATTAGTATACACACATTCATTTCCCAGTGTGGTTGGTGGTCACTGGTAATTTCCATCCCTGAGCTGACCCAAACACTGCTGTCGGGAAGGACTCTTCATATCTCCAAAACGTCTACATGGACGGATTTTAGAAACCTCTGTATTCATATTTGTTTTAATTAAACAGTGCTCTTCGAAAAGGTCATCCTGATGCGACTCAGGACCACATAACCCTTCAGAAAATCCCTCAAAATGTGGAGAAACAAGGTTTGCGCCTGTCTGCAGCTGTGTGTTTGGACGGCCGAGCCCAAAGCCAGACAGATTCCATTCAAAATTAGTCAGCACCGCTAGGCTTCAAAATGTCCAAAAACAACTAATATTGTCAGTCCAAAACCACTGTCAGTGAACCGGCCACATTCCATTTTCTGGTGTGTGCGTGTCACATCAGGCAAATACAAAACAGTTTTTCTGTTGGCCTCTGTAGATGTCTTTTATGGATTCCTATTACGTTTACAGCTGAAAGTGGTGATTATTTTCCTTATTAAATAATCACTTATTTTCTTAGTTTTTTTTTCTTCTAAGAAATGACAGTGATCAGACTTGTGAAAATGCTTTAAGATCCCTTTCTTTAAGTGATCAAGTGTCCCAAATCCAAGAGTACCCACTTTCATAGCGCAAAACATTAAGAAAACCCACAAGCTGCCACCACTTAGAAGCGATTATGAAAAGACAGATTTTCTTTAACCACTGCAAATAGCACAGCAGCAACATTATTGTATGAATAGGCGCATCCAGGGTTCTAATTATGATCTGGGCTTCGTTTAGGTCTCTCAAATAACTAACACCAGGACAGGGATAAATAAATAATACCTTAAAGTCCCCTCTTTCAGTAGGTCAGAGCGACTTTACAGTTCACGATGTTCCACAATTTGTATCATTTCCCCTCGTCATGACACACACACATTGCGGTTCATGGTTCTGAAACAGCAATAGGTAGTGATTTATTGTTTTGAGACAGTTGCCGTTTGCACAAGATTATACTGCGCCCTAAAATATCTTTTTGTGTTTTGTTTTGGTTAAAAAGGAACTTTGTGTCTTGCTGTCTTAGTTCATGCTGAACTTGGATCATTTCCTTCCGTAGACTGTATATAACATCAAAGTACACATGAACTAAAATGGTGTCTGTCCATTTTGCGGAGTTCTTATCATGGTGTTGCATTTCAAGCTGCCAGCTGCCAAGGGGAGCTCGACATGCTGCCACATCATACATCTTTATATACAGTCTGTAATTCCCAGGCAGAGAAATTGAATATTTTTACATTAGTTCTCCGTCTTCATCAAGGTTTATATTAAAGATTTAAAATCTTTCTTAGGTGAAAAGCTCTGAAAATCAATGAGCTTTTGTATTTGTTGTAATGTGTTATCAAAGATTTAAGCTAATGTACTCTCATTTTTTTTCCCCCCTCAGACTGAGCAACATTGGGTCATCTTCCTCCTCCTCCTCTTCATCTCTCTGCTCGGGGCACTTGACCCTGCCGGCGACCTTTGGCCTCCTCTGCCGGCGACCTCTGACTTTCACTCAGACTGAGAAGCTCCCGGATGCAGACGACAACAACAACATGACAAAAGAAAAAGAGAAACGCTTGCAGTTTTTTTTTTTTTTTTCCATTTATTTTCCTTGTGTTTTATATGCATATCTTGTTTTGTTTTTTAAAATCATTTCCCCTCTACAATCGATGCTGCCAGTGTGTGCTGCTCTCCCCCTCGTCAGTGAGTGTTGACCGTGGGGCGTCGACACAAATGCAGATAGTCTATTTATCAGATGGTTCTGCTTCTCCGTTCGGTATTACAAAAAAAAGGGAAGTAGGAATTCAAAGTAAAGGCATTAGATGGTAAATGGACTGCACTTACATAGCGCCTTTTTACCTTTACAAAGCGCTTTATTTTGCCCTCATTCACACACCAGTGGAGGCAGAATCGCGCCTGCAATCAGTGTCTTGCCCAAGGACACTTCTTTGGCTTGTGGTTAGGAGGATTGACCAACTACTCATTGATAAGTGGACAATCCGATCTACCACCTGAGCCGCCCGCATTTTGGTACAGACTTTTATGTTGCATTGAATTTCATTGTTTATTATTATAATTTTTTTTACCCCATGTTCAGTCCATCCTCGGCACCGTGCAGTTATTACATTTTGGACAAAATTGTGGTAGAAAATGTATATTTTTTTAATTGCTTCACTTGAGTCCCCCCCATCCCCCCACCCCCTTCCCCAAATGGTACAAGCTCGTGGGTGGGTCCATTTTAGCTTCAGAGTGGCATTGCACACGTGTCATGCTCGTTCCCAGGTAGACACATTTTCACCATTTTTGCACGGCACTCGCACCTCAGTGACACAGTAGCACCCACTGCTTCGGCGGGCCTGCTTCGGATACGACTGGGTAGCACAGCTGCAGTACCGCGCCAGTGTGGATTTATCAGTGTACTAATGCAATGCCAAACCTTAAAGCATTACTCTCCTCATATTATGTAGTGCATATTATTTATTTGTTAGCACAGGTACAAATGTTCCGGTACATTTCTTTGTTAGTTTTCATGACTGATGGTACTAGGCAGGACGGGAATGTAGCTAGGTACAGAGAATTTGCTGTAACGTACTATTGTCACTACTCTCGTAAATGTATGCTAGCAACTGGTTAGCTTAGCATGCAGATTGGCACCAGCTGTTTAAAGGTAATGTCATGGACCTAGTAGCACTGCTGAGGGTCGCTAACTTACACACTCTACCACACTTTTTATGGGGTGTGCGTGTTAAAATTATGAAAACCTGCCTGGCCGTCGTGCTGTTTTGGCAACCTTTTCTTGTCTTTATGCTAAGCTAACTGGCTGCTTGCTCATTTTGGGAAATAGCCTGCTACAGGCTGAATGCTGGAGCATTACAGTTGATGCTACTCTCATAAATGTATGCTAAAAATGGTTGATTAGCTTAGCTTAGCTTACCATGTAGACTGACTAAAGCTTTTCAAAGGTAACCTAATGCACCTAGCAGCACTGCTAAACGTTGCTAATTAACAACGTTTACCAAACTATGAAAAAATTCATTTGTCTTTTTACAGGGCGTTAATGTGTGTGACTACTTAAGAAATAGTAGCAAATTTGTCAGAGTTGCATGAAGCCATGTTAACCTTTTTCAAGTCTGCATGCTAAGCAAAGCTAACTAGCCGCTGGCACGCTTTGGCTACAGATCTTTTGTCGAACTAGCAAAATGATTCAAAGGTTCAGGATCTGAGCTGATTTGGCTGGCTATTATAAAAGGTTCCCGTCCTGCAGCTCGCTTGGTTTATCTGCACAACATCTGTTTAGCAGATTTAAGAAGGTGTTTTTTTGGGTGTGTGTGTGTGTTCAGTTTTACCTCATACGGTCCGTAGCACAGTTCAGGTTAGCAAGGGAGAGTGCCGCTAAAACGCAGACACACACACAACGCTGTGAAAGCTAAAAGCACAAAGTACAGACGCTAACAGAATGCAAACACAAAACTAATGCACACTCTTGAAATGCAAGTGCATTTAAGTGAACCGTATGCTGTACTTTGTAGGCAAGTATGCACACATGTCACGGTCATGTGGCGTCTCCCATGCTTGCCTTCATAATGCACACTCAGAGTCGCCACGCAGCCCTATTTAGGCGAGGGTAACTCCTGTGTGCGCTGGTTTTGGCTCTTTGTCAGCAGCCCCTTCATGACGTCCGGGATTTTTCACACACATATGCATGCTGGGGTGTTCGTCAGCGGCTCTGGGTGACGTAAAGAGATTTCCAGTAACCTGAGCTCCAGTCCCAGGTGCAGCGCACTGGACATACTTACCCTGTGACAACCTCACACACATATGCTTTAGGACAGACAGCGAGCACCCACATCAATCAGCGTGTGACCGCCTCCTCTCACACACACTTATTCACACTCATTAGCCCATATTTAGCATTTCCAATCGCACTACTCTCCCACGGTTGTTACCCACGCAACTGTTTTCATAGAGAAGGACTGACAGCTAGCGTAGCCCACAGAATTTCATTTTTTTTTTGTTCAGTATTCACTCATCTAATGTTATCTTCACCCCAATTTTCTCTCCTTTTTTCAGCCCGTTCTTTTTTTTTG
This sequence comes from Chelon labrosus, assembly GCF_963514085.1. NCBI lineage: Eukaryota > Metazoa > Chordata > Actinopteri > Mugiliformes > Mugilidae > Chelon > Chelon labrosus. The sequence goes on along the minus strand of NC_140337.1, from coordinate 2,473,351 downwards.
TTGTTGTCTTTGATTTGCTTGGACAGATGAAGGCCTGTCACTCTGTCTGAGCCTTTGTGTGGGCCACATTATCACTGCAGAGCTGGGAAGGAGGGAGGGATGGAGCTGAGGTCTTTCCAAATACTCACTCAAGTCTGGCAGATTTTTGTCACATTGTCAGAGATTGATTTCAGACCGATGCTCTTTGAACTGCACGGACTCGGTGAACTCTGCAAATCTGGTACTCAGTGTTCATTCAAGTTTTCAGCCACTGTTTTCAGGCCTTTTGGATTTGGACAATATTTTAATTTTTTGCATACAAGATTTTAAATATACATACATAGCATATCTTGTGTGAAGCAAGATAATTTCCAGGAACTTCATAGCTACAGAAATTTCAGTCCGCTGAAATTGAACAAATCTGTGAAAACAAAATTAAAGTTTCACTTTTAGTAGATGTGTCCCACACCACTCTATTTACAGTTTAATGTCATTAAATTGACTTGTAGGAGAAAGCCAATGTAAGAGTTAAAAATGGAAATAGCAGCAGCCCTTTCCTCATTTCACTTGAAGCCACAACGTTCTGGAAGACTATTTTATCACAATGTGTTATTTTTTGCATACAAGATAAAATGCGTATGCCTTGTGTGTTGCAAGATTAAAATAACCCTGGAACTTGGTGGCTACAGAAAACGGGTCTAAGTACTGCTGCTGAAATGTAACAAATCCGCTTAGAACACCATTTAAAGTCTCACTTTTCGAATAATTTTTGATTGAACGGTAGCGTGTAGGTTTAATTTTAGTGTCTCCAAAACACTGTAGTTTGACTCAAAGTGGCACAGTCCAGTTTTTGTAACAAACTGGCTAAAAATGTCAGCCATGAAGTTCTGGAAGATAAAGATACGAGGTAAAATATGTATACATAATCTTGTGTGTTGCAAGATAGAAATCATCTATAGAACTATAATGGCTGCAGAAATTTCAGTCAAAGTTCTGCTGCTTAAATTCTAGCACTATTCAAGTCTCGCTTATATATTTTTCGATGCTAACTGTAGCATGTGTATCAAACCACACTATTTACAAAATAAATTTCAGTGTCGTGTCTCCATTTATGTAGAAGACGACAGTGAGAAATACTACAACTTCCGCTGTTCACGACCCAAAGAATCTTAATTTTCAACTGATTAATCAAATATCTTGATAGTTTCCTCACAGACGAACTACAATGTTTTTACTATTCTGGCTTGAATGAGCAAATGGGTAAAGTTCAGAGTGTCAGGACTGAGTCCAGTATCCCAATCTGGACAAATCCACAATTCATTAAGCTGCTCTGATTCAAGCAAAACATGCTCCGTCTATCCCACCATCCCAGCTCCCTCTTTTAAATTCCATTTTGTGTGTCTGTGGACTTAAATGTTAAAGTTGGTACAGAGCCCCCACCCACCCCCTCCCCAGGTCGGGATATTTAACTTTCCTCAAATTATCTAATTACTCAAAATGATTATAAACTTTGTCTTATATGTACATTATGAACAATTGGAGATATTTCCCCCTTTTTGAACAAACAAAAAAATTGCAAATATTTTTGCTGTTGAGACAGATTTAGTTTGTTGGAAATGTTTTGCGTGTAGGCTACAGCGACGTGTTAAGTTTTTAATGCAAGGGCAAAAGAAAAAAAAAACATTAAAGATAAATTCTTGGGGGTAATTTTTTTATTATTATTTTTTTAAATCCTCCTTAATTTATTTGAAATCAATTGCCTTCACGTTGGACTAACCCCTGTTTAATTCTTTGTCAGAATCCGTTTATTTTGGCAACGATTCAACCTCAAAACTGTCCTCAATGTGTTTCTTGTTAGGGGTGGAGAAAGAAATGAGACCTGCGTAATATATACATACATACATGCATATATGTGTGTGTGTATAATCCTCACAGAGAAGGCTTGTTAGGGTACTGCATCATTATGCAAACTTTTGTTTCCTTTGTTTTTTTCCCTCTAATCTTTTGATTTATTTTATATTCTAGTTTACAGAGGCAAACAAATAATCTTATTCTTGGTTGTTTTGTTGTATCGGGGCTTCTCTAAACACAAAGTGACACAAGGGTAGTTTTTTTAAGAGTACATAGGCATTTTGCAGTTATTTGTATAAATGAAATGGGTTACAACCTGCCAATGTTTATTTTTTTGTAACTATATTACAGTTTATTTGCTGCTGTGTAGTACAGTTACCAGTCAATGAGGATGAAGATGATGTTTACTGCCCTGCTATCAAGCATGGGTCAGTGTTTTTTTTTTTTTTTTTAAAAGAACCTCTTACCTTTCCGAAACTTCTGGAGGATTTCGGGGGGAGAGGGGCGGAGTCAAAGCAAATCCCACTCTACCCTGCTACCTGTGTTCTTATTTTCCGAGTTGAATGCTGTTGTTTATTAGCTTTACAGGAAAGAGTTAATTAAAAAAAAAAAATACTGTGGAGGTGTGTATCCTTCGTATGTGCATTATTTTTCAGCGACGTACGTCCTTATATACGAAAAGAAAAAAAAACTGTTGGAAATCCTCCTTGTGTAAATATGGAAAGCTCAAGTTGTCGCTTTTTTCATGTTATGATCAGCGCTTCAGCAGATGCCCTGTCCCCTTTTTTTTTTTTTTTTTTTTTTTTTTTTAGTTTTACTCTCTTTTTCTTTCTCTTTTTTTCCTCGTTGCAGAAAAGGGGGCTCGGAGGGGTACTCAGAGGCGATTTGAGCATCGGCATAGTGTTTATATTTATCAAAACTTTTTTGCTTTCAATAGAGCTATTGCAATAAAAATGTGTTCATGTAACTCTTGCTCTCTGCTGTCTTTTTTCTTTCTCTTTTTTTTGTGTATATTTACAATTCGGTGTTTGTCTAGCGTTACACAATAGTCCAGTTTCTCAACACAAGCAAAGACTTTTGCGTCACTGGAGACAAAAAAGAGGTCTAAATGTACCAGTAAAGTCAAGTTTGCGTGAGTATGCTACATTTTTTGGCACACTTGCTACAACACACTGAAAAGCTAATAACACAGAAACCGCTTTTGAAGTTGAAGTCATCATGATGTCACATCATGTTTCTATAGCGTCAAATAACTAAAACCGAACTTATCAGAAATATTGGACTCTTGAGTATACATCAGTATTAAATCTAAAATTACGGAAACCGTCCTTTAAATTTTTTATATTTTAAACAATGTATAACGGGCGGCACAGTGGTGTGGTGATTAGCACTGATGCCTCACCGCAAGAAGGTCCCGGGTTCGAATCCATGGGCCGACTCGGCCTTTCTGTGTGGAGTTTGAATGTTCTCCCTGTGTCTGCGTGGGTTCTCTCCTGATTCTCCAGCTTCCTCCAACTGTCCAAAGACATGCTTGAGCTCTACTTGCTTTGGCTCCAGTCTGTGAGAAATACTTCAGGATGTTTTTTATCTACAAATCTTTAAAACACCTTAGTTATTCAGACTGAGCCTGTATTATTTAACATAATACCAATAAAGCTGTTAAAAAAAAAAAAAAAAAAACTGGCCTACAGTTGGACCTCACTGCTGACCCCTGCAGTTTAGTTTGACCTTTAAAGAGGTTTATTTTGTCTTATGTCTTTTTTTAAGGGAAGTACATATAACATTCTGTGACTCCTCCAGTCTAATTTCATTCGATGTCCACATGTATGTGCTTTTGTGCTCTGCTATAAACTCAGATCTCTGTTTTATTGAGGTGTAAATGCAGATTAAACCCCGACGTAGAGACGAACTGACTTTTGATTGCATTAAGAATGAATGATGAAAGAACTCCACGGCTGCAGACCTGTTTTCCTTCCAAGCTGCACGACTCTTTCACCCGTGAAACCTGTTAAAAAAGATGAGTATCAACTAGAAAACAAGCGCGTTTCCTCATTCCAGCTTTTTTTTTTTTTTTTTTGTGGATGAGGCATTTTCAGACGATGACAAGCCCTGTTTATCCAACTCAGGTGACGCGGGCTCAACATCCCAAAGTCCAACTGTCAAAACAAACCAAAGTCCACTCTGGTCATGAGAGCGGGTCAGCTGAGGGGAGAGTTTTGATCCGCCGCTTACAACAGGGTGGTGTCCTGCTTTGTTTGTCTGCCGCATTCATGTAAGTCAATAAGTCAAACATCTGAATGCTCAAACATGAAATCAGCTGCTGTTTTTGAATGAAAATGAACCTATTTATGTCATTTTGATTTACTTTTAAAAAAGGAGCAAAAACTACCTTCATGTGAGAATGCTCAATGCACAAATTCAACCAAATCAGTTTAAGTCGGAGCACAAAAAATACAGATGCCAAATAGCCAATCAAAGGATTTGCCTTTTGATTCCTCAGTGGATAGGCCTCAAAATTTACTGTTCCTTGAATAATAATTTTAAAGGGAGGAGTTCACAAAAACAGCGTGAAGAAATTACCAATGTCCTTTAAGTATATTATTTCAAAGAAGAAAAGAGAACGACATTGTCCGCCAATGCTTGCAGAGAAGATCATCCATTTATATTTTTGTGGGAAAGGTGAAGTGTTCCAAATCTGGAAGAGAGTTGCACATGGTTATAAGTTTTTGCACATAGTTTAAATTTTTTTAGGTCCAATAAAAGTTGTTTGAGGTCTTCCTTTTTCTTGAAGACCTCTGATCGAGCCAAAAGCATAGGCAAACCTTGGCCCAGAGCTATACAGAGTGTGATGGTGAGGTAAACATAAGCTTCCCAGAGATGAAAATCTGTGACCAATCTGTGTCTGTGAAGGTTTTCAGTCATCCAGGTCATGGCATATTCAAAAGGCGTTTAAAAAAGCCAACTGGACTGACGTTTCACCACTCATCCAAGTTCTGCTGCTTTTTGGAAATCTCCCCCTTCCCATTCAGGATCAGACTCCAGTTCATTGACCACATTCAGCGTGCTGGAGAACAGTGTGGAATCTGCTCTGTATATTTAAGGAAATCATGGCCACGTGGCTGTATAGTCACCGATACCATTCTGAGCAGGAAAAGTTTCAGGAGTTGATGGAGCAGGTCTGGCCCATTGCAGACACTGAAACTCTCTGCAGCCTGGGGGGTTAGCGGCTACCATGTCCTTCCTGCTGACTGACAGACCTTCACAACAAGGCATGGAGGTATGGAAAGATATAAAGGGTGTGTGTGAGTGTGTGTGTGGACGGTCAGGACCTGGCCGGCCAGTGCACCAAGCAGGGGGTATTTCAACACCAGCATGTGACCCACTAAGGTTTCATTACTGATGGACGAACCAGTGGGCCCACTGGGGATGTAGACTGGTGCTAGGGTTTCAAAACAACACCCAGTGTGCGTCAATGTGTGTGTTTTTGAGCGCATATGTGCATAACAGTGTCCAAGATTTTGAGTCCACTTTGACCAGTACATAGAGCTTTTCAGCTTATGGTGTCTTTGTTGGTGAGGATATCTATGGAGTTGATGACTAGTAATAGTAATAGAGAAGGGGGAGCGGCTGTGGCTCAGGTAGAGCGGGTTGTCCACGAACCAGAGGGTTAGTGTAAATATACCATTTACCAGAAGAAACTAGACAAGAAATTAGAGGATTGGAGCTCAGTGCCAGAGAAAAGAAATGAGAGGATAGGAGCTTGGTGCGAGAAAGAAGAGAGAAGATGTCCTCATTGCATCGTCCCCCAGCAGCCTAGGCCTATAGCAGCATAACTAAGGGATGGTTCAGTCCAGCCCTTATCATAAGCTTGATCAAAAAGGAATGTCTTAAGCCTGACCTTAAAAGCAGAGAGAGTGTCTGCTCCTGAACCCGAACTGGGAGCTGGTTTCCCCGGAGAGGATAACTCAAAGCTCTACCTCCCATTCTACTTTTTGAAAATCTAGGAACCACGAGTAGGCCTGCACTTTCAGACCGAAGTGATCTGTTGGGATGATATGGTACAATGAGGTCTTTAAGATACGATGGCGCTAGGCCTTTAAGGGCCTTGTATGTAAGGAGGAGGATATTAAATTGTAGTCTAGACTTTAAAGGGAGCCAATGAAGAGAAGCTAAAACTGGAGTAATATGATCTCTCTTGCTAATTCCTGTCAGTGCTCTTACTGCGGCATTTTGAATCAATTGGAGGCTTTTTAAAGAGCTATTTGGACAGCCAGGCAGTGATGAATTACAGTAATCCAGCCTGGATGACACAAATGTATGAACTAGTTTTTCAGCATCACTCAACATCACAGGACGTTCCTAATTTTGATGATATTACACAGGTGAAAGAAGGCAGTCCTGGTTACTTGCTTTATGTGCGAATTAAAGGACATATCCTCGTCAAATACATCACCAAGGTTTTTCGTAGTAGTACTGGAGGCCATGGTAATGCCATCCTAAGAAACCACGTGATTAGATAATGAATCTCTGAGATGTTTTGGGCCAAATACAATGACTTCTGTTTTGTCTGAGTTTAAAAGTAGAAAATTACAGGTCACCCAAGCCTTTATGTCTTTAAGGCATGCTTGGAGTTTCACCAGCTAACTAATTAGGGCCCGAGCAACGAAGTAGCAGGGGCCCAACGGGGCCATGCAACGGGAGTTGCAAGGACCCTATTGTTTTCGTACTTTCCGCTTCTTTTCTCCAATGAAATCATGCCTAAACATGCACGAAAAGTCCTGAAAATTTGCAGACGCCTTTGTTCGCCCGAAAAAGTTAATGTATAAGGGCCTCGAGAACGGGCGTGGCAAAATGGCTCTGTAGCGCCATCTTCGGACCAGCCCCTGAAGCCCGTTGTGTCTAAAATCTGGAAATATGTCACATAAATGTAACATCCCAGGACGCACAAAAAAGCCAATTGGAGCCATATTCTAAACCCAACAGGAAGTCTGTTATTTTGATGAAACAGTGAAAATTGGACAAAACTTTGGTTGTGTCTTGGTTGCCCTCAGGCTTGATGCCTTATCAGATTGACTTCAAAATTTGGAAATAAGTTGTCGAAAGATAGGCGAAGGAACCTGACATAAGTTTTTGACTTTTTGTTGAAGTGGCGTGGGTGTTCTGGCCCTTCAAAGTTTCATGATGCGCCATGAAACAGGAAGTTGCGTATGTATAATGTGAAGAGTATTGGTCCTAGCACAGAACCCTGAGGAACTCCATAACTTACTTTTGTATAAACAGAAGAATCATTGTTGACATGGACAAACTGGAATCTGTCAGACAGATTCAAACCAGTCTAATGCGGTTCCTTTAATCCTGATCACACTTTCACGTCTCTGTAGTAAAATATTGTGATCAATAGTGTCAAATGCAGCCCTAAGATCTACCAGAACAAGTATAGAGACAAGTCCATTGTCTGAAGTCATGAGGAGATCTAAAACCGGACTTAAAATCTTCAAACATACTATTCCTGTGTAAATGGTCACTCAACAACTTTTCCTTGAATTTTAGAAATAAAAGGAAGGTTGGAAATTGATCTATAGTCGATTAAAACATCTGGGTCAAGAGTTTTTTTTTTTTTAAAGTAAAGGTTTAATTACAGCAATCTTAAAATACTGAGACACATATCCTGTTAATAAAGATAAATTTATCTGGTTTGATATCTCCTTGAGCAGTTTAGTTGGGATGAGTCATAGTATCACCTGATCGCAGCTCGTTTCCACACACACAAAAAACTGCGCTGTTGGTTCTGAAACAACACTAGTAAGCCATCAGAGTCAATTGCTGCTTGCTACTGAATTCCCTGCAGAATTTCACTGGTCTTAGTGAGTTCTCTGAGAGTTTAGAGCTACGTTTAGTGAAGAAATTCAAATCCTAAAATACAAAAACTTGGAATTTGGGGGGGGGTTCTTAAATGTCAAAAGGTGGACTAGCCATGAGCAGGTTAAATATTGTTAACTTTTACTTTACTGTGTAAATATTGAGCTGATGATCTTGTATTTTGTGAGGGGCAGGCATCTTGTATACTTCTTTTTTTTTGTTGGTATTGTGGTGGTGTTCTCTAAGCACAGTGGAGCTACCACCAGCCGTGTGTGATACAGTGCTTTGTGTTTTGACTGTGCATCCCAAACTTACCTCTCTTCACGGAGCGGAAGCCAGGAAAACCCGCCCATACAAAAGATCAGCATGTCTTTCCAGGAATCAGTGGGCAGCGGTTAAACAGCTTAAGGAGCTGAGACAACAGGCCTGGATTCACATAGTCCACCTCACCTCCCATCCCCTCTCATTTCTATAGCTCGGCCAGATTGAATCAGGAAGTAGATTAGTCAAGAAAGCAAAACAATAGCTGCAGCTGCCACATGGAGAAAAATAAAGACAAAGAGGAAACATTCTCAATTTTATATCTCCTTGGATTTAACTCCTGTTGTAATTGTATGTGTCTGTTTGTATGAACCAATCAGCATCAGTTTGCTGTATTCTTTTTTCTAATGGACACTTGTCCAGGTTAGTTTCTTAGAAAAACAGAATGAGTAATTGGTCTTTAATGTGATTATATGTGTTTTTCAATAATTTCCCAAACTAGCAGTCTCCATTACCTACACAGTTCATGAAATACAAAAATATTGACTTTTTTTGTCTAAAAAAAATCTTTATTTGATATCTCTTCTTTATTTTCTGTTGCTTGTTTAATCTCTTATAGGACTGACATTACTCGTCTCATTTGAAGGAACCTTTTTTAAATTAAATGTTAATGTATTTTAAGATTAATTACAGCCTGTAGCTTTAGTAAATAACATTTGCGCAATTTTTTGTTTTTAATGTGTGCATATTCCAATAATTTGTTAAATGCAGTGGCTAAAAGTCAATAACACTGTCTGATTACCTGGCTATAGCTCCATCATTACATTTAATTGGGGTAATTAAATCATTTTCCGAGCGACTATTTTTTATTCTGTTACGTCTCCCCAGAATTCCCTGAATCAACCATTTAGCTCAACTGTGCTCTTGATTAGAAATGCTCATTATTCACTATGTACAACATTATTAGGAGCTGATAGTTTGAAGGCACCAACAGGAAAGTCTACACAAGCATGTGTGCAGTAATGCTGCCACCTGCTGGTCTTTCATCTGGGAGCTGAGCTCAAATCTTTGAATCACATGCTCTGTGCTGGCATCTCAGACCACCTCTGCAGGCATCTGACTTTGAACTAGAGAGCAGCTAAACTGCATTATTTCATTGTTTCCCAGAAAATGACAATAAAACTTATTCTTCTTTAAAAACTGACCATCTACAAGTCAGAAACCCATGGAAATCACCAAAGAATTGCTTCCATTCTTTGTGATGCTTTTCTTTAGTTGCTGTTAGTTTCTTGGCCTTTCTGTCTCTAGTTTAATCTTTGTCTTCATCTTCATCAGGTGGAGATCAGGCAACTGACTTGTCCATTGCAGAATAAAAACTCCTGGGTGTCCTTCACACAGTCAATGTCCATCTGTACTAGAGCCAAGTCCAATCATCATTTATTCATCTATCTACTTTATACACTTCAGAATTCATCTGCCTGATTCTGTCAATAGACACTGGTGACTCCAGTGCCAATGGAAGCCATGTTTTATGCTTTGGCTCATGAGTCGCTCCAAGTCTTCTCCATACATTTCTCTTATGGTCATTCGGTTGCAGGTTGATCCAGGACTGCTCTGGTCCCTATTGGCTAATCTAGTCTTTCTTTCCTTGAATTTTTTGAATAGTTTGTCCCTTGTGGTTAATCAAGGGGTTTTTCTTCACCATGGAAAAGATCTTGAGATAATCCACCACTCCACTACTGTTTCTGTGGATGTCCAGAACTGTTAGTCCGACCACTCCCAATGTTCCTGCCATCTCTCTGATTGGTTTCTACAGCGAATGCAAATGCCCTACTCCAGACCGTATACCTGCTTCACTGAATGAGAATTAATGAAGCTGTCCCATGAGTTTGAGTCAAAATAAAAATAGTAAATAATGGTAAATTTACACATTTCTTCGAGTTTGGCAAACCACTAGCATCTATACTCAGGAGTCTTGTCCTACTACCTTCATCTGGGGCTCCATGTGGATGCCTCTGATCGGAGTTTAATTACCAATATATTTATTATCACAAGTTATCTTTATCACAAGCTTCTTCTAAATGGTCTCTCCTTATTGAAATAATGTTGAACTACAAACTTTACCTTTACAGTGCACAGTGATGTTTTTTTCACTGTTCACTTTCTTGGTGACAGTCATGCATTTTCCCATACACAACACTTTGGACATGGTATTTATTTCAGTCTTAAACGTTTATAACATCTTCTGGATAACATAACATGAAAACAAAACAAAAAAAAAGAAATTAATACAATTTTTTTAATCGCACCCCAGGTTGATAAAATTCATAAAAGCAGTTCTGTAAAAAATAAAAATAACAATAAAATCACAGGAAAAAAAAAAAAAGTCTTCCCCCATCAAAACAGCTCTGCAGCTCTGTAGACCTACAGTACATCAGGAGTCTGTGCGCCTGGTGGGAGAGAAGCGTCACATCGGGGGACTGTCGACACCTGGCTGAATGTGCATTTGTTTCAACAGGGCCAAGTGTGAACACTTGAACCGATTTTGGATACAAATTCAAACCAGAGAAAGCGGATTTGAAGGTTTTGGGTGCAAAGGCGGACCTTCAAAACCTCAGGACCTCTTTTTACAGCGAAAAAGCCCAGCACCTGGAAATGTTACAAAAATAAAACAGCAACACAAAACAAGTATCGTGGTTCTCTGATCAAATCGCCGAGAGTTAATTCAAATCTTTTTTTTTCACAAATAACATTCCCCAATCATTAGACTACCTAAACGACGCAAGTCCCCTTTATTTGAGTTCAACATTTATTAATTCTACAAATTGAATACAAAAGCAATTGGCATCATTAATATCATACAAGATGTTGTATTTAAAGGAAAATGGCTCTGTCTGTGCTCAGTAGTAAGCTTTATTTTTTGGTGAAATGTTTTGAGGTTAAAAACAGTGAACATTCTCCCCACAGCCGAATAAAGTCTATATAAGCTTTTATCCATTTTTTTCCTATATATATATTTATTATATATATATTTATATAAAATACTGTTTCATTCATAAAAGCCTTACTTTGTACAATATCTGAGTTGAAGTATGTGTCAGTGAGCAATGAAGTGAATGAATGAGTGCATGTTTGTGCGTGAAGTATGTGAGCTAAAAGAAAAAGAACCTGGAAAATTGTCTCATAACAAACAGCTGGTACTGATTCAAGACCTAATACACTAAAAAAACAAAAGGTGTTTTACACAATATACACATTTTATTACTTACAACAAAAATGTAAGAGAGGGTGATGGTTAGGAGGCGGGCTACAGCAGGATTAGTACCACCAAATGTAAAATGACGGCGAGAGAAAGTGAGAGAAAAGTTTGTGAATAAAGAGCAAGTATTAAAAATTAAAAAAAAAAAAAAGGAGGAAAGCTCATCGTCAGTGCATCTCTCATCTTGGATGTTCCGAAGTCAAAGTGCCGATTTGGTAACCGTGGAGACCACCCACTCGTCATCAATAAGGCAAAAACAAAAAGAAAAAAAAAAAAAGAAAAAAGACATGGATGTACCAACGTGTCAAGAGTGATTTTGTTTGCTTGTTTTTTTTAAAAGAAAGGTGACAATGATCCTTTTGGGAAAAGAAGGAAAAAAAAATGAAAAATGCACTGCTGTTGACACACATCCATCATGGCACCATTTAGTGGAGATTTTTTCTGTTTTTGTTTTTGAGGTACTTCTTAAAAGAACAAAGAGTAAATGTAAGATTTATCAGTTTTTTTTCTTTTTTTAAGCTGTGTTGCACAGTAGCACCATTGTTTTAGTTGTAGTTTGTTTTCTGTTTTGTTTTTTTTTGTTTTGTTTTTTTTTTCCCGGAAGACAAAGCACCATTGGAATTCCACCTCCACGCCGCATCAACAGTTCAGGGCGACGACTGCTTGTCCCCCGTCATCCCGCTTGTCCCCCGTCATCCAATCAGCTCTTGTTGGTGATCGCGCAGCTTGCGGCAACTGTCGGTTTGCTTGTTTGCTGTGTTCCGTTACGTCCTCTTCATGCAGACCACACAGCGGCTGACGCGTGTCCGTAGGTTACCAGCCTTTAGAGTCTCTGACTGGGGCTTCCTGTTAGGGCCAAAGGGTAAAGATGGGTATGACAGGAACACAGATGGAGTAAATGTTTCAAAATGACACTTCCGATATTTAAAAGAAACAGTGCATGCAGTGATACTTTTTAAATCTGGTAATCTAGTCTAGTAACAGTAGACGTGTGACAGGGGGCAGCATGTTTGCATAAACTGTATAACTGGCATTTGTGTTTCTGTCCACCTGGAGGACAAAGTCCAATATTTACTCTAGCTGTGCCAAAATGATGCTGTGAGAGTGAAACAAGGACTGGATGGTCCTGAGTTCAAGTAAATGTCGCTGACATTCCGGTCAATGACGCCTCGTTCAACCATCGATTCAAGATGCTGAATTGTATGAAAAGCCACCATCAGGGGTCCAATTACAAATGCTTGCCAAGGGCCTGACACTGGCCAACCTATTTCACACCGCAATATCCTGAGTTGGCTTTCACATTAACCTGTCCTGTCAGCTTCTCCAATCACTGAACATCCCTGGTGCCACATGCATCCGTACCTGAACATCTCAGCGCGCTCGACGGTGGCCAGCCAGAAGCTGTAGGAGTTGCCATAGTAGTTACATGTCCCTCTGCCGTGGCACTCTATGAAGGGCGCACTGCGGAATTCCTCCAGGCAGGAGCCAGGGGAGGCCAGAGCTTGACCGGAACCCTCTGCACCTGCACTGGTGTGCTGGGGAGGAGAAGAGAGAATGATAAAAGTATAGATATTTAGATGGGTTATTAGAAACCTCAGATAGATATAGGAAAAATTGTTGACAGTCTGTGTATTGCTGCAAAAGTTTGACTTTCTTGGTTCTCAAGTTGTGCTTTTTAAGGTTTCTTTGGCATGATGTACAACCCACATTGTGTTATAGCCATGTTTTGGAATATAAGGCGACTTCTGTTGTAGTCTAGGATGAAAGACAAAACAGTAGAAACATGCTGGTGAGTATATGTGTTATCTTACCATCATAAAGGAGTATCCTATCCAGAGAGAGTCCCAGTTTTGGGGGCAAGAGGGAATCTGAATGGTCTGACTGTGGACTGCAATCACCATGGCTGGAGCTTCACACACTGAACACCTACACAAACAGAATTATGAAAATGTAACACCACCAATAACCCTCTATCCAGCTTCCCTCCTCTTCACCTCCCTCATTCCTCCTTACCGGCTAATGTAAGGCTTGATGCCCTCTCCAGTGATGGGGGCCATGGACATGGGCATGGATTTAGGTGTGGACAGCCAGTAGGAGTAGTCGTTGCGGGAGGCAAAGTTGCAGACGTTGTTGATGTTACAGAACATGAAGGGCATGGTACTGAATCTGCGCAGACAGCTGCCGGCCGTGCCTGAAAGAAGAAGGTGAGTTATAAGAAGTTTTTTTTCAATGGATTGCAGCTAAAAAGGTCTAATGAAACTCAAAAAAACAAACAGAAGTCTTCCATACCAAGGTCCTGTCCATGTGCCCTCTCATTGCCCTGCACATACAACAGAGAGTATCCATCATAGATGACGTTAGTTCTCTCAGGACAGCCGGGCACCTCCTCAGTCTGGCTGTGTCGGGTGATAAGGAAACCGTGGGATGCAGATACTGATCCTGGAAGACCAGGGGGACCCTGTGGACCATCCGAACCAGGAGGACCAGTGTATCCAGGTGAACCTGAGTAAAGGAAAGGCTTATATTACAAATAGGAAGCCAGTGGGCTACAGAAGTGTACAACAAGAAGTATTCCTTGTCGCTGAAAGTCGTGACAATCTCAGCTTTACGTACCAGGCAGACCGGCAGGTCCTGTGTCTCCCTTCCTGCCGGGTGGGCCGTTGAAGCCAGGAGGACCCTCAGTACCTGGATCTCCAGGGCCACCAGGTAGACCTGAGAGCAGAGAGAGGAGAGTACATATTCCATTTAATTTTAGTTCGTTATGTAAAATATCGGATCATTTTTAGAAACTAGGTTTGAAGAAGCCTAATATTCAAGACCAGTTGCGAGTGATGAATTATGGGTTGTTTGTATGTTTAATGTTTTTAGACTAGCAATCTATTCAGCAGCAAAGGTACAACTTTGTCCACTTTACCTTGCAGTGTTTTTTCCGTAAGTTTGGGCAACAGAACAAAACTATGGTTGGTGCGTACAATGAGCTCAGAACGACTTTGAAAGTGCTAACTCTCAAAGAAAGTGATATCACAAGAGTGGTACCATCCTGGCAGGAGACAGCGTGAGTCTGGCTGATTCAAGATACAAGATGGACTTCACCAAAATTTAACAACTCCATGAGGTGTAATATGAATGAAACAGAATAATATTCGAGCATCTGAGTATAGTAGTATTATATTATTATACATATTATACCATTTTATGTGTATAACATGGAGTGCCTTTTTTGTGTCATGAAAGTATAATGAATACTGAAATTATTATGAAAGTATACACTGAAAGTACTGATAAAAAAAAAAAAAAGATTTTAAAACAGATTTTTGTCCATTATCTCTGTAAAATATTTTATATATTATGGAGAAGGGAAATTCCTAAAATCAATTAACTGAAACTTACTAAAAACAAGTCATTTTCTTTTTAAGTATCACTAACAACAAATCACATCTTTCCATTCTTAGTGGAGTCTATACGTTGAGGCCAATTTTATTTATTTATTTATTATTTATTTATTTTTAATTAGCCAACTAATCTTTGCTTTCAAAGGGGCACTTCTTTATGTATCATTAAGTTTGGGACTTTATTTGACCATCCGGGTTTCCTCTCCCTGACAACCATGATACTGACAGATTCTTGGAACTTGTCTCCTTTATGAAAAGTGCCATTTTGCATGTTTACTCAAATATTCATAGTCTTTGGGCTGACTCATTTGACATTATTAAATCAAATTGAGAGACAGATCTAGTAGAGGTGCCTCAATGGGAGGTTTGGGATGAGATTTTGCATAGGGTACATGAATCCTCTGTTTGTGCTAACTACAGCTTCACCCAGTTTAGAATTTTCACTGTACTCACTACACTAAACCTCGGCCTGCAAAAGTTCTTGAAGCGAAAACAGATGAATGTGGATTCACTGCAGTCTAAGTGTTTCAGAGAAACGATTGCCCCTTGTGTGAAACAAGACCGTACAACAATCAGTACAGTTACATTCTCTTGTCCCAACTGAAACCCATGCAGCAATCCACCCACCAAAGAGTCCAGGTACACCCACCTGGGGCTCCGTCACGTCCAGGACTACCAGGTAGTCCACGACTACCAGGCAGGCCTGGAGAACCTGGGGGCCCCGGCTCTCCCTTCACCACAATTGGAGCCGGAGGTACTCCGGGATCACCAGGAAGACCTAGTTACAGAGGAAATTAATCTCATCAGAAGTCATGTCTTACACTGCACAAAGGCAAACATCAAAGTAATTAAATGATGACTGATTCTCTTATGTACAGTTACTCATTGGACGTTTCACTCTAACTGGAAGGCTTTGTATGTTCACCTACCCATGGGTCCAGGGTCTCCTTGTAGTCCAGGATTTCCACCGCGACCAGGGAGTCCTGGGTCTCCCTTTGTTCCTGGAAAAAGTACAAACCAAACAAATCTTTAGGCTTTGCTTGCGACAAACACTCATGACTGAAGTACAGGTTCGGATTGTAGGAAGAAGCACAAAATGCTGTTAATGTGAACCAACCTGGGAATCCAGGAACACCGGGCAGTCCGATGTCTCCCTTCAAACCAGGGGCACCAGGAAGACCAGAGGGACCCTGGTAAGAAAGAGGAGCAGAGCTTTAAATCTTAAGTGATGAACAAAGAATGAATCCACAAGAAGTTGTCTTTTCCTACTTTCTTCAAGTTTAAGACAAAAAACAATTATGATCTTACCGGGAATCCCGGGACACCCCCGTCTCCTTTCTGTCCGGGGAATCCAGGCTGGCCAGGAGTGCCGGGTATACCCTTATCTCCCTTAACGCCGCCACTTCCTACAGGTCCACGGGGACCTTGTGGGCCAGGTGCACCTTCAGAAGCAAAGGTTGAACGGTCAGTCACGTGCAATAGAGAAGCAACTGATTGTTGCTGACTTTGTATGTTATATTCTCACCAGAACTGGGATCAGTTTGATTTAAAAAGCCTCAAACAAGGGGAACTGGACTTACAGAATTTCAAGACACTCTACAAGTCCAGCAACATCTTCAAGAAATTCTACATGAAACACTCCGAGTCCAGTTATGTCTTCAAGAAAATCTACAAGTCCAGTTGCACTTGTTTCAACTTTTGTTTTTTTATATACTGTGAGTTGGATGAACCTTTAAATGTTTCAGTTCACGTCCCCTGCATTCCAAACAAATGTTGGTACTATCAAGTAATTGACATTCTTGTCTAAATTTAGCTTATTAACTGAAAACAATAATAAGCTACACTGTATATAACAAAAAACACATTGCAGTCACATGAAACAAACCTACAGAGCAGCCTGTAATTTGCTAAATATACGGTATATAAGATACGCTTTCCTTTCATTCATGAAAACCACTGAAGAGTTTGACATTTTTTTCACTTGAATTGTCACTCCACGCACAGATCTCAACCACTGACAATATTTGTTTCTAAAGAGCAGCAATACCGTCAACAACAGGGATAAAGACATATTTTGTATATCACTGTTATACGGTTATATAGCATGTGAAGGAGACTCATCAGACAGAAACAATCCTGTAAAGTAGTAAAATATTGTAAAATGTGTTTTTTTTATATATGTATGAGTGTTATGTCCAGCCTGTCCTGTGGAGTAAAGGCAGGGTCAAAGCACAACTGCTGACATTAGATTTCAAACACACCATTATGATACAATCCCCACATGAATCAGAATTTCAGTTTTACAGTCACCCTTGGACCTATTGCATTAGACTGCAACAGATATGAAAAACCTTCAGTCCACACACATTAACCTCATTAACAACAACCATATACCACAGCATGTGTATCAACAATTTCAAACCACTTGTGTCTAACCTGGAAGACCTAGGGTTTCCAAAATTCCCAGGTAAAGCAGAGCCGGTTAGACGACATGGGGCAGAAAAAGAAGACGAGGTTACATCAGAGCAGAAACACAGTCAGACCCAACATGAAAAAGACATTTTGCCTTTATGTAGATATTAATCACACATCTGCTGCTTTGGCTTGGTTTATCTAACTGGTGAAGTTCTTGTACGTTAGCATAAATGCAGACTGTCTGGTTTAATGGAGTGTTGACAAACCCCTTAAAAAGTCTAAAACCAACAACGACTATGTAGCTCATTAAAACTCCAGTCCTGCTGAGATAACGCTGAGTAATAACCAGATATTTTAGAAATTTTTTTTTGCCAGTGGTAACCACGGAAAAGATAAGTCATGTCAAATTCATAGATGGATTACCTGCTTAGTATTATTTTCACTAAAGAAGACCTAATCTTTAGACAGGTTAGTCTGTTGCATGGTTATTTAACAGATATTTCCCCTGAAGGCGACTAAAAAGCTAGGAACGTACTATTACAATGAAGCGGTCAAAACTCCAGCAACACCTGTAGCACATTTAACTTTGTTTGACCGATGCAATTTGTCAGGGTCATCTCTGGAGCCAAATTGCGTCAGTAAGATAAAGTTATTCAATGTGTTACCAGGATAGCTGGAGTTTTGGCCACTTCATATTTTTTTCCTTCTAAATGAACCTGAAGTAGGTGAAGTTGTGGCAAAAATACAACTTCACTTCTACTTACTCTTAATACAAGGTTAGGAATTACTGTTGCTGTGGTGTTGGCATTATACTGTTCAAGTCATGAGGCGCTGTGCTTTCAAGCAATGTACAGTTTGATTCAGAGGGCTGAAGGAACCAGAAATCGATTGTGACGTCACTCCCATTGCCTATGTCTGAACCAAAAAGTTACACACCGCAAAGACTACATCCGCTTGGTGTACCACAGCCTTTAAGAGTTTAAACTAGTTGTTGGTTTTGGACTCCTTTATAGGTTTTGTGTGCCATGACAAAAAAAAATACGGAATATGTCCTCTCTTATATATTAATGATATATCTGCAGTTTTGATGTTGGTCCTAACAGCATCTCCAAATTACAAAATTTGCTATCAATTCACTGTTGAGGTTTGAAAAATATAGCAAAAAGCCAAAAAGATATAAAAATTTTCTGCAAATGAGGAAGATGCATCAAACTACACGAGCTGTTAATCTGTGCATTAAAATTTTGAACCAGGTGACTTGGTTTAGAGACTCCTAACAGCTGGAAGGAAATTTGTTTTGGAAGGTTCTGCTAGGCGCTGTAACTATACATTTAATCTTTTATAATGTAATTAAGTACTTATAAAGCAACTAATATACTGTATATGTCGGTAATATCAAGAACTAGAATTACAGTTTACGATACACACTACAAAGGGTGACAAAATGTTTTAGGTGAGTTAGTTATGTGGTGTGTTTTTGTGCTGTTTGATGCATTCTGATTTTTATTTGACAGATTGATCCAGATAACATGCTGATTGTGCCACACTGTACTCCAGTGCTATTTAAAATTTCAGGTGTGTTATTATTTTCATTATAAAACGCGGTGCTTACTTGTTAAATGTGCACTACGCTGCCATCAGTATGCATGGAAAGTGAAAGAAGTCAGAAATTAGGAAGGAATAAAGAGG
This sequence comes from Chelon labrosus, assembly GCF_963514085.1. Classification (NCBI taxonomy): domain Eukaryota; kingdom Metazoa; phylum Chordata; class Actinopteri; order Mugiliformes; family Mugilidae; genus Chelon; species Chelon labrosus. Next base: position 2,454,646 of record NC_140337.1, on the reverse strand, counting down.
ATGCAGAAATTTGTTTTCCAGTGGATCAGAGGTTAAACTCGTGCAGTAGAAGTCTGGACGCCGATGATCTGACCTGTGGGGCCTGCAGCGGCCGGATGCACGAGTCATCACGCGAAGAGGTGGGGCCAAACCACAATGGGTGGGGCCAAACCACAATGGGTGTGGCCAAGCCACAGGAAACAGCACGTAAGATTCCATAACATCAGTTTGTCATCCTTATACCCCCCGAAAAGAAGCCTCACACAGGGATGGTGTGTGGTCAGTGCTGACAATGACTTTTAAAAATTGTAATCTTGTAATCTGCAAATCAAAATTTCTGTCCCTCTAGCAACAGATTTTAACATTAAAATCTCCAAAAGAACAAGTTACTCAAAAATTAAATAAAAAAAAATAATAATAATAATTCAAACAACAATTTGACATGCCATGTCAAAAAGCGGAAAACACTACATTTTCTGGTGGGCACCATGTGAGGCTTGTTCTCAGTGAGTATGCACAATTGTTGGAACAGACAGTGTCCATGCAGATCAGTCATTGGTGGGACAAAACAAATACACAACAGCAAAGCTGGACACAAACCCAAAACACTTTCATCTAGACTATCTATCTTTAAAATTACTGTTGTAATAAAACGGGAGAGTGTTTTGAGTTTGTCTCAGGCTTGGCTGTGAAAACCAACTTTTTCTTCAAAATGATCCACAAACACTGGACACACACCGGTAAGGAGGGCCAGAGGAGAAGACAATCAAACACACACATACATATACTTGACTTCATGGCTGTGGAGAGATGAATAGATTACAGCTTCGCCCATGATGGGAACAGGAGAAGAGGGAAAGGGGGTGAGGAGACATGAGGACGGATGGATTGGTGGATACAAAAAAAACTGGATGACGACACAGACACATTAATGTGGCATAAACTCATGCTCTGTTGGGTTTTGACCTTGGTGGCAAACAGTGATTGGTGCGTGAGGAGGTGGACGAAGACCACCCCAACATTTCCTGATGGGGAGGGGGAGGGGTCAGAGTTTCTGACAATGACTGGACAGGTGTGTGGGTGCTCAAAGAGTGACATGGCTCTTATGGCCACCGGTGTTGATTGGTGTGACAATGTCCCATGCAAATCAGCTGACATGGAAATGAAAACATTCACACTGATAGTCTCTGCCATTTGCTGTCTGGTTTTTATTGGTTGGGTAAAAAAGACGAAGAGTTTATCAAAGATCGTGCCTGTGGTTTTTAGACTATTACTATTACTACACGCTGTTTTTTTTCCAATGAATGTTGTTCTTTTAAAAGATTTATAGTAACAAGAACAACTTTCTAGAATTAAAAAGTTTCTTGTCAAACATACCTTAACTTTTCCATTTAGGCAACTTGGTGGTTGATTCTCTAAAATCAGCATTGTGTGGATACTAGCCGCAACAATGAAGCCTGAAAATGTTACTTGCTAGCAAACACCAGGTAATTATAACAAATAAGGTTATGGACATTTCTAAATTGCCCATTTTAGCATTAGCAGAATATGGACAACTCTATTTAGCAGACGTTGTAGGACTTTTGAGTCTGTGGTCTATCACTCGACCAGCATCATAAAACCAGGCAGCAATTTAGAGCAATACATGTGATTACACTGTCCAATAATACTGTCCAACTGCTTTACCTGCTCTTCCAGGTGGTCCTGGGGGCCCCTGGAGTCCTTTAGGGCCCTGCAGTGCCTGTCCGGCGGGACCCGGAGGCCCAAGGTTACCTGGAGGACCAGGAACACCAGGGAAGCCAGCATCTCCTTTGGTGCCTGGGAAACCAGGTCTACCAGCTGGACCAGGAAGACCTATGTCTCCCTTAGCACCTTCACAGATAGTGAGACAGAAAAGTGAGAAACTGATGGGAAAATAATCACATAAAATAAAAATAATAAAGACAGTCAGAGGTATCTCACCTGGCAACCCTGGAAGCCCAGAAGGACCGGGACCACCATAACCAGGAAGCCCTGGAATAGAAATGAACTGAAGTGACCAAACTGTGTACATTATAAGAATATTCAAGAAACATTTTAGAAAGATGACCCTTATCTTACCTGGTTCCCCCTTTACTCCAGCCGGTCCTGGGATCCCGTCCCGACCTGCCTGACCTTTCTCTCCAGGCAATCCAGGTGATCCTGGTCGACCGGACTCTCCTGGTCTACCTGGACCTCCCGCAAGACCAGGGCCACCGGGTGCACCGTCAAGACCTTTAGGACCAGGGATACCAGGGGAACCTAACAGGAAAGCATTAGATGTTATGAGTGACCTTTTAAGCTTACAAGACCAAATAAAAATTTGTTTAGCTCTATTTAACACAAAAATACATATCCTTCAGTTAATGTCAGTAGTTCAAATTTACCTTGGAAACCTGGAAGGCCAGGGTCGCCTTTGGAACCTGGTCCTCCTGGTAAACCTGGAAGACCGGGCGAGCCTGGGCCACCTTTCAGTCCTGGACTTCCTGGAAACCCTGGCTGTCCTGGCTCACCCTACGAGACAAGTAACTAGTATTTCAAAACTATATTTTCATTTTGAAGTTATTCTTTCTAAGAAAATTTCACTGGTTGGATCGCGCACCTTAAGTCCAGCTTGCCCAGGTGGTCCGACCCCAGCAGAACCTGGTTCACCTTTGGATCCAGGGAAACCAGGTGAACCTGGCTGTCCTGGGGTCCCTGGTCTACCTGACTGTCCTGGTAGACCCTTCTGCCCTGATGGTCCTGTGGTATCATCATAGAAAGATGTTAGCATTAGGAAATTTAATAAATGTTTAAAAAGAGCATTCATGACACAAAATTTGGTTTAGATAGTTAACCTAAAAAGTTAAATATAGTATAACTATATTTTAAAAGATTTAAAATAAAGCATGCAAACCCACCTGGGAATCCCATTTCTCCCATACTGCCTTTTGGTCCTGGAAATCCAGGAGAACCTGGACCTCCTGGGATTCCAGAATCTCCCTTAGGACCTGGACACAGAAACAGTGTTACGAATATATTTACATGGATATGTTTTTACTTACTATATGTTCAAAACTTAGTTGCCCCTCTGAAAAAGAAGGTCATGAACTGGAGGAGGCTAGCTCCCTGGTATAATTCACTGTTGCACATTTCAAAGCAGGCAGTCCGAAAGCTGGAAAGAAGCTCACATAGCCTAGAAAGATAGTTTAACAACTTATAAAAAAGCTCTCCATAATATTAGAGCAGCATTATTCATCATTAATAAAAGAAAACAAGAACAATCCCAGATTTCTTTTCAGCACTGTAGCCAGGCTGACAAAGAGCCACAGCTCTGTTGAGCCATCTATTCCTTTAGCCCTCAGTAGTAATGACTTCATGAGCTTCTTTACTAAGAAAATTGCAAGCATTAGAGAAAAATTGCAAGGCATCATTCCTCCAGCTGTCAAAGATGTAAGTACAGTGGCATTAGAAACTTCTGTAAGACCTTATCAATATCTGTAATCCTTCTCTTCAGTAGATCTTTCTGAGCTCTCTTCAACAATTACAGCATCTAAACCATCAACTTGTCTTCTAGATCCAATCCCAACTAAACTGCTCAAGGAGGTTTTTCCATTAATTAACATCTCCATATTGAACCAGATAAATTTATCTTTATTAACAGGATATGTGCCTCTGTCTTTTAAGATTGCTGCAATAAACTTCCATTGCTATGCAGATGACACCCAGGTATATTTATCCATGAAACCAGGTGAAACGAATCAGCTGGTTAAACTCCAAGCAAGCAGACATAAAGTCTTGGATGACCTATAATTTTTTACTCTTAAACTCAGACAAAACAGTAGTCATTGTATTTGGCCCTAAACATCTCAGAGATTAATTATCTAATTCAATTCAATTCAATTCAGTTCTATTTATATAGCGTCAATAACAATACAGATTGTCTCAAGACGCTTTACAAAACCTGGCCTGAAACCCCCAGAGCAAGCCCGGTTTCTTTGGATTTCATTACCTTGACCTCTAGTACTACTGTGAAACACCTTGGTGTTATATTCAACGAGGATATGTCCTTTAATTCGCACATAAAGCAAGTAACCAAGACTGCCTTCTTTCACCTGTGTAATATCGTCAAAATTAGGAACATCCTGTCTCAGACTGATGCTGAAAAACTAGTTCATGCATTTGTGTCATCCAGGCTGGACTACTGTAATTACTTATTGTCTGGCTGTCCAAATCACTCGTTAAAAAGCCTCCAAGGAGCCCCTATCCTTCACTTTCTTTTCTCTGGCACCGAGCTCTTGTCCTCTAACTTCTTATCTACTACTAGTCGTGCAATTCAGTCCAATGAGTCCCACCCCCTGCACGGTGATCTGACAGGACTGAGGAGCAGCTTTAGTGACAGACTTCTTCACCCTCGATGTGTGAAGGAAAGATACAGAAGGTCTTTCCTTCCTGCTGCTGTTAGGCTCCACAACGAACACTCTTAACATGTTCAATATTACTACATCATATGTGCAATAGTACTACACCATAAGTGTAAAAACTTTTTTACAATTCAACCCGTGCAATATTACAATTCAATCTGTGCAATATTTCTATCTGATTCTGTTTCACTATTTATCTTCTACAGCTACTCTTTTTGCTCTTGCTATTTTTTTATTCTGCATTGTCTGTAAGCTGTTGTGAACTGCAATTTCCCCATTGCGGGACTAATAAAAGTTTTTCTTATTCTTATTCTTATTCTTATTACTGTATAGCATGTTAACTGCTGTGTGTCCCTCTATGACAGATGTATGTTTATCTCGTTTCTGCTGTTCTCTTCTCTCTTTTCTGTCTGTACCCGGCCAGCCTTAGGCAGATGGGTCCCTCCATATGAGCTGGGTTCTGCTCAAGGTTTCTTCCTGTTAAAAAGGAGTTTTTCCTTGCCACCGTTGCCTTCAGGCTTGCTCTGGGGGTTTCAGGCCAGGTTTCAGACCGGATGTTGTAAAGCGTCTTGAGACAATTTGCATTGTTATCGACACTGTATAAATAAAATTGAATTGAAGTGAATTGAATTGAAATTGAATGTATGTCATGTAGAGCACAGCCGTACCTGGTGGTCCGGGGGTTCCGGGGCGTCCGTCTGATCCTGGCAGTCCTGGGTCACCAGGGAGACCAGAGATACCTTTCTGTCCTGGAGAACCTGGTACACCTGTACGACACATACACACACAAAATTGTATTAACAACAGTGGGTGAAGTAGCTTTAAGAAAATCGACATTACAATCAGTCATTGAGGGGCAGTAAAAATGTGAAGCTGTACCTGGTATTCCAGGCTCTCCTTTGGATCCCTTTGAGGCCGGTGGTGAAAAGCTGGGTCCCGGGGGTCCTGCGACACCGGGGTCTCCCCTATCTCCTTTACCACCAGGGCCACCTGGTGAGCCGTCTCTTCCAGGGAATCCAGGTTCACCTGTGCATGAGGACATCAGTGAGGTTGTTGTCTCTATTTGGTGATATTTGGCGGGGTCCTGTGGTACCCTCAAGCATCACACAAACCACCAATTATGTTGAATTGTATCCACCAAAACAAACTCTAGTTCTGTATTAAAAATTAGAGGCATACTCTGAATGATATGTTGAATAGGGATGGATATGTGGTATGGAGTGTGGATACCTTTAAGTCCAGGAGCTCCGGGCCCTCCGGGGCCTCCTGGTCCTCCAGAAGGTCCTGGAGATCCCATGGGACCCGTGTCTCCTTTCTGACCTGCAGGCAAACATTATAGAGCAATATAGCAATCATAGCAAAAAATAAATAAAAATAATATTATAAATTAGATTACTAAATAGTCATTAGCTGCCAGTTAACATTAAATAGCCTTATTGGCACCTCGTCAGCTAGTCAGTAAACCATCTACCAAACCAGGATAAGCAGATTACTAATTATTTTGCAAACTGGCCACCAAAGTTTGCTAGCATGCAGATCATCTAGCTAGTGAGTGAGTCAGCTCGGTAACCACTCATATTAAATAACAGACACTAGTAAAACAAGTTTCTGATGGGTTACACTGACAGATGTTTCTATTTAAACCCCAACTCCCCACCAGTCCTTTAGAACTGAAGAAGCTACTTGACTGAACGACGAAACATCTCCAGTTACCTTTCTTTAACGTTTTTGGATAGACCATGACCTGGATAACTGAGAACCTTCACAGACACCCATAAGTTGCTGGCTAGTCAGCTAGTAAAGCTACTAATTTAGCTCTCTAACTGTAAACAAAGTGTATCTGAACTATGAACAGTGCAGGAATGACCCAAAATCTATCCCATTTGACATTTGGAAGCTTTATTCCTTACAAGGTAAGCCTTGTAGGCACATCATAACACCAATAAATATAAAATACCAATGAAAGATACATTTTTAATTGACTATAGTTTAATGACATTAATGTGATATTTTACCTGTCAGTCCAGGCACACCATCCTGTCCAGGTCCTCCAGGAGGTCCTGGGGTTCCAATTGGTCCTGGGGAACCTGGGAAACCAGGAATTCCTCTGTCTCCTGGTATACCTGGAATGTCTAGACCTGGAGGGCCGGGGTCTCCCTTTGCTCCATTTGTTCCAGGGAATCCTGTAATACCGATACCAAGCCTTAAAACTCCCAGTTTATCAATGATTTGAAGACACACTAACTTATTATTGAGTGCATTCTGGGCTCTGTTTCCTTTGTGTGGTGAGCCCACAACAAAATTAAATGTAAAATCTATTTTCCCAGTTTCAAGTCCAGAGCCAGCAAGATGAGGGAAATTGTGTTTGAACTGTTTCAAAACAATAAAAACAAAGCAAAAATCGAAGCATACACAATAAAGTTGCCGTGTAATGCAATCACAATATCACATGTGACATCTTTGGCCATTTAACAGCCATCAGCCAGCACCAGTATTGGATTACAATACCTTTCTCGCCTTGACATCAGTGGGTCGCAGGTAAAGGAGAGGTGTGTTTCAAAGCGCACAGGGCGGAGCGGATGATATGAGAAGAACAAAGTATAATGCATTAAATGCATTAAAACAGCTACTGTACATGAAGCCGGCTTTTGAACACACCAACATTTTTGAGGAAAAATACAGTGTCATCTGCGTAATAGGAACAGTGACTCTGTCCAGCTCTGCCGGAGTGTTCAAACATTTTGTTGGATACGGGTTAGCGTGCGTTTTTTTGGGTACGTTCAAAAAAGAGAGGTGGGAGGTTAAAGCGGCGAACTTAAACTATTGCAAGGTTAGTTTACTATAGCTGTGCTCGACAACAAACAGCCTTGAGTGACGTTAAAGTGATGCTTCGGCTCTGTGAAAGTGAAGCTGTGCACATAATACACTGGAGTGTGATGCTGTCGCAGGCAAGAAAGAGAAGTCCGTCCAGTGGTGTGGATTCATATTCAAACTTAATCTGTAGACCTTGATCACAAACGCACCCAAAATGGTGACACATGCTCGTAAATCAACCAAACAGACACACAACGGTCAGTCCGGTGCATTGGGGAGCTTACATAGAAAGTGTGCAGCATTACAGGATAGCCTGAAACCATTCTATCAAAATTACATCCCACACCTTTACAAGCTCCAAAGAGGACGGTCATGCCAAATGAGCCACTAAATATTCCAAAATTGTAAACACACAAAAAACATGCACAAATACAGTATAAAATTAAACACAATGTCAGAATATCATCATTTCCAATCAATACAAATAAAATAAATCTGATTTTGAGCTGCAAACATATTAAGATCTACGTCTTCCCATTTCCTGGACTACAATACATTTTCAGCTGCAATCTAAAATAGACTTGATGCAAACTTTTTAAAAAGTTTGATAATAAGTACAGCTTTTTATCTCATACCTGGTGGTCCAATCGGGCCTGGTGGTCCAGGAGGACCAGGTGGCCCCAGTGAGCCAATGGTGGGGGTTCCAGGGAGACCGGGAGCTCCATTTCTGCCAGGTGTACCGGCATCACCTGGACAGAGACAGAAAAGGGAGGGACTCTCGGTTCAGGGTTCTGTCAGATGGCTTTAGTGCATTTTGAAATGAATTTCTCATAATAAAAGGAAAACAAAAAAGCGAATGAAGAAACATTTGAAATCACAATCTAACTGCACACACACAGTATATTCACATATTATTCAGGATACCTTTTGGTCCTGGAGCCCCATCAAATCCGGATCGTCCTGGTGAACCAGGGGTGCCAGGGAAACCAGGATCTCCCTTTGGTCCAGAGAAGCCTTTAGATCCAGGTATTCCTGGTAAACCTGGAGGACCAGGAAGTCCAAAGCCAGGCTCACCCTGCAACACAAACGCACTAAAGGATCAATCAGGCAGGCATTAATCCACAACAAGAACATGGGGTTGACGTTTTCCACTCAGCTTCAACTACATTCAGTGTACTGAAACTACAAGGTTAACAATTATATATCTAAATTTCCCAATTTATGACTGGTATCAATAAAGGAATTTATTTGTCATGTCGTGTATCTGCCCACCTTGGGTCCAGGAAATCCAGGCTGGCCGGGAAGTCCGTCCACTCCTGGTCTGCCTAGTCCTCCAGGGGCTCCTGGCTGACCGGGAATACCTGGGAACCCTGGAGAAGAAAAGAAATGTCTGTGAAGATGTACAAGGGAATAAGGAGAGGAGGAAATGTAAAGATGTGAAGGTCAAGGGGGTGTTGAGGGAAGAGGAAGACTGAGGGAGATGAGTTAAACAGAGGTGGGTGTCTTTACCTTTAGCTCCAGGGGGTCCTGGGAGCCCAATGCCTGAGAGTCCGGGGTCACCCTTCCCTCCTGGTCCACCAGGGAAACCAGGCTGTCCAGGCTGACCTGGATTACCTGACAAAGAAGATGACAAAAAAGCCAGTCAATCGTCGTGATCGTTGTTATCCAGCATGAATAATGCTCTTCACAGTAAAAACACGATCCTGTACCTGGTGAACCAGGCTGTCCAGGCTCGCCATCCTGTCCTCTGGGTCCGGGTGAACCTTTCTCTGCCACCGTCTGTCCTGGTTCACCTTTTGCACCTGCATGACAGGAGATCGCTTCAATGAGAAAAAGGGCCTTTGGAAAGCTCGCGTTACTAAAGTTCAATTGTACTTTTCTAAGTTGAATTTAGAGCTCTACACTCTCTGCTTCAGTTTTTAACAGCCTTCCCTAAGTTCAGGATGCAAATGATTTTAAAAAGTGACAAATTTAACATTTGAGTCTTTGCTTTTCCACACTACAGTATTTCTAACAAAATAAAGGCCTTACAGATCTTGTAAGATTAGAGCTGGGGCATCAATTGTTGCTAACATAATTTGAATCATAATATAACTTTTCGTGACCTTATTCAAGAGCAGAGGTCTGAAGGTACTTGCAGCCATCCTCTCATTGATATTGAGATATTTTGTTATAAATACGTTGACATAGGGAAACAAGTATATTTTTGTTTTGCTTTTTATCAGAATAAATCTAAAATCATCTTCTTACCAGGTGCACCGGGAGATCCAGATCTTCCTGAGACGCCCTGGACACCTTTCTCTCCTGGAGGTCCTTGAGGTCCAAAGCCAGGGGGACCTGGTGGTCCCCTGTCTCCTGGAATACCAGACACACCTGGGTCACCGGGGAGACCTCGTTCTCCTTTCACCAGCAGAGAGCCCTGTTGAATACATATTAAATATAAAATGCACCATGGATGGACTGGTCATTGTAAGAGATGGGCAAACTGAGCCACCTACAGAAGCTCCTTTGGGTCCAGGCTGACCGGGCTGTCCGTCACGACCAGGTCGACCATCCAGGCCAGGAAGACCGGGTGGTCCAGGGAAGCCAGTGTCACCCTTGTCACCCTTCACACCGCTGACTGTGACAGCCTCACCGGGGTCTCCCTTCTCTCCAGGGTAGCCTACAGGACCTTGAGGACCTGGGGTGCCCTGGAAAGGAAAGTGAGTCAGACATATTTGATATTATAATTCAGGGATGCTGACATCATTGTAGCAAAGATATTATAAACTGGATTGGAAGCTCAAAGAAAACATTTAGACTATTTTATTCATTTATAAGTCTATCAAATATATCTGCCAAAGGACCAAATCTAAATTAGTGCCAAATCTAACTTGTGACAGGAATGAGAAAGTAAAAATTACTCACAGGGTTGCCGCTACTTCCAGGTGCTCCTGAGAATCCTCTGTCTCCTTTGATACCTGGGGCACCGGGAGTTCCTGAAGGAGGAAGCAGAAGAAACTGACTATCATGTGTACAGAACTTGCTTTGAAAAACAAATTGTAGCTTTATTTATGAACTACAGGTCACTAAAGGAAGAACAGAACTTGAAAGGAAGTGTCTCTTGTCTCTGCATTCTAAATATCTTTATTTTCATATCAAAATGTTTCTAATGACTTATCCTAAACTGAGAAATGACTGGCTAATGAGTAGCTAGCAGATAAATGTTGTAGGTGGATGTATTCTTTTGAGCCCAAGTCATAATTGCTATGCCATCCCTACTTTTTAAATGATCCAATCACATGTTAAGGACCTTAGTTAAGTCCTAAAATGTTATGTAACTAATGGCCAGTAAGTCATACAATATGCAAGATTGTATGGTGTTTTTTTTTTTACAAATGTCTCTAAAATATTAACCTATAAAAACAAGTGGCCAAGTGTATGTTATTCGAATGGGGTTCAAACTAGAGAAGCTACTCGTTCCATTAACACCAAGCATCAGATAGCAGGAGCCAACCAGCTAGCCTCAGCTAAAAAACACACAGCCAAACTTTGAACACAACCAATGTGTCAATGTTTTTTCTTATGTCTCAGTATTTCATCACCACATGATAAATTGCCTGACTAAATCTAAGCCTCAATAAAGTCTCAGTACAGTTATAGTCAAGTGGTTACCCTCATAAGTAAACCTCATCCACATTTTCTAAATGCGCTAACTAATCTGCTGCCATTGAATCAAGTTTAGTCAGAAAAAGTAATCGATCGGGGACATAAAGTTCAGGGGTGTTACCGGGGAATCCAGGCTGTCCTGGAGGTCCTGGAGGTCCAGGGATGGATGTGGAGCTTCCAAAGCAATTCACACAGGTGTCGCCCTTATCACCTAAAACAGCGTTGGATCATTACGGCCAGGGTTTTTGACATTTGACATACATTATTGCATAATTCTGACGTTTAGTCAGAACTGTGCCCAGTTTGATGCTGCCAGTTAACCTGTAAATTTATGCACGAATTCCAATATAGCTCTGAAATCTATGAATGAACAGTGCGTCTTTATTTTCTCACCTTTCAGGCCTTGCGGTCCTGGGTAACCTCTCTCTCCCTGTGGGCCAGGACGCCCGGGTTCTCCCTGGACACAGGTTTGTCCTGCTGAGCTAATTCCTGGAGGTCCAGGGGGCCCTGGTACACCAGGATTGCCAGGGGACCCTGAACGTCCTGGGGGACCTGGCAAAGAGATCCCTGGACTGCCGGTGTCTCCCTTTTGACCTCTCTCTCCTGGAAAACCTGGAGGTCCTGGCAGACCACTACCACCGATAGCTGGAAGTCCTGGTGTTCCTGGGGGTCCTGTTAAACCTGAAAAAGACAGATCAGGTTAGGTTAGCTCATTTCTTTTTCAGGGCTGCATCTGGAAATGATTTTAGACTTAGACTTAGACTTAGATCATTGTAGAATGATCCACAAGAGAAATTGCTTGGTCACAGTAGCTTAGCTGCACATAAGAAAAAAAAATACTCTTAAGAGCCACAAGTAAAAAGAAAGTTAAAATAAAATTAAATATAAGTAAAATCTAGTAAAATAAAAATAAAAACAGTATAAGCAAAAATGTACAGAATCAGAATTAGCATATGAACAAATGTACAAGAAATAGAGACAGAAGAATATATATTATATACACATAGGAATGATAGTAAGGTGCAATAGTGTCCATTAACATGAATAACATGGAGTAATCTGTTGCAGAAAGGTCGGTTGTTATACAGCTGGATAGAGTAGGGTATGAAAGCGTTCACTGTGGGAGCGGAGCTGGATCAATCTGTTGGAAAATAAGCTTCGCTGCCCCTCTGTTGTCTGGTGTAGTGGATGAGATGGACTGTCCATAATAAAGATGGACTGTCCATAATTTTGTTATGGATTAAAATGACAGTTATTTTCTCAGATAATGTTTGAACCAATGTCCATTCTTTAAATGTCTTAAAATCTTGTCAAATGATTACTCGTTGAGTAATCAAAAACTCTAATACATCTATTTAACAATAATAAATAAAACAGAGAAAAGCAGCTTCCAGCTAATTTGGAAGTGAAGAAACTGAAGTCGGGCTGTTATTTTACTGTATTACTGTATTATTATTGTTCAGTTGCTCAAGCTAACTAATTATCGACTAAAACTTTCTCCAGTTATTATTTTACATGCATGTGGGATCAACTTATTTGACAACAAAGTAAATCTAATCATCTCATCTGTGAAACAGAGCTATTGAATCATGGTCTACTGTCAGCTTGGTGGTTATATTAGCAAGCATATAACATGTGCTACTATTTAGCCAGTTAGCCAGACTACTTTATGTCAATGAATTGAGTTAAATAAAATAACACATTTAAAAACTGAATCTACAATATAATAATTTTCTGTTCTTTTTGTTAGTTTAACTAACATTGAGTGTGCTAACTTAGAACAGCCTGAAAGCAAATAATATATTTGCTTGTTTGGTGTGTGTGGAATTTGTTTTTGTGTTTACCTTGTGGTCCTCTATCTCCTTTGAGTCCAGGTGATCCAGGGTACCCGGATTCACCTTTAGGACCGACCCGACCATTAACATTATTGCCAATCACCTGATGGAACAAGACAATAAAACAATGAGCCAGCTAAACTCACAAGAAAAGGATCACACACTGTAAACTAGCTCAAACTTGATAAATACGTTGGATGTTTTTTAGCACCATACATCGGTAAAACCCAGTACCCATGATTCAGCAGAATGTTATGTAAGTAACTGATGCTAAGTAGCTCATACAATAGGGTATGGTGTTTTTTGCTAATGTCTATAAAAGATAAGACATTAAGCCTAAAAAAACAATCAACCAAGTGTATTTTAATCAAAAAAGTGTTGTGAATATTTTAGTTAAAGAATAAGAGTCCTGTGAATATGAGGGACAGTCAAAATGGATTGCTACAATACAGAGCATCAGAGAGTCGGCGCTAAACAGGTAGCCTCAGTCAATAGAGAAAACATGCAGCCGAACTTTCACAATTTCACAGTGAACATTTTCTTCTTATATGTTATTATTTCATCAGATCCAAAAACAACTGACAAACAAATGCAATTGATATCGTTTTTATTGCCTTTTGTGGTCCTTTTCAGCCTATCCACACAATTCTCCATCAACTAAGCACCACATGGCGACTTGCCTGACAGAATCTGAGCCCTGTACCTCAATAAACTCTTGGTTATTAGCTGAATGTGTTCAGTGGCATCTCTGTACATGACATTTTGCTATGAGGGTATTTTCTACTATCTAATCTATTAAATTATTATTTTTTGCGAGGATAAAAATGTAATTTTCCACAATGTTACTGACAATGGGAATCCGTTCTTTGAATTCTTAGCGATTCATAGAGACCAGGATCATGCATATGAACCTGATAGTTTTGGAGCTATTCCTGATTTATTCTGGTTATGTCTTTTGTGGTGAGCTAATAAAGTTAATAAAATAAAAATAAATCAATCACTGTGAAAATGTGAGAATGACACTGAGAGGAATGTCACCACCTTGTGGATATAGCATGTAGCACATTCTGATTTTTCCTTTAATTATTACTGTTAGTTTTTTTTTTGTTGTTTGTTTTTTTACTTTAGCTAAACATTAGATTATAAAATAGTTACATACTTGTTAGTCATTAAGTTGTCAAAAGGCTTAAGGAATTAGAGAAATGTCACCATCCAGTGGTTAGAAGAGAGAAGTGCATTGAAATGTTATATATTAACAAATAATATGTTTTGTCTCAATTTCATTCATTCATTCATCTTCTGTAACTGCTTTTCCTGTGAAGGGTCGTGGGGGAGCTGGAGCCTATCCTAGTTGTAATCGGGCGAGAGTCTTAATTTTATTTTAATTTTTTAAAATAATATATGTACTGTATATATATGTGTGTGTGTATAAGCATTGTAAAGACCCTTGCGTTAGGACTATTTTGTTAAATGAGGAAATGTAGAATACACACCACTCCTGGAGGTCCAGGGTATCCACGATCACCTTTAAACCCCTGTGAAGTGAGAGAGAGAACGGTGGAGTGTTACTTAAACTGTCTTGAAACCACCTAATGACTTCATAAACATAGTTTTCATTTTGACAAAATATTCATATGAGACTTACTCTCTCTCCATCCCTGCCTGGAGAACCTGGCAGTCCTGACTCGCCTTTGATTCCCTGAGATAACAGAAGTGTAAATAGCATTTTAACAAGGAATTAGGTGTAGTGAATTTTGTAGTTTGTCTGGGAAACTCACAGGGTATCCTGCAGGACCCGGATCACCATCTTTGCCTGGTTTGCCCTGCAAGAAGAAGAAAATAGTGATCAAGGTTTGCGTTTAAGAGAAGACAAATATTCAGAAGTTTGGGAAATTAGAACATTTTGCCATCTTCTTCAAGAGATGCCTCAGTGTCCTTCAAAAGAACATCATGCATGACTGAAAATACAGCAATGCTCAAAGGCAGGTTAAAAAGCCTTCTTGACAGATGGTTTCTTATGGTCACTTTGTCCAAGAATTCATCAACAGTTTTAGCCTTGAAGCAATGAATTGTACAGACTTTCAGACATTGACTTGTTGAAGAAATTGCACTAAACTAGTTGATGCTTTAATCAAAAACTAAAGTGGTCTAGAAAACAGATTCATGTGTCAAAAAAAAGGAGCTCCAGCTGTTCTTAGATGATTTGACAAGCAATCTGAAACACACTCTGGCCTTTGGGTGACAATTAGGCATATTGATGTTATGTTTGAGGTTTGGGAAACAAGCAGGTTTAAAGCACAGAGCTGTACTTACCCGTTTGCCTGCCTCTCCTGGTTCGCCCTTGTCTCCTTTCTGTCCACCAGAGGGACCCTACAATCATATCAAAACGCAAGTAAACAACATGGTGTCTGCAGTCACTTGACAGAATCACTGGTGCAGTTCAAAGTCAAAGACAACTCTACTTGTTTTGCAACCTACCACCTCAATTTTTATTTTTAATTTTTTACTGTTTGAGTAATTCTTTCTGAGATGTGGAGCACAGATGGCAAAAGATACTTACAGGAGGTCCTCGAAAACCTGGATCACCTGGGGGACCAGGAAATCCTGGGTCACCCTTTAGAGAAAACAGAAAAACTCAAATTAACTTCTAGAGTTAAAGTATTTGACTGGTTTAAAATGTACTACACCAACCTTTACCTAAGCTTTATACAGTGCTACTAACATAGATTCTGTTTGTTTTGTTTTTTGATAGTTTTGGTTATTGCTGTCATATTTATCATTTCATACAGGAATGCATGAGAGCTTTATGTGAACATAAAATAGCATTAGAGGATGCATGAAGAAAAGAATACAGTCACTTTTAAAACACATTACGGAACAGCACTGTAACTTATTACACAAGTGTATTTACTCTTCTTTACCTCATAAACTCTGGGTCCAAGGGGACCGATACCTATATAATTAAAAATGTAAAGACGTAGAAAGACAAATATAACGAATTCAAGCACAATGGGGATTCTCTCTGCTGCCATCATGTGGCAGCAGTGAAAGTTGCAGCCTCTTGTAGTTTAAACAGCTCAATGCTGCCCTCTAGTGCTGAGACTCTCCACAATGCAGTTTGGTAAAGGGAATGAACCAGACTTTAAGAATAAATGTAAAATCGTTTATTTTCTTTTTAATTACCAGATAAATGTCCTTAAATTAATATTTAGAATGTTTAATTAGATCAGATATTATTACAAGATTGCTTGTAGAGAAAGTATACTGCAGTGTCTGCTCTGTGCTCATCAATAGTTTGATTAATGTAAGACTGGTGGCACCTTTAGTCTCAACTTGGTCAAATTCATTTACCTTGTCTCCTCTCTGAATCTCTGTCTCTGGTGTCCTCTTTTGTTCCCCAACCTGTCCTGGAGGACCAGCAGGTCCTGGCAAACCTGGTTCACCCTGTGATCACAACGCCACAACAGAATGTTCATGAGTAATTTTTGTGTTATAAAGTAGAAAATCATGCTTTTTTTTTTTTTTTTTTAATTTTACAGATAAAATACCTTTTCTCCTTTGGGTCCTTGGAAATTCAAGCCCATGTTTCCCTGTGAACACAAGTACAGATAGTTTATAACTCAGCACTGTATTTAACAGTTAATAGTACAAAAATGCAAATAAATTAGATCAATAAAAAGGGTATGATCTCACCTTAGGTCCAGGAGGACCGGGGGGACCTGGACGACCCTTAAAAACAACACCGGAAACAATTTACATTATCAATCTCATGCAACAGAAGCTCAAAGAATGTAATAGATAAATAGATACTTTATTTATAAGATAAATTGTGTGTATATGTGTGTATATGTAGATAAGTATATCAATATATATCACAAGATATATTAATAATGTATAAAATATCTGAGATATATATAAAATGTAGTTTGTAAGATATATAAGTTATGAAATACATAATTCTGTATAAAATATAAAATAAAATAAGTGGGGAAATTGTGGTAGCTGCTCTTTACCTCATAACCTCTGGGTCCAGGGGGACCAAGTGGACCTTGTAGACCTGGAGATCCAGGAATGCCCTGTGATATGAAAACATACAAAAAAATCTTACTTCCAGAGCTCTTATCCTTCTCTATAGATTCTATTCCTGTAGCTCAGTCATTTTGAAGTTAAATATGTTCTACATTATGTGATGTTCAGCTTTATATCTTTGAAACGTCTCCACTAGCATTTTAAAAAAGACATGTAAGGTTTGTTTTCACAGTGCTAGTTTTTAAAGTTGAGAAAAAGGAGGATAATTCACTCACAGGAGCTCCTGGAAGTCCAGGTAATCCCCCTGCTCCTTGTTGTCCAAGGCGGTTAGATGAGATTATTTCACCTGGGTCTCCCTGAAGGGGAAGGAAACATGAGCAGAGAGGGACAATCATACCTAAACGTATCTTCATAATGAACATGAAGCTGAGTAGAGTCCAGAAAACAGCGACATCTTGTGGCAATAAAAGGAAAGAGAAAAATCTACTGGACAGTTTTCTAAGTAGGAATATCATATTTTTCAGAAAAAGGTCATAAACTAGTCTATGCTGTGCACGTAAACACTGATTGAGACATATATACTGTAACTAATGTGCTTTGTTTTTATTTATTTACGTGAATAGAAAAAAAAGCTTTGGGTATTCTGTCAACTTCAAAAATATATATATTTTGGATGGTTTATTTTCAAAAGTAAATGTATGTGTGGTAACTACTTCTTTTGGTATGTATTCATCTGGTATTCACCTCTTTGTTCCTTTTTGGTTCTATGTCCCTGTTCAGACACGGTATTAAGATGCATCCTGGGTGATCTGATCACAAGTGTCCGGCTTAGTGCAGGTATGACCAGATCTGCATTTGAGCTTGATAAGCCCACCTTTGGACGTGGTCTGGGTCACTTGTGACCATGTTCTTTTAGTAGTGTGAACACACAATGCATCCTGGCCACATCCTCCATGTAAACAAGAGTTTTGGCTCATTCAGATCCTTTGTGAGGGTCTCTAAAATAACTCACGTCAGGGCAAAGAAAAATAAATAAATAATAACATAGCGCTTTCTGTGAATGAGAGAATCTTTACGGCTTCATCCAGAATTTGTAGCACGTCCCCCATGTCCTATTACAAACAACAAACTGTTACTGTTCTTGGTTTGGAAACAGCAGCTGGTTAAAGATACATTATTTTCATATAGAAGCTACAGAGTCTGTGATTGGAAGCGGTACTTTGAGACGCGTTTTAATGACAAGATTGGAGTACACTTACTCAAAGCTGAATGCTTGTGATTGGATCACTCAGGACTCATGTTAATTCCAAGTCTGAACAAGTCCTATGTGCCCTTTTTAAGCCTGATTCTGACTTGCTTCAATATACGGTATTAAACTTACCTTTTGCCCTGGAAGACCAGGTGGACCCTACAGAGAAGCAAAATACAGAAGATAGTTTAGAAAAAAACAGAATCAAAGAGAATGCTGATTGTTGTGTTAGAAAGTTACTTCAGTCACTCACTGGGATTCCTTGCAATCCGGGGATCCCTGGATTTCCAGGGTAACCTGCTTCACCCTGGAAAAGAAAAACATATTTAGATGACAGCCTAAAAAAGCTTGTAAGTGGACTTTATTTTCTGCAGTACTTTTCATCACCTTTGTCCCGTTGCAACCCGGCACGCCCCTTGGACCAGGAGGACCGTCCTGCCCTGGCAGACCCTTATAAACAGGAAGTAAACAGAAAGTTAAAGTACACACAGAGTATAAGTATGGCAAAATGAGTACATTCCGAAAAAAAAATAAAATAAAAAAACTCACTGGAAGTCCTGGTGTTCCTGGAAATCCTGGCAATCCAGCAGGCCCCTGGTAAAACAATAAAAAGTTGAACAAAAAACACCCCTTCACGACCTGACATATTTTTTTAAATAATGGTGAAATGAGGACACCTGTCGGTCGGAGGACAGTACTACAACCAAATATCTTTTAGTGATTTGAATAATTCATGCTGATTTGTCAAATTTAACTACACTCTCTATTATTATAAACCATATAGCTTCAAAGAAATAATTATAATAATTATTTTTCAAGGTGATCGGGTATTTAAAAACCCTCTGACATGAAGCTATTTTCTGCTGTTGTCAAGATAAAAGACAAAAAAGAACAATTAATAAAATAACAATTCACTTACTCTAATTCCTTTGGGGCCACCTGGTCCTTGAGGTCCATCACTTCCCTGAGAGGGTGAACAACACATTACAACATTGATTTGTTATTGATACTGGACTTTAGATAATGAACGCAGGTTTAATCTTTCAATAATTCTACATGAAAGCCTGAAATAGATCTGTAGATTACTAATAACGCATATTCTCCCTCCTTAGGGATCTTCAGGTAAATGGACTCACCTTCTCTCCTCTGGGTCCGATTGGCCCTTCAGGTCCAGGGAAACCCGGGACTCCTGGCTGTCCAGTGAGACCTGGGAAACCCCTCTCACCCTGAAATGAACAGAATCGGTCAGTGAAACTGTCTTTTGCACACTCAAATACTATAAATGTATATATCCACATAAAGTCTGATCATATGTGTTTGTCTCTGCTTCGGTATGTTTGCTTTGGAATGGAGGCTTTAATCCAAATAGGTTTACATTAAAATAGAAAACATGGTGTGTGAGACACAGCCCAGAAGCTGTGTAGTAGGTGTATGCAAAGTTCAGTTTGAGGAGTAAAGACATGAACATTAACGTGGGGCACTTAAATGCTTATTGATTTGTAATCAAGCTTGTGATTAATACACAAATGTGATTAATACACAAATACAACATTAAGGGCTCCGAAATAGAAATAAAAACATAGTTGCTTCTACAAAATCATCATGCAGAAATGTATTTAAAGTGAGGCTATGTGAGGTGAGGTGACGTCACTTTTGGTACATGTTCTTTGAGTTTGATTAGATGACATGACTGACAGCAAACAGGTGCATAAACAGAAAAATATATTAATATTTGTCTAACGTTTGCTATCATTAGCTGCTGAAAGCTGTAGCATTTGTCATACCAGACAACATCAGGCTTATCATTTTTAAGATGTATTGAGTCATATTTCCCAACCTTTTCTCCTTTTACTCCACTGCAGTCGCACTTGGATCCCACGCATCCATGGCAAGCCTGTGGAAGAACAGGAGAAAGAGATTATTCACCCTGTATTTTAACAAGAAAACAAAGAAAAAAAACTGCTGGCATTACATCTGGGGATGATTAACGTGATCGCAACTTCTCCTCTCACCTCTAGGTAAAATACAAATAAAGCCAAAAAATACTGAAGGGAGTCTTAAAAATAAGTACAGACGATTCGTAAACACTTTGAGGAACATGTGTAAAAAGTTTGCCGCCACTAGAGGGTGCTGCATCATCACACTACAACGCAGTCGTCATTTCTTCCCACACATGAGAAGTCACAGGGAGGTTTGTTTGATGATCACCTGAAGGTCAGCGAGGCTCATCTCAAAACAAATTTATCTTTCAGAATACTTCCCTTCTTCTCATCAAAATATTAACCAGTGGAAAAGCTGCAGCCCTTGCATGAAGCAGTAAGGAAGTGTGAGAAGAAAGTGGGTTAACGGATGGAGGCATGAAGGGAGTGAGGATGCCAAGCTGCTGATTAACTTTTCCCATTCTTGTTGACATAGTGAATGCCAGACGGGCATCAGCTGCATGCATACCAGGCAGGCAGGTTGTGAGAAAGGCGGAGAGCGCACGGGAGGAAAGACTAGTCAGCATTCTTCTGTGTTGGTGAATCCTATTCCTCCATGTTCATGTTGGTGGTTTCCATGTTTTACTGTGATTAATTCAAGGTATATAACATTATCTAAAGACTTAAACTGAATATATTTAGTTAAGAATAAACCAAATAATCATCGCATTTGACCAAATCTGAAATTACACTTTGCTCCTGATCAGTTTCAGTGAGCAAAGTCAGATTATCTGCAAACATGGAAACAGATCAGACACCTGGCATCTCAGTTTCCTTATTATTTTCCTGATTATTTGATCATTTAAAGCAAAGAAAAACAGAAAATAATCCCATTTTTTTGAAAGCAGATAGTTATTGATGCTTCATGCTTGAACAGTAAATTACTGAACAGATTATTTTTCTATCAGTCGACAAACTTTTATAGGTCAGGATAATCTGAAGTGGGTCTTATTGGTGCGTAGATACACATGCCTTAAAAATAATTATTTATTAAAATTCGTATGATTTAACGATTTATTTTATCGGCTTAAATACATTTATTGACGCATAAATGAACAAAAAAAAAAAAAACAGGATTTAGAGAGAAATTTGTTTATCAATCAATCATCCTGTATAATTAAACAACAATATTTTAAGAATCAGCAAAAATGGCGAACTATTCTTTGGATTTAGATCAATCAGATTACTGATGCATTTTTTCTTCTGTTGATCCCAACAAGAGTTTACCGAATGAACGGTTTTAATATACAACAGCAGTTTAATTATCTGTCAGTGAAGGCAGTGGAAGGTGAAATCAGTTGTTCACATCTGTACCGCATCCTGCAGTAGAAATATTCCAAGATATGATGCTCTAGTTAGTGTTTCTGTGTATCAGTGGTTGTGTTTCCACTCAAAATGTCTCATGTGACCACCTCAGTCAGAACGGAGGGACCAGATCAGAAGGAGCGTTCAATCAGATTGAGAGGGGAGTTGTAAACCTTTGATAATCTGTTCACTAGGAAAATATCATCTCCTAATAACCGTGTTAACAGTTGATCTGAATGTTAGTTGGAATAAAGTTGGAACAGCTGGAATAAATCATTCTTTCTGAGCATGTTTGCGCCATGTGGGAGCCGGAATCCACGTGGACAGCAACACTGGAGATGCGGAAACATCTGTGTCATCTTCTTCTACTGAATCAGTTCAGTGTTGTCAGTAAAGTTGGCAAAAACCTTCGTTTTGTTCTGTTATATTCCCTGAAGAACAGAACCAATTGGCTCATGTCAGTTTTAGGGTCAGAAATTTCCCTCTTTTCCTTTTTTGTAATGCTACTATCTTGTGTGTTCTGTTGAAATCGACAATATTCAATCAGACTGAAATCATTCTGATCAGAGATTCCAAATTCACTGTTTACAAATAGAGGATGGATTTTTATGCCTTTTCATATGAGTGTGCATTGCAGTAGTACTTCTGTTGTATTTCAGGACTGACTTACATATTCTGTATGTTAAGTGAAGTATTTCCACACACTTGGTGAACTTCTGCTAGTTTGCTGCAATGACCCACTGGGCTCTTCACCTGTCTTCTCGAGGCGTCGCATGATCGGCACTAGTCGACTTCCTGCTTAAAGCGTCATGGCACAGCAGTACAGCCGACTAGACGACTGGTCGGTACAACCCCTAAGAGTAACCATCTATTATAAAGTGATTTAAGCTTTGGACAGCTGGTTTGATTTGAAGACTTTATTTATCGAAGCATTTTTAAACTGCTCCCTCACAGTTTACACAGCTCTTGACTTTGTATAGACAGTGTGTACATTTATATACATTACATTTATCGCATTCCTGTGTGTTTGTGTCTACAGGATGCATCCTCAGTTACAAACCAGGTGTCAACAACACACCGACTTCCTGCGCAGCTTGGAGACTAAAGCAAAGCACGCCGTTGACGGTTCAAATCCCACGTTACAACCCGTGAAACCGTCCCCAGAGCAAACGTCTGAATGCGCACTGGTGGTCAAAATATGTGTGTGCTGAGGTGTTTTCACAGGCCTTGGATCTCCACATTAGACTCCGGTCTGCTTCAGCTCAATGCAGTCTGCTCTCCCACGCCCCCGGGCCTGTAGCTCACACCCTGTTCACCTCCATCTGTGTCTCTCTTTGTCTGCATTCATCTGTTTTCCCATCGTCTCTCTGTGCTCATCCCTCTCTTCTTCACCCCTGTCCGTCCAGAAAAGCTCAACAAAGCCTAACTTGCTCTTGCAAATCTTTAATGCGCCCATAGTTGTCCGCTAATCACAAGCCTGTGACATCCATCAATAAAGTGTATGTGTAAAATCCGTTGTCTTGGTAACTATGAGCTTGTTTCATATCAGTTGCTAAGCTGGGTTGAAAGAAATCAAATTAACGTTATGATAACAACTTTACAAAGCGATAAAATGTCTCCATACATAGCTTATAAAGTAAATTACAGTGTAAGTAGCAGACATTTAAAGGAGAATTTCTGATTGAAAAGCTGTTTTTGTTGTGAAGATGTGAAGATGTTCAGGTGGTTTACAAGAAAATAAAAGGTTGTGTTTTGGTTAAATCATCCTTTTAATCCTATCATGACCCTTGCAAACTATTAACATAACATGTAGCACGATCAGATACATCCTCTTAAATACTTATTACTCCATCAGGTGAAGCATTATTATGGTGTTAAAAGCACCTGTCTCCCTCTCTTCACGCTGTCCGCTCCCGCTCTATCCTCCAGCAGCCCTGGCGGGGTATGTAATCCACTTAGAAAGGTCACTGAGCTCCAGATATTTGGACTACTCTCTCTTTTAACTCTGTTTCCTCACCTCCGTCCCACTTTTTCCATCATGCCAACCTGAGAATCAGGCATGTAAAAAGACTCCAGGCGACACTCGAGGACGATGCAGGACGGATGGGGAGATGTTCAACATGTACAATCTGAGGCCAAAACCAATTTAGACAGTTTTCCCCTTAATTTTTAAGCACTAGAAAAGTCAACATGATAGCCCCTCATTGAAAGTAGACATGTTTTAAAGGGGGAATTCAGTTTCTTTTAAGTGTGGCTGTATGAGCAACTCACCATAGTCAGTGTATTACCAACCATAAGAAGCAGAAGCAGACAGGAGTAACAGCACAAAAGCCAAGCCATGAACTGATGTGGACGGGGTCCACCTTAAAATTTCTGTCACTTGATGTGTAGGCTATATTTAGAATGATATCAGTACTTTGACTAAACACAAGATGGCCTTTTTGACAGGAAACTGATGGTGTTACAGCAACCAACTACAGGTATTGCCTTTATGTCATTGGTGGTGAGGATAGAGGAGGAGGAGAAGGGTAGAGTTCACAAATGAACCGTATCTATTGACCTACTCTTTGACACTAAAGATGGTAACAGAAACCGCAGAGTACACATGAAAATATGATATGCAAATATTGCCTGACGTCATCTGAGTTATGCCTACTGCCTTCACATGAGTACCTCAGTAATCAGCAGTCTCAGAAGGGGGAGGACTCGCTTCATTTAAAGTGTAGTTTGTACAAAGTGGTCTTACTGTCAAAGCCGAGGGATATGACTCCACTTTGTGGAATGTTTACAATGAATGCCGATCAGATAATAAAATTGAGTCCACACATGCCGAATGAAATTATAATCAATATTTCAGAATAATTCAAACTCAAGTAGCCCACCTGTAGAATATATATTGATGGGATGTCTAACTTGACATGATTCTGATCCAAATCCTACCCTATCATTCCTCCCAGCGAATTTTTCCCAGATAAAATGAGTTGTCCCCAGGCTGGCATCTTAACAATAAAAAAGTCTAAAAACGAGCCAGTCTTTTCAACGACTCTTTAAAAGGAACGGATCCAAAAGATCCGGCTCCCTTCAAAAAGCCGTAAATCCCATTTCTAGAAGGGAGCAAGCGGAAGGCATGTACCCAAGGATTAGGCTGGCGAGACTGGAATTTCCCCGCTCATCAAAGACTGATGATTAGACACGTATAGACACGGCCCTGCCATGGGCACAAAGACACACACATAGAGTATGCTGTTCACGCAGCAGAGAAACACAGCTGTTAGTACAGAAAGAGCGCAATTCCTCCTTTTGAACATCATTATCTTTTGTTTTTTGAATGCAGCCTAAAACATGTTCACGAGAAAAATCTATTGCAGTTGAATTACAATCTGCAAGAAAGTATGTGTGTGGGGGGGCAACACACTCCTTAAAGGGCTGATCGGTAATCTTTTTAACCACTTATGTATATACATAGACCATAAACTGTTTAAAGATGAATGACAGAACAGTTCCTTAAAAGTGAAGCCAAAGCAAGTAGAGCTCCCCCTGGTGGCTGACTGCAGTATAGGTTATAAGCTTGGACTTGGTTTGTACCTTTAGTCTGACATATGGACCTGTTCTTACTTGATCTTATGAAGATTACTTATGCAAACAATTCTTAAACTATCCGTGACCTTACTCTGAGATCATATTTAGAATGCATAACTTGTCAGTATGTGAGTTCCAGCAGTTCTTAATCCTGTTTTTATGCCTTTGCAATATTACAGAAATGTGTGACTTTCCATATTTGAAGAGTAATCAGATGTGGCCCGACAATCTGGCTGATGACGTCACTGTAAAGAAACTACTTCATGGCTCAACATGCATGTGTATCCTGGCCCACGTGTGCCTCTGTGTGGCCCTGCTTGTCCTGTTCTGGAGTGTGCCACTCCAGGCTCCGAGCCGCTGCGTCACACCGCTGATCCCTTTCATCACGGCTGGACTTTGACTGCTTCAAGGTGCCGACGCCGCAAGAGAGACGACCAGACAAAATATTTTCACTCTGACAATAAAATGCAACCACGTGTCTTCTCACTTGCTTTGGGAGAGGAAGACCCCCCAAATGACGAACCCCACGTTCCATACACACAAATACCATTGTGCCACAGCGCCGGTCCAGGAATTCCATTGATATTCCCAGGAATTCTCTCTCTTTTTTTTCCCCCTCTGCGCAATTTTCATTCCTTTCTTTTCATTTCATCTAATGAATGTTGACCTCTGTGACCTCCCACTGAAAGATACCTGCAAACTGACCACAATCTCTGCAGGCTGCTTGAAACAGTTGCGTTGGTTTTACGTTTCGTAGATAGAACATGTTATTCAGTTGATCTCTGCGCAGCTAACTGGGTCCCAATTTGGATTTTTAATCAACATGTGACTCAGATTTGATGCACTGAGTTGGATTTTTTTTGTCAAATTGGAAAACATGGATATTTGATATGAGAGAAGATTCTATTTTCAGGAATATTAGTCGACAAAATTGAAATTTATCAAGGAAGTAAATCAAGCAAATCAAGCCAGTTTAAAGCCACCTGATTATCTGCTTAAAAGTGAAATAAAACAGGAATGCATGCCATCAGAATCATCAAAAAGATATTTTAATTACACAGCAGCGCTAACTTGAAACCAAAGGTATTTGTCAGAGAAACTACTGATCAATGAATCTGTTAGAGAGGAAATGATCAATGCATGATTTGAACTGTTTTTGTTTTAGCAAATATGCCAAACACACTGTAGCTATAGGGCATGGATTTTGTGCCATTTAAATAAGTTAGTGAAGTTAAAATATTGTATCTTTTTGTCTTTTCCTGAAAAACAGCTAAAAAAATGTTGACTCATCGTGCACTTAGGGGCGTGTACTTATTTTCTGTCAAATAAAACACACATATGGGAGGAGCCTGCTCAGACATGTGGAGCTGACCAAGCAGAGCCTTCCACGTGGGGGCGTGGCCTCTCAGGAAACATGTAAATATACAGAAATAAAAAAAGCACTCAGGCTGTTTCATAAAAGAACAAACACCTAAACACCTAAGCTAAATATAGCCTGCAGAGACTAAATAAACACATCCTCTCCCCATCTGCTAATGCACATCTGTAAAAACACACCTCACCCTCTGTTGCGCTCTTTCATCTCCCGCTGCATTTTCCTTCAACTCAACCGTATGAAGTCTCTTTGAGAATGAAAAGCGAACATGTGGCAGTTCAAGGGTCCTGCTCTGCTGGCCACTTTACAGTACTGCATTGTAATGATCACAAACAGAAAGCAAATGCAAACTTTCTAGGGACTGTTTTGGAATTCCTAAAACATGAGATGGGATTTTATCTAAACAGTCCTGGAGAGGTTTGAGGTAAACACTTGCCGCTAATGTTCTGCACATGTATGGAAACAGAAGACACCGGAGGGTCCCACTGGTCTTATCTTTTCCAAATGAGTGTGTTTGTTTGCTGTTGATCCCACACAAGACTGTGACCAAACGAGTCCTTAAAGCGGGAGAATACAAAAAGGCTAGAAGTATGGAGCTTTCTGTGGCTTTGGTGGAGCTTGACAAAGACTGATAGACAGCCTTCAAGTGATGTGTGCACCAGCTGCAAGTTATGAAAGTGGGATGAAGTCTCCAGGTATAGACACGCCAAACCAAAATCAAAGAAAGCTGTGTCTTGGCCAAAAAGATCACTGGCACATAAGAAAAAAAAAAATAATAATAATAATACGGCCAAAGGTAGACAAACATATACATAGAGAAAAAAAGACATTTTAGCTTGTTTTTCTGCACCAGTTTTGTTCACGTGTCCAACAACGTCCAGGCTCTTTCAAGCAACACATTCTCGCCCATAAACAAAGGAAAAGATAGCTTGCCAGTGACCCGCGTGTTTGCAGAAACATTCACAGGCTTAGGCATGGTGGTAGACTTCATGAGGGAGGTCAAATGGGGACTTTCATTCAGGAGACGGAGTTTCATGTATGGTTTTGGCTCTGTCACAACTTTTACGCGTTATAAGACGGTCTGTGCACCCAAGCTCTCGGTTAAACCAACAAAAAACACAGTTTACAAAGCAAACCTTTCAGATCTGCAACAACTTTCTCTGCCATTTACTTGGCAACCTTGGTGACAAGTGCATCAAATGGCTGGAAGTTTTTTCTAAATGCACCGCTGGAGAGGGCATAGCTACTGTATATAAGCACCAGTTTCATTTGACTATTTTTTCAGATAAAGTGGGCCGGTTTTAAGACACTGAAGCTGCTCAAGAATAGAATCAGAGAAGTTCATCTGCATTGTTAATCAAAGTTCTTGCGCTTTTTCTCACTTCGCTGACTCTAACCTCCGATTGGCTCTGTATATTCATCACAACTGGTGCAATTGTGTTGCCTGCTCTACCTGATCTGTCTATGCTTGTTCCAGAGAACGTCCTCATTTTTGTAAACAGAGGTTGAATTCATTCCCCTTAGAGACGTGACAACCCTGCCCGGCCCAGCCCAGCCCGACCCAGCCCAAGCCAGGCCGGCCTTGCCCAGCCCCGTTACAGCGCAGGTTCAAACACGCCCTGCCCTTTATTCTCCACATACATCACGACTTGGCACGGCGCATCGTAGCTACGGGCAACGTGAAATTAGAGAGGGGAGCGGCGGCTTGCCAGCTGAATACCTGACTATGTGTAGCCTGAGGATAGACTGAGACGAGGAAAGTAGGAGATAAAAGGGGAGGAGAAGTGGCGAGAGAAGGGGTGACGGGTAAAAAGTTAAAACTGAGAGAAACAGGAAGAAGAATAAGGAAATGTGAGAACCTTCGCTTTCAAAGTATGCTTTGAATTCACTCAGATAAAATCAAGCCAGTCGGATTTGGTTTGTTTAAGCTCACAGACATCTAAACTTCCTCACCAGACATCTCTCAACTTATGTGTCTCGGCCTATATCTGAGCAAGTTTCAGCTGTGGGTATGTCCAGCTCTTGTTCTTTAACAAATCCATGTTTGTATCCAAAACCACCTCAATCCAAACGAATCACAGCACCTGTGGCCGTGTTTGCACATCTGCGTAAACCACCACAACTGATTCACGCTTCCATAAACCGAGCGCAGAGACTCGCATGCCAGAAGTACATCTCTGCTTGGATAGGCTGCAGGTTAACCTCAATATTTAGCCAGTCACTTCTGGAGCAGACTAAACAAGATCGTACAGCGTGTCCTGATACTCTAATCTGCAGGAGAGATAGGGAGGGTAGGACATGCACAGCCTGTGCTCAACACAGGAAGCATAGAAGTGTGTTTATGGTTCAAGGTGGGATTAGCGGTTCAGTCTTCCACACTCCTGCTTTAGGTTTTCTCTCTTTCAGGTGAACCCTTCGTGTGTTTGATTTAAGTATACTATGTTGAATGTTGTCCTGTCTATCCTAGGCTATGAACATTACCAGACAATAAGTAGCAGGTTTGTTTGTCATTATGTGCCATAAAAGTGAAATTTTAGAGCTGTCGATTTATGTGAGAAGGTATGTCCACATATTTTCGCCAGATCCTCTTTTTGCACACACCTTGCTTCTACAGGTTCACTTGCAGGTCTGCACCTTCGCCACACGAGGGCGGTAAGATGAGCAGAACGCATCTAAGGCTCCTTACACTGAACAGAATGTTAAATATTTCTGATTAAAAGTCTGGAAAATTAGGAAAATGATAAATTACTGACTTTCTTAAAAAAGAGTATATTAAAATAATATTATTCTGCAATATTCAGGGATTAGTAAAAGAATTAGTCTCAGTTTAGGATATGACTTGGAGCTCTGTTTCTGTTCATTACAATGTCATGCACATACATGCACTTGGCCCACAAGGACATAATGTGCTTATTAAATAAGTATGATTTATAATTGAGCTGCTTTAATTGTCTAGACTTGACCACGGTGTTTAAGATACACTTTCATTCGAAGTGGCTGGCTGTGTTTTTTGGCTGCAGTTTGATTCAGATCCTCTGACCCGAACATGCTCTCTCTTGCATCTCCGGGCCCTAAGTGTCTGATCTGATCTCGTGAAGAAACAGGTCAGAGCAGGTTCCCGCCCTGCTCACGTTTCTTCTTAAACGTCTTCGGCTTCTAATGAGGCATGTGCAAGCATTGGTTTTCCATTAGAAAAGAGGAAAACTCAAAAACTTTTCGTGCACAACAATGCCATATCATCTCTCCAAGATTTTGGCACTTCAGCAAAGTTTAAGAGGGTGGATTCTGTTATTTAATAGCCTATATTTACTGTCCACTAAACAAGCTAGCCCCAAAATGTCAACAGTTTGCAGAGGCTTGTTTGAAGGTCTGGCTAAATATACTTTTTATTATTTTATCCTCTTTCTTTTCATAGTAAAAACATTCGGCAAAGTCAGTCTCCTCCAACTTTAAATCCCTTTCTAGCTCTTGTTGCATGGTGGCTAAAATTTTCTGCGTCCCTCTTTCTCTCCCTGCCATTTCTGTGCTGTGACAGACGTGTCTGGTATCTTCTGTTGTTTTGAACGACGGGGGGTTGGGGGGTGGGGGGGTCCGTTTGTCCAGAGAAGACAAGGAATGTCGTGCATTCAGTGCAGACACGCACAAACACAATCTTAGTGACAGCAGCAACATAACAGGAAACCTCAGGTATGTCTACATGTTTGAAATTTCATTCTGAATTGCAGTATATTGGCAATAAAGAAGCATATGTATGTATGAAGCAAGAGCCTAAACACTGACTTTTAGAGGAAGAAGAAAGCACGATTGTAACTCCCACAGATTATTATTTTTTGGCCACCCTCTTTATCCGTTATGTACAAATGTGATGAGGATAACTCAAATTTGACTAGAGGGAAAGAGGAGGAGACTCAAGCTGAAGTAAACCCCACTCTGAGTTAAAACACATGCAGACATCTTTTTTATTCGTTTCCTGCGACCTTCACAATTGTCTGACTGTCAGCGCATTCATGTACTCAAAATGATGTGGTCAGTCCTACAGAAAACACACAGACACAAAGCTATCCATAAAGAAAACAAATGATAAAAGTTCCAAAAAATGAAATAAAGATGGAGATAAGAGGATGATCTTGTCCAAAAAATAACTGCATGAATCCATAAATAAGCAGTGGATCAGGTGACTTTGTCTCCTACGCCCCCTTGCTATACCTCTCAGCGATGAGAAAAATGCTCAGTCGACTCACGCTGAACATTATCCTCCGACTGCATGCTAAAGGCTTAGCTGCATACCAGCCGCCACGCTGACCTGGGATTAATGCCAGACTCTACCTGAGGAACACACACATTCACATTCTGTCTTTGTGGGGACAGTCGTTGACATGGCTTAACCTGCTCCTCACAACACCCAGAAACATTACCACTAAAGCCTAAAACCAAACCTGCAAGAAGCTCTTTAAAGAAGCGTCCCAAAACGATGGCCCGAACGTACTCAAACACAACTAGTTGTTAAGTGCAAACGGCATTCATAACTGCCAGTGTAAGTTACCAGTTTCTAATGGGACTGGATTGATTTACAAGGGACGAAGAAGCACAGCAAGCTTCGCAGTATGACTCGCATCTGCAGTCGCACAATAGTGTCTTTCAGCTCAAAGTTTTGGTTTTAGAGGTTATTTCCTGCAGCTTTTTGATGCTAGCTGGTGAGCTAAGAGGAGCACTTTGCTGCTAAAGCGCTTAGTATTTCCTGCACGAGATGGTGGAGACCAAAAACAGAGTTAACCAACACACTGACTTTATAAGACAATAGACAGACAGTTAATGAAAAGCTAGCAAGTGAGCAAAAAGGAGAATTTAGCTGCTAAAGAGCTTGATATCTCTTCCAGGAGATGGTGGAGACCAAAAACAGAGATAAAAGAGGAGAGAATCTTGAATTTCCAGTTGAATGCTGATGTTTATCTGTGTCCGTAGCATCTTTTTGCTAGTTCAGCAATGTCTAACATGTTAATTGTATAGGATTATAGGTCAGTGTTGTGTTAACAGATGTTATGTTGCCGCCATGTGGCAGGAAAATCAGTCATTGCAGGTTTTAGATAAAGCAGGCGGCAACCTTACACTGCTGATGCTGAGACACTCCATAATTTTCAGAGCCACATTCAGGAGTTCATTTTATGGAATGAGTAAAACAGACGATTGCATTTAATTTGTAGACTTTACTTTGAAATGTCTCCGTCTGGACCAAGATATAAAAGCTAATGTGGTAACTGTACACTCAGAAATATGTAAAGTAACACACACACTTCTTCCCCATGTGGTTGTCGGGGAAACCCTAGTGCCTCCTCTGCAGCGTGATGAAAGAAACAGGTGCTCAAGCTCAAAGAGAGAGGACTAGAAGTAGTGAGAAAACCAGAGAAGAAGAGAGAACCAGACACCTCCCCACGCTTTGGACTATGTATTCAAAGTGAAGCTATCAAAACAACTTTTTTTTTTCTTCTGCTTGTAAGCAGCCAGACTGCAAGTCAAGCAGAGTGTGTTTGCTGCATGTTATCACTCCTAGACATCACTTTCTCTCGAGCAACTCGGGGTTGCTGCAGTTTGTGTGAGACAAGAAGATTGAGAAGGAAAATCAGAAGCTGAGAGGAGAGAGGATGGATTTCTAAAGCTATTATTTCATCACATTCGCACATTCCGATGTTTAATCAAATATCATCGTTAACATGGTCAGTAATCCTGACCTGTAGCCGCAAAATGCATTTTAATGTGCGGTTGTAACGTCTACCTGTGTGCTGTTATGGCTTTGTTGTGTTCACACGTGTCAAACGCTTTGGCTTTTGCTGGTAATGAAAATAAATAAAGAGGCAGTAAATGAGACGATGTGGGGGAAATGAGAAATCTCTTCCTTATATATCCACTACATGAGCTACCATATGTTAAGCTCAGTAGTGACTCCTTTGTGTTCCTTCTTTTTAACTTTCATCTGACTGTAAGTGATCATCTTCAGCTCACCTGTACAGCATAAACCCTGTGTATTTAAATGTTCTGTAGGACTGCTGGTTGCTAGCTTCAGGATAAATCAGCTCCATACCCAATGAGTTGCTGAGGTTAGCATGTGAGCTAAGAGAGCTGTGTGCTGGTGACTTGTATCATACAGGGATAGGGAAGATACCAATTAACCAAGCAACCATTCAAACAACCAAAGAACCAACCAAGTAACTAAGTGATAAAGTGACCAAGCAACCAAACTACTGAACAACCAGACAAGAAACCAACCAACCAACCAAGTAACCAAGTGACCAACCAACCAAACGACCAACTAACCAACCAAACAACTAACCAAGTAAGCAACCAAGTAATCGACCAACCAACGGACAGACGGACGGGCTTTAAATTAGTTATTTTACTTGCACGTAATCATGTCTTCTGTCTCTCCTTAAATTATCGAAATCAAGGTACAAATGTTGAAAGAAATAACTGAACCAGCCTGGTAACAGACCTGTAACCACATCTGAGTCAGACAGGTGTGGTGTCCTGTTGTGGCTGGCCCTCAGCTTGGAAAAAACAATCAACCAATCACAGCTTAGTCAGCTGCTCACACAGCTTCTGAGCTACTGAGCCACATTCAGAACAATCTCTGAACACAAAAATGGCTAAAATAGTTTGCTTTCTTCTCATAACTTATGGATGACACACCGTGTCTGTTAGTTTTCTATTTAATCTCAATGGACTTCAAATGTTTTATGATGGTCACACATTTTGCACCTCATCTCTTGCATGCAACACTTTAATATATGCACACTTGAGCAGATGAATAACGCACATCAATGCAGTCGTGCTAGTACTGCCTTGAAGAAAAATTGTTTTTCACAAAATCAAATGCCAGATTTTATACCCAAGCTCTACAAATTCCACTAAAGAAAAACAGAAAAGAGGAGCGAGAGCAAAGAGTAGCAAATGCAAATGGGGCAAAAGACAAGACTGGGTCTGAAGAAGAAGAAGAAGAAGAAGAAGAAGAAGAAGAAGAAGAAGTAATGGGAGACACATCATATAGTAATGAAAAGGTGCTGAGTGATGCAGACTCAGAGTCAGCTCAGGTCATATTAGTTAATGACTTCATCCTGCAGCCATGGAAGCGGTAAAACACTGCATAAAGAGAGGAAGAAGGAGACATCTACATCAAAATATCCCACTGATCTCAGATTAAAGCTTGTCTCCCTCCGTCGTCCTCTCAGAAAGAATGCAAAACAATAAATGCTCCTGCTTGGAGGACACATGCTTTTCAGTTTTATATCCGTCCGTTTTATTTGATCCTTAGATCCTTGTTTTTCTTTTGCTCCCAATAACTCTTCTTTATTGTTTTTTACTCTTTTCCACCCCACCTGAAGCTATATGCCTGGTTCTTCCACAGCCTTTTCTCTTACGTCTCATTTCGTCTGGAACCCTGAGCAGCACTGTGTGTGATTCCTCTGGGCTGCAAAATTCATTTTTGTTGAGGAAAAACAACAAGACGGGAGTGATTTCAGAAAAGGAGGCCAGGAAAACACGAGGAAAGAGACACATGGGGAGGCGAGGAGGAAGGGGACAGGTCTTGTGACTGGTGCGTGTAGGTGGATTTGTCAGGTAGCCCACTGGATCGCAGCCACACACACAAACACCCACTCAGGATAAAGCAGGATAAAATCCAAGCTGTCCTGATTTAGACGAAATCTGACCACAAGATTAAACTCGACTAGATCAGACTAAAACCTCCATCACTACATATTTCAACAACTTGGTTTATTTGATATAAAAAGTAGCTTAAGCACGTCAAACAAAGACAAAATAAAGGGGGTTGGGGTGTTTACAGTGACTTTGCAGTGTGCACACACTTTTTTTTTTTTTTTATTGTTAGGTTAAGTTCCACATGTTTGACTTTCCATTAGAACATGAACACATCATAACAGTAGGCCAAAAAAACATCACCACCAAAATCTGATCCTAAAGCCTTCTTCTCTCTCTCCCCTGACTTTCAACCCCCTCAGTCACGAGCTAACGTCTCAAAGCATAACCTCCTTCAAATGTACAAGTGTATCCAAGAAAACACCTCCAACTTCCCACATAAATCTGCCTGGTGTTTCTGCAGGTCTTATGTGAACTGTGGAGAGATCAAAGTGTGGGTGCTGCACAATAAGAGGCAGACAAGAAGAACACGATGCAACGGATAAGAAACACCCTCATCGCTGCAGCGTAACATCCAGCTGAGCGAGGAAGCTCACCTACAGCATGTTTTCAGGGAGAAACACGTGTCTTTAAAACCAGAGGATCCAGAGGTTAAAGGGGAGACTGATTTTACAGCCAGGCGTTTAAATCAGCTGTAAGATTGGGCTGTCGCTCTCTTTAGGTCACACATTCTCGGATGTTTTCCACACTTTTCGTCTGAGCTGATTTCCCAAATCACCCACCGGACTGAAGCTATAGTGAGTTTTCTCCTTTGGGGGATACAAAATCTGTAACTTTCTGAAGTGGAAGAACTAGTGTGTTGTCTTTTTTAGCTGACAGCCATTAAAGCGACAGTCCCAAACACTTCAGCCCAGAGGGCTCTTAGCTGGATTGATGGCTGACCTTTAGAGTCACTGCCCAAACACTGAGAGGTGGAGTAAATAAAGCAGTCACTAACAAACACGCCATGTTTACCCTCCTCTTAACACAAATGGCAGGAAGGGGGAGAGGGGGAGAGAGGGGTTTGAGTGTAAGTGACGGAAAGAGAAATTTTTTGCACAGTAAGATTAAATGAGATGATGACTTTAGGAGAGAGGAAGAGCTGCAGACGTATTTGTGAAGATGCACTGATCTGTAAAGAATTAAGAATCACAAGATTTCTAAATAATTTACTACTCTGATTTTTCTACTAGTAATGTAAAGTACTACTAGTTACTGTTACTGCTGACATGACTACACCTAAACATAGTACTACTACCACCACTACAACTGCTGCCAATGGACTATTCTAAATGTTTCTACGACAACTACTGATATACTGCTACTACTATGTCTACTGATATAAGCAGCCTACTACTACTACTATTGTTAATATTAATACACGTATGACTGCACTTAAACATAGTACTACTACCACCACTGCTATTACTGCCAATACTGCCAATTAAGAATGTGGTGGTTGCCATCTTCTTAGATGTGTCCCTCAAGTTTTTCCATATTTTGTCCCAACAAATGTCTTCATTTGCTACATTTGATCCCTATGCCATGTAGCTTCCACTGGCAGTGACTTGTGAGGGTCAGAAATGAATTTGTAAAGTTTAGAAACCACTCCCCGCGTTGAACCAGTTCAAAATAGTAATTTATGAAGAGGATGTGTAGGGAGCACTGAGCCCCATGGAACACCCCCTCCTCATACTACTCCTACTACTACTACCACTACTACTAGGCGCTGTCCTCACCACCCTCCTCATACTATTAATACTACTCCTACTACTACTACTACTACTACTAGTCGCTGTCCTCACCACCCTCCTCATACTATTAATACTACTCCTACTCCTAGTACTACTACTAGTCGCTGCCCTCACCACCCTCCCAATACTATTAATACTACTCCTACTACTACTACTACTACTAGTCGCTGTCCTCACCACCCTCCTCATACTACTACTACTACTACTACTACTACTACTACTAGTCGCTGTCCTCACCACCTTCCTCATATTATTAATACTACTCCTACTACTACTACTACTACTAGTCGCTGTCCTCACCACCCTCCTCATACTATTAATACTACTACTACTAGTCTCTGTCCTCACCACCCTCCTCATACTACTACTACTACTACTACTACCACTACTACTAGTCGCTGTCCTCACCACCCTCCTCGTACTATTAATACTACTCCTACTACTACTACTACTACTAGTCGCTGTCCTCACCACCCTCCTCATACCATTAATACTACTCCTACTACTACTACTACTACTAGTCGCTGTCCTCACCACCCTCCTCATACTATTAATACTACTACTACTACTAGTCGCTGTCCTCACCACCCTCCTCATACTACTACTACTACTACTACCACTACTACTAGTCGCTGTCCTCACCACCCTCCTCATACTATTAATACTACTACTACTACTAGTCGCTGTCCTCACCACCCTCCTCATACTACTACTACTACTACTACCACTACTACTAGTCGCTGTCCTCACCACCCTCCTCATACTATTAATACTACTCCTACTACTACTACTACTACTACTAGTCGCTGTCCTCACCACCCTCCTCATACTATTAATACTACTCCTACTACTACTACTACTACTAGTCGCTGTCCTCACCACCCTCCTCATACTATTAATACTACTACTACTAGTCGCTGTCCTCACCACCCTCCTCATACTATTAATACTACTACTACTAGTCGCTGTCCTCACCACCCTCCTCATACCATTAATACTACTCCTACCACTACTACTAGTCGCTGTCCTCACCACCGTCCTCAGGAGTGTATATTCTGGATCGGGGTAATTAGCTGTCTAAACATCTGGTGGTAGCTCTCACTGACTTTTGTCCACCTGTTAATCCTAATGGCATCTGCAGCTCACTGACACCACTGTGTGAAAAACACACACAAATACTGTCTGTGTGTATTTTAAATACATGTATAAAGTACATGTGTGTCTTCTGGTGGTTGATGCTGCCTTTAAGGAGCCTTTCTCACAAAGCAGGCGAGATAAAGGTGGAATTTGCATTTGATAGCAGGTACAAAGGTAAGGGAAGAAAATGAGGGAGCAATGGGGGTATAGAAAGGGTGAGGTGATGCTGTGGCTCAGATTTGCTAACTTTAGTGTAAAATTTGGTCACAACAGTAGAGGGGACAGAGGGCCAGCAGGGCTGTGTACTGCATACAAAGACATTTTTGTCTTTATGTCCTAAAAGTGGGTCTAAATATGACTGTATTCTATTGACTTTTTAAGATCGGACACACATTTTTCTATCTAAAACAGATCTGCCAGGATTTGAAGGATTTAAAACTATTTCCCAAAAGATCTCAATAGCATCACGTTGTGTGTTTATCTACACACTTATGCAAAGACAGTGAGACTAGGAGATGCATGAAGAATTAACAGCAGACAAAAGAAGAAATTCCAGAAAAAATGAACAAACATGAGACAAAAACTTGAACAACAGTCTTGCCAAAAAAGACTTCCTTTCTCTCTTTCAGTGGAAGATCTCTGCTGACATCACAGATTTATGATATAACATGGATGTTATGACTGTTGAACTAAACCCCCTCACCACACACACACAAACAAAACTGAAGAGCAGACAGAACACGCCCCCCCCCCGCGACAACCCCCACCTGGGATGCGGGTCAAGTGACAGACGAGGGAACCCATGAGGTAGAGTGTGGCTGTACAACCGTGCACGTGAATCTGTATGTGTGTGTCTCTGCCCGTGTGTATTGGAGGACACGCATGAAACCAAGCGTGTTTGTGGTTTGCGTAGCATGACTGGTTCAAAGGAAAGCCTCAGGGTGTACATTACCACTGAACTCCTTCACCTGACTGAATGAAGATGTATATCTGGGAGGAGATTAATATGAGCACACACACACACACACACACACAAAGTCGTGTTTCTATCTTTGAAAGGACTTTCCTTTGCCATAGTGCATTGTTTAGCCCCTAACCCTAAACTTCTCAACTTAGTATCTAACCCGAACCTAACTGTAACTTATCCTAAAATCAGGTCTTTTTAAAAATTCAAGATTTGGTGGCCCCACAAATATGGTATCATCTAGATGGATGAAGGTGAAGTTTGCATTCAAGAACAGATACAAAAGTAAGAGAGGAAGATGAGAGCGAAAAACGAGGGAGGAGCGGAGATACAGAACGGGTGGTGTCTTTATCTGAGATGTATGCACACACATACACAGAATGCGTTTATTACATTTAACCCATCCAAGCAGGCGGACATGCAGGGGCACCCAGGGAACCATTAGGGGAGGTTTTGGGCGACCCTACTGGTCCCAAATCCCCTTCTTCAACCACTGGTCCTCCCAACACACATGGTCAATCAACGGCGAAACATATGCATGAGACTTTCAAAATGAATGACAAACTTGCAGCATGAGTAATTATTATTATTGTTTTTTTTTTAAAGAATATTAAGCATTTCTTAATAGCTTGGCTGTTTTTTAGACACTAAAGTAAGTTTTAAAAATGTTATAAAATTTGGGTGTTCTAAAAAGAAATGAGCATTTTCTATGAGCCATGTGGCCACTAGGGGGCGAAAGTGAGCGCACTGGGATTACTGGGAGTGAAGTTAAAGGACTGCAACATCACTTCAGTTTAGGAGTCTACTTATGGACTTTTTCTGTGTTGAAGTTCCTCAACATCCCTGATCCATGAGGTTGGGGTCAGCCCGCAATTTTAAGTACAAATTTGACACCCCGTCCACCTTTAACTTTACATCCCGTGGCAACAGAAACGGCTTTAACATACAAACCTAAAAGCTCCAGACACGCCTTTATCTGATACTCTGACATACTTATTATGTTGGCCTTTGTATGTGACATGAGTTTTATTCTTTTCTAAAGACAGTTCTGGATACATGGAGGTGAACAAGTGCAGACTTACTGTATTTAACAGGATGTACGTAATATCTGCAATTTAAAGAATATCCTCCTGAAGTATCCTACAATAAGTGTACACTTTTTCAGCTTTCTGGAAATCTTGTTGGAAGTTTAATCTAATTCAGAAAGCAGGGGAAATGTCACTAATTATTACAGATTTTTTGTTGTATTTTTTTCTAGACAAGATGCGTAAACTCAAGAGAGAGCATCCATATTCTTGTCCCCCGTCTATCTGTGTGTTAAAAGGTCCAAGTGGACCAAAACCTCAGACATTAACCTTGTGTGCTTTCATGGCATGTTAAGCTTAAATAGCCATAAAAGCAGTGGATGCAGGTGTTTAAGGTTTGCTTTACTGCATGATTTAAAACATTCCAAGTTCAGCTCTGTTACAAGGCTTACTGGACACGCCTATGTGTGGGCGGGGTCATGAGCGCGCAACTGCGCCTCATGAATTATTAATGAAGTGTGAATATTCATCCTACTGAAATATTACATGAGGAGTAAAGACTGAGCAGCGATTTGACTTCTTGATGCTGCAGCTGCGGATATGTCAAAGTTAAAGGAGCTGCAGCTCAGGAGGCGCTCAGTTTTTACAGATGCAGAGGGTGAAAAGAAGTAAAGTATATGCGCAAACGCAAACACACTCCACCACCTCCTGGGTCCCTGCTAGTAATAAAGTGTCAGGGCAAGTGTCACCTTTGTCACAATGTAGTCATGTTTTTTTTGCTGCAGCTGCACGGGATCAAAACTTGTAAGGTGTTGTAAGCAATGAGCATAAATAAAAGATGGGTTTTATTTGTCTGTACTTTCAATTTGTGTCAGAAAGCAGCTGCTGCACACCTGCAGAAGAGACACGCCTGGACAAAGGCAGAGAAAATCACAATTCCTCCTCTAGGAATCGTCACCAAACGAAATTACGCACAGTGCAATGCGAGACAGGCAGCATGACTGTAAGCAGAGCGCTGTAGTTTTAAAGGAGGAATCTGCGCCGAGTTCCTCCAAACTCAGACCTTATATCTGGTCTGAATCTTCAAGATAAGACGTCAAGATAAGACGAGCAGTAAGACGCAGATTGGGAAAGGTGCGCCACGCTTGGCAAGCTGCAGAGAAACAGGGAATGAGAAACGTGATGCGCGGGGAAACAGGACGCAAACCCCGTCCGATCTTCCTCCACGAAACTACAAAGAGGAGCTCAGGAGTTAAAAAAAAAAAAAAAAAAAAAAAAAAAAAGTGCCATGAAGGCTCGTCGCAAAGGCGCGTAATTGCTTTAATTACAAGGTTATTATTTACTTTGCAACATAACGGCAGCGGGAAAACTATAAGGAGCAGGAAGATAAGCACTTGTTATAAAGCAGCCTCTCTATTTTTAAACTTTAGTTGAGCTAAGAGCCGATGGGAGTCCCGGCGCAGGTTGACCGAGAGCGACAGGGCTCTCGGGTTCGTCGTGCGCTTATGCTGAGGTTTTATTTGGCCCATAAATCTCTGAAAAATCAAAAGCAAAATAATAAAATAGAAATGCACTTACCGCAGACTCGGATCGCTGCACCGCGACGCACAGGGCGAGGAAGAGCAGAGCCGCGGTGAGCTGTCGCAGGCTCTTCGGGTCTTTACTCATCTTGGAGGAATAAAACAAGGCTCTGCCTGCGTTAATACTGACAGACTCTGTTGCTTTCTATTCGGATGTCATAGCCCCGCAGCCTCTCTCCACACTTGCTCTCAGTCAAAGAGAAATAATTAGAAAAATAAAGGCACTGTTGGTGTCGGTTTGTCGCTGAGCTCGCAGAGGCTCCCACTGGTCCTGGCTCTGGCACCGTGCGCCTCTGTAGTCATCCTCTCTAACTTTTTCTTTCGTCGACTTGCAAACCTGCCCCGACCGGATCTACTTGCTTGGCGTAGTGATATTACCTTGTCTGCCCCTGCATCAACATGCAAACTCAATCCCAAATAAAATTCAGGATGATTTCTGCAAAAGAAAATGTCACTAATCTGACTCAATTTCAGTGCAGCTAGTGAATCTGTTCATATATTTTTTAAATATGTTATTTTAATAGAAGGATTTCGCGGATGGATAGCACGTCTTACATGCGCACTCAATCAACCCAGCGCCCAAGGCTGCACAAAAAAAGTTTCACATTTAACCCCCTTTTTTTGGGTGGAAATTTTCTCTATGCCCGGGCACGTTGCATTCCTGCCAGATTATTAAAGGTCACATTCTCACTTTTGACTCCTGACAGAGGGACGCTGCTGGCAAAATTGTAAAGAGTGAAATGGACTTGTTATGAACAAATATTCTCATCTCACTGGTGCATTCTTTTAAACTGGTCGTGAAGCGGGATTGTTGGAAAAAATGTCGGAGTCGGAGTTTATGGATGAGATCATTTTATTGTTTCAGAACCAAGAACACATCATTTAAAAAAACAAGCAAACAAACAAACATCATCATTGGAATTCTAAGATATCTGTTCAGTCCCTGATCCACCAGCATTTGGAATAATTCATTGTTTTTAACTTTTTAATTTACCTAGATGATCATGAATAGTAGAAAGGACACTGATCTTATGGTTTAGTGATATCTGAATGCATGCAACAATGAAAATATACATTTATCTGCAAATTACATGATAACATGCCAAACCAAAAAGATGCCCAGGTAAGATCCCTGTGTCACTCCACATCTGAGCCATTCAAGATAAATGAATGATAAATTCAAGAGCTAAAAAGAGGACTTGAATTTACTCCAAATGCATTTTTTATCTGATACTTAAAATATACACGGGTCCCTTATCATAGAGATACAAGAACAGCAAAAAAATATATATAAATAAATAAATAAATCTTTGCATATCAAAGTTATACATTACAACCATACATTTTTGAAAAGAAGAAGGCGGAACTGTGGCTCGAAAATTGTGAGTGTATATTTATTACGCACACTATAAGTGATACCACCATTATCCATAAAGATATTTTTTTGTCACATTAACCTGATTTTTTGGATGAAGCATCTGTTTGCTTGGTTGCACTGCATGTTGCCACATAGTGAGGACTTTTCAAGCACTGCAATGGAAATGAATCTCCTCTTGTGTGGCACTCAATGTCTCTAATGGTCAAATAAACAAAAACTGGATTCTTTCTACTTCATACTTAATTGACATTATGCAGACTTCAGGTGCAGAGCCAGTGAAATACACTTAGCATTGAACCAGAAGTGCAAAAAGGTAATATTTACAGAAAATACAGGTATCTGGTGACAGTAATAGAACTAAGTGGTGCTTTGTCCTCAAGTATCTACACAGTTGGGGAAGTATGTAAAGTTGCATTATGTACAGGATACACTTTGACAAATCATTTACAGGATATTTACCAAATATTTGGCATTTGGAGTTGCTACCAAAATGAAACACCAGCAGTGATGAACATTGTCTTGCCACATGAAGACAAGACAACTCTTTGGATATTACATTTTCTCTTCTCTTGACTTAGGTGGCTATTAACTTGCCTAGATGTTCATGAATTGTGCATTCAAGGTGCATTCTTTTAAACTGGTCGTGAAGCAGGATTATTGGACGAATTATTTAAGTTCACAAAAAGTTACTGACTGATCAGAGTTTATGGATGAGACTGTCTTATTGTTTCAGAACCAAGAACACATCATTTAAAAAACAAACAAACAAAAACACCATAACTGGAATCTGTTGACTAATTCACTGTTAAGCCTTCTTGAGGAGTTGTTGGCCTTATGTAACGAAACATCGGTGAAGGGAGGTGCCCACTTGAAAACCCCAATGACATGTTGCATA
Organism: Chelon labrosus; assembly: GCF_963514085.1. Taxonomy (NCBI): domain Eukaryota; kingdom Metazoa; phylum Chordata; class Actinopteri; order Mugiliformes; family Mugilidae; genus Chelon; species Chelon labrosus. The sequence continues at coordinate 2,412,014 of NC_140337.1, read as the reverse complement.
CTGCTGTTGACTAGGCCAGGTATCTGATGTCTTCATGTTGGTTGGTAGCAATATTACTTTGTTTGTTTACTGATATTTAATTAGTTCATTTAGATTGCTTAATCGTCATATTTCATGACTGTAGCTTTGTTAGGGTTTCTCAGTTGGTCAAGGCCTCTAAATGTGTGTTTTGCCTGGGATGTTGGCACAAGGGACTGTAACATCTAATCCTGTGTATTAACAAATGTTCAGTCCCTGATACACCAGGATTTGGAATAATTCATTGTTTTTAACTTTTCAGCTTGCCTAGATGATCATGAATTGTAGAAAGGAGAGTGATCTTACTATAGTTATGGTTTAGGGATATCTAAATGCATGCAACAGTGAAAATATACATTCATCTGCAAATTACATGATAACATGCCAAACCAAAAAGGGTCCCAGGTAGGATCCCTGTGTGACTCCACACCTGAGCCATTTAAAATAAATGAATGATAAGAGCTAAAAGTGGACTCTCTGTTGGATTTACTCAAAGTGCAAATTGTGGTCTCATCGTTAAGTAAATATTGGTCCCTCACTATGATATTTCTATATACTTTTAAATACACTTTTGCACTCATTATCTTGTTCTCCACAGTTAGTGTTATGGAACAATATACAGTTAAATAAAGGTAATATTGGTTTGTATTACATTGGCAAGACTATTATGGGTGATAATGTTGCTAATAGGGTCATGAGGACACTTTAAACTTTAAAGTACTCATAAATGAACATTTATGGGTTGGATGGGTTCAGAAAGCTTCATCGTCTTTATATTTTCATTCTCAGTCAAATCATTTCTCATCTTTTGCCTTTTTTCTCAGCTTTAAACTATCTCCGAAGAGATGTGCTTCCTTTGCTGGAACCGAAAAGTTTGAGGAGATAATGGTGTGGGTAGAAAACTCCTGTCGCGACTGTACGGAGGCACGAATGTGACATGTGTTGGCCCCTCCCCTCCTCTGGTGCCTGTGCGCTGCTGAGTTGAAGCGCAAGAGCCTGGAGAGCGCAGCAGCGACTACACCGCTGCAACTTTGGTGAGTTGGATAAGCTCTCGTTTTGTGAAAGAAAGCCACGCACAAAGAATGTTTCTGTGTTTCTTGTGTTTTAACGGTTGAAGCTGCGTGTGTGTGTGTATGTAAAGATGTGGAGTTGCGTTTAGCAGTGGGACTACTTTGTGTCTTTCTTTCTGTCTGTCTCCGGGTAGATGACAGGTTTTTTTTTTTTGAGCCGTCGATGAGCGCGTTTGAAGTGCCTTGCTGGTGAAGAAAAGGGGATTGAGTCTCGACCTGCGGTTCCCCCTTTGCCAGTCGGATCAAAATGAAACTCCTGTAAGCATTCTTTTTGTTTTTAAAAATCTATATCAAAAATATTCTCTGTGCGTTTTAGGCTTTGCGTGCTGCTGCAGACCTGCTCGGTGCTGTGGGGCACATTGATCTCAGCTCCGGCGCAGTTTACCTGCCTCATAATAAGTGGAGAACACACACTAACGAATATGTTTATCTCTCCGGCAGGATTTGTGCGATAGCAGTGGTTTTGGCTGTGAGATCTGCGCACGGAGTAAGTCACATTTGTTTACTTTTAACATTGTTCAGGTGAAGTGGCTCTCCACTCTCGAGTTATTTAGCGGATGGGTTTTTTCCTCGAAACAAGATCATTTTCATGAAACAGTTAATGGCTCACATGGATGAGCAGCTGACCTGATGTGGCCAGGCGGGGAACCAGCCCTGCCTCTTTAACAAATACGACTTAAACTTCAGCAGCCGATCGCGTCGTGGCATGAAGACTTAAACTTTCATATTGTGTGTTCATATAGTGACTTTTAATACCTAGGCTGCGCTCTGCCAGACCGTGCACTCTGCGCCCCTGCCTGGATTTTGATGGTGTCTTCATCCTGCCGCATAATATTGTCTCTACAAAAACTTTAAAAGCAATGTTGTGTTGCATTTTTTAAACAGTAATTTAATAGAAAAGCGCATTTACACACGCGCTCATTTGCGCAAAATCAGTATATGAATCTGTGGACCATGCACTTTTTTAAAGCTTCGGATAACACTCAGCCTTTAGAAGTGGCCCGAGGGACCGAAAAAACCAGCTCATGTTTGAGTGGGCCCGCTCACAGTCATTTGCAAGTCAAACCCCGCCCCGCTGATTAATATTTAGAGTGAAGAGATTATTGGGGGGAAACGTCCCCTTTCCAGGCCCCTCCTTTCTAAGGCTGAGGCTGAGCTCTGCAGAGAGGTTTGGCTCCTCCACTTCACACAGCACATAGCGTTGATGCTTTACTGACAGTTATTTTTTTGTTTTTGTCCACGTTCCCAACTACTTCATTCATAATCCACCGCTGTCATTGCTTTTTATCAGATCCACCAGCCTTTGTATGCTCCATCTTAGTCTAATATCTCCTTCTGTTGTGCAAAATAAAATTACAGCATCTGTATCCAAATTTCCAAATTTCGTTCATTTGAATGTTTGTTACCACTTTATTTGAACAGTGTATACTCTCTGTTGTCTATACTGTCTATTCCCATTCATTACCTGTTTAGGCGCCAGCCTCTACTTGTTATTTGAAGGGGTAAAAATAGATAGGTGAATACTAGATAAATACACAAAGGACAAAGATGAAAGCTTGAATCCATGCCAGAAACAGTGATGGAAAAGCTCACAATCAAATATCACTTATATGGGAGATTAAGATTGAAATAGAACGGTTTTATGAGTTATGGCCTCTTATCTGAGCAGAATGTTGCAACTACAGCCTATAGTCTTTCTAATCTACATAATATCTGAGCCCCAGGTTTGTAACTTGGGGCGGAAGTGTTCATAATGTCAGTTTATCTGCTTTTAATTTGGCGAGTCTGTGAAATGTGACATATTTTCTTCAGTAAATGCAACGCATAATACAGCTGAGTGACGGGAAATGAGCGAATCAGCGGGCCGAAAGCTTCCTGTGTCTCAATAGAGGAGAAAGCTGATTGAGCTGCATTGACTTTGAATTGACTCCTCCGCCCACTTCCCACCTCCCCGTTGTTTTGTGTTGTATATGAGTGCGTGTGACTGGGTGGCTGAGTGGATGGATGTGTGGGTTGAGTGAGTGACACATGGGTTCATTGGGTGGTCTGGGCTTTCATAACCGCGGTAGTCGCATCTTTGGGAAGCGCCGCAGCGGTCCAGACAGACAAAACAGTCTTTGGGCCTTTGGCTTAATCGGAAGTTTGTCTTCGGCTCTCTGAGTTACCGTAGAGGGCAGAGGGAGTGTCTTTATCAGGTGTTGTCAGTGTCAGCCGATAATACAGAACAAATACTTGTTTATATCTCAAAGAAATACTGTAGAAGACAGAGCGATGGCATGAGATAAAGAGCTGTTAAGGTGGAAGTCAAAATCCAACTAACAATCCAACTAATAATCCAACTTCAAAAATGAGTGTTTGGTTTTGAATTTGGTCGTTGTGCTTTTATAGTGACTCTTGTTTTTACAAAATTTTTGCAATTTGCAACATCTCCCATACACGTAGAATCTCCGATGTAAGCACGAGGGGGGTGGGGTTTTGTTGATGTAACACAGTCTGGCTGCCATTTTTTTGGACCATAGCAATTTCTTTCGCTGTATCTCAGAATATACTGTACAGTATGAAATTGCTGAGAGAGGCTGTTCGTGCTTTACTTTTTAGCTTACTTGGATAGAAAAAAAAAGTAGGATAAATGACCCATCAGGATGAAAAAAAGGCAGTTACGCAGATACATAGCAGAGTTACGTAACCGTAACCGTAATTTTGAACAAATACAAACATTTTTATGATTAACACTTGCATTTTTTTTATTATTCATATCAGATTCCACTGATCCTTTTCTCCTTAATGTCATGAAAATACTGGACACAGCTGTCAACGCTTTGTTTAAGTGCTAGTGTAGCAAATTTAGCAGGTTTGCTAGTTTGCGAAGTAGCTGTCAAGCCAGAACATGATAAAAAGTCTTCTCAAGCTACAATGCTGCAAAGACACTGCTTTATTCAACTAAATTAACCCAGAGCTTTGAATGTGTATATTGTCTGGACTAATTAGCTTTGTGGTGTTTAGACTGGTGGTGTGACTGGAAGCCTCTTGTTAGAAACATGTTTTGGTGAACATACAGTAGCATCCGTTGGGGATTCTGTTAGGTTTGTTAAGGATGACACAGTTGTTGGTGCAGGGAAAACATCACACACTGGTGAGGAGGAATGGTGATGACAAGGGAGGCGGGAAGGAGAGGAGGGAGTCAGAAACCTTGGAGTAAGCGATTCGGTACTACCTGGAAAGTCGGGAAACCGCTGAGATTTGACTCTTCACATTTGTTTTAAGCCGGCCGGACACATTAGGACATAATGTGTAGTCCCAGTCTGGTGACAAATAAGATTCGAGTAAAAATTTTAACATGTGGCACTGTCTCTCAAGTTTTGTATGGCCCTAGTTCATTACAGTTTGTCACCTCAAAGGACCATACTAATATTTTTCAGGTTTGAAGTTGCACGAAAATCCTCAAAATTGTAACTTTTTATTCAAACAAAAGGCCAAAACCCAAAGATTTTTTTCTCTGAGTACATGTAACAAGTGAAGATGTGATAGTCTTGATTTAAAGACTCGCTCAAGACATATAATCCACAGGCCATATCAACAGTAATTTGGGTTTGTTCTTACTGATGATTGTCTTCTTTAGACCACAATCCCTCCCTCCTCCTCTCCTTATAATTCTTTCTTTGAAATCATAGAACCCAGGTTACAAATTTAGGTTACATTTGTAACTTTCTTATCTCCCTCCATACCAACCCTAATACTGGTTACTGTTGCTGCTACTCCAGTTACTTTGCTATGGCTTCCCACCTCTTCAGCTATGGCCAACAATCATTGCTGTCTGACATGAAATGTATCGCTACTGAATGGATAGCATAGTTTTTGCACGGTTAAGTTGTTTCTGTGCATGCACGTATGTTTCTGTCTGTATTTGACAGAGACTCTTGAGGTGTTTCGGGCCAGAAACCCACGTTTTTTGAGGTTTTAACAGACAAATGATGCAGCGACAGACGTCTCCTCTCCTCTCAAATTCCTCCAGAGCTTGGCAGGACTTGTCTCCCGCTCCCTGCAGGTGCTATAGGCTGGAACATTCCAGAGACACTAAGTGGGGCGAATGATCGCTGCTTGATTTGTGGTTGCTAGACCCTCCCAAACACAACTGAGCACCCCCCACCCCTTCCACCCCCACCCCTCCCTCCTCCTTCCTTTCCCTTCTGCCCTCCTTCCCTCCCTCAACCTGTCATTACCCCTTCACACCCTCCTTTCCTATCACTTTTTGCCCTCTCTGCTTCCACACGCCAGACCATCTATTACCAGTTGATTTGTGGTTTGATTTGTGAGTGGTGGCCCCCCTAAATATCTCCAAGCTCTTTGTGCCACTGTTGCTTTTCTTTTCTTCTTAAAAATGAAAAAAAACAAAACAAAACAAAAAAAACCCCTATGAAAAGGCTCTTCCTGAAATGATAAGTCTGTATAATCTTTTTGTTGACTGACAGAACTTAACTTTGTGCTGTTTTTTTTTGCATTTTTACATTTTCCTTTTTGCTATTTTCCCACATATATATTAGTGTTATGCTACTTTTCGCTAGTTTCTTGCAGATGAACAGTTATTCGACAGTCTAAATTATGCTCCATGCGTCTGTTCTACTGTACGTGTTAGTCACTCTTAGCTCATCTTCTGCTCTTTTTCTACTTAGAAACATCCATAATATACTTCTCTCCCATTGCAATGTCAATATAATAAAAAAAAAGTGCATCAGGGCCTAAGTAACCTGAGTTTTTTGAGCACATGTGGTTAACTTGCGCAGACGTGATTGCAAAGACAAAAGTCAACAGCAAAAAAAACAAAAAAGACATTATCTCTGGAAAACCGCACTTGTCACGCTTGTTGCCTATCCAAACAGGATTTTCTGACAAAGTGTTGCACCGATTTACAAATCAGCTTTACAAATCAGAATCAATCAGAGTGCTTAATCAAACACACCACCTGCAACAGGCTCCAAAACCACAAAACTGCAGTCGAAAAAAAGCTGTCAAACACAATTAAACATGATTTATGGCCTCTCTGACAAGAGAAGGGGTTGCATTTGTGTGTTAGTTTATATGAGCTGGGAAGTGTCAGTGACGTCAGTGAAATTTGTGAAAAAGTTTTGAAATGGGATAAAGAGCCGGCCCGTAAATTCTGAGCGATAAGAAGAGCTTGATGTTTGATGTGACTGGGTCATGCTGCTCTGTCTCCGTTTGCAGTCTGGAGGAGTCAGGATGTAGATGTATCTTTCTCTTACATCCTATTTATCCCTCCTTTTTTACTCCTTAATAAATCCTTTCATTACAACCTTTTTTGTCACTCAGTGGACTCACTCTCTTCCCCTACCCTTTAAAGCTATCATAACTCTTTTCCCTTGCCCTACTTTCTTTTCTGCAGTTTCCTCAGAGAAAGACTAAAATACCTTGTCAGTAAGTGCATCAGGAAACTATAAACCACACATAGCAGGTTTAAGGTTCTGTCGAAAAGGCCCTCCTGTTGCTGTCCCACGCCCACAGTTCAGGCTCTGCTACCTGTGTGGTGCTTGCAAGCTTTGGTGCATGTTTCCCAATCCCTATAAAATCTTATTCCTCTGCATTTGTGTGTGTTGCCACTGCAGGCGGGAATAAATAGACCTGTAGCTGGGTTTATTGTCGGGAAATCCCCTCACCAAACTATTTAAGATGAGGACACACTGGTTTTTCAGCTTTTTAATGATATGGCAGCGTACACTGAAGTTCAGCTCCTCGAACACATGAAAAAGGCAGAAGGACGAAACATCAGATTTATGTGGGCGAGGAAAGGAATATTTTCCATCTGATTTTCCATATTTCAGTTTTCTGCACTCATTGCATTCTCCTGCAGTGCTTAAATGTTCAGACCTGGTATTAACATGTGCCTTGTGTGATCTGATCAGAAGTGGGCGTCCATGCATGTGTCTCTGGCGCACGGCAAACAAATAACACAGACATCACTACTGCCATTTCAGAACCACGAACAATGCATGATAGATGGTGACATGGAAATCTGGAACTTAATTGTGGGATAAATAAAGGATTATCTTATCTTATCTTATCTTAAGTCGTTATGTATTTACTTCTCTCCATTCTGACATCCTCCAAATGTGGTCTGAGTGACCGATCTCAGTTGTGTCCTCAATGAGTCATTACTCTCTTCCCTGGAAACGAATGCTCAGCAATAGTGTTTACTGACTTGGTTAAGTCATCCAACAATGGATAAGGGTTAAGGACTACTGACTGTAGTAAATCCGATAAAAATGGCTTGGCTGTCGCTGCTTTTTCGTTTCGGGGCACTGCGTCATCCCCCTCCATCTGCCAAGCCTTGGCACATCCACTTTCACATATCAGACCCCCGCCTTCTCTTTTGATGAAGCACACGCTGTCAGTTAGGCCCCTGATTGGTCGCGGTGAACTCCAGAGGTCAGAGTTCGCCTTAGCACAAAGCCAGCTGGGGTTTGTGGCCACGGCGATGGCTTAACATTCCATCGCCTGCTTACTCCAGATTTGCTTATCACACTTTGTGTTTTGCTTTTCTGGAAGATGAGCATTGCACACTGAGACAGAGCAGAGGGAAGTAAAAAAAATGACAGGAGAGGGTTGGGCGGGGGGGGGGGTTTCTGCAAGCCCCAGGGGTGAGTTTGTAAAGGTCTTTAGACTTGTCAAAGAGGAGCTGAGGTGGAGCAGCGTTTGACTGACTTGATGCTCGGTGGGAGTGCTGTCTCGGCTTGTTTGACGTGCCCGGTCCCTTCTCCTTAATGCCATCACTCCCCTCAGGGCTGTTTGCACTTCAGAAGGATTAGACCTCCAATCTGTTTGTCCCCATTTGTTAGGTTTTCTCTTCAGCCTTTCTTCCATTCTTCCTTTTCTTGTCTTATTTTGTTTACCCTGTCCTTTTTTCAAGTCTCCACTTCTTACTTCCTTTTTAATATTTCATTCAACCTTGATGTATCAGAATCAGACTGGTCTTTATTCTCAAGTATGTTTCCCTGTATAAGGAATGTGCCTTGATTGTTTAGCGTAAACACAGTAAAACTAAGTAAGAAGAAAATAAATGGGCTGTACAGTGAACATGCAAACTATGAACCACTGATCCATTGAAGCATAAGAAAATTGTCTAGAAAAATGCATGTTAAGATAACTGTTGGACACTTGTATTGTCCAAGATCAGAGTCTATTTTGATGTATTGGGGGACTCGGCTACAGTCTTTCCTTCTGGATTCTAGAAGAATAAATGTCCTAGAGAGATGGCAGATTGTAGTAAATCACCTTCTCAACAGGACCAATGACACACTTTTGGCAGTCTGCCTTTGTCTTTGGCAGAGGCAGCAGATTTCCAGATAGTGATGGTGGAGATGAGGATGAACACAATGACTACAGGAGGCGCATCAGTGTCTTTAGCCGGTTGAATGTCTTCAGCTATAGCAGAAACTACATCCGCTTTTTGGAGAGCTGATATTCAGCTCTGACTTCAAGTCCCAGTTGATGAAGGTTCTCAGGAAGTTGAAGGAGTCCACATTGTTGACTGGATGATGGGAGCATGGGGTACTGGGTTCATCTTGAAATCTTCAAGTCTTCAAGGGTTGTGCAGGATGTACAGGTCATCAAATTGACAATATCTCACCTGTTGGGGGTCTCAACCGTTACCATACTGGTGACTACAGACTCAGGTATACAAAATTTAGTCTCCTAGCATTATATTCTGCCTCCTATAAGTCAGGAAGTCCCTGATTTATCTGCACCACCCTTAAGACTTTTAGTTTGTTTGGACCTGGAAGGCCTGACAAGTTCAGTTCCAGCTTTGCTTTGATGCTCTACTTTTCTCTCCTGCAACATCCTTACTTTGGCAATAGACACCAACACTGACTCTTTAAGTCTAACATTTTTCCTCTTCAGTGCAATTATCATATGCATGCCTGTGCAGGGGGAACACATCTTCTTTTGTCTGCCAGTTTTTCCAGTGGTCGCGGTGGTTCCGGAAAACGTCCCTGTAGAGACAAGCTTTTTGTACATGTGTGTTTGAAAGTCTTTCTAATTACCATTAATGTTTTTTTTTTTTTTCCATCGAGACTTTAATTAAACACAGTGTCATTATTGTGGTTAGGGAAGGAGCCTCATGTATTTGGCCGTCAGCTAATGTAAACCAAACCAAAACAAATGTGTGCGCAGCTCTTAAACCCTGTTTAACTTTACCTTTAGTGTGGCAGTGTTAACTCATTTAAAGGGGAAAAGCTTGGCTGAAGGTCTTTGTCTATTCCTGAACTGAGATGTTTATTCTGTCTGTTGCCAAATGTTTATTTGGCTTAAAAAGGTTAATACTGTAGAGGAATGCATGATGTTTTCGTTCAGCCAATTTCACTTGGCACTGATATTGTTTTTATTCAGAAAAGCAGACATTTTATTCCAAGACTAATTTTTAACGTTACTTTCAAATAGTGTCAAAGCGGTATAGTTGACATCAGGGTAGGTTTCCTCCGTCTCCAGGCTTGGTCCCCATGGTTACTGTATTTGCGTCAAGGTAAACCCCAGGAACACTATCATTGGCATATCAGATGTGTCAGTTACCGCCTCGCCGTGTCTCACCTTGTCCCTCTAATTACAAACACTTCCGCTCTGTTTTTCCGCCTCTTTGTCTCACACTCATCCTTCACTCCCTCCTCTGTGCCAGCCACGTAATCCAGGGTAGGTAACTACCTCATCTTTCCTAGCCTCCTCCTCCTCCTCCTCCTGTTCCCTCATTCCTGCTTCGATGTCGCTGTACCGGCCCGGTGCTTTCTTCTTTATTGGATTTTGTGTTTGTCACGTGTCTCTCTCTACACTTGTCTTGCTGGCACTTTTGTCATTTTGAAGCAGCTGCCAAAGATAATGATTCCAGCGCTTTGAGGGAATCACGGCCTCTGGCAAAGGAACTGCCACAGCTTATTGCTGTAAAAGCTTGTATGAAGGCAATAACTCGCGTATTTCATGCCTTCAAACTTGTTTTGTTAACCCTAAACCTGACCATGGTTATCTTATGAAATCCTGCAGTGTCTTCTCTTTGTGACTTTTTTTTTCCCCATAGCAGCTTATATTTTTAACCTGAAAGGGCTATGTACCAAATGTTTGTCAGTTTTTATGCAGGTGAGATTGGATTATAAAGATGAATTGAATGAAGCTTTGACAATTCTTGCATTAAATGTTCCATGAATTCTGGTCCCATCATGCTGGTCAAGCAAAAGCCAGACTGTTCCTTTGCCCAGCATCCACTCCAGATCACCTTTGTCAATCAGCGAACGGCCATAAATCAGGAACATTTCCCAATTTGTCTTTTGGCCGTATCCAGAGGGGAAATACCACATCATTCAGGTGTATTTTACTGTGCTTTGTAGCTGAGTGTGAAGTTATTGCCCAAGCCCTGCAGTTGAACCGCCAACAAGGTCATTCATCATCTGTGACGGTGTTGATGAGCGGCATTCCCTCTCATCTTTTTAGATCTATCTAGGACAACAGATTTTCTTTAAACCATAACTTTTGCGTACATGTCGTATCCCTCCCTAGGCTTTTCAGGTATGTCATGAGCGGACCTCCCAGAATCTTGTTTACGACAGACCTGCGTCTGCTGTTAAAAGTTTACAGGGACCGGCTCGCTCGGGCCTCTGGCGCGTGCCCATGAAACCTGCTTAGCCCGCTGCCTTGACCTGTTCTTGGCAGTCTTCACTTGCAAACCCCGACCCAGTTTTCCCTGCGCCAAGTCGTACCTGGCCGTGTGGCTGCGAGCAAGCGTAAGACAGCTTTTGGCAGGTGTAAGGCTAAATGTGACATCTGATGAAGAGCTCTTCAGTTTGTGGCCTCCTTCAGTTACAGTAAAATCAATCTGTTCAAAGTGTGACTTGGCAATGGCCAAATACCATTTTAATGCCGAATAACTAACTTTTAATCATCACTAATTCACAAACACCTGTTCAACTCTGAACAAAGTTTAGTTGTCTGCGTCAGGATTTCACCGTGCTGCTCAGTGTTTATTGTAACACCCTCGACTGAAGTGCCTTGCAGCTTAGCGCTACCTGGCACCGTTCCCTTCAGCTTCACCCTGGGCCTCGTGCTCTTAGCTTTAACCTCGTTTCATTATGTAGCGAAGGGCCTCAGCTCGCCCTCTGTTCTGCTCGGCTCTGTTCCCCGCTGCCCGCTGTGGCCCCAAACAGCCACTAATGAGGGAGGGGGGTACAGATGATCATTGTGCCAGCCTATGGTACGCCGCAAAAAGCCTCCGGACGCCGATTCAGTCTCACTTCTGTCCTTTTGATTGTCATCAGAATGACTTCAAAACATCTCTAGTTTTTTGGAGAGCGCGTCTCGGTGCCGTATGGCGGGTATAAGTGTGCTGTAACTGGACTGGACTGGAGTTTGTTTGTCAACACATCGCCGCTGCCCCACATTTTTATTTAGCCTGTTCCTCTTGTTCCTAAAATAGCACACTCGCCAGCTTGCCAGAGAGTGGCTTCAACTGTGTGGGCCAAGTAGAAGGGTGTCGTTGTTTCTGAGAATGGTCAGCGTGCAAGTGTGTGTGACAAAGAGAGTACAAACATGCCACTAAAACTAATACAGAAAAACTGAAACCTACTTTTACCCTACATGCAAAACTCCGTATCAGAGTCTAAAGAAACTAGTTGTGGAAAATTTCGATGTACATATTTGTAGCCTATGACTGCATTAGATGGTATTCATTTGAGTTAAATCACTCACTGTTAAGTCTACTTAATAAATCCTTTGTGAATCACTGATTATTGTTAGCGTTCCAGCTGAACCAAAATCAGAAAAGAATGACTTAGACAAGCTCAGTCGTCAATTAGTAGTAGATTAAATAAAACAAAATCTTCATTGTACCTGTGAATACCATTACACTAATCGTGAATGTGATTTGAAGCGTAAAAGAAAAAGAAAACATCCGACTTCAGGTGCATTTTAAGAATAGTCGAGCCTTAAACAAAGAGAGTGGAGGATGAATTAGGTAATGGAAAAGGTATTTATTCCCCTTTTAACTACACATATCTTGCTAGCTTACGGCCTTACTGCAACTCACAGGTATGTCTGCTTCAAGCAGCGGCATGATGTCATTCTTTGCCTCGGTATTGCGCGAAGGTTGAGCGTGTGGTTGGTTCGCTTCATCTGACATTAACTTCAGAAAGCTGCAAAACAAAGAAAAGGAAGACGTTATCCATTCCTTTAAACAGCCTGGTAGACAGTATGCAGTAGCTTTCAAAGCCTCCTTCTTTGAATTTATTTCTCTCCAATCTTCCATCATCTCACTGTGATTGAGTGCCTCACTTAACAGAGCCCATCTCAAGTCTTATTAGCTTTTTGACATTGGTTAGATATTCATGGCTCAGGGGCCCTCCGTTTGAAAGTAAAGGTCTTGAATGACACACATGGTGGATAAGCCGCGGATTGAAACCTGCAGGCGCTCCGAAGGAGATGCCGCATCTCGGTCGTTCCTGCAGGGTAAAAGATGAAGTGATACAATGTCTGAAATGTTTTAGTAATTGTTTTTGGGGGGCCTGCAGGAGCCTGATTCTGTGGAGGACAGAAAACAGTGGGAGGCGATTTTTACCACCTCGGACTGAAACACACCTTATCGAGTGTAAACTTCTTTTTTGAAACAAGCCTTTGTCTCCGTGTTTGTCCATTTCATGGCAGGAACTCTTTAAATAATGACGTCAGTAGCGGGTGATAACTCCCCACATGCAGCCCATTTACCCTTACAGTCTGTGCAATGGAACGAGGAGGCATTTGTAATATTTTGTACACAGTGTAATCTTATTAACGTTTCAAAACAATCTCTGCTCTTACATGGTAAAGAAAATCTCCTCGCGGCCACGCTGACCTTATAACAATGTCTTCGAAATTCTTAGGATAGAAGGGAGTCTTTCTTTAAAGCTGCAACAACAAGTAAATTAATCGTTTAGGTAACCAGTGGAAAAGTTATTTTCGAGTATTTTTATGCCTTGAACTTTTTTGTTTCCTAGGCGATAACTGACTGAAAACAGAGAGGATAAAGCAGAATAACTGATTGTGATAATAACAAAAGGTTTAGTTTCCTTTAGGGATTATATACTTCTAAAATTAGGTCATTCCTTAGACTTGAACAAAAGGGTGGTTTGTGAAACATAACTGAGTAGCTGTCAGCACGATTCTTGACTTCTCAGCAGTGCCAATCTTTCCCAGTTTTGCTGGGTGCCAGCTCCAGGCGATCGTCACACCTCTTCCCTCAGGAATGTTCATACATTCCCGATCCAAACAGATGACATTTAGGATGTTGGAATCTATGGCAGACAGTGGGGGACAGGTCTGGACTCAGGACCCATCAGCCTGTGAGGGCTAACAGCTAATGAACCGTTGCCAGGGGCGACATGCACATTCCATGTCATCGCTATAGCTACTGCCCCCCTCTCCCTCCTCCGTCCTTGTCGACCACAACCTCTCCCCCAACGACCCTCCCGCTGCCCTACAGCTCCTTGAAGAGGTCACACACCTGCCTGCACCCTGTCTTCACTTTCCTCGCCTTCATCTTCGTCCCTCCATGGTCTCCTCTCTCGCTCTTTTCGTCCTTACCCTCCCTGATCTTATTTGAACCCAGTAACTTCATTCTTAACTGTTAGCTTTTAATCAGTGTCTAACTTAAAATGGGTAGAATTATATATAAAGAAAGTGTCAAATTTGCTGCAATATAAATATAGCATAATATTTATGAATAACAACAGATACGTGGACTATCATCATTACCATCATCATCATAATCAATTAAACTTTTAACTTCCCAGCAGATTGACACCAAAGGTTTTGAATATTAAAGACCCTTTGTGTATGCATATATATATATATATATATATATATATATATATATATATATATATATATATATATATTATAGTACACAATTGGTTGTTTTTCTACAAATTGGGAAAATACTAGAAAAATTGTTTCCAGTTTCTCAGTTTTCTGCTTTTCTGTGTTTTCGACCAGAATTGAAAAATACCTTTAGGGAAATACAACAAACAAATCAGACATGATTTTCCCTCTGGTTAAAGAAGTTGTTTGTGATTTCAAACTGAAAATACATACGTAATTTTACATACAATCATCAATTTCTCTCTAAGGTTAAGTCTTTAAGCTCATCGGAAAAAAAATTGTTTATTTGCAGATGACTCACTAATGTATTTGACACTTGATGCTTCAACTGTTTTTGACTTCCTACTATAAATCCTCAAGCGATTTGGAATTTCCATCCTCTCTCCAGCTTCTCCTCGAGCATATGGTCAACCGGTGAATTCTCCCCGAGCAGAATTCAAGAAGTCCAATTTTCTAAAGACTACAATACCCATAAATCTCCCTGTGTGGGAAACTAATTCTTGGCTCGCGGAGAAAAGCTTTGAGGGATCAGGGCTCTGGAGGTCAGAGGTGACCGAGCGCCAGCAGGTAGACTGTGCAGTTCATAACGTTGTCTATGGGTTACAGTTAAAAAGGCAGGACTCAAGTTATGTCACGTTACGTGCTACCTTCAGGAATTCATCGGCCGAACTAGAGAGGCAAGAGCGCACATGCATGTTAGGATTTGAACTGTACACACAGCATGTCATAAAAGTAAACAGCGTGTCGTGACCTTCACCGACCTCAAAGATTTATCTGTTTATTGACTCTGAAGTGTGTTTTCTTTGGGTTGTAGCTGATAAGAGGAGAGGTGACTGATGGACATGCAGGTGCTGGGGTCACCTCTGGGTTTATTAGACTGCAAAAGGAAGTGACCAGGGATTCACCTGTTGACCGGACAGATAAAAGAGACAGTATATCTGGCAGAGAGTGCATAGACCTTTATGAAATTCTACAGTGTCCTTGCTGCATTCCAGTTTGAGCTATTCAGACACTGTTAAAAATTATAGAAAGTGACAGCGTCTGGCTCTTCAAACGGCCCAAATTACCCAGCAGTTCCTTAAAAGCACCATCATTTGTTTTAGCACTGGGATTTTCTTTTCTCTTTTGTACTAGGTTGCTTAAGGTTTACTTGAGCAGAGGAACTCTTGTCCAGACTTGATCCCGAGCCCTGGACTAAGGCAAAAATAGAAGTAAAAGCAAAGTTAACTTGAGGTAATAACTGCTTCAGATGATTAAAGTCGCTACGGGTGACCTCAAGGTAGAAAGGTAAAAGTGAGGCCAAGACATGCTGCTACTTAGAGGGACTGTTTAACGCCCAGGGGACCTTTCTTTCACCTTTAAGAAATGGTGATGGACTGACCCTAAGCTGGAGGTCTGGAGATAGCATCAGTTTACGATAACAGAGTCTTTGGAAATGTCTGAGGCGCTCAAAGCTCTGAGACATAATAGAAAAGTCTTGCTCAAAATACCTTGTACACATATCCATACATTGTTTTACCGAGCTAACCTTTTACAAATGGCTGCTGTAAACTGAACAATATCCAACCTTGACAGTTCATTTTAATGTCTAACACTCTCAGGCTGGTAAAAATGCCCTCCATAAACTAGACACATAGAAGATGTTCTGTGGCAAAGATGGAATTATAGGAAGCTATTTGAAGATGTTCCTAAGGCAGACAAGACAGTGCAACGCACTACGCAAAAACATGCATAAGACACTATTTTAACCCAATATTCTTTCAGCACCGTAACCCTGCCTGTAGAAGGAACACACAAGAAAGCAAGATAGGGCCTGGGCCTCTTCCCCATAACTCAGCCGCTGTTTACGACCAAATTAAACCAGTGCTCTGTCTTCTTTATCCTTAACAGACTTTCCCATGACGCTATTTCACGCCATAAGGTCAATGTTTACGCCTCAACCCTCACTACAACTGGGCAAGATGGCAGGCATTCCTGCGTTCTTCCTCTCGGTGTAAATCATTGCTCTTAATTATTTAAACCTCAGTTTTGCTTTTCACGCTAATGCCTCAATCCTCAACTTCACCACCACTCCTCTCGAAACTTCATGTGTCAAAAGTATCGAATGTTTGGACAATAAGAAGTCTGTGTTTGTTTCTGAGGGATGTTAGTTTGGAAAGGTTTATGTAGTTTAACTTCCATTAGCCAGTTAATGCTCACTGGACAGGTTAAGAATAGAGGACGCAGCGTTGGTGGCCTTGGAGAGTTAATGGTCGGAGGAAAGTTACGCCACACACGACACATTTATCGGGTGTACAGAAATGTACACGTTCATGAGTCTGAGTTCATCAAATCATGTGTTTATCTCTTAAAATACTAAAGAATTAGTATTCACAGTTGTATTGATTTGAAAATAGAGGATATCCACTGTGTGGGTCTTGCTATTGTTGCCCCTATCTCTTTCATTGCAGACGCATTAAACAAGCTTCTTTTAATGACCGGTATGTGCAAGGGGAATGATTACAGCAAGCAAAAACTTGTTCAGATGTTCATACTGGCACAAGAGGATTGTTTTAAGACAGACGTGAATAATAGTAAATTTATCCTTTAATTAAGCAGGTTAATGTGCAGCACCGAGCCCGGGAGCCATAGTTGTACATTTACCCACCAGGGCTCTCTCTCCCCGTACTGACCCAATGTCAAACGGCCACTGAGCATTCCATTCCTTCCACTTGTCCCAACCTCCCCACAGATAAGGTCAGAGGTTAAGCAGAAGTAGGGAAGGAATAGGGAGGGGAGGGATCGGTGGTTGGCAGGGAGTATCCTTTATTATCCCTGTGTGCTGTGTTAGTTAGCGGGTCGCATGCGCAAGTTTTCCCTTCAAAGGCCGGTCGTTTTTCACGGAGAGAGGGAGACACAGACAAAAGGGGGAGAAGAAGGGAAGGATGTTTTTCTTTTTCTGAACTCTCCTGGCATTTGGTTGCACTGACATGCAATGATTTACGGGTAATTAACCCAAGCAGGTGGATGCGTTACTGATTGGCTGACGGTCAGAATTTCCATAGTTTGTTGGAGAGCCAGTGTTATTGGAAACAGAGTTAATTGATGTTAAAAAAAAAAGTATTTTTTTAAAGCAAAACCCAAAACATAAATCTCTTTAGTCTCTATATCCTCCTGTGTTTGTTTGTACGTCTAATACACTAATAATCAGTATAATAAAGCCTTGTGTAATTGAGAGGGGTGGTGTAAACCTTAGATACGGAAAATGTTAGCTCCTAATAACCATGTAAGCACATGATCTCATGGTTTCTCTCTGGTTGGATTAAATCCATTCCTTCCGAGCATGTTTACTCCACGTGGGGTAAACATCAGGTGAGGTCCCAGAAGGGACAGAAACATGATGTGGGCAGCAATGTCGAAAACCTGACTCCATCTTGAACATCTTCTTTTATTTAATCAATTCATCGTTGTCCATAAAGCTAATATATATGTGAAGGTTCTCAGTCATCCAGGTCATGGTATATCCAAAAAAGGTTTAAAAAAGGCAACTGGACTTGTAGAGCTTTTTGAGAAGACGTTTCACCACTCATCCAAGTAGCTTAATCAGTCCTAGGGGACAGGTGGGAAGTTTGAGGTTTAAATAGGAACTCCTACTGAAACTTGCTTGTTGTGTAAACAACCAGAAACTGGTGCAGCTAATTTCCATTAATGGTTGAGTACCGTTTCCATTAACCGTTTCCATTAACGATACCCAACCGTTAATGGAAATTAGTTGCCACCAGTTTCTGGTTGTTTACACAACAAGCAGGCAAAACGGATATGTGCATGTTAAAAACTTTCTATATGAAAATATGATTGGTTTTTGGGGGGCCTGTAAACACATATATCTCATCATTCCATTTGGACTCCATGTAAGTAGTTGAACTGGAATCTTTGATCAGAAGGATTCCCATACCGCCCATGTAAACGTAACAAGTGGAGTCCCTGGACTTGTTTGAGGACTAAATTCTTACTCTGGTTCTTTTTGAATTTCTGATAAAACTTGATAAAAGTCAGTGACTCCTCAACCATACTTCGTAAACCTCACACCCTAACACACATGCGATAAAGTAAAACATTTACGTGTTTGATCCTGACATTGACTCCTTCTTACTGTGCAGGGACCGGGATCAAACGGCTTCCTATGCGTCCCCCATGACCCCTCCCCGACTCTTGTGTGTGGAGCACTTAACCCTCCATGCAGCATCTCAAACAGTTATGCTATGTTATTTCAGTGTGGTTAAACCCCAAATGCCTCATCTGGGTGTCAGACCTTCTCCTCTGATCAGTGATTTTATCACCTGCATCACTGCGATGGCCTCTTGAAGTGTCTTCGGTGTCCTAGAAAATATTATCTCAGTAATGCACAGTGTTGTTTCAGTGTCTATATGTCCATTCGTCATCTTCACATACTTCTGTACCTCGCTGTGATGATGGCTGAGATGTGATGGCTTCCCAGCAGGGCATTAACCCTTAGTCAGCGTGTATTTTCTCAGTGCGGTTTGATCCAAAATGGCTCCTCCTATGGGGTACCGAGTTCCACCCTTGTGCTCTGGAGTGGTGGTGGTTTTCTGTGGTGTAAAGAGTGTCGAGAGGCTGACAGCAGGCGGCTTGTTCAGGCAGGTGTCCTGTGGTGTGTGAAGCTGTGACGCCTGCCAGCTGTGTAAAGCTCAGCTAAGTCCCTTCATTTCTTTAGGAGCGCAGCTTTCATTGCACAATGTAGCAGTTGTCCATCATTCATCTCATCTCCTTCAGTGTTCATGAAAGTTTCACTCTTTTTAAGGGAGTACAAAAAAGGTAAACTTTACATGGCTAATTAGAGCTAAGTTTTACTTAATCACTACTGCTTCAATATATAGGACAACTAACATCAGTTTATTAAGTTTAACTCAATTTCATTTAGTGTCCACTACTTGCTTGCTACAATATGTTAGTGGAGGATTTCTTGGGAACATCATCAGTCACAACACACTTTTTTTTGAGGTTGAGGTATTTTGAGGGTTCTTCCTGTTGTCAAATGGAACTTGTGACCTCGATGAACACAAAATGTTTAGTGGTCAAGTGGTAAAATCTGCTGTCAGTGTAAGAGCACTGCTGCTGGGCTACTGTTGGTGTTTAGCAACCACAGAGGCTAACAGTTTAGCAAGCTAGCAACTGGTAACTCGAAATATATACATTTTCCACAGATGTATGAAAAAAAATAAAAGACCAAATTACCATCCGCTTCCAAAGTTTCTGAAAACAACGGCAAACACGACGGCATGAACTCAGACCTTACCAAAAATCTCTGCTTACAAGGTTGTGATTACCACAAGTTCATGTGGGCTCTTCTTGTGATAAAAACAGCCCCATTTCACATTCACATTACACATTCAGCTGTCTTGTTTCATACGTAATGATATGTTGTTCCAGGTGAGCAAATTAAAGTCTTACTATGTGGCTACAGTTATACTAAAGTAGTTAGTGGCTAATGGACTGTGTCAGCCAGGAAACCTACATGTTTCTAGCTGAGAGCCAAGAAGCTTGCAAGATGTTTCCTTTGCTACTACCAAACTGAGATTCTACGTGTCCTCCATGCTCATACAGTACATCCACTCTCGTCTCTAATATTTACCTTCTCTTCAAACATTCCATTCACGTACAAACCATTAAGCTGTGCCTGTTAGTCTGTCATTATACACAGACTTTAGGGTTTCAGTAAACTCTGCTGCCTTGTCTAATGTACATGCAACATGTTTATTAAACAGCACCAACCGTAATAGAGGGCAGGTGCAGTTCCGTCATGCTTGCTGGAAGGTGTCTGTGGGAGTTCGTACAGGTCCGCTTTGATTCACAGTGTCCTTGGGCATCGTTGCTGAGCTCTCGCTGACCCTGACCTCTGACTTTGCCGTGTGTGGGAAGATAAATGGACCCCTGAGGAGATGAACAGAGCGAGGGTTGCTCGAGGAAAAGCTTTTAGAGTGCTCTTCAATCTTCTTTTTGAGTTAAATGTACAGACATCCTTTCAATATCCAAAAATGTGATCATCTAGTATAAAAAGTATTTATTCAGATCTAGAGGTGAGACTTTAAGCTTCAGCTTTAATATTTACCTTCAGTAGAGTGCTAGCTTATGTTAGCCTTAACGACATCGTCGGCTGCTCCGTGTCAACTCAGGTAATCATCCAGGTTTTAAATTCTAAATATCAAACATGTTTGACTTTAATCTTTGGTGACGCCAGTGGATCTGTGAATACCTCACATTAATCTGGGATGAACCTGGATTCAGAAAGACGTACTCCTCCGCCAGATTTCACATCCTTTTGTTCAGAATTCGTGGACAAATCAACGCGAACCCAACTTTACATGCTTATTGTTGAACTGTATCTTAGTTGATTAAAAGGAGTCTGAAAGTGGTTCATATGCTAGATTTTACTCAGTAAGTAAAAGTTTTTCTGTCACGTCTGCGCTGAAAGTAAGTTTGAATTCATTCCTAAATCTTTAAAACATCTTTTCTTGTATTAGAGGACATCGCTGTGCGGAGCTCTTCTTGTAGTTTCCACCTGCACTATTGACTAAGTCAGCAGAATCAGGAGTGATTAACCATCCTGAGTTCTCACATCTGTCACAGTTTCATATCTGTTCCCATGTGAAGGCCAACTTCCTTATTATGTTTAAAGAAAGAACGTTTTTCTCCCTCGACGCTGCAGCAGCCCCCTCACATCATAAATTACTCAGTGGTCCATGCCTAACTCCCCGAGACAAATGAGAAATATCTCGGTGGATTAAACGGATCACAGCACACGGTTGATCTTCTGTGTGTGCGTGCGTCTGAAGCAAAGAAAAAAAAAAAGTACAGTAAAGAGTCTGCTCCTGTATCGTCTGTCTGACTGTCTTTGTCTGTCTCTCTGCCTCCTCCTTGTACCTGTTGCTCCGGGAGGAAGGCCTGTTCCGCATACCTACCTGATGGCTCCTTGGCAGCATGTGTGTGTGTGTGTGTGTGTGTAAGCACCCAGAGGACTAAAAATGGACCGTGTGTATCATGTGTTTGAAGACAGGTCTGAACAAAAAGAGATTTTTAAGTAGAACAGGGTATTCTGAAGGGGGGGAAAGGATGAATTTTGCACGAACTGTTTGAAATTAGAGCTCCTGCAACAAGAAGCTTGTTTAAATTTGATGCACGGATAAAGACAAACAAGAAGGAAATCACCAGGATGGCAGCAAACAAATCTGTCAGCTGTTATTTTAAGTCAAGTCATTCCTTTGCTAAGTCACCAGGACAACTCGCCGTCTCCGTTTCGCTTTTGGTAAGTGTCTCCTCTCCGTGGTCCTGTTAGCCAAATGCCGCCTCCGCTCTATGTACATGGTTGCTATGCCAACCGCTGCCCATCACAGGGTGAACAAGTAGAGCTCACGTTTGAGAGATTCCCACCAGCTGCCCGAAGTGCACACACACACACACACTGCGGCTTGCGTACATTTAAAGCGAAGCACGCCCACTTGCCCCACTCTCCACTGGTGTGTCTCTCTGTCACTCGGCCGTCCTCTTCCTTGACGGGCTGCCGTGACATTGCTGTGGCTTTTCATGTACAGCCTTCGCATCCCCCAGCCAACTTCCACGGCACATAGTTCAGTCAACTCTGTGTTTGTGTGCACGCCACATAAAAATCCACACTGACTTTACTAGACAGATTATAGGGAAAACAAATTAAGGGAGAGAGAGCAAGTATGAGAGAGCATTAGCCTTTAGCATTTAAATTCCCAAATCAGAAAGGTTTAAGTCAGTTTGTAAAAAGATGACGTAATAAAAACTGTTGTGCTATATAAAATGTGGATGCAGTTCCTCAAAGGGCTACTTGGGGCCAACTCAGTGAATTTGATGGCAGCAGGAACAACTAAGATGGTGACGTCCATTGGCCGCGCTGAGCTTCAAAACAGCTCTCGGGGGTTAGCTAAAAGCGTTAGCATTCATCATATTTTCTCCTGATTATTTCAAACATAAGTAAAAAAACAACAGCAAAACGTTAGTTCCAAAATCTGTTTATATTTGTAACCCATGGGATCTCAAACCAATTTTCTATAAGTACATAAGTTGAATGCTTTTCCAAAAATGAACTGAAATGCATGTCTAGTTGCACAAGTATAAACACAGACGTGGACAGCTCACGCTCGCTCAGATCTTGTTGGTGGCTGCTGACGTTGGTGGTCCAGTCTTCATTGTAGACACATTCGCTTTACGTTGCTGAGATGTTTTCCAGGAAATGACAGTCACTGTTAAATATTACACACAAACCACAGAGAGTGAGACATTATATACTGTGAGTTTACCCGAGGTTTGCGGCGCTGTGAAGCTGTCTGTCTGCGGAATGAAGTTAAGCATGTGGTGACGGACAGCTTCGTAAACAGAGGTACACAAACACAGTTGGACTGAAGCCAGGGCAGAGGGAGGATGGAAGGTTAGTTTCCTTCGACCGGGTGTTTTGCTGCATTGTTGATTTTATACAGAAAGCGGTGACGAGCTAAAAGCCTTTTTACGGTACTCAAGCTGTTCAATTTCAAACTTAATATGGTGCAAATCAGGCTGAATATTTTATTTATAACAACCTATTTTCTCGTTTTTAAGCTGTTCAGTTTGTTTAGGTGCATTGCAAAGAACATTTTTACAAAGATTTAGCTTCAGAGGGAACGCAAGGCCAATTATAAGCTTTAACTCAGTGTTATCAGCATTGTAGCTGTGGGTCAAGTTATTAAGTTATTAAGTTAAATATGCAAGCTACTACGTTTAGTGCTGACACACTTGTAGCTTTCTGGAGCAGGTGTGGTTCCATTTATAGACTATATCTGCATATTATAGAACATACGATATATTGAAAAGATAATACAGTTTTGAGACCTTTCTAAAATTCCTGTTTTTATCAATAGGGGGTGGCATCTTTGAATTGAACAAACTTGCTAATTTTAGCCATTAATCTGACAGTTGGCGGTTTCATCTCTTACAATAAGATCTCTTCTTTGAGCAAAGCACTGGACCTAACAGAGGTCCTCTCTCATCACACACGCACCCACTGGCCTTCATTTGTCAGTGTAGAACAGATGTGGACGGGGGTGCGTTGGGGGTAGAGGAGAAGAGGGAGAGTTGTCATCCTTGTCCTTGCCTGGGGCCGCAAATTGACAGCTGAACTTAGTTATGATAGGAGGAATGCGAGGACAAAAGGAAAGAGGGAATACCTTTCGAGGAGATGGGGTTGGGGGAGCCGGGAATTCAGGTGGAGAAATGAGGCTTCTTTTTCGCCTTTTCTCCAACTTTTTCTCAGATATCTTGAGTTCTGTTCTTTATTTTTTGTGTTCTATATACCCTCCCTCTGTTCTTCTGTGTCTCCTGTCCTTTCCTTGTCGTCCTTGCCTTTTTCTTCTTCCTCCCTCCCTCCATCCATCCCGGCCTGTCATGTTAAACCCCCAAGACAAGTTGTGGATTGATGTGCCCTATAGATTGCAAACACTCTGGTTGCATTCCTCAGCTTTTCAAACACACGCACACACAGACGCGCACACACACACACGCCTGCTTCTCCATGCCCTAACCTGGTGATTGTCCTAGAGCGTAGCCGTGCCTTTTTACTGTCAACAAAAGATGTTTAATGAATTTCACCCCTTCTTTTCGGGTGTAAACATGCTGCTTTTACAGTCCCTTGTAACTGCAGTCAAAGGCAGCCAACGACCCGAGATAGGAATTTCTCGGGATGAGTGAGGAAGAGGAGAAGGAGGAGGTGAAGGAGGAAAATAAGGTCTAGGAGTTGGATGTAGAGGTGGAAAGGAAGAGAAACGTGGAAGAGAAAAGTGGAAGTGAGAACGATGAGTTAAAGACTAAATTAGAGAGAAGTAGAAGGTGAGGAAGAAAACCTGATATACACAGGAAAGTCAAATAGGTCTGATGGAAATGGAGGAGATGATGAAAGGAAAGTGAAAAATTAAAAGAGGGAGGAAAAGAATGTTACGCAAAGATCTTTTTTCTTGATTCCTGGGGGCTTTTGTTGGACATTTGCCCTTATTTTCTGGACATTTCACAGATGAACTTGATACATCAAATGCTGCTTCACCCTTCTGTCCGTCTCACCCTTTGTTTGGTTATCTCTCGTGTCATCATGTCTGAAATGACCCACTTAAACTTAGCTGTCTGCAAAGGAGCAGAGGAAGGATCACTGTGACCTTTGGCTCTTGTCTGATTTTAGGTCTTCTTTCTGGACACAGAGACTCTGCTTTGTGTGCCAAGAATTATTCAAGGCAAGCACTTATTGGAAGAGTTAACAAAACAACGCAGAAGTTTATTTCTGTCTGCGGCCATGCTGCCTGCACTGACCTGGAGCACTAGATAAATATATTCCTCAAATGTGCATTTATAGTCCCTCACCCCGTCCTCCACTCTACCCCCGTTTCTGGATGACTCAGACAGATAGGCAGAGAATCCGACACTCCTCTCTCTCTCCCCTCGGAGACGGGCCGTCCCGAACCCCGTCGTGGTTATTTTAGACTGAGAGCGGCAATTACACCGAAGTGGAGTCATCACCGTCGCTGAAATGGAGCCTCCTTTAGTGCGCATATGTTTACTGGATTTATGTAATCTGCTCCCCTGCCCCTGTCAGCACCTGTCACTTCATGCCCACCACCCACACCACCCTGGATGTTGTGATAGCATAGGGTTCTTGATGGCAGAAGCAGAGCTTTTCTTCTGCCATCAGTTATGCTAATGACTGAAAATATAGCACACAGCATATTTTACTGCACTTAAAGTCTTGTAGGTTATTTGTTAGAGTGAGGCAAAGAAAAAAATGGTTACATAATAAAAATCAAATGAGGGTCGGTCAATGGACAATAAGATGGACTGCAGCTTCAGAAAACATTTGTGCTTTTGAATGCGTCCCTCATCAAATGCATTGAATCTCTACAAGTTACAAGGATGTTTTTTGGTTTTAGGTTGTAGCAAGTTTGCCAAGCGAATGGCAAAAAGCGAGCAACAAAGTCTCGGAATATGGTAGCCACCGTGACCACCGCAGGCCACTAAGGGCCACGCTGGAAACCAGTGGGTTTGCAGGAGTTTTGCATCAGTAAATGATTAAATCTATTGAACCTTTAAATGTTTTCGTGACAGGATTAGCAAAGAAACAGACTTGCTGTAATCATGAGATAAAAATCTGATGCTGACATCAATCAGACATCTCCCTGCCGCTGAAGACATGTTTGGTGCTTTTGAGGGTTTGAAAGCACTCAAATTAAGCAGTAGGACAGATAAAGACGGACAGCTGAATAGCTTTCATCACCTCAGATCCCGAGGGGATCCACGGAAATATGAAGAATGAGTTGCTAACAGGGAGTAATTACACTGAATGGGACACACACACATCCACTGAGACCCACACTAAGTGTACATATATGCTAGGCCTATAAGTGGGCGCAGTGTATAAGAGGCTAATATTATAATTGCCTGCTCTGCATGCCTGTGCAGCATCTTACATAGCTCCCTCTTGGTATCTCTCTCTCTTTCTTTCCCTTTTGCTCTCTCTCTCAGACACCAGTGCCAGTAAAAACACATCATCCTGTTCATCTCCATCTTGCTTTTCTGGACTTGTCAGACATTTGATATAACATGATGCCACTGACACACAACATGGAGTTACCAAACATTTCGTGTCTTGGACGGAACAGAAAGCACTTTAGATTTGAATGAAAGTCTATGATTGCTCTTTGGATAGTGATAGCTCAAAGCTTTGTTTTTGAAAGGTCTTCAATGCAGTATTATTTTTATTTCTTATTTCGTATTGCCTGTGGAATGACTGTAAGGAATCCGCATTTACCGCCTACTTGTGTTAACAGACAAAACTGACTCAGCTGGAACTATATGGACCATTTGAATTGTGATATAGCTAAATAAATGTTTCTTTTGTTTGTTTTCTTTGCAGCTCTGCTATCAGTAGTCAACCCTCTGATGGATGTTACAACTGTAACTTTATTTTTTTTTCTAAAAAGTTAGTTTTTCTATAGTGGAACCATCGTTTATGAGGTAGAGAAGCCTTTTTTTTTTTTTTGTAATGGAAAGCAACCATTGGCCAAGAAGAACTTGGAGCCATAGGTTATGGAAAGTCACCAAACAGACTTACCCACATGGAATGAACCTATGTAAACATATAGGTTTTAATATAGGTTTTGAATGTATGTGACATACATAAAATTGGCCGTTTTTATATATACGCATATATGCTATATATATGCAGCATATATGTTATCATATATGCTGCATATATAACGTATATATGCAGCATATATGCACAGATAAACTGCATATAGGTTTCATATATGCGCATATATCCTCATATAGGTTCTTTCCGTGTGGGTATATGAGGATATATGAAACCTATATGCAGTTTATCTGTGCATATATGCGTATATATGAAAACGGCCAATTTTATGTATGTCACATACATTCAAAACCTATATTAAAACCTATATGTTTATATAGGTTCTTTCCGTGTGGGTAGAGAGTCTAACCCTAACCCTTATCCCACAAATGGTGAAAACAAGTTCATTACAGTTGGTAGTTGACCTTTTTCCAGCAGCTCCAGGAGACGTTGGATCACAAAACTGCTGTAATTGTGAAGCAGCTGACCTAAATTCTGCTGCATCTTTGAATATTTGCCCAATTAATCATGCAACCATGTCCTGTGTTACGTGTACATGTTTAAAGATGTTGGGAATAGAACTGAACTGAAGTATCCCTCCAGTATCTGCTCAGCAAGAAAGAAATTACTATACATTCAAGTCTTCTGCATGATAAGCTTCACCTTTTGCAAGTTTCAAGAGTGAAATCTGTAGTTGTGTCTAAACCTAATCACATGACCCCCATGCTCATTGTCTTCAAAGTTGTTATTACATTCTACATCTTCCTGTCACCCACATGAGGTGAAGGAAGTTTGGGCTTAGATTCAGTATTCCTGTCACTCCGCATGCAACCGAAAGAACCGTGCACGCTTGAGAGTCCACTCAAAGTGCATTCTTGCATGTGTATGCATGTATCTGTGTGTGTTATGTGTGTGTTTTTTGTTTTTTTTGTCTCGGCTTGTCTCCCGCCACCAGCTGTAGGGATTACATTACAGTGTGTTTGGTAAACCACCAGAGGGCCTCTGCAGTTCACATGCCTGTAAGAAGAAAAAAATCTCGTCGTCTTCATCCCTTAGGGGAAAAGTGTCACTTACATTAGTATTGTCTTTTTCTCTTTGTGGTGCACAGGAATACTCATGTTTCAGATGGTAGTTGACGCTTTGGTGCTCATTCAGAGCAGCCACTTGTCAGTCAGTATTTTGGCTAAATCCCCTTCAGAGTGTAGTCCACCAAGCTTCTCCAAGCCAGTTTGATAGATTGCCATTGACATTCTGAACTCACTACCTTGTGATTGTTTGTGAGCCTCCAGACAACCAACGTTCAGTTGGATGAAAATCAAAAGAGTCTGCGTCGCTGAACTCCCCGAGCGAGGAGTAACAGTTTGACAGAGACGAGACGGAAGTAGTGGAGGTTTTGGGGAGGTGGGGCTCGTGCAAAGCAGCTGCCGTGATGATGAACACTCGTAAACAAATGTCCCTCACAATATCCATCCATTTTCAGGCCATCTGTCTCCACTCTCTACATCCTTTCAACAGCACTTCTCCTCTCACTGTCTCTCAGGGGCGTACATACAAGTGAAAAGAAACCACGGAATAGTGATGGATTTCAGCAAGTTGTAGCAACAATAGTCACAAAACCTTTTGGCCTCAAAGTTGAACTAATTTCAGCTGACCAATGGGAGCATCTTGTACAGTTGATTGACATATCAGCCAAGAGTTTACCATCAATGACTTTAGTTCCTACCACAAACTTCAATATCAAATATAAGCACTTTTAACCCTTGGAAAGAGGGTTACCTAGGCAACAAAGGCCTGGGATGGGCACTAGAAACCAAGGCCTTGGAGGGTCCGGTGAACCCAGATGTCGTGTGACATCTTTGACAGTATTTTCTTTTCAAATGGAGAACGGTGATGGCAACAAACGCTAGATCTGTCGCTACACCCTCAGAAAGACAGATAGTTAGGTGACCAAAGCCTCGGACCACTACAAAGCAATGGGCAACCAGCAAGTCTTAAATATTACAGTAGTTAAATTTCTTCCAATTTTCTGACATTAATAACTGCCATTCAATAGTTATTTAAATAAACATTGTTGTTTCTCAGTCACTCAGGTCCTGGTTTCCCTAATACAAAGTTAAAACAAAGGCAGATGGCCTTGTTTTAGTTTTCTTGAAGATGTTTTACCATTCATCCAAGCGGCTTCCCCAGTTCTGTAGTTCAGTTTGTCCAGAAGGTCAAATGCAAAAAAAGAAGCAGCTTCATTTGGAGGTGAACCATAACGTTAATTTACAGATTAGCTTCAGTTTATATCTAAAAAGTTTGCGTTTCTTTCTGTTAAACTCCACTGATATCATTCTTTAATTATGAGGGAGAGAAACACCAAAACCAGCTCTCCAAATTCATTCTTTAATCTCATCAGCTCTCCATCTCTTTATTCCTAGAAGCTCTGATTCCTGATACTAAGTCCCCCCGGCTCTGTTCTGAGGAGGATTAGCCTGCAGATACAAAACAACCAGCCTCAACAGGCTGTACATTTCTGTACATTCTGTAGCTTCTAGCTACACTTTGACATACATAAACACACATATAGGGGCTTTACTTGTCAGTGCATCTCATACACCAGGGCCTCCGTGCAATGTTATCCGCAGGTTTATACAAGTCCTACACCACCGCAAACATATGTAAAGACAGAGGGCTTCCCATCCATTTGCTGCAATTTTATCCAATATTGTAGTGATTGTTCCAAACCTATAATGTCTCCTGCCATGTTTTATTGCCAGTTATGCCTTCAGAAACTTTGATTTATGCTCTGGTGTACAATAGAGTGAGTGTGCAGCAGAGCTTCATTAGCCGGGATGTGCGTGTGATTTAGGAACATGTCAGAAAGAGATGTGCGGGTGACGAGCTACAGCAGGTCTGCGGCCTGGGTCTACACGTATAAATGCATGAACGTGCACCTAAGAACACATGTTAATGGGTGTATGAGTTCTCTACTTTTGCATTCCTCCTTAAATCGTGCTGTCAAGTGGAAGTGCAGGCACGGATGTTGCATTTTAGATCCTGAATTTAAGATTTTATCATCTCATGACTGCAGGTGTGGAAGAGGGTCTCAGGGAATGTTTCCATCTCTTTTTGCATCTCATTGTGACTTCTTTACTTCTTGTTTCTTATTTTTTTTTTCTTTGCCTGATCTAATTATGGCCTGCATACTCCATTAAAAAACAGCTCCCCTAAATGTATATCCCACTAATATTATTTTTTCTAATGCACAGAAAAGAATAGGAGAATTTTTTTTTGTAGACCAATCCTCTTTACTACTTTACTACTTTTACTCTGTATGATTTTGTAAGGACTTTATCTTACTATGTAAAATGCCCTGAGATGACGAAGAATTATTTAGTTTCTACTCTGATTGGTACATAAAAAAATATCTCACCAGCTAGATTGTGGCAGCTGTTCCTGCTCCCGAGACAAATGAGATTTCGCTGCGGTGTTAATGTGACTGACTTGTACAAGGAGCCCACAATCTGTTTCGGATGAG
Source organism: Chelon labrosus (assembly GCF_963514085.1). Taxonomy (NCBI): domain Eukaryota; kingdom Metazoa; phylum Chordata; class Actinopteri; order Mugiliformes; family Mugilidae; genus Chelon; species Chelon labrosus. Next base: position 2,382,340 of record NC_140337.1, on the reverse strand, counting down.
CCATCGTGTGTGGTTGCCACTTCTCACACACTGTTGAGGAAACCTGTGAGAAAACAGCAACTCCTCGCATCATTTTTTTGGGAGACATATTAATCTCCGAGCAGAACATGGATCTTCCCTGGCAAGTCAGACTTTTTTGGGGAGGAATGAACCAGCAGAGAGAGACTTTTCCACACCTAAACTAATGATTTATTGCCTGTTTTGCTGGCGGTGTTTATATTGCACAGGCCTTGGTAATGGTTAAAAAAACTTTAGCCACACGCCAGGTATTTTAGCAGGCAGCCAGTAATTATCACGGTAGGCAGATATTAAAGCATTACCTTTTCCAAACCGAGAAAGTAGTCAAATCATTTAGAGCATCTGCATCAAGTTCGTTGGTACATCATGCTCCAGCAGTTCGTCAGGGTACAACTGGTGATGGCTTGTCTTTCAAAGCTGCTGAAGGTTTGCCATGGTAATTTTCCAGATGTGATGAAATTGCAGGAATGCGTGAATGTTGCTGTCACGTACATGTGCGTAAGAGTGCACACAACTCATTTTCATATTTGGTTAATCAGAAGCAGCACTGAATTGTTTTCCAAAGGGCGTTCAGATGCTGGGAGGGGACTCAAATTTGACTCCCTTCCACCAGCCTGTTTGCACGCTCTTTCCTTATTTGTTGTCATCTCTTTCTATGGAGTCGGATCTATTGAGTGGCTCTGAGAGGCCACGAGGATCAAAGTGAAGAAAACCAAAGAAAATCGGTCAAAGGTACTGAACACATTATGTTTAGGCCTACACGTAACAACAACACAACTGTCAGAACTAGATCAAAAATGAGCGAACTGAGGTCAGTTGGATTTATCCTTTGGAGATCATAAATAACTGTGCCAAATGGTACAGAATGTCCCTAGAAGGTAGAAGGAACTTTTCTGAAAGTCATTAAGCCTGTTAGTGTTCTTTCTTATCATTAGTGCTGTGCATTTTGTCTTCTAAAGCTGATATTTTTCTCAAAAAAATGAGAGCTCTTGCTACATCCAGTTTCAGAATCCTTTCCTTGTCCTTGAAGAACAAGTAGGTCAGTTACGTACAGTATGTTGAGTAAAACTAATCAGATCAGACGCAAGCTCAAATGTTACATCATGAAATTCTGTTTTTTTTTTGGTTTTTTTTGGACTGCTGTTTTCCTTGAGTGAGTTCTTTGTAATAAAAGTGACAGAGTACAGTAGCTCCATGTGCTATGTTCACGCTACCTGTGAAAAAGCAGCTGGCGACATGGACATGTGGATTGACGCAATGGATTGCAGAGATATCAAGTTGAGCCGGCCTTAACGTTTTTCAGCATTAAAGCTGTGACGCATCTGAATTGTGTTTCACCAATTCATTTTCAAACGGAAGATGATAAAGCTTTGTCCGTGTGGCCGGCCACGTTAGGCCGCGTTTGCGTCGTCATTTGTTGTGTGGACATCAGTATGTGAGTGGCATCCGCTCATATTGGAAATATGGAAAAGTAAAAAGCCACGTTGGAGCTGATATAAGACCATAAAGGTGCAGGCACATTAGCGGTGTAGGCTTCAACGTTCCTCTGCTTGATGAAAATCTACCATACGACCCTCCATCACCTCCCTCTCTCTTACTCTTGCTGTGCCCTAGATCTCTGATGTCCACAAGTGACCCATGCGGAGAGAGCGTCTGCACACAAACACGCTAACGTGCATTGAACGATTTCACGCTTAACTGTTTCTTCTTTCTCACGCGCTCCTGTACCACTACAGTTCCTATGGGCACACAGGATTAGATCCAAGTCAAATGACCAAACCTTTGGTCTGTCATGGTTCAAAAAGCTAAGCTGAAAGTAGTTTATTTAGGTATTAGCAAAGCAGTGGAGTATTCCCATAGGCTACAGGTTGAACAAAGGAGAGTACAGACTGGCAGCTGTTAAAAAATAGGTGCCTTTCTTGTAGTTCAACTTGAAGACCAGCCAGAGGAGTACTCGGCTCCGACTCGAGAAACCTCAAGTCACCTGGTTCCCTTCTGGAAGTCTGCAGATAATAGATGTGGTTTGAGTTTACATTTCTGGCAAAACAAAGTATTTTTTGGCAGATGTACAGCATACCCGTGGTTTAATGCGTTTGGTGAGGGAAGGACTGGATTCATTCAAGCGTTGAAAGCATTTGTAGAAGTAGTTGTTCTGTAGGTTGTTGACCTCAGACATACATGTACAGGAATCTGTGATGAGACTGCAGTGAAATAATCACATTCCTCAACAGCATGAGAAATGATTTATCAATAACTCTCAATAGTCTGCCTCTGCACACGTAAAATCTGGCAACCGTTCTTTTTCCTCCTGGGTGGCCCTGATGCTTTTACCTCCAGGCACAAAGCTTGACTGTTAAGGCATCAAGCATACGCGCACACATTCACAGAAACACACACCTTTACTACTTGTAAATCAGTCAAAGATTCAGTTTATATTAACCCTGCAGTTGTGTTCTGCAGGCAGCTTCAACCAAATGAATGTCAGCAAATCCCTGTAACTAAAACATTTTGCAGCACGGTCAGAGTCATTTTAGTTGTTTTACAGCTTTTAAACAATAATAGCTGTGTAAAACAAACATAAAACATTTGTTCCAGCTTTTTGGATTGGCATACAGACGTGAACTAGTGCCCTATTTTGTAGTCTGCTGTATTAATCTCCCGAGTGTTTCAGATTTATGAAGCCGGCCTCACAAAGCTCTTTAGTGGATTGAAAAATGCAAAGATTTAAAGCAACCTGACACCTGACAGGTCAAAGCTAGCGGGCTTTGAGAAAAAAAGGGGAGGCCAGTTAACTCTTTTCTGCCTTGTTCACTAAAGCCCTCACAACGCCCCCAACCTTTTCCGCATCTACAATTCCGTATAAATTAAGCTAACGTATACCTGAAACCCAACCTGACCTGCTAATGCTAAAGCGGCCCGGCTTCTGATCTGTTCAGCTAAAGCTGCAGAAGCAAAGGTAATAATTGTCAGGAATTTGATCCTGCGCTGTGCGATTAGCTGGGAACGAATGTGCCGGAAGGGTTTGGAGTAGAAAAGAGCAGAAATCTGAGGTGGAAGCTGACTTCAGATAATAATCTGAAGCTCAAATTGAAAATTGACGAGCTTGGTTGTATTAGCAAGAGCAAACTCAGTTTCCTCTTGAAGGCAATATGCAGTCAAATTCAATAAATCCAGACTGAGGTCGTTTTCTAACTGAGTAGTCATTCCTTAGGCTGCAGTTTACAGTGCATGATACCGAGAAATGCTTCTAATTATTGTCCACCCCATTTTCGAATGTTCATACATTCATACAGGTGTTTTATTTCATAGGCAAGTCAAAACCAACTTGAGACCCAAACCTGCTCTACTTTGTGCCAATTTTGGTTTTAACCACTTACAGTGTAAAGGGATGTCAGTCTTTGACTTTGTATGTCTGTTTTGTTCTTCCCTCTATCTCTTTTGTGCACTTGTCTTCAGTCATAATCTGGCTTTTTGTCCTTTTTTAATATCTTACAGAAGGTGCATGAAGATGCATGCAAGGATTGTCATTCCTCTGTCCAAACAGCACATGGCTGATGCATACTGTATAAGTCTTACACTCATTTACCTTTCAGCTTTTAATCATTTCCCTCCTTGTCTTTTCCTTCTAATCTTCATCTTCTTCTTCTGCTTCTCTCATTGAAACATGAGTCCAGAGTGTTTGCAAAAGGTGACTTGCCAGAAATTTGACCTGACTTAAGACCTTGAAACTGTGGTGCTGTTTTTTCTTTAATCCCTCACAAAAAATAAATAAAAATAAAATAAAAAATAAGGTCAACTGAAAGGATGCAAAACTTCGGCTTCATCCATCTGTCTTGTCCTTTTGTTTTTGCCCTCACGTCTTCAGTCGTAATCTGAATCACATAATTTTTCTCTATGATTTTACAAATCTCTCCATATTTGTGGTTCCCCTGCGTTTACGTTTTCAATATTCTCCTTAAAAATGAGGAGGAGTAGTGCGCTCGCTCTCGAGCTGCCAGCAGATCTATGACCTACAGAGTCACCAGGTTTTAATTGTCCCCCGGGGGCCCCCTAAGCCCCTCACATGCAGCAAAGTGGTGTCTGGGGACTGGTGTGTTTAAAACCTCAAAGGGCTCCACCGTCGCTGCCATGTGAAAGACAATGTGCTGGATGTGTGTGTGTGTGGCCTGCTCTCCAGTAAAAATCAGCAACAGGTTACAATCCATCTCGCTTTGTTTGTGCCCATGTGGCGCCGTTCCTTCCGCTTTATCTGTCTTTTTTGTAAGTGCATGGACCTATGCGCGCGTGTGTGTGGGGCGGGGGGCCCTCCTGTAGAGCGGACTGTGGTGAAGAAGATGAGCAGTGCATTGTGATGTTCTGTTTTTACCGCAGCTAAGGAAAGAATAGCATTACCATTCAAAAGGCCTGCTGTCGCGGTTGGAGGGGATTTAACTGGGTTTTCTGCTCCTCTGCTCTGAGCTAACTCTCAGCTGCTTTAACACACCGTTAATAGTTTAAATCACTGCATACTTATAGAAAGTTTCAGTAATAGGAGAAAATAATCTGAGCTAACATTCAAAAACACTTTTGATAACTTAGAAGAATTGTGTTATTTTAAAAATACAATTTACGCTGCATCTCACTGCTGTTCACAACACGAATATCACATTTATCAACTGTTATACACTGACTTGCCAATTCATTAGGCACAGTAGGGAAAACACTCTATATTAGAGGAAACAATGGCTTTGTATCTGTGTTAGCCCTGCGATAGACTGGCGACCTGTCCAGGGTGTACCCTGCCTCTCGCCCGATGACAGCTGGGATAGGCTCCAGCAGACCCCTGCGACCCTTAACAGGAATAAGCGGGTATAGAAGAATGAATGAATGAATGTCTTAATATCATCATATTAAAGTCCTGTGGTTGTCAAGCAGAAAGCTCCAGTTGTCTGAATTTTGCGTAAACAATCGATAAATAAACCCGAGTGCATTGTGACATTTTGATGACCTGCAGAAGCGTTTGTGCCACCTGCAGTTGGAGAAATGTCCGAAGCGCAGCTGCCCGGTGGGGTCAGAGGTCTCGTTGAGCCTCTGCAAGGCCTTCATGCGCTGACCTGGCTTTGTCCTCCCGTCTCTTTCACATTCACGCATCCGACATCACCTTCTTAATGCGGAGTTGTGTCGACTTCTTTATTTGACCTGACAGGAAAGACAGAAAGAGAGATGACATGGGACGGCGGTGGCGGATAAGGTAGAGGGACAGGAAATAGACCGAAGCGACAGGAAAGTCAGGGATGGCAAGAGTGGCGGAGGGACAGGCCAGGAGTTTTAGCGGGTGCAGGGACAAGGGAAGATATAAAGAGCCGGTCGTATATCTGTCAGCGTCGTGGACAGGGCTGCTCTGTGTCTTTATTTGGCAAAGGTCGTGGACTCAAAGAGTTCACCTCAGTGTGCTGAGTTACTTTTTTTATTCGTCTCTGCTGCTGCAAATCTGATCTTTCTCATTGTGTACGTCCATAGGTATGGGTACATTTTGTGTGTGTGTCTCCATTCATGTGCAAGTAAGTCAATAGCCTCACATCAAGTCAATTTATTGACTCTTTTGCATCACTATGAAAAGCCGTAAATTACCGGGGTGATGCTGATCACTTCCCCCGCCCTCTTTCTTCTCTCGCTGTCTCTCTCTCACTCTTTCCTCCCCCGCCGCTCATCTGTCTTTTCTCTGTCTCTCTCTGTCTCTCTCTCTCTCTTTTTTCCTCTCTGTCCGTCTTTCTTCATCCGTCTGCGTGGAGGCTCATTCAGAGGGCACTGGGGCGGAGGGCTCTGACAAGAGGATGAAAGGGGCAAAATTAAAGCGACATGCAAGTGAGGGGAGGAGGCAGAGGCAGTGGAGGAATTTCACATCAGAGAGTAATGATAATTAAAGAGAGTCAAAATCCTGGTATTTAGTTACTGGTATTTGTCTATAAATTGTTTATAGACTAATGATACATTGTTCTTCAGCAGAAACGTGATATTTGACTGTTATTCAGGCAAATCGAGCAATTTAAACACGTCAATTTTCGTTTTAAAAATGTATGGCTCTGTCCTTAACAATGTTTCATATGTTCTTTTGTTACAAATAAATAGACCAAACCAAATCAATAATCAACATTTCAGTCATACCTTTACTTAGAAGAAGTCTTAATACACAATAGTACTAGTTTCACCTTTATATAGGGCTGTTTTGTCGCTGAACTTTGCATGAAGACGGCCACAAAATCACCCGAATATGTCCAAACCTCTTCAAATCTTCAAACCTTAGAGATCTTTGAGATCTTTATATTCACCTACCAAGAAATCAAACAATCCCCATGCATTCGGCTCTTCACTCTGCACCCTCGACTATCTCCCCCAAGAATCTGGGCCCTGCAGGCCACGCAGATGTACTCATGTGTTAAACACCTTTCATCCCAAAACACTAAACCGATCCGATCGCAGTCCTCTCACTGTGTGTGTGAGTGTGTGTGTGCATGTTCCCAGACCCACGGTTCGTCTATTACCTGCTTCAGGTAATTAACATCATGTCGGCAGATGCAACCCCCCCCCCCCCCCCCCCCACACACACACACTGCACGGAGAGAGAAAGGGAGTAATTATAGAGGTATTTAAAGAGATGGTGCATGTGTGTGTGTGTGTGTGTGTGTGTGTGTGTGTGTGTGTGTTTTCCTAGAGACGGGGGTCAGAGATGCACCCAGGCACTGAAAATACTGACTGACGGGCACTGGTTTTACACATGTTCACTGCTACACATGAAGATATACTTGTACTTCTAATTTTAGACTTCTTCACTTCAGAAGTTTGAAATAGTTGAAATCAAAAAAGCATGCACTTGTTTAGCAAACTCCCATGTCTCTGAAAGAATGAACATTTTGAGACTAGTCTGGCAAGTAGCAAAACCAGAACTATTGCCAGCCAGTAATGTTACTAGTTTTAGGATAATGCTGCAACTGTTTAGTCCTGCGAGAATTGACCAAATATTTTAGATGAAAGGTTGCCTTCAAAAGAAACTCATGATCTTGCAGTCATACCACGAGAAAACGGGTACACAGTATTTGGTGTTCAAGTGGTAATGCAGCTGCTAGACAACTGCTAGAAGCTAGCTAACAACTTAGCATTCTGACAATCAGGTAACTTGCTATGAATGCAAAGGTATCATGAAAAGATGAGGCTGCTGGGAATACCAACATTTTCCTCAGACATGCATATATTAGGTATGTCATCCTCCTCCTCCATTTATGAAAGCAGATCAGAGAGTTTCCACATTTGAGGTTTTGACTACCACAAGAGTTCGCCATTCACATAACGTCTGGTTGTGAACTCGGTAAAACACAACCCCATTTAAAATAAAAATGACTTCCCTTTAATAGTCAGTGAAGTGTTTGATAGTCTAGGTAGATCTTTTTTTGTGCTGCAGAGCTTTTGACATTCAAACTGCTCCATGTGGACTAAATAAGGTCTAGGACTTTGTACACCTTCACTGATTTGCTTTTAATATTCTTTATTTCAAGTTACATACTACATTACCTTTACTTTAAAATGCATATATAACCTTTACACGCCGCCAGGGTTAAGTGTAGGGTGTTTAACCCTATAGAGAACCTTAGCGTATTCAGACAATGCACTGATTAAAACATGCTTCTATATTCCCACCTGACACTCTCAGGTGCAGCACTGACACATGTTTCCACATGTGTGACCGTATTGAATTGCAGTGGTGCGGATCTGTCAGTGGAAGCACTGGAGTTAGGCACAACAAGCTGTCAGTCTTGTTGTCAGCGCAACTGAACACTAAGTTGACTTAGTGTTCAGTTGCCAGTTGACATTGCTTTGTGTGAACTGGAGCTTAAGATAAAACACAGGTAAAGGTATGTGCAGACGCTGTGTGACCCAGGTTAAGCCGTTCTGGAATGATGTTCATGTACACAAACACTATACGCAGAAAAAGTCACATAAAAGGTTTTCAAGGGACAGGAAATTTTAAAGATAAAAGCATTACATTCCTATGTGGAAAGGGAAGAATATGAAGCCGAGGCATGACAGGAAATTTACTGTGTATGTCCAAAATTCCCGTTTTTATAGGTATAAAGCTAAAACAAACACACAATAGACCAGCTTAAAGAAATGTCCAGGTGAACATGCAGACAGGATATGACCCTCCTGTTCTCTGTTCTGCCTCTCAGTTGGAGGCAATATGTTGTCATATAGACACTGGCATTTATCAGGAATTTAAACTGAATCAGAAAAACTCCCTTCCAATAATAATGTCTTGTAATCTTTACTTACTTTGTGTCTTCTGGGCACATGAAACATTTGTGTCTGTCGAGATCAAAAGAAAATGATGGTGGAGTTCCTTAGGGTCAATACTTTGATGACAGTGAGAGAAAGCCAGGGCTCCTTAAAGTACTGCTCGGTTAAAAGGTCAAATGGTGCATGAATCGTCTTGTACCATGAACAACTTGCAAAACGTCGTAGGAACTGGATGAACCTAGATGATGTGTCCAAACTTTGTTGTGTCACCACCAGTCCATTCAGACATGCGCTTCACAAACTTAAAGGTGTTCTTTGGAGTTGGGTTGAATGCGTCGTTCCAAAACAGTTTCACAGTATTTGTGTTAATGGGTAGTTAGTGTTAGCAGTAACTGATAGTCCATAAAGAACCTGATAGCACAGGATGCATACATTATGTGTACAAAGCTGAAAATGATTTAGATACTTTGAGACTTCAGGAACTCTGGCGGTCATCATCTGCTGTAGTGCAGCATCCCAGGAGTTCTCCCAAGCCTTTCCCTGGGCACATCAAATTGTCCATTTCATTACACCAACTCTCCTTCACTGTCCCTTGAATTATTTGAATTCCCCGACAGGGAAATATTGAGGTCCTATATGGTGTTTCTCTAGAACATCAAGTCCGGAGACTCCCTGCAGACGATGAGATGACATTCCTGACCTTCTTGGTCCGGTACGCTGGAAACCAACTTCTCCCTGCTTTCATTCCTTCTGTTTGCCTCCATCCTCCCTTCTTCCCGAGGTCCTTCCTCTGCTTCAGGGTCAGGGAGTTGGAGGAAGAGACAAAATACCTGGATGAATGAGAAAGATGGAGATACAAAAACATAATCGTCTTTGTTTAGCTTTCACAGTAGAATGATTAGATATTGAATTTATAATTAATTTGCTTGGGACTGTTTGGCGTCTCAGAGCTTGAACATGGCATGCGTTAATTAGTGTAGTTTGAGGTTTTATGACTAACCAGTTAATCAAAAAGTGTTAGGAAGCAGGTCAGGAGGGGAAGAATTTCAGAGTTTAATAACTTTTAAGGCATTGCCACTGTAATGAAAAGAAGAACTATAAAGGGAAGGTTTTCCTATGCAAAGGTTTCGAAGACTGCCATTCCTTTACCAAATCTTCAAGGACTTTTTAAACCTTGGAATGATGCTCCTCGCAGGAAGAGGGCAAGAGTGTGGAGGAGTGAGGCAAGGAAATAAAATAATGAAAATAGTTCCTAAAGCAAAATAGGTCAGGAGGAACAGCTGTATAATGGGGTCAACATGTTCCCCTACTGTCAGATGGAGATGGGTAAACATACACTTGCGTTGCCAACAACTTTTCAGTCTAACATTTAACGATTAGTGGCGTGAGTGATACAAACACATACAGTCCTGTGTGGTGGTGAGGGACAGCTTGTCTTAAAAGAAATGCGAGACAGAGGAATGTATGTTGCATGCGGTCTTTGGCAGCAAGTAAAGTGATGAACACGACATAACTTGATGTCTTGCGTTTAAGGGCATGAATGGTTGATTTGACAGGATATTAGCTATAAATATGTTATGTGGTTTCCAAAGTTTCCTCCTACCGTTTTATTAGTTGTTTAATCATACCATGTATTTGTCTGAGTTGCTGTGCCTCCATCAGATGCAGCATTTTCCTCATGAGCCCCGACGTAATTTTTGTCCTGTCACTGTCCAGATGCTCTAATGTCCACCTGAGAGACACAACGGTTGATGAAATGCCAGAAAGACGAATGTGTCTGGGGCATCGTTGTTCAACCTTGTCGATCAGTCATTTTTAAACACAGTGCCTGAGAAGAGGAGTACCTGTAGGGTACAGGCGAACACACCTGGTTTGGAGTAGTTCTTCCTGGGTCACGTCATCTCTCATCTTAAACCTCCTGCCTCCTTGGGGGGGGGGGGGGGGGGGGGGGGGGGGCAATCCGTGTGATTGATTTTGTCCTAAGGTTGTGCCTGTGTCACTGTGTTTTTCAGACTTTCACAAGAGGTCACACACGAAGGAAAACTAGCATGCAACCGTTACATGCATGCAACTGGACATGATTAGAGGTTTTAAACCACAAGTATCCTAGCGTAGCTAATATAAGCAACATTTGACATTTGTGTTCATTTTTAATGGAAGACGTTTGTATGCAGCGACAAACGGCGCCCAACACTCAACGCTACACGACGGGCATGACTTTAAAAATGATGACGCCATTTAACAACTTCATTGAAAGCTTGAGTGACACTTCAACTGCAACCACTTGGCTCTTTTGTAACTTTTATTCTCATGGTGTGAATGTAGTCTAACTGTTTTCTGTTTGAAGGTTTCAGGTGTTTTTTCACGGCTAAAGTGTTTCCTCACGCCAGTTTTTAATCTCTAAAGCTTTTAAAACTTTCTGTTTTTGAGATTACAGAATAGAAAGCACACCAGACAGCAGTTCCCTTTACAGTATCCTTATTTTCCAATAATTTAGTTTTATATTGATGCATTTGCATGTTGACAAAATTCATTCATTCATTCATTCATCTTCTATACCCAATTATTCCTGTTAAGGGCCGCTGGGATGTTGACAAAATCTCTGGCAATATTTCCAGTTTGACTACAGACTACTGATGGTAGTATGGGCAAAATGCAAGGGAAATGTGAGGTTTAGAGTGTAAACATATGTGTGATCATATCATATCACACATCAGATAAAGTGATTCCTTGAGAGAATAAGGCATGATATATCTGATTTCAGATGCATAAACAAAAACAACATAAACAAAATGAGCCGAGGGACAAAGTTAGTGGGAGGCTTGCTGGAGTTTTCAGTTTATGAGACTGTATAAGCAACTCCCGTGGATTAGTGCGATTATTAGACAATGTCCCAAGGGGAGAAAGTCATCTATCCTTAGTTGACTGACAAGAGGTGTGCTCATAATGCGTTCCATATTTAGACAACAACACTCTGGCACCGTTTTAATACCACATGCAGTTTTGTTCTTCCTAACTTTTAGTAAGTAGCTTAAAATAAGTCTGCTGGGATCGTCCCGAATGAGCATCACCAAAAAGATTCCCCGCTGAAGTGCACCCTGTTGTAATGTCAGATGGTTTGTCTGGCAGTGTGTCTTGTTGCCAGGCTTGTGTGGTAGCATCCCCTTTCTCCTCTTCCTTCTTGCCTTGCGCTCCAGACTGTTTTGGACTCGGTTAATGCGACTGTGGTTTATTTGCGGCATATGATTCCAGGAGAAGATATGCAGACACAGACACAAGCATGCCAGACTCATTTCGCAGTTTGCAGTAAGAATAACTGCTGCAACAGAAGGAAGCATGCATTACAAATTAACAGCATTTTAGGCTTTGTCTTCAAGCACTACATGGGCCAGCGTTCCTCGTATTGGGGTTTGGGGCTTTGGTTGAGGTCATTTAGAAAGCAGATGTGGTCACAAGAAATTCTATGAGCGATATGGTGGTGGAAGAAGTGCTCAGATTGTTGGAGCCATGTTCAGACAGCTCCTGTATCTTATGTCGTGCTCATACTACAAAACCAGAACACCGGCAAGATGCACAAGTGCTTTAATCACCCAGACATCGGAAATAAAAGCTGTTGCTGTGGATTCCCCATGAAGAGGCAATGCTTGCCTCTCTGATAGTATGCACAATAATTTGTGCCAGTAATTCCAAACTTGCCAAAAAATATCAAGGTTATCCTCAAAGTGGGTGAGGACATGTCTCTGGCACAAGCATGGTCACAGATTCAGTCACAGTCTTGCACAGCTCAAAGATTTGTAACAGTGCTTCATAGGATACAACTATAAGTAAAAGTGACTACAGCTGTCTGAAGGTACCAAAACGCAACATACAACCCCTTAACCCTAACCATAAGGACATCATGAGTAAATATACTTTAAAATGCAAGAAAAAACTGCAAACTTCCGCATCTCAACAAACACATCTCAACATTTTTCTCATCTTTTATCAGCAATGCCACAACAATTCAGAGTAGGAACATTTGTAATTATAATAATCGCGCTCACAAGTCTGTTGACAGCATCTGATTACAGCTGTGGAAAATATGTGCGTCATTAAGGTGGGTCACATTTGCATCATCTTTAAAGTGTGTGATACAGCTTTATGGTCGACGGCATGCATCTCATGTCCAAGGAGCTCATTTGGTATTCCAGTGCATTGCAATGCAGAGCATCCGGACTTCCATGTCTCTGCTCCTGGCATGGAGACTGCACACTAAGTCTCGGTATGTGGTGGGATGTTTAGCGCGATATATGGCCTCGACTGGCTCCACGGTATACGTGAAAGAAACACTTGCATTGCATCGCACCTAGATACAAAAGAGAGGCGAGGGTAAATCCTGAGAGCATAAAAGAAGACCAGACGGCTGAAAATCTCTCTTTTGAAGCATGTTTATTTATTATTGTCAGTGTACAGTGGGAACTGGTATGGAGGACACTAATTCTTTACCTATACCCTGGCATCAGTCTGGATTTATCTCAGCCACTTTGTGTGTAAGAATTCTTTCGGGCTCAGACTAGCATTCTGTAACCCATAACGTGTACTTGTAGGCTTACAGAAGCCATGTGCTTGTTTGGACACATAACTGACCTTAGGAGATTGTTGCACCGATTCCCAGCCTTTGCATTCTTGCACGCTCCTTTCTGTCGCTTTGCGTGCCAGCGGCTGTTGTTTTTGTCCGCTTCTGTGACGAGCTATTGCACTGCGCTCTTCTCACTTCGACGTGCCAAATTTCCCAACTTTTTCCCAAATGAAAAAATAAATAAATAAATCAGTCCCCCGAGTGCTCTTCTTGTGAACTGGAGGCGAGCCAAATATCTGTCTATTGTCTGCGGATTCCAGATTGATGTTTTTTTTAATAATAGAAATATGTCAACACAGCCTCGCCTCCAGGTAACCCAGACATTTCCACACTGCTTCCATCCTCAGTCTGGGAGAGAGGCTACTGGAGTTGCCCCGGCTCTGTTGTAGCATGCTAAAATATGCATGCAGTTTCGAGCTATGTGCATGTATTCATCTCCTTGTTTTGTGTCAACTGGACTAAAGGCATTTATCACTGAGCAAGCCTGACTTTGTTCTTTCTAGTCAGAAGAGCCTTTTGTTTCTTCTGGTAAATTAGTCAAATTAGAAAATACTTGTACTCTGTATTTTGAGAGACAGAAGGAAGGCAATATAAGCAATACTGAACTTTGACCAGTTTCCTTGTGAAATATGACAAGCAGATAAGAGTGTTCTTAGACAAGGAAAACTTAATTGTTTGGAAAAATAACAAAGAGAAGAAGAAGAGTGAAAGCAGAATGATACACAAAAAAGCAGTTTTATTCCACAACAAGGAACTGAATTCAAAATAGAAAGTTTCACTCTTTAATTAGAGTGAGATGCCAAGAACATAGATTGGATGTTTAAGAAAATGTGCAATCAAGAGTAAGAGTTTAACCCAGAAGTAAGTGACACAAACTCTCAGACAGTTCATTTTACTGTAAGCTGTGCAAATAACTTTCTCTCTATAAAATAAAGCACAGAAAAAAGTTTTCCTCTGACATAACAGAGTGCCAAGTAGTTTTGTTCTGAAATAAGATGCCAGTCTGTATCTAAGATGTGAATGTGAGTGTTTTGTTCTGAAACAGGCCATGGGAAGGAAAAAAACGATACAGTGTGCATAAATCACGATTCCCAGTGGAACCCTAAACCCTCACTTTACTCTTCTGAGCATCCAGAGGTCCCCACGAATGCTTTGTTATCGAGCATTAAACCTAGTCGTGACATGTTTGTTTAAGGTTGCCTTTCTTTGCGTTACTTTGTTAATCCTTAACTTCCTTTCCCAGTCTCAGTCCCACCACCATAAAGGGCGCATGAGCGATCTGCAGGAAGGCGCAGTTTAAACCACCTTAAACGATGTTACCTCCAGTGTTTTACTTTCATCACTGTCAACCACAACCGCAGCTTCCGTTATCTGCTGAGCTGCTTCGTATTTACTCACTTAGATGCATACATACATGTAAGTACACACATCGCCTGAGGACCCCCAACACTAAAGAAAGGCATTTTGCGGTGCCTCCCTGTCATTATTTTCTTGAGTGTGCGTTTGCGGGCACTCTCTCAGGTGGGAGAAGACAGCTTTGTGATTTAGGAGACTGAAACAGTGCGATAAAAAAAAAAAATAAAAAGCTAATTTCCACCTCTTCCGCCATGCCTCTAGTTATCCATCACATAACAGAATCACCTGCTGCTTTCTTTATCAGCTTTGGTATCTTACATACACATCTGTCCCCGCTGTTTTTTTTTTAATTCATTCTTTTTTCCAAAACCTGTTTCAAAACCAGGTTTTCTCCAGATAACTCATTATCATCCACCTGTAATGAAAATGTAGCTTTGGCTTGAAACCAATTCATAAAAAATCACCAACTGATTTCCTAAGGTGAAACTCTCTATATAGATTTGTCACCCCTAGGCTTCCATACTACAGTTGTGAATAGTCATATAAAACATCTAAAATTTGTTTAAAAATAAACCCTAACTGCAGTTAAATTGCAGAATAAAAACCAACACTCATTACGGTTGACAGTCTAGAAATACCTGAGACTCTTTCTCTGGCTTGTCCTTGAGCTTCAGTGACAAAAGCATTCCTATATTCCCATTCACAGCTTCAGGCTGTATTTTACTGCTTCCCATCAAAGTCTAATAGTGTGTAGGTAACTGTTGTTCTCCCACCAACCCTGGCCTCTCCTCTGCCTCTTTATTCTCTCTCAGACATAGATTCACATACTGTCCAAACGCACAGAGTCATGCACTGAAATGGAGGAAGAGAAAGGACTGGGTCAGATCACAAAAGACGGAGCGTCAGGGTGATATTTTAACCTCACCATGCTGCTTTAAGAGCAGCCTATTGACTAGAGAGAAGAGGAAGCGAGGGGGTGTCTATGCCATAGCTGGCAATGTCAAACTGCCTGCAGGCTACTTAAATGTAGACATGCTCTAAGCCTGGTAACACTGAGTGTTTGTGTTTTTCTGTCCCTGTATTCAGTTGAGTGTCTTACCAAAGAGTCCCACACATACTTTGTTACGTTGTACATTCTGCTGCAGTGAATGGGGCAGATCTTCAATCTTTAAGGGCAGGAAAACTTCCAAAATGTTTATTTTGTAACTGTAAATGGGCTTCAGGTCATGTCTGAGTCTCCCTTTATATTGACTGGCTTTGAAGTTTGGCTATATAGCTAATTTTGACATCGAGACACTTAAGTGGTTACATGACATAAATTGAAGGGATAAAGCAACATTTTGAGAAAATATATACTGTATTGCATTCTTTTTTTGTGAATGAGATGATGTTACTTGCCTGTCTTAGCCTAGCTTAGCTTAAAGATTGAAATCTTGACCAAACAGCAAGATGGTGTGTGTATGACTAAAAAGGGAGATGCATGGTGCCTTCCAATGGCAATTGTGAGTTTATGGTTACGACACGGGAAGTTATGTACACAAAATGTTGTAACATCGTGAACTTTTTAGAAAAGACATGTAAGTGGTTACACACCCTACTTTAAAGGGCTGAATAATTCAACAATTTGGTAAAATGTATTGGCTTTCTTTGTGAAGGTAAGATGGGAAGTGACAAGCCTAGCTTAGCCAAGCTTAGTCTAACATGAAGACCGTACCAAACAACTAGCTGGCTTGTATATGAAAAAAAAAACAAAAAAAAAAACGGTAGATATAATGTGTTTAGTCATAAAGTTTAGAGGTGCAGGTATGTTCCAGATCTGAGGCAGATGCTATGCTATCTTTCCTCCCCTGCTTCCATTCCTTATGCTAAACTAGCATGACCCAGCTCTAACTCCTGCCCAGAAATATGAGTGGGAGCAGCCATGTCTACTCAGTCTCAAAGGGTAAGCATATAAGTGAAATGAGTTTAAGTCATTCATTCATTCATTGAATTACATTGATTTTGCTTACATTTACTTTAAAATCACAGGAGTTTGCTATAACTAGAATCAGCAACTATTAGACATCGGTGCAGGCTTTGAACTGAAACATTTTCCATAAAAAGTCTTGCTGTCTAGTTTGTGAAGAATCTCAAGGACTCTCTCAGTTTTTTGTTTTCTTGTTTTTTTTTTTTTGAAGCAGTGGCCAAATTGAAACACTGTGCGGGACCAGCTTTATTCTGTCTGCTGCTTTACAGCTTATTTCAAGCCTTGACCATGACTTGTAGGAACACCATATATGGACATTTCACTGTGCTCTAAATCAGCCCAAAAACACACCACACTAAGAGTCACTGTTTCTTCTAAGAGTAACCGTTTAAATGCAGTTCATGCCCGTTTTATGGTAGTTTAGGAAAGCGATATACACCAATTAGTTGAGAAAATTTTGATAGAACGTAAAGAAGTGTCACACTCGCTTCACATGTCTTTTCCATTTAAGGACATCACTCTGTGCTCCAGGTCTGTTAACATTACAGCTCAGAGGATCCACTGGGGATTCCATATGGACTGAAGTTCCTGTTTGTAGAAATGTATGTGTAAGCAGTGTAGGCAGAAATGCAAGCAATGTCAAGGATCTTGAAATGAGCTCTTAACAGAAGTGAGTAAACTGCAAGATTAAATTAAATGAGCCAATGAGAAAGAGAGAGAAACGTTTTTTCGATTTTTCCGTATGTTGTGAACGTATTGAGAAACTGACAATAAAGAAATCTTGAATCTTGAAAATCTTGAATCAATGAACAATTAACTGATATAGATGGGTACTCAAAAAGAATGATGGTAAACTTGATAGTTGTTCAATGGTCAGCTTCTTTTGTGTTGCCAAGTCAACTATAACTTTTTCACTATTGTCAGTGCATCACTAATGTACGGGAAATGTGAAATAAGGTAATTAGAAACTAAAATAGACTTAATAATTCATATAATTACCATTAATTGTGACTAAAATAGCATAATTTACAAGTAGTAATAATTTTTTGAATAAAAATTTTCAAAAAAGACTGAGTGCTGCTACTAACAACAATCAGGATCATACAGGTGTAGATGATATGCAAGGCATCTGACACATTTATTATATATTTCATGAAATTTGCTGAATGGAAAGCAACGACTTGCTGCATGAGTTGACCTTTCCTAGAGTTACATTGGACTTTTAACTGTTCAAAAGAAATATTTTTTTATCCAACCGGGATTTGTGAAATCGTATGATGGCACCATTTCCAATCTGTGTGAAATAGTTCAAGCTCTGAAACTGACCCCAACCTCTAACCTTCGTGCATGGAAAGGGTCAAAGTCAGCGGGTGGAGACGCTCCCTGTTGAGATCATATAATATCAGCATCATCAGTCAGATTTTTCTGACATGGATCAAAGCTGTCTCCACCTGTCTGGTCCTCTTTGACTCTTCCACGCCGCTGCCAAGTCAGTTAGTCACCATAATAAGTGTGATTTAATAGACTGCAGTTGCTGTTAGCTAGTCAAGAGGGTAAAAGTGAAGTTTAATGGACTGAAAAATCCTGTGGTCTCATTACACTACCGCAGGCTCTTCCAGGTCTGTGTGTTTTGGGTCAGCGAGTAGCATTTCCCCTCTGTTTGTGATCAGATGACTGGGAAACAATGAACTTGTCTGGCTTCTCCACATCGCCCCCAGTGGTCAAAACGGGAACTCATAGAACGGGGTCAGCTTGCAAACCGCTGAGCCTGGCAGAGATTCAGCTTTTAAGTCCGAGACACACACCCTGTCTTCTTTACAAAGCTCATAGAGATCAATCAGAGCACACGATTTAACCCTTGTGTTTTTATATGTCTGACTGTACAGCAGTCATATCAGCAGACTGCGGTGCTCTTTTATTTTTGTGGGTTTAAGTGTTTGCACTTGCAGTTCAATCAGCAAAAGCCAGACGACTCGTGAAGTACACACAGCTGACGGACCGATGACTCAGAGGGGGAAAATTTTGTCTGTCTCGTCAATCCAACAATTCACAGATTAAAAAGGTTTAAAAGCAGAGGAAGAGTTTTTTTATGATCGCTGGGGTAGGGTAATTGTGGGATGGGAGGACTTCAGCCACAACTGAAGGTTAATCAGGCTTGTGGTTGGCTCTGTTTTGCAAGCATGACCTGACTCACCGAAGAAGGAAAGAAGGTGAGGTTGGAGGAGCATTTAATTTGATTTATTCGACACCATTCCCCTTTAATGTAACCCTAGCATAGCTATATGTCGTGGAAACACAGGCCTACAAAGGACACAATTACATAATTAAATAATGTTGATAAGAAGAAAAAATTTTGTCCAGAATATTATTTGTTCTTAACTTGCCAACGAGGGCGGCACAGTGGCGTGGTGGTTAGCACTGATGCCTCATTTTAGTTTATGTCAAGATTTAGTGTTATGACTGGCATCTCACTGCTTCAGAACTGCTCTACAGGAATCAAATAGGTGGGTGTCACGGAGAGCTCATCCTTTATATTCAGTCAAAGGATGTGACCAAGAACTTCAACGTTTAGATTTCACTTACTGCCATCTCAATTGATTCTTTATAGGAATGACCATCTAAATATAATGTTGTATTGGCAGGATGTATTGCCAGGAATTCCTAGAGTTTTAAAGGTTGGACTAAAAATAGAGTTCAAACAACAGATGCATGTGGAAGAGAGAAAAAGAGAAAACTAGGGGATCAAAGTTGAATAATAAAAAGACAGACTGAACATGTGTCTGCAGCTCCAGGGCCAGAGCTGTGTTGACTTTGAGCCTGCACGTGTGGAATTCAGCAGTATGCACACATGGGAGGCGTCGCGCACACACACGCAATCACATATGCACACAGACACGCATCAGTATAAATATAGATCCCTATTAAATGTAGAAATAATTCCCTCTTAAATACATCAGTCCGTCCGGTGACACATACCTGCTACCTGTCATGCTTTTGGATTACACCCACATAACCACACACTCAAGAGAAATCAGTGCAGATTACCATCACTGCTCTATTCACACTCCCTCGACAGAGGAGGGAAAAAAAGCAGAGGAGTGAAGTTGCACCTCTGTTAGCGAAGCTTCCGTTAAAAAATAGGTCCTGGTTGGCAGAAGCGGTTGGCAGCGGGATGTGCAGCGCTGGACATTGTTTGTCCGGGAGGCGGGATAAAGCGAGTTAAACTGTGGTGCAGGAGTTTTGTTCTGCATCTGTTGTTGGTTTCTTTGTCAAAATGGATTCTTTGTAATCAGAAAAAAAGTTCACCATATTTTAAATATTAAATGTTAAATGCCAATGTTTTGATAATTCATTAGAAGCTGATTGGCTTTCTTGCCACAAGCTTCAGTGGATAGCCAATACCACCATAGTGCCAGGCTTTTTAACCCTTTATGGGGCAAGGAACCATATATGGAAACTTCAGCACACATTTTAAATTGCATCCCTGTGCCTCTCAGTGAGGTTGAGAATCATGTGGTTTTCACCCAGCCAGGTAAAGGCAACATTCTCAGGTCAAATGTGGTCTGCAAGGTTCACTTCTACATGAACGCTGAGCATAACTGCTTTATTAGGTACCATGAAGAAGTGTCCTAATGTTGTCTAATGTGATAATATGTATGTCAACAAGTACCTGAATCAGCACTTATGTTCTAATGGTCTAAGTATGCTTATATTTGTTTACCACTTAAAGTCAAGGAACCATAAATAGTAAATTCATTAATCTTGATTTTTTTCCATGAAAATTAAACATTTTGAAAAATTTTACAAAAGTAAAAAAGTCGTCTTATGCCCTACTATAACACTCTGGGGGTGAAATTCAGAATTTCCAAGTATTTCAATGAGTGCCCTATAAAGGGTTAAAATTAAGTCAGGAAAGGATTAGCATACCTTAGCATAAAGACTGGCAGCAGATGAAACCAGGATTTCTCCAGATGTGACTCCACCAATGTTTCCACATTTCATCAGTTAGCATTTAGGCCCATTTAAAGACTAAGTACCAGAAATTTAGTGTTGCAAATAATTTTGTCACATTTGGGCCTCAGTTTTCCCTCTGAGGTGTTACACTGCTCTTTTGCCACATATTTAGTGGTTCAAAGGACTGATAAGCCACCCTGTGGGCCCAATCTGATACCATTGGTGGTGGACAACCTAAATAATCTTTACCAGACTGTTATCCTGTCAGTGCATGAAGCCTGCAGCAGCACGCACTCATTTTCTTTCTTTCTTTCTTTCTTTCTTTCTTTCTTTCTCTCTTTCTTTCTTTCTTTCTTTCTTTCTTGTGTATATGCACACTCACACACAGCAGTGCTGGGGGCGGGCGTGTATCCTTTTACGTGAATCCATAGGGACCCACTGCTCGGTTTACACTTGTTGTTTGGACGAAACCTTAAACTACATCAGTGTCTGTGTATGTCCGTGTTGGGCCTCTGGGTAAGGACAGAGCCATGTGACAACTTTCTCTGCTCTCACATTAGGTGGATCTCAGATTTCTGCCTTATTATATGTGAGCTGTAATTGCCATGCTATTGTGATGTATAGACAAAATACACACATGTTCTGCACATATATGTGTACCTTCACTACTTTTTGCACACATTGCTCCGAGGTACTGAAATCCCACAGACCAGATTTTGTTTCAGGGCTTCCACCACTCCTTTCGCACCTTTCTCTCCACCTACTCCTCCCATCTAGCCTTTCAATAGAGTATTTTCACACCATCAGTCCCACCTGTCCACCATTAGAGCCTCTTTTCTTCCCAGC
The DNA here is from genome assembly GCF_963514085.1 of Chelon labrosus. Classification (NCBI taxonomy): domain Eukaryota; kingdom Metazoa; phylum Chordata; class Actinopteri; order Mugiliformes; family Mugilidae; genus Chelon; species Chelon labrosus. The sequence continues at coordinate 2,361,314 of NC_140337.1, read as the reverse complement.
TGCCTCCATCTGTTGGAAGCCATTACGCCTTACCCTACTCTAGCACTCTTTTCCTCCATTGTTTATCCTATTTTCTGACTCTCTTTCCCTCCATCGCCCGCATTTTCCTCCCGTTACCTCATCAAAAGTACCTCACCCCTCCCTCCAGCCGAGGGCAGTTTAGTGCACTTCAAAGCAGTGATTATCACAGCACTTATCAGGAGGGTTGGCGCTGTCACTTTGTGTGAGAGAGTCTTTACATGTCTGCACCAGTGTTTGTTTAATTGAGACAAGATTTTTAAATTAAGATTTTTTTTCAACATCTTCCTGATGGTTTCACCTTTGCCACCAAACAGAGAGACATGGAGTTTATTCAGAGTTATTAATTAAATTACTTCAATTAGAAATATTGCTTGTGTGCCAAATACTCAAACAGTTTTGTGATACTGAGGGATGTGGGCAAATTAACATGGATCTTTTGCTGTAAACCTGTGTGGCATCGGAGCTCCAACTGTGCCTATAAAATATCAGAAAATAATGAAAAGGTCATAGGATTGTCCAACCATCGCTTATATACCTAACATTTAAGAGGCTATAACAATAGAATATTTGGCCTTTACTGTCTGAAAAGTGGTCCCAACAATCCACTCATCAAAATAGTTGATAATTATTGTAAACTATTAACTGACAGATTTTTAATAACGCTAAGATCTCAAAAAGTAAAAGAAAAAGAAATATATACAAATAATGCCTTTTTTAAAAGTATATGAATAGTTTTAGGTAAAAATTAGCTCAAAGATAGATTTTATTTAGCATGTTACCATAAATAAATAAAAACTACTGATGCAGTGACACATTAATATATTTCATACACTGCATTTTATCTCCTTTAATACATTAGAGGACATTACGCTGTCCTCCAGTATTATACTTTGAAAGTCTGTGGTAAATATTATCGTTAACATAATTTGTCTTGTTCGCTCTGCTTCGCTCCGCTCTGCTGTGGCAGCTGAAATCAAATCATAAACACTCCTCTGTGGTCTAATATCATTTCACTGTTTATGGCCATATATAAACTCTGCTCTATAAACACGTGAAGGGGGAAGCGATTTATCAAAGTAATAATCCCTTCAGTGAGACAAGCATGTGCTGCACAGGGAGACCAGACGCAGGATGTAACTAAAGCCAGATGCTCAAACTGAACACACAGATCCACCGGCTTACAATGAAATAGCATCCCCTTTGGTCCACTGGTTTAACATCTGTGTGGTGGCTAATAAACAGCTGCTTGGCTTCACTCTGCTCCTAATGAAGACACAACAACAACTTTTGTATGGAAAATTATTGTCTTTGCTTTCCTTCTTGAGACACATTTTTCCAGTTGGTTTGGCATATTTGTCAGATATTGAGTGCAGGAATTCATCAGGCATTATTACAACTTTACTTTTTCTATATTTCATTTACCCTATGCTGCATTCTTGCAAGATTTTAATTGTTACATGACAGTCCACCTTTCAAGGCCTAATCCTCACAAGTGCACACCGACAGAGCATTTTTTGAGGAATTGCTGGCCGCTATCTGCATGTTTTCGATTCATAAGTTAGCCTTACAGGGTCAGGAAGAACACACTAGCCAGCTAAAGTTACTGCTTGCTAGCTTTGGCTTGCTTTGTGTCATAAGGTTCGTTGATCTGATTGGTTGAAATTACTAGAAATGGGCAAATGGTTTATCCAATAATCTGTCAAATATTTCTTGAAAGTTCTGAAGACTTTCCTGTACAAATGTTTGCATCTGGTGCATCAGATTATCTGTTACCAATGTAAATGGATTTTCCCTCAAACTGTACAGTATATTAATACATTTTATAAAATATGTTTTCAGGTAATGTGTTATCCATATTGCCTATATATCTTTCCAAATAGCTGTCGATTAAAATCATACACTTTGTGTTGATATAGCATTCTCAATTATGCTACCACACATTGGTTAAAGTTAGAGGAAGGTTGCAGTGTGGTTTAATACAGAACATCTAGAGTGACTTGTTAAATAAAAGTTTTTATTTACATTTGAAACCACAATTCCTAACCTTGAGCAAATATTTGAGTTGAGCGCTTTGTAGGCCCACAATCCACCCCAACAACCTCCTTGTGACTTCAGCAAAGTTTTCAAATGTACTGCTTGATTCATTTAAATAAAACTTTTGCTACTTAGTGTAACAACGACTTTGAAAAGAAGGGATAGCTTTCAACACTACTTTCATAGAAGATTCAAGATGTACATCAGTGTGGCCTGCCAAAAAACAATGGTCTGACCTTTTGTGGTCTTGCACTGTATGTCTCATATAGTGCAAGACTTTGAGAAGACCAAAATGGACAGAAGACACCCCATACCTGCATTAACTAACTAGCATTAAATCTGTAAAATCTTATCTACCATCATCTGTTTAATTTCAGCCAAAGTCAAAACATGTCACCAACATTGTGGCAAAGATTGCTCCTTGTCATCCCTTTGTGTCAGTCCTTCCTCTCTCAGCTCTGTAATTTAAGAGTGATTTACACCTAAACACACTTCATGTGGTACATCAGTAACACCATGTTCTTCCCCGCCTTTGTGTACGTCTGTGTCCAGAAAGCAGTTTTTCCTGGCTCCAACCTGAGTCTCCTCCTTTGTCTTTGTCTGTGTCAACTACAATTTTTTGTTTTGTTTTGTTTTTTTGAGCACACAGCGTCTCAGAGCTCACTTTATAGGCTGACATCATAATTCTGGCGAGAAACAGCCTGTTGCTGGTCGTTTGCGCCAGCTTTGCCAGTGGGCAGTTGGCCACCTGTATTGGCACGCTGAGAATTAAGGTGGTTCAAAGCATGTCTGTGTGAACAGATAAATATGACTGGAGTCTATATTTCAACATGGCTGGTTATAAAAATGATAATTAATCATGTCCAGAGGCAATGGAATATATGATTCAAACAAGGAGGTGAGGTGTGGGGGGGGGGGGGACTTTCCCTTCTTACTTTAGTGTCGTCGATGATTGAGAGTATTATGTGAATGTCAGCAGGGATGATTTCATGTCTCCATATTTGAGTTATGTCTCTGTTTTTTCTTCGAGATAAGATATTGGATCAGCTGCCTCTTGCATCAGTTTCAAAATGATGTTCTGATTCTTAACAGACTACTTAAGGGGTTGTTGTCCTTGCATGCACTTTGAAAGCAATACCCATATTCTATATTTGGTAGTCTGGGTCTATTTTTATTGCACAGAGTGATTTTATAGCCTGAGTGAAGAGCAGGCTTGAGAGAAACCAAACCCAGACCGGAAGCTCAGATTCTGACGATGTGAACGGTCACACTGCATCTTGGACAGAGGTCTAAATACCAAGATGAGGGTCGGGATGAGAGTCTAAACACGGAGTGTTAATAGAAGGAGGGAGATCATGTGACCTCGAAGATTTTCCGGTGTTGTATTTCTGTCCACGTGATGTGCAGTCATCGGATTAGGCAGTGATGTTACATGTAATGGGGAGGGATCCAGAGCTTTGTGTCTGGACCACAAAGTTGTAGTCTACAGCCAACAACCAGCTGGTACATGAGTTCTGCACGAAAGGAAATAACTCTTCAGCAAGTGGCAGGAATTATTCATTATTTAAAAGGGGAAACAGGCAGAGCTACTATTAGCTAGGAGGCACGGAAGCTAGAAAGAGCTACAAACCGTCATACAGAGCTGGTCTCTTTTAAATCATGGTGATGTTGGGCCACACTTCATTGTTTGTAGATGATCATGATGTTGTGGAAATACAGTTTTGTGGATTTTGAGTTTAAGATGAGATGAGGAAAGCTTTTCTAAGTTCACTGATCAATCTTGTTCTGCCACCGATTCAACATGCTGAATGGGCTGAGAGGCTGCAGACAGCACCAGCGTTGGTTGTAGGGCACAGTAAAAACTAGGGCCACAGATGCTCACCAATGACCCAACAAAGCCAAACTAGTTTTTACTAATCAACTAACTTCATATAAAGTGCAGTAAACCAAAGAAAATGTTGGTGAGGCCAGGGCTCTGATGCAGGACCCCTTGTTCTTCTTGTTGCTGAAGGTATATGACACTACTTCTTTCCTTGTCATGCTGCAGAATGTATTTGGAAGAAATAGCATGCCTTCTCTGTTTGTATGGTGTGATGGATTTTTTTTCTATGGAAGACCCTAAAGTGACTAAGATAGTCATACAGAACTGTACATAAGAACTCTGGCGGGGGTTGAAATAGCACATACATAGCCTGAGGATATAGCACATCATAAATCCACGAGTGGTATTAACAAGAACATATTACTTAGCTGCTGATCGGTCTGCGTGCCCCGTCTCGCTCCAGTTCATTTTGCTGTTAAAAAAAAAAAAAAAAAAAAAAGCACACGATATAGTTATTACATTTCCCCCCCTTTAAGTCTCTTATTGTGTTCGCGGTGGAAAAAAAAATAAAGACAGCGTGATAGAGAGAGTGCGGCAACAAGGCCGGGCAGGCAGAGTCCTAATCCTGTCTAATAGCGATATTTCTGTTCCATCATGACTGCAGAATGCTTAGCCAGAGGAAAAAGTGTGTGTGTGTTCTTGTTTTTATTAACTTGTGGGGACCAAACTCTTATACTACCATTGTTGGGCCATTTTTCTGGGCGTTACAATATTTTGGGTTTAAAACCTGGTAAACCTTGGTTCCAATTTAATATGATGAATATGAAAGTGACCATTCGTACTTTAATTGTCAATGCAGGAGTTCTACTCATACTTTAGTAAAAGTATTTGTCAGAATAAAATGTGATTTTTATTGTATTATAATTATTCATACATTTAAAAAAAATGTAATAATCACCTACTTCTTCAGCTTTAAATAGCACGATCTGTAATATCTCATCAGAAATTATTTGCTAATCATATTCTGTGTGAATTTCCAGAGTCACTTCTAACTGAAAATAAATGTAGTGGAGAAAAAAGTACACTATGAAGTAGGATTTAAAGTAGTGCCTCAAAATTGTGTTCATGTATGTAGGGTTGCAACTAATGACTATTTCAAGTCTTAATTAAACTTGATGGTTGTGTTGTATGTCAAGCAATTGTTCATCAGAAAACAGAGAAAAGAAACAATGTCATACCTGACTAATTGAGTCATTACTCAATAATTGCAGAGCGCGTTTATTTTATCCACCAAAACTCTCATTTCAGTTTTACAGCTACATATGCGGAGGTCTTCCTCGCTGAGATTTAGTACAGTTGCAGCTACATGTCGAACTATGTAGCATGTTGCTTCAACAGCCTCTTGCATCCCACACACCTGCACTTACTGTTCACGGCATTCTCACACACGTGCACACATATATTAGGAGTGAATTTGCATGTTAAAAGCGAGCAAGTTTGGACAAAACATAGCTTCATATGCTCCTGAAGCGGTATAGAAACTTTAATTTTGGCATCACCTTTCAGGGCTTAATGGTTCACACTCTTTTCTCTGTTATGTCATTTATGACTGTGATAGGCACATAATGTAGTGAGGGGGATTTTTCATAATTTTGTTCAGGCAATTAACTTGATAAAACTCCTACCCAGTTTCTGTGTCCTGTAATTTCTGTGAAAGTAAAGGGCGTTTGAAGGAATGTTGCCAGTCCTCAGTGTCAGGGGAGATACAGCGCCATGCACATTAGCACATTTGTATTTAGAGTGTGACATTAAAGGGTTTCACAACATTAACATGGTCTTGACAGGATTAGAGTTCGGGAAATGCATCCATTATACTGTTTACTATTTGTTTACACGAAGTCCCAGAAGTTGTGTGAGAAATTCCATCAACTGCTGGGTTGAAGGGCCAAATGTGCAATGTTTTTAATGGCAAACTGTGTGTACTTCACCTTTCTCCTGACTGTTTTCTATCATTTCGACGGAGTTCCATTGATTTCCATTGATTCCTGGAGACACGAAAATCACTTTGAAACCCTTTTTCAAAACAGGACCAGGATCAATATCAGCATCCCCGTTTGTTTTTGGCAAACTTCTATCTTGGTTGTATGCTGTAAGTGCAGATTTCACATGATAAGTGAATGAAGGTCAGTCAGATTGAGAGTGGTGGTGTTTAGTTCTCTAGTCTGGTCCTTGAAGATGAACAAAAACCTCTGAGAACTATTTATTTGGGAATATTTCACTTCCAGTTAGATATCCTTTTTACCGAGTGGTAAATCATGTACTTCTAAAACACAATGTAAAAGTGAATCCTCGTCTCTGTGTCTCAAGAGCCTCTTTTACAGCAGTTTACTTTATTCGCTGCCATCGGCCATGTCAGCAGTCTGTGTGCGACGTCCTGTTTGGATCCATTTTAGCGCCATAAACTTCTGCTGTCTGCCCATGTTATAGATGACCTGACTCCAGCTGGGTGGCCCGGTGGAGGGGAAAACACACGCGGAAAAAGTGCACGCATTGTGGACTAGTACATACAACAGCACGCATGTGATTACCTTAATCACAGGAAAACATGCATGCACGAATCTGAAATTGCCTGTTTGTCACTTGTGCACATGATCCTGTGTTTGTGTGCTTATGTACAGAACACACAAAACACGAAGTTGCACACACACTCACACAGCGTGGAATAAACAGACGTAAATGAGGAATGCTGGAGGCACAAACACAGCTGGTTAGTCTCCTGTGGTGGATGTCAGGGTCACAGATGGAGAGAGGAAGAGGATGAATGGAAGGAAGAAGAGCGAGGGAAGAAGAGTTTGGGGGACAAAAGTGACGAATGCCATGATTAAAAAAAGATGAGGATAAGAAAGATCACAAGACGTGGACATTGCAGGAAAAAGGAATGAGCTTCACATTTTCCCCCTTTTTGTTCTCGCCCTTTTTTTATTTGCATAAAGTGCCTGATTTGTTTCTTCCCTTGAGATCATTCCTCAGTGTCAGGTTCATGTCAAGGTGAAACTTAAAGACTTCTCCAGGTTCAAACAGCATCTCAAAATACACTTATCACGGTTCTCACTGTCACTAAGAGGACCTTGTTCTCGTTCTGTCAGAAGCCAATAGTGGATTCTTCTTTAAGTTACAAGCCAAATCCCAGTTTGATTAGCACATGTTGGAAGAACTCTTTGCACTGCCATTGATTTGTATAAAGTGATGACATGTTGATTGACAGAGTGTGTTTTAAATAGATTCCTGCATGACACAAAAGGTCAGTTCTGGGATTCAAGGTGTGGTATATTCTCTTTCTCTTGGGAACCACCACTTGGGAAATATTTGTAGTTTTAAGCGGCATTTCAGGTTTTAAGAACAGATTTGCTCATCTTTTAAGCTGCTTTTACTGCCTCCAATTGACTTTGTGCTGACAAATGGAGGATGGCGGACATTCAAAGTATACTACAATGATCAGGGTTCACATCCTGTCTGGGGTCAGTAAGCGCAAGTGCCTACTGTATTTCCAGATTTCTTAGATCAAGCCACTGAACATGACCTACGCTGTTCCGTACAGACAAAGCCAGAAACCATCTGGTGTACACAACAGCACAATTAGCAGCAGATGTCTCCTTAATGTTAGTTAATTTGCTGTATTAGCTATATTAGCTTGTTGCGCTGCCCAAAAAGTCAGTTAATGCAGATTTAAGCCATTGTTGTCATGCTGCAAATCCCAGATTATTCAAGCAGTATGAACAAGTTTTCTGCTTTTGCTTTCAGTAGAGTCCTATTCTTTTCTTTTTCTTTTCTTTAGTTCTTTGTGGTTATTGTCAATTTCTTTTTCTTTTCTTTGTATTGTAAAATAGAGATGGAAAGACGGAAAAAGACACATTTTTAAAGCATTAAGCAGCTCATGTATGCTGAATGTGCGACTGTTTGCTAACATGTTTGCTACATTACTTGACTAAAAAGTCAATAATTTCCTTGAAGTTAGCTAGCACAGAGCTAGCACAGAGCTAGCTAACAAAAGAACACTTGATTTAATTTGTCATGTTCCCAGAAACATGACTCTGAATGAATGCTAATGTAGTCACATGTCTGCTAAATGTTTTGCAGTTTGCTAACATGGTTGTTATATTAGCTTGTTGTGATGTCCAAAAAAGTCAATAATGCAGGTTTAAGCCGCTGTTGTTGAGCTGCAAATCCCAGAAATGATTTATAAATAAACAAGAATTTAATGACTTTTGCCTTTAGATAGTTTTTAATGGAGTTTTCCTTATTAATGCAGTTTTATAAAATGCACTCTAAATGCACTCTTTTTTTTTGGCTTCATTGCCAACTGTTTTTTAAAAGCTCCTACCAGTTTTGTCTTCTCTTTCTTCTTTCCCTCCATTTCTAAACAGGAAGTGTAAAAATGTTTTTTTTTTGTTTTTTTTCCTGTTTAGATGTGGAGCATTTAGCAGCTAAAGATGTTTCCTTAAAGTGTTTGCTAGGACACTTGCTATATTAGCTTGTTGCAGTGAACAAAAAAATCAATTAATGCAAATTTTAGCTGTTGTTGTGCTGCAAGTCATGGAATCACACAATTTCAACAAACCTTTGGCCCTTCTTTGCCTTTGGATGGTTTTAAATGGAGTTTTGCTTTTTAACCCTACATTGGTGACTGTCACTTTAAATGGGAACTACACTTTTAGAGTCTATTGTTCTGTTTCTACACACACAGGAAGTATTAAACCCAACTACTTCCAAGAGAACCAACCAGAAGTGATTTCTAATTCCTGTTTGAACCAGGTGAACCATCCATGCTCAGGATCTCATGATCTCAGGCTCATACATTACAATCTCTGATCAGTAAGAAACCCACCACCATCATGCTACTTGCGGAAGAATTCTACAACATACAAAGCACGCAAAGCTCTATCTCACTTTAAAAAAACACACAACTGCTTCCCTATCTCATCACATACTTCACTTGCCTCAGACCTATGTAATATGGGCAACCCTAGACTCAACCTTCATCTGGATAACATCAGCAGGACCCTGTAGGAATGAACAGGCAAGTCCGGACATTAGCCGTTATCCACGAGGTGCCACTCTCAGGTGTATGAACTGCAGAATGTTTAAGCAGACAGGTATTACGGATGTCTTTAGAAGGTCTCAGTGAGACATATGTACATGAAAGTGTTTGGATAGCAAAGTAAGAGCAAACAGAGATTGATTGGGGAATATAAACCAATGCTGAAAGGTGCATAGCTGGGTAATGCCGGGATGACAGAGTGGAATCAAGGGAATGATTGGTGAGAACACACTGTTCAATTCATGCAGACGATCTGGAAGGAGCGTGTCCAATCACATCACATCGGTGAATGTATGCAGATTGAGGGCATTGTTTTTTTGTCTGGTGTGCTGTCACCTTTCATGGCAAATGTCAAACCATGCAGTGCATTTATGTTCTTTCGAGTTCTTTTTGTCAGTTCAGACATGTTTTTTCATGAAAACGAGTTGCACAAACGTTGGTATTACAGTGTTTAAACATGTTGAGGTTAGCTTATTCTCTGTTGGCTCTTCTCGCCAAGAGTTGGATTAGACGGGTTCATATCAATCTCAATCAGAAGATTAAGCTAGGTCAGGACACACCCCCAAAATGTTCACACAACAAGGCAATGGAGTTTAAAGGCACCTGTAATGGAGACTGTGCAACAAAAGTAATCTAACAAGGATAAGAAGCGGTGTCTGGCCATGCAGATAATTTAGGTGCAGTGAGGTTTGGAGGCAGCCTCTTCTACACCCTCTGATACCGGAGAGTAAAATTTAGTGCAAGCTAGTGTAGTATTACCTGTGTCTACACATCCAGATGTAGTCACATGTCCTTCTCCATGTGTTTGTATCAACCTCTATTTTGTGTTTTTATCATTTGCACAAATCTTCTCTGCGGTTCATTGTTTTTTTCTCCCTCGGGTGCTGGCTTAGCTCCTGTTTGCCCATATCGTTCTTTGTATTATTTTAATTCTGGGTGTGGACCGCATTAGTTGAATGAGGATCAGCACTTGAGGACATCTCCACCCTGCTCAGGTGGAGGTCGGATTAGATATTAGATAGGGCTATTAGATATATATATATATATATATATATATATATATATATATATATATATATATATTTATATATTTTTTTATTTTTTTATTTTTTTTAAAAAAAGGATCCTGGGGCTCAACAATCTGAATCGGCTGGCTGTGATTGGATAATACCTCATGCCTTAACAAAAGGAGGGTAATACAGCATAACGATAAGGGTAACCCAAGATAAAGTTTGCACAGACAAATCACCATTTTGATTGGACAAAAAGTTTCCGTCCAATCGATAATTGGTCTTTTGCAGATATAATGTGGAGCAACACCGATGTTCCAAATCACTTGTTCCGCTGCTATTTTTAGCTTCTTGTCTCTTCGGCCTCTTTGCCAAAAAGTTTAATCTGAGCTCACTCCCTCTTTTTTTGGTCTCCCTTCATTTCTTTCACTGACTCTTTCTCCCAGCTCACTTTCTCTCTCTCTCTATTGCCCTCCTTCTGTCATTGTGATTAGAGGAGTTGAGGAGATCAGAGAGAAGCAAGTAGGACCAGCACCACTGACCTTTCCCCTTCTTCTCCCTTTCTCTCTCTCTCTCTCTCTCTCTCTCTCTCTCTCTCTCTCTGTATGCCCAGTGTCAAACTCGCTTTCGCCTTGCTGTGTGTGTTTCATCTCTTTTCTTTCTTCTTTGTGGCAGTTGTAGTTGTAGTAGTAGCAGTTGGCACTAGTAATCTTTTGCCTCACCTTGTCTCCCTGTACACCAGTTTTCTTCCATTATTGTTATCTCCTAAACTACTGAAACAGAGTAATATTAAAGAATCTGAAGGCTCTGGCAAAGGAAATAAAAGCCTTATGATTTAGATTGAAAACTAGAAATAATGCTTGTTTGGCGTACAAGTAAAAATAAAACTGAAACTGATTCTTGCGGGTGCAAATTGTGTCAGTTCTTTTGACCGGGTGGGTTTTGAATTCATGTTGCAGGTGGTCTTCAGTGTTTTTTTTTTTGTTGTTGTTGTTTAGTTGTTTTTTTTTGCTGTGAAGACACTATATACAGTATAATCGAGTGGAGTTGCTCTGTTTCTGCACATGCATGTTAACAAATCAAATATGCTTTGGTTCAGGCTAATTTCAGGCTTTGATAACTAGCTTGTCATGGGACTTTATGGGCAATAGAATCAGATTTATTAATGCTGAATTGTATGGTTTAACTGCTACGGAGCTCTGAAATGGACATGAGGAAAAAAATTACTTAATATATATTTTTAAAAACAGCTGGATCACCCATGTTCTCTGCATCTAGCAGACATTGTCAATTGTCCAGAGTACTGCAGTCATCCGGCCAGATCAGAGTCAGACTCTTTTGGTTTTTTAAAGTATCTGTCATCCAATGTCTCTTACTTGTATGAAAACAAAGCATTTCTTTGTAGCGGAGGCCAATCCATTGCGAGCTGGAAGAGAATTGACCGAAAAAACTTTTTGTTGTTTTTACCATAATTTATTTTCTCATCCAGTCAGTTGCTACTTGACACAGTAGACCATTCACCAGTTGTTGATCATGTTTTGCTTTCCAAGTAAACTCAACTGAACATTGCTTGTGTATGTTGAATTTATGAACGTAAATGATTTAGATCTTAAAACAAATGTTTCTCAACTCAGTCTCAAAGATGTGGTGCCAGACGATTCCCCCTTAATAAATGTAATAACAGTATATTAAAAACACACAGTACTGCAGCATCATTCTCAAGGGCCATGAGATTTCCAGATTTTCCCAGGACCTTGGTATTTTGAGGTTGAGACCCAGACGAAAGCAGATGATGGTCACTAACGGGGGTCCTGGAGGCTCCTTGATTATTGTGAATATGAATCCACAGACGTGGTGGCATGATCACACTGAAGCTTTGACCTGCACACACTTTCTCCTCTGTCCTCTTAACCCCCGTTGACACCCTTTTGTCCCTCCTCCCCACCCGTCCTCACATATGGCCCTGTCTCCTCCACGTCTCCCCCATGTCTCCCCTTTCTGCCAGCACCCTTTCATCCGCTAATCACAGCGAAATGCGGACAGGATCTCTGAGCTTGACCCTTCCGAGACCTCTAAAGCACTGGTTAAAAGTCCACATTACAGACATAAATGATCAATAATCATAATTAATAATTTATAGACATCTAATCATGTGGGAAGTGAAACACATTTATATTAAGATTAAATTCATACAAATACACTGAATGAAAAACAAAAACACCCACGTATTTCTGCTCCCCATGTGATCCATCAGCCTCCTACCCAGAGACCTGATAGGTGCCCCTTGTATATGAGATTATGCCACTCATACGTCGGCTTATAAAAGCTCTCTATAAACTCTGAAACCACTGCACTGCGTGATGTTTCGTTGATATCTCAGGAATGCCACCCAGTGAACTAAAGGTTAATCTGCAGTTCATCCAGAGTTTATGAGCTAAAACTGCTGTGTGCATTGTGCATGAAGGAGGTTGGTTGCTATAGCTGCGGTACATCTTGGGCCAAACTAAAACAACAGTAATACCTTTTTTCCAAAGATGGCTTCTGTCATTTTAGGTAGTTATTATTATACTACGCGAGTGAGTCTGGCAGAAGGGCGGGCAGGTCATTGATCCACTCTAGGACTGTACTGTGCAAGATGCCGCGCCCGTATCCCTGTGAAAATAAGATTAGTTTGGCCAATGCAGGGAAGTGGGGAGGTATTGTACATATTTTTATACAGTCTATGCTTCAGACCAGTTGATCAAAACACAGTTTTCTCAATTTTTTTATGTTTTTTGCATTCAATTTGACGCGTGTAAACATGGCTATTGACTTAAAGGGTTATTGAGGTTAAGGGTTAATGGTAATCGTTACATTTTCATATTATTTAAATGCCAATATAATTATATAAAGATGAGCTTGAAATATAAAATTGAAATGGGTGTGAAATCTTGAAATTCCAACAATTGAAATGAGTGTTTTAATGCAGTGGTATAGTGAACTCACGCCTCATGGACCTTTAGTGGAGCTTTTTATATCACATGGTCAATCTCAGCTGTTTTTCCGGTGGTCAGTTTTTATAAAGGTTCTCATGCTTATGAATAATAACTTTTTGAGTTTAGAGTTTGAAGTGCTAAAAGTCAATCTCAGAGTCCTAGTCATATGATTTAACGTGGTGAATTTTAGCTATAGAAAGAAATGCACAACGTGAATCATATTCCTTTAATTCTTGAATTGAATTGTTGATAAATTGCTTTACAGGAACAAGATTTAAAGAATCAGGATTTTTAGGGTCGCGAAAGATATCGTGATGTCCTCTTTGCAGCATATTAGACTGATCAGATTATTTGCATTAGTAATCAAATTGGCCTCACCGAAGAGGCCTCTCGCTCCCAGCTGCCCTGGCGCAGAAAACAAACATGCCACAGGTCACGGTAACATTATGAATGGAGTCGAGCAGAGCAAAGGGCCTCCCCAGGGCTGCTCCTGGTTATAGTCTTTTGGGTCTTTTGCTCTTTAGAGGTCAGCTCTGCGCCTGGTTTGCGTTTCAGTCCCTAATGAGCAGGTAAAGAGGAGCGCTGGAGGAAAAGGTCAGCCATCATCTGTCTCTCTTTAGCGAATCCAGGAACGAAAATTAAAGGCTGCGAACAGAATGTTAGCAGTCCTTGTTTGTAGGACCTGATAGCACATGTTAAAGCTGACGGATATTTCCCTTCCATGCTCTTTTCTCATCACTTAACAGAGTGGATCTGATCCTAAATCTGCCACCGTCCAGTTGCTGCAGTTCTGAAAGTTAAATCATGTGACTCATTGTGTCCTTACCTGAGTACCTGCATTTTCATGGGATGTGGTTTCCTCCCTCTTTGTTCAAGTCCTGCTCTTGTGATATGCTCAGGCTTTTCCACACCACAGTCTTATGGGTGTGAAGTGCGTTTCTCGAAAGAAGGGAGAGCGTGACTAATTCACTTTTGGCAAAAATTACTTCATGTATCCGAAGAAGTCATTCTAATCTCTCTCATTTATTCTTTTCCTGCAGGGTGCCAACCCCAATGAGCCATGTGCAGGCCTGGACTGCAGCAGAGGGTGCAAGTGCCACCCAGAGAAAGGCAGCAGGGTGAGTGAGCAGTGCACGCTTTGTTAAAATCCATGTTTCAAACAGCCAAAAAGCACAGTGCATCATTATTTGCACATGCAGATTTTTCTGAAAAGTGAGCACCCTTCTCTTCTCTCTCCAATTAATAGATGACTTAATATACATGAGTGTTCTCTAGCTGCTCTCTGGTTGACTTTAAAGCAAAAACTCTCCTTTAGTTCTGCTTTTTTCCTTTCCTAGACATTTAAGTGACAGTCTTGGACATTTCAGTCCTTGTTTATTTTTTGGGAACTCCTTATAGATTCTGATGGTGAATACCAGCCAGTCCTAAAACTACTGACGAAAACTATTACATTTCTTGTGACTACGTCAAAATAAAAGCCAGTGTGTGCTTTTGACAGCTTTTAATGTGAAGCTAGAGCAGTAAGAAATCTTCCCAAGCAATTTTGCTATTTAGTCTTACATTCATTTTGTTAAGCAGGTCAATCATCTCTTGGCTGTGATGTTAGCAGACTAGACAGGTTACATTTTGTTATTTGGCATCAACACAAGCCCACAAAGGAGTGATCGGTTTAAATGAAAGCGGCTGCTCTGGAGGTTTCATTTTCAGGATTTGGGTACATTAACTTAATTAAGAAATACAAACCACCTTTTTTATTCCCTCCATTGTACACACCTAACTCATTAATAGCCACAAACATCACCGCTTTCTGACGTCTATCAAAGTGAGCGAGCTTGTGTAATGCATGTTTCAACAGTCCTTATCTGCAGACTGTATTGTGATTTCCCCAGGCGAGTGATCAGACAGATAAACACAAACCTGGCCCCCGGGGCGGCGAACTCATTTTCTTGTCATTGCTACCATTAAAATTAACGAGAACCGTCATCTGCTCGCAATAATTTCCAAAACAAAACACTGGCAGGAGGCAAGGCGATCCATTTATTGATGAGTGGGTGCAGGTCACTGGAGCATTAAATGCGCTCAGATACACAGAAGCTGTATGTACTCATGCCTTTCACTTGTCAGCTGTTTGCACTTTTAATGCACAAACTAATTCTTCAGATTTATAGCTGATACTTATAGTGACAGTTGCGTTGAGAGATTTGTACGTGTTTAAATGCCAATATAAACCTGCAGACTGACACATGAATTCCCATACATTGACGAGCCTCTAGAAATGAGCCTGCATCAGGTCAGAGGGGTGAAGGTTGTAAATATAGAGGAGCTGCTCTTTATGTTAGACAGATAATAAAAGTTTCACGTTTCATGCAGTGGTGGAATTCCACAGCCTGCAGGTAATAAAATAAAAATGCTGACCTAAGGTAAATGCTTCTGAAAGTGAGACAGAACTGATTTAAACAGGGAACAGGTGCAGGTTTAGGCCGAAAGTTTGAGCCTTTGCAAAATATCAGTTAAACTTTAAATCCAGCATAGATGGCTTGGCGACAACAATTTAAACCGATCAGCCACAACATTAAAACTGCCAACCTGTAAAGTGTGTAATACTGACAGTCTCGTTACAGTGTTATGTTCTTCTGGAAAACCTGGGTCCTGGCACTTATGTGGATTATACTTTAAAACGTACCACCTCGTAAACGCTGTTGTTGACCAAGATTGCCCACCATGGCAACGGCTTGCATCTTCGTGCCACGTGTTCCCCAGATTAGCAACACATCGACCTCGGCCAGTCTTTATATCCCTATTTTTCCTGTCACCAGTTCACCTCTTACCCTTCCTTGGACCACTTTTGATAGATACTGACCGCTGCGGAACTGGGACACCCCACAAGAGTTGCAGTTCTAGAGATGCTCTGACCAAGTCGTCTAGCAATCAGCATTCGTCCTTAATCAAAGTCGCTCTTTGATTTGTCAATTTTTCCTGCTTCAAACATCAACTCTTTGGACAAAATATTCAATTGCTTTCATATATATCCCACCCATTCATGGGTGCACCATTACAGTGAGATCATCAGTATTATTTATTTGACTGCCCTGTAATACATTTCAAGTCAGGAATTTGTTTATTTGTTTATTTCATTTAGGCTGTTTAGAGAGGAGGACATAGCCACTTTGGAATGTATTACTGGAATACACTTGTGGTGCCAATACTTTTATTGATGTTGTAATACCGTGGTTTAATCCTACTTGTGGAGCCTTGTTTCAAAGGTATCCTCACTTTCTAGTAATAGTTCTGTCTAAGTACTAATTATTCATGTCATATCACCCCTCCTCTTCCCCATTGCTTTTCTTAACTCAAAACTTAAAGACACGAGTTAAATTAACATTGACCACACAACCAAAACTCACAAGAAGCCAAGACAATGGATTACTTTGAACTTATTAAATTTAGTTCAATACCAAAAACTTGTCATGACTATTGGAGTTAAAGAGAATAAAAACCTTCTCATAGTTTAATGGGGCTGTAATGTTTTACAGTGTAGTGAAACCTGTCAGTCATAATGTTATGGCTGATCTGTATGTGTTTTCGAGGGATTATACAATAAATAATAAAAGCTCAAAATAAAACATCTGACCCAATTAAAGTTAGCATAAACCAGGTCTATTGGGCGTAAATATCATCTTACAATGATTTTATTTATATTAGGTATTTATAGAATGTCCCTTATAATGGACGACGGGTTTCAAATACTTTGTTTTCTTCTCTGATCTGCTAACAGCTAACACAATAACAAAGTTAATTACAGCTTGTAACTGAAATATCGTTAACTGGAACGTTGTTTACCTTTTATGACGGTATCTTGAACGATCAATGATCAGAATGAGAAAACAGCACTTGAAAATGTCCACAGAGGGCACCTTACCTAGTCCCTTAACTGGACTGTCATCAGCCTTATAATTTATTCAGTGCAAGGATTCATGCAGAATGCAAGGCAAAGATGCCGACTGATGTTAAAGCTGTACCTTCAAATCAGTCAATTTTCAGATTCCATTTGCAATTTTGAGTAAAGCTCTTTCTTCTTCTGTCCCATTACTGTCACCTGTGATGCCACGAATTTTAAATAAAAACAGACAAAGTGAGTCCCAATGTCCACCACAGGGGACATCATCAGAAAGTATGCTGCAAATGAGTAAAACTGGTCTGAAGGTTAGCTAAAACCCTGTTCTAACTAAAACATATCAAATACCACTTAGATTCATTATGAATGTTATGTTTTTAAACTATTTACCTCTTGCTCCCAAAAAATGTGGCCTGTGAGATGTCCATTTTGAGAATGCAGAGTAGTTTACCTTACAATGACTCTATAACTCCATAATGATGGACCATATAATGTTTTAATTACTTTTAGATAGTTTTAGCTCGTTTGAAAAAATAGAACCCTGTCGAGACCTCTGCGTGTGTTCCCTTGTGACTAAAACCAGACTAACTGTTAGCTTCACTCAGTAGCTCGGTCTCTTTCAGCCTGTATCCAAACAACAATTACTGTCTGACACAGAAGCATGCACTTACTGCCTGACTACTGTACGCCACTTTGGGTAAATGACATGGTGACAAGCGCCGCATTACACCCAGGTACCTCTAGATAAATCACACGGCTCAGGTAATAGCCCCTACCTCTGTTCAGGCGTCCCAAATAACACAGCCACAGCCGTATTACCTTCTTAAACTGCTATTGTCGGGAGTGTGCCGGAGTGTTAAGGTGCTTATTTGTCTCATTTCAGTTTTACTTTTGTAGACGAAGCTTTTGGCGGGGTGAGGTTCGCTCTCGATCGTAGCTGTTAACTGCTGTTAAAGTTCACAGGTGGAAAGTAGTTTAGGCACGGCTCAGGACCGATTCTCTCAATGACATTGTGTGAAAACCAAAAACCTTGTGTCAGATTTGCTTTAAAATGAGAGAATTAACTGAGAAACAACCATTTGTAGGACAATGGGAAACACTTTGATAGGCAGTAATATCATTAAAAAAGCTAGTTAATAATCCATCAGTTATAGAATACAGATTCAATATTTAACTCGTAATTTGATAGCAAACTGTTTGTGCGTCTCTTGCATATTTCACATTTTGTCCATTGCAATTAAACATTTTAATGCAATTAAAAGAAAAGGCTGTAAATATTTGAGAAGCTGGATTTTAAAGTTGAGAAGAAGATATAGCTTAATGCAAAATAACTTTTCCCTCTTCTCAATGAATATGCAAAAGTTTTTTATGTATTTTAAAAGCAATACTTTGACAGATCTACTTTAGGTTGTTATGCACTCAAAACGAACTCGAAGGTTTTTACATCATACTTTCATGAATTGCATTTTGTACCACATTATGGTCCATTATGGATTTTAAAAGCATCGAGCAAGTCTTCAGATGTCAAAAAAAAAATATCTAAGTGAGTGAAAAGACGTTAATAGCTAGATTATTAAAAGAGTTGAAAATCTAAAAAGAACAAAACAAATCCTGTTTATTTTGCATGTTAGGGTTAGGGCATGTTTTTAGACGCCTTTAATGGCATCTCTTCAACTATTTGTACCAACCCTACTTAAAAACAACTGCAGTGTTCTTTTGTCAGTCAGATATTCTCAATTATTTTGCCATGGGCCGGGCACAATCAGTCCATTATGTTGTTCCGATAGTGTTCATTGGACGTGAAGTGTGTTATCACGCAGGAGCTGTGTTTGTATTTGAATCTGGCACCTTTTACCAAAAAAAAATAAATAAAAAAATCAACAACCCATGTAATGAAATAAAGTGTGACAATAAACAAAGCCTCTTGTGATTCTGGAGAACATCTGCTGAAACCTGCGAGTGAACTTTTGACAACTTGACAACAACTCCTGATGATTTATGCGAAGCTAGAGCCATTAAGATGAGAAACAGGATTAAAATGTGCGAACTTGCACAGATTAGCTTTTTTATTTTATTTTTGTTTTAAGCTACAGAAAGTTGCTGTTATTTAGATGATATATAAATAGAGAGATTTCGATCTGGACGCATTTTTGGCGGGTAGAAGTTTGGGTTTTTTTCTTTTGCTTGTTTCAAAACAGAACATTTTCCAAAACGATTCGCTTAAACAACCAGAAACACAGTTTATTAACTAAAGGGAATAAAATGAAAAGTTTCCGTTGCCAAACTTGCGAAGAGCTCCCGTCACTGAATGAATCGCATGGCGCAGAAGGAGACAAATGTCTAATCTTTGCAAACAAACCTCGAGCTGGAGAAAAGTCCTTGCAGGAGTGCTCATGAACATGAAAAAATAAATTAAAAATATTTTTGTGATTGTTCCTTTCTTAAACCTTCTGTTTGCCCTCTGCAGATGTGTCGGCTCATGTTTGCCAACCGCTATGCCAACATTTCTTGAGGGCAGCATTTTTTGGAATGCTGTAGAAGCCAGAGCCTGCATGCAAATAACCATGAATTGAAAATGATCCAGCCAATAAATGTGCCACAAAAACACTGTAGTATTTTATGGTGTGCATAAAAAAGGCTCAAGTGGTGTTAAACTGTGTCGGATACGTCCATAGATGTCTGAGTAAGACTATAAGTTAGACATTGTTTGTTTTAGTTGGTTTTCATTATTAATAGCCAAAGGGCTTCAAATTTGCTTAGACTTAAAGGGCTGAGACTTTAAGAAAATGCAGCAGAGAAGTGTTTTAGGGCTTGTGATTACGTGTGTGTAAAGGTTTTCCTCTGGCTTCAATATATCTGTCATATTGGACCTATTAAGTCCAATAACATCCGCTCCCACTGGGTGAACCTCAAGGGTCAGAGAGCGGTGTAAGGGATAACGGGATGCTGTGTGTGTGCGACTGTGTTCAAGCAGTGGTCAGGTCAACACACTGGATCTTTTCAAGTTGCCGAGGGGTCAGGAAGTGTGTGCTTTATTTAATTTTGCTAGACCTCCATCTGTGTCGATTAGAAACAGAGACGAGAGGGAAGCCGCCGGCGGGGCACAGCTCAACATTTTCTGTGTCACGCTGGAGTGAGTGGTCCTAAGATTATGTTGTATGTGGTACATTTTCAACACGTTAATTAGCTTTGTGAGCAAGTAGTTAACTCAAAGAGCAGTCAAGCTGTAAACAAGGCTCTCCAGAGTTAAGATGCCGTTAAGTGTCAGTGTAAGTTAAAACTCGGTCAGCTTTGTCACTTTTGGAGTATCACTCAAGCGCTTGGGTTGGGGGGCGTTGGAACGAAAGACGTTGATTGCGTATGTTCAACAGGAGGACAGGTGAAGTTAACGCAAATGATTGGTTGGCACGTTACAGTGTCACTGGAGCAACTAAAACCGGCTAAAGTTTCATGTCACCTGTTTAAATTAGATCAAGGCTTAAATGTATGAACAGTTTAGGTTGGGAAAGTTACAAGTTGCTAGCTGTCTGCCTCAGCTTCACTAATGCTCTACCTCAGTGTCCTTTCTTTGAATTAGCCAGAGGTTAGGCACTCTATCGGAAACAGGCACTGCCAAGATGGCGGCATTGTTGCCTCATACCGCTGGCTTCCATAGAAAAAGAATTGTAGCTTGTTGCCGTTATGCCTTCTGCTTGACCCCCACAGATGTTGTTTCTCATATTTGTCAACTACCATGCCATCATACCTAGAGGTTTTTGGCTTAACTGGAACATTGTTGAGGCCAGCATTGGCATGTCATCCCAAATAAATATGAAGTGAAAATGTTCCCTGCAATAACTCTGGCAAGAAAACACATGATAATGTAAGAGTTAGTAGCTCTTTCACTGCATTAGCAGCTTGTTTTTTGCCATTCAACCAAGTAGCTAAACCCATGCATGAAACCCTACAAGTTTAGTTGCCCTTGTTTCAGCTTGTTTGAGCGACTTGCTTTGAGTGACAAGTGGAGCAAGTCACAGACAGTTAGTAGCTGTCTGTCTCAGCATCAATCACGGTCCACCTCTTAAATTAAGTGGAGTCAGGCCCTGCCAAGATGCCGACGATCAGAGACATCTCACTGAGCTCCAAAACCGCTTTTCAGAAAACCCGTGGGAGACATCATGGAGAGTTTGTCCATCTTTATACACCACCAGGGGTTGTGTAATGCTCACATGTTGTTATATGAATATGTGAGCTCATTTTCCCATTTTTGGATTAGCCTGGAGCCTTAGATGGTGGCGGCCAGAGACACCGCACTAAGCTTCGAAAAGCTCTTCAAGCTGTTCAAGCTCTTTATGCACAGTGCATGCGAAAGCAGAGATGTTGCTGCTTGCTCCCAATTTTTAGTACCTTGAATCTCATCAACATGATATTTGTCACTCTTTTTTCCTTCAGACAGTTTTCAGAAGCTAAATGTTTGTCTTTATGCTAATCTTCATGCATGTAAAATTAGCCCGGTTCACTCTGTCCAACTTATACTGCAAGGAACAATCCTAAAGTATAGAGTTCCTGCTTATTCCAGCATGAAATGCAATGTTAAAGATTAGAATGTGGGATTAAGATTTTAAACCTCCTTATTGTTGTTGTTTTTCAACCCTTAACATTTACTTTTCCCCGTTAGTGTTGCTTTAAGTAGCTTTAAGTCTGTAAAAATCATCACATTCCTTATTATGTGACAGGAGCAGTTTGTTCCCTGAGTCCATATGATGACTGAACTGTAAGTCAAAGTTAGTTGTGACCGATCCACAAAAGACGCCAAAAGAGCAAAACGGCACATGCACTTCTTTCTCACGTGCGCCCAGACAACAAAAGAGATGAAAGAATAAAGGATGAATGGAGAGCAAAAGAGACCGTCCTCCCTTTTCCAAAATAAGATGAAGGTAAAGTGATAGTGGGTGCGTGTCCCGGTGGGATGGGAACATAAGAAACACGGGATGAATCCCCTCGGCGGGGCCTCTCGTTGAAAGACTGCGTCTCTCCATCCCTGAATTCCTTTACTTTAATCCTGGAGCAGGTAGAGGAGAAACAGTTGCAGAGAGAGAGAGAGAGAGAGAGAGAAAGAGAGAGGTTGGCAGCGTTCCTTTTATGTCAAAAGTAGTAGAGGAAGATAAGAAGACATTGACCAAATTGTTCGTGGTAATCCTGAAGGAAAAGAAAGAAACATAGAAGGGACAAAACAGACAGATGGAGAGTTTCTTTCTCGTTTACTTCCAAAGAGAGATGCTGTCATAGGGGTTAAAGGATGGATGGTTTGATGTTTTTCATCTCCAATTATATAAAAAAAAATGAGAAGAGGGCGGAAGAAAGAAAGATACAAATAAGAACATTTCAATAAAAGTTAAGGAGCACAGCGAAGAAAACCTGAAAAGTGAGTGGGTACGACTTTGGGCTAATTGGAACTTTGAGGTGACGCGATTGACTCAACAACTGTGATACAGTAGATTGACATATGAAAAAAAGTTCCTCCAAAACATTTACCTGAAGGAAACACCAGCCATGACTTTGATTCATTCATTCATTCCATCTTCTGTAACCGCTTAATCCTGTGAAGGGTTGCGGGGTCTGCTGGAGCCTATCTCAGCTGTATTTGGGCAAAAGGCAAGGTACACGCTGTTCAGGTCTCTAGTCTATCTCTCTAACACGGAGAGACAGACAACCATTCACACTCACACTCACACCTACAGCCAATCAGAATCACCGATTAACCTAATGAGCATGTCTTTGGATGGTGGTTGACTTTGATTCCTACCACCAAATTCAAAATGATAGCAGGCTAATGAAAAGCAGTGAAAGGAAGGAGAGGTAGCTCCATATCTTCATGTGTCGAGAAATATGCCAGAGCAACCCAATGCCTGGAACATCCACTAAGTGTCGACTACAAGTCGGTTCACACACAGAGAGAGAGAGAGGGAGCGAGAGAGGCTCAGATTTCACACATATAATCAGTTCTGGCAGCAGAATGACCCTTAGACAAGCATGACGGTTGACTTTGATCTGTGTCTTCTGTGTTTTCTTATCTTTCAGCATATATCCAACCTCTCTCTTTCTCCATCTATCTTTTTTATTATTCTCTTTATCTCTCCATGGGTTTTTCTAATATGCTGTGATTGTTAAGCATGCCTGGGTTTTGCTGCTACATGCGTAGTGATGTATAGCGATGTACCTCGAGACCAGACTAATGTACAGGACGATCTTATCAGCAGGGGCCTGTCATCCAAACATTCTCCTATATACATACACACACACACACACTTGGGGGCCCCTGTATGGCATTTTATCAGGATATCCCTCCTTTTGATGCAGTTTTAAAATGGTGGTGGTCTTTGTTTAGGCTTCATCTTGACACTCACACACACGCACACACGAATTTGCGTTTCTATGTTTGTGAGGACCTTACATTTCCATTATGCATTTCCAGCCCCTTGACTAAATCCTAACCCTAACCTAATTGTAACCTTTACACTAAAACTAAGTTTTATCATGTCTTAGCCCTCAACGAGTTGCGGGGCCTCAAACAAGTTAGCCTCTTTGCCCCCACAAGTTAATAAAGATCACACACTGGTGAAATAGTGCTACAGAAGCCATTTTGCCTCCCATTGTCCAAAATGTCTCGACAAACACAGACCCATCTCATCCCGTCTTTCAGTTTGAGTAGAAATGATAGCTTTGAACTTTACTCACACACACACAAACTTGACACTGCATTTAGTCTATGAAAGGTCAAAGGTCACAGGCAACACAAAGGCTAGACCAGAAGGTCAGGGGCGCCAGGATCACAGACTCGGAGACAGACAGGGCCAAGTGTCTGTGTGGGTTAAATACATTCGAGGTTACTTTCCAAGATCCTTTCCTCAACCCTTTCTTATGTTTCTCCTCCGTCATCGCTCTCATCTTCTTCCACATGTTTTGGGGCATGTTTGGTGCATTGATGTAAAAAAATAAATAAATAAATACTTAATAGTAAACTTAAAGTACTTAAAGTAAATTTAAAAAAGCAAAGAAAGAAACTCAAATTTGATGGTGACCATGTGAATCCGATCCATGCGCTTAATCTTCTGTTCTCAGCTTTTAGTGCACTCTACTGCCCTCACATGGCCACTTCAGGTACTCATATTAGAGTTTTGAATCTACTTCATATAGTTTTTGTCTAAATCAGATCATTTCAGCTCCCCAGTAAATGCATATCAGATATTGTTTAAATGCAAAAAGGTTATTTTTTTTCTCCGTGTGTTTTAACGTAGCTTTAAGTTTAGTTTGGACTTTGGAAATTGCCTTCCTCAGCAGCTTGTCATCGAGACGTCATAGGGTAGAAAGTTCCAGAAGTAGCTAGAAAGTGGACATTTGTAGAGAGTCTACAGTAAAGAAACGAGAGGAGCTGGAGATAGGGACTGATGTGCAAATATAGCACTCTAGATCTACAACTAGATTATACATTTTATCAAAGGTGGTGTCATCAGGGTCTGCATCATTGACTGTATATAAGGATGGAAGACCTGGATGACATTTCAGGCTAAGACGGCCGTGCCTTCATTTTCTTCATATTCTGATCGAGTCAGGCTACAGCAGGCTATCATTTTTGAGTTTGAAGTACCTTTGAGGTTACTCTGGATAATATTCTGGACAGTATTTGTCTTAATAACAACACTCATTTACATCAAGCAAGCATATATGTTGATGAGAGTATTAAAAACTTGAAGGTGCCATTAGAACAGATAGAAATGTCCAATTAATTTGCGATTAATCGTGCACTAACTACCAACAATCATGTGATTAGTCGTTTTAATCGATTGACAACCCTAATTACAGCAGAAATACTGAAAAAATTAAAATACTACACGCAGGGTCTCTCTAGTTGATCCTCACTGCTGCCTTGTCTGCACAGAGCAAGTATTAGACACCTGGGTGATCTAACACAGACACACACACACACACACACACTCACGTAGGAATGTACAAAACCGATTATTACTGATTTATAGGCTCTTGTGATTTCAAGCAATGATGATGAAGCCACTGTTGTTTGTTGCACGTCCTCATAAACACACACAGTTAACACAGTTCCAGACCATAATTTATGACATTTTATCTTTTCAGCAGAAGAGCCCGGCCCTCCTTGTTACTGGAGTTTAAACCCAGTGAGACACTGTTAAACATGTACATGCTCATCGCTTTTAAAATACTTCAGGAAGTGCAATTACATTTGCACATGTGTGTGTTGCCGTATGTGTTAATCCTAAATACCTTAGTCAAAAGTGAACACAGAAAGGCGTCACAGTCTCTTCATCTGCAGTTTGGGTGGGCGTCAGATGGTATCATGTGGGAGTGCAGGGGCCCCTTTTATGGTCTCAATCTTGGGGCTCTTGTTTTGAAGGAGCAGAGGGGAAATGACTAAAGGAGAGGAGTATCATGCATGCACACACTGATACAGAAAATATGCACATTAGCGGGGTATTAACAAACTCTGCAGGAGTCTCAGTCCTGACCTGACTAAACACAGCTGAGTGGAGCTCGTCTTCACACAGATATTTGTCATACAGATATGAAGAGAGAGAGGTGACGCTGAAAGAAAAGGAGGTTACATCATCTGAAATATTAATTTGCTATTTTTTGTTTGTCATTGCTCACATTCTTGACTCTCTAAGCTGTCAACAAACTTAAACGCTGTTTGGAATTTTGACAGCTGTTCAGTTCTGATTCTCACAGAACAAAATACTGAAATACTTAAACTGAGTTCAAACTCAATGTGAGCGTCATTCCGCATGTACAGTGACTGCATATAAAATCAATAAATAATATGCAAGTGGACATAAATACACAAATGCGAGAATTTATTTCACGAACATTGACTAGAAAATGACCTAAAATATTATCTGTCCACCAGTTTTTGTGAACATTTTCAGTTTGCACAAAAGAAACTCTTCACTGGTAATGAATACATTCTACAGTTGGTGGAAAGTGTTTTATTGTTAAAAAATAAATGCAACAACATGCAGTAGAAACATAACATAATATAACATAATTAATCATGGCACATGTGAAGAAAAGCTGTATCTCATTCACGTTTCCCATCCTGGTTTCTACTGTTTGACGTGTGCTTTTTGTTTAATCCCACTGGTCCCCCTTCTTCTTCCACTGGTATTAGCACATAACTTTGCACAGTTAGCACACCAACTCCAAACATTCACATTAGGAAATACACAATAATAAGGAACTATCATTGATTTTCTGGACTGCTACAGACTGCACCAGTTATCCAAATACATGTGAAAACCATGCAGCAACAGTTGGCTTTGGGTCCTCTCTGAACAAACCTGCAGATGGTGTAAGGTTACCAAGAAGAAAAAGAAGAAGTCTAAATTGACACATATTTTCTGGCTAGTTTTATAGCTATTGGAGGGCCAGTTTATAAGGGCTGTCAATAGATTAAAATATGTGATTGCGATTAATCGCGTAGTTAACACAAATTGTTCTCCCTTTTTTTTTCAAAAGATTTTAATGTACTTTTAATGTATTTTCAAGTTTCCGTTCCTCATATCAACATCTTAGCTACTCAGAAAGCTCCCTGCTCAGTTCATAACCAAGGTCCGATTGACATTTAATGCAAATAACTTTGCAGGAAATTGAAGCTGAACTTGTCGATTCTTGTTTTTATCCATTTCAGCTAGGGTTTTTTTTTTTTTTTTTGGTTCCTTCTTATGCTTCTTTCGGGGCTTTTGGCCATTTTGACACTAAAGGGCGTTTTGGTGCCCTCCACGGGTTAAAATTATTTGCTATGACTCCAAATTCTGGTCACTTCTGCTGTCCCAAACTACGGTTTACAACAAGGTCATAATAACAAAATTAAAAAAAAAAGAAAAAAGAAAGAAACACAAGGAATTTGCGTTAATTTTTACATTGCATTACAATTATTAATAATTATTATTTTCGAGTGACTCAAATTTTCATCAAAAACAGATGGATGGTATCAATCATGACTGGTCACCCCTATGCCTATCTTTCTGCTTTCTTTCAGCACTCTCTATCTCTTCCACTGCTTTTTAAAATTCTTTACCTGATTCCAAGACTCCACCTTGAGGGTTCCTCCCCAAAACACACTGTAGCATGTAGCGTGAAGCTCAAAATATAGATGCTATCTTAAGAAAAGTGTGTAAAAAAAAAGTTTCCTCAACAAAGAACCACTTTTATCTGCTTCCTACTCCCGGCAGCAGACGAGTGGAGACACTGATAACATTTAAATTCCTCCCTTTTCTTCAGTGAAGTCTCTTGTACTCCTAACTCATAACCGAGTGCAGTAATGGAGTTTTGAGCCCTCACCAAACATCTCTATCCACATTACTTCAGCAGTCACATCTGTACGCTGGTTTTAGAGGTCTTAAAGGTTTTAAAGAGCCGTACATGCCAATTACATCTGCTGTTTGCAGTTGTCATTACCTCAGGCTAATTTTTAGGGTGGACACATGGGACTATAGCATTTCTTTAGCCAGGTTACACCATTTACCAAGACCAGGGGGAAAACTACCGTGAATTATATTTCTAGCTTCCTTAACAGCTCATCCCGTGTGCCTTTTCGGAAAAATAAGTTGTAGTTGATAGAGTTTGTGCGTATTCGGGTTTGTGGAATGCAAATAAGAAGACGAATAACAAACAAAAATCTGAAGTATTATGGTTTAATGTAAACCTTGTGTGTCCTCCTTGTAGTGCCGCTCCCTCGCTGTCTGACAGCTGAGAAAACACCACAAATTTATGACATCATCACCGTGGGACAGCGTGGCCCGCTGACCACTAATGTGGTTTTTACTGGAGGGGAAAGCACCTGGATGAAAAGAGAGAACAGGTTGTTTGTTTAATGGCAGCCATCACAACAACCAGATGAGTCAGAGGTACAGAGGAGGGGTGGGAATCCGTCAGATGGCTAATGAAGCCAGGAAAAACATCCAGTCTGTGGGAGAAAGGAAAGAAACCAGTGCAGTTTGGTGGGGGAATATCAGAAAGCCGATTGATCTGTTGTCCAGAATCAGTGGAGAAATGATTATCCCTCTGTGACAACACCTATAGGATTCCTTAAAACCTTGATGTTGGACTCCAGCTGCCAATCATCTTGACAACAAGAGCTAATTCACCAGTAGTGTGAGACCTGTGAATGCTGATCTTAAAAAAAATAAATTAATTAAGTGCAATGACCTGATAATGTTATTATAGCATGTCACTGTTCACTCTATAAAAAGAAGGACAAACCTCCTTGCCATCACCTATAGGATTCCTGAAGAGAGGTTTTGAAGCTCAGTCTTGAAGCAGTTTTGAAGCTCGGACTTCTGAGAGGTGGCACATGAGAGGAGCTGACTACAAACATGTTTATTTCTGCTGTAAAGCTGGACATTTTAACATTTAAATAATCAATACATACTGAGAGGCTTTAAAAATCTTGCTTTTGGAGCCAGCCTCTAGTGGTCATTTGAGGAATTGCAGTTTTTGTCACTTTCGCACAGGTTTCAGCTTGATGTCACCATCCAAGAAAGTATACAGCATTAATTAATCGTATTTATTTGAAATAAATGGGAAGCCCATTAAAAGTTTTGAGGCAAAAGTACGATAATACAAAAATTGGGTAATGGTGCATCTTTATGGGTTTCAGCCTACAGTGAGACAATCGAGGCTACATCTAATAGTTATTTTCTTAAACTGATTAATCTGCCGTATACTTTCTTAGATGGTGACATCAATTATTAACCTCCGGGGCTGAACCCCAACATGCGAAAGTAACAAATACTGCAATTCCTCAAATAGCCACTAGAGGCTGGCTCCAAAAGCAATATGAGGAAGGGCAGGGCAACAGCAACACATCAACATTTGTCTAGAGTTTATATAAACGGGAATGAGTAAGAAGTAGTTGTTAGTATGAGTAAGTTGTTTGAAAAGGTTAGATGGGTCAGTTTTTCGAAAAATCACTTGACTACAGTGAAAAAACGATAAGGAATTGAAAGTCTGTGGAATAAATGTACACGCATCTTTTAATGTGATTACCAGAAATGAAAGCTAACACTGTGAATTCCCAGAAATGTTGCAGAATCTTGGGGAAGGGCGTCTGACCAAATCGCTCTCCAGTAAAGAAAACGTGTGGTCCATCTTAAATTTATTAACATTTATTAACACTACACTTGGAAACATGGAAAGAAAACTCTTTTCTTTGAACACATTTTGTAGCTCTGCCTTTTAGCTGAGGCTGTTTGAGGTTCTGCTGATTCATGCTTGCATTTGACACGCTCTCTAATTGGGTTATCAAACTGCCCTGTTGATTAAACTTGCACCCAAAGACCCATGGTCTGCCATGCGGTCCCTCCATGTCGCACCCATCATCGACCTCAAGTGAGCATGCGGTGTGACAGCTAAAATCTTCCCCCCGAGAACACCCGGCCCTCAGAACAATGTGTCCTAATAAAACCCTCGGATGGCCCGAGGGTGTGGGTTTGTGTTTGCATGCGTGCATGTTCATGAACACCCAACACACAAACTGGTTTTCACATGTATGGCTGGCTAGAATCTGTCTGTCCAAGCACTCTCCTCTATCAGGAAGTGAGGTAGGCCCGATGGGAGCAGTACGTCCAGAGAGCTTAGCGGGCCAGAATAGACTCCATTGTACCCTTTGTGCTGGAGGGGATTTGGGCCTACAAACTGACCAGTCTGCTGGAAGGTGATGAGGATGGAAGGTCTGGAGGAGCCAGGCAGAGACCCAACAGGCTGGCATGAAAACAGACAGAGAGGCTGGTACGAAAAAACAAAATAAAACTGTTATGGTCTCATTCAAGGCAGCTGGACAGGGGATTATATTATATCAAACTATATCAAGCCATGAGTTATGATCAATTAAGTCCATGGCCACTGGCTAATAGTTTGACATCACAGGTTGCTAGCTGTCTGTGTGGTCACCTACCCTTGGGTTCACTTACCCTTCACCTTTTTTGAATTAACCAGGAGTTAGGTCAGGCACTGCCAAGATGGCGACGGCCAGAGACGCCACACTGAGCTTCAGACCTCTCTTTGACTTCATTAAAGATGTAACCATCTTTATATACAGTCAATGGTTGCGTAGTCCTCACGTTACCTATAGCAAGGTTGGAAGCTGACGTCAGAGTTATGTTTTCGAGGTCTTTTTCTTCTAGTTGGAAATGTGATGGATTTTTGTATGAATATTTGCAAGATGATGTCTTTAATGTAAACTGTTGCAATGAAAAGTATTGCACTCACTGAAATTATGCTGTGGTGGCTTTAATTTACTGTGTGTCAGCAGTTGCGTACTTTTCAGACAGAAGTAGATTGACAACCTGGGTGGAATATCGCCACCTAGTGGTCCAGAGCGAACCTCATTGTCGAACTTAACTGTCTGCATTTATTGGTTTTCTGTGCCCCCCCCCCCCCCCCCCCGACACACACACACACACACATTTTTGGTTCCCTTTCATCTCCTTCCTTTTATCTCCACTCTCCACTCTCTGTGATCTCCTTCTCTTCTGTAGCCTGCATGTTTTTTATTCCATGCCATGTTAGGGAATAACCCCTGAGAAATACATCTCCCTATCTTCTTCAATCTTTCAACCAGATGACCATAAAGGAGGTTTTAGTTTTTAAAAGCCTCACAAGTCTCACAAGAACACTTTTATCAATGCGGCCGTGTTTGGGAGCTGGTAAACTCAGCATCATTCAGACGTTAATCCTGGAAACCAGATCAGGTTTTCACCTCAACAAACACCTCTAACCTCTTACATAACTCTAGCCAGACAGAATATCCAGCTGAGTCTTTGAAAGTGACCCGTGACCTGAAAACTACTAGAAAGATGTCTGAGCTATTTGACACGATGACCCCTCGACCCGACGAAGTGAGTCTTTTTCTGGAGCATGAGCACAGATAAGCAAGATATTTAAAGATGGCTGGGGCTTTAGAGGAGGGTAGAAAGACGTGGGAGGCAGACTTAAGAGATAGAGAGATAAATCCAAGGACATAAGAAAAACAAGAAAAAATGCATTCAAGAGTGGAAGTGAAGCTTAAAAGAAGGAGTGATGGAGAATGAGACAGAGGGAAAGGCGAGGCATGAGAGAAAGTGGCTCCCGGTGGGAACCCCTGCATATTTTCTCTGGGTGAAACCAGGTGTGAGTGTGAACTGAGGGCCAGACAGCTCCAGTAGGCTGCCTTTACCTGTCATAGCCCTGTCATTACAGCTGCCTGCCCTGAGGCAACGAGGGCTGGAAACAGAGCGACATCCTTCACTGTGTGGTGGAGGCCAGTGTCGGTTCATTGTCCCTTTAGATGTAGCAACAGACATAAATGTAGGAGTAAAATATTGAAAATGAAATAAAACCAAAATGCTCTTTTGGCTTCACCTCAAGTCAAATTTTTTTATTGATCCCAAAATTATTTCAGCTTATCTTAAAGCTTAGATTCTTAAAATGGAATCCTTGAGTTGTATCTATCTAATCATCTAAGTCTGCAAGAATATGCATTTTATACATTTTAAAACTATTATTAGTATTTTCAATAAGTTCCAAAGTTGCTAGCTTGTTTTATTTGCATGTTTTTTTCAGTTTTTATTGAAGAGCTTCTCGCAGAAATTATTGGCCTACGTGTTTTATGCAACAAAGAAATATTCTAGCACATTGACTACAATAAATCCAATTCATTTTATAATTTTATCAAACAGTTTTGCAGCTATTTATGAGCTGGCATATTTCTTGGCTGTGAGATGCTAAGCTAAGCTAGGTTAAATAGCTGCTACTTTTAGCTCATGTACAGGTCTGTGTTTGGTATCAATCTACTCATCTAAGTCCCAGCAACAATTTGAATTTTCCAAAATACTAAATAATAAAAGTATATTTTTTATATTTGTTTTCAAGTTACCAGCTACTTTAAACTGGCTTGGTTTTCCATATAGGGTAAAACGTGTGGTATCCATCTACTCATCTGAATCACTTATGTTCCAGACAGGTGTATCTTTTCATATAGGATAAAGTTTAGACAGCCATAAGGAGGTATTTGAGAGTTAGCGCTGTATATTTTGTTTGAATGATAGTATTTATCTAAATGATGCTACAAACTCCCTGTGGTGGTTGTCCGTGAAGGGTAAAAGAAAAGGGTTTATATCTGCGACTGTATTTGACCTTTTTATTTCAGAATGAAATTGTTTTGTGCCTGCAGGCAGAGCAGTTATGTTGTATACAAGAATCGGACCAGGTGTTAGAGGAGAAAATTGCCTTGCTTTTCTTTTTTGTATTTGTGTGTGTGCATGCCCGTGTGCATGGAAATAGTAGAAGGATGCATGAAGCTTGTGTGTTATTAAGGGTGTGCAACCATTGTGCACATGCATGAGCCTGTGTGTGCCTACATTCGGGCGATTCTCAAGCTGTTCAAACCTTCAAACCTTGTGCTGTTTAATCATTCATTCTGAATTTAAGAGCATTTGTCTTGGGACAGAAATGTAAAAAATGAGCTCATATTAAATTTTTTTGATAGGACGACATTTTAGGTTTGGAAATCAAAAATACAGTAATAAAGCAGATTTCAGACAAACTCTCCAACTCTCTACAATCACATCCTCTGACTTTCCTTTGACCTGAACACAAACATCTGTCCTTTTCTCCTCCCTCCCTCTGTGTCCTCTCTAAATGCCCAAAATATGAGGTAATAGCAGGCTGTCAGTAGTTGAAGGTGTTGTGTGAATATGATTTCACTGGTTTTGAACCTTGAACATCTAACCATGTTATTTTTGTGCTGCCATCTTGTGGTGGACCTTGAGCAGTGCAGTCAGAATTTTTGGTTTAATCTTAATTTGACTGCTGTGATTATAAAACTGAGCATTGATTCACGGTGTAAGAGTTTCTCCTCAGAACGCAGGCCACCACATGCCCACATAAAGCACTGCATGCCCCTAAGACGTGGGATTTCAAGGGGCAATCACATATTAACATGCCTCCTTTAGAAAGAGATCGCGAAAGAGAGAGAAAAGAAAAGAAAAGGAAAAACACAGCTGGATTTTCCGTCCCAGCTTGTTCCCTTCTCTTGTCAAAACACGATGTCAGTACTGCTACACAAAGACAAAATGGTTGCCCGTGTAATTTGTTTGAAAAGGGTTCAAAATAGGAGTGCTGCAACATGTAGAAAGTGTAGAAAAGAAACTCTGTTATTTTCCCCAGAAAAAGTTGCTATTACATATAAATATTATATACACTATATTATAAAACTATTATTTTATTTTAGTGTTTTTAAACTTGTTTTAGTTCTTTGTGTAAAGGATAGATAGTTTTGTAGGATGAATTTATTATTTGGTCTTGTTTTCATGGGATTAGGATTAGATAGGAGTATAACAGGTGCACAGACATAATGCCTTCACATAAAAAACAAACAGCAGAAAAACCCCAAGAAAGACTGAGATATGTTACGTTTGCAGTCTACATGACAGAGATTCATAACTGATATAAAGATAAACCAACTTGAGTCTTAATGAACAGTTTTTCCCATTTTTTTCTTATTAAAGCTGCAATAGTTTTGTGATCTTTAGCTATTTGAATGAAACAGACTTCGGAGTCTTGATTAAATCTGTGCAACTGAACTAAAAATTACAAATTCATTTTTTTGGACATATCGTTATTCAACGACCTCCATAATAAAGCCTAACTCGAGCAAATCAAAGACGGAGCTACACCGATTTGAATCATGTTTTAGTCTTTTCCGGCTCAAACTTTCATCCCCTTTTCTCTTAGGGTCGTCCAGGGCCACTTGGTGAAGTTGGTCGGAGCGGTCCAGAGGGGTCACGTGGGAGCCCAGGTCCTTCGGGGCCTAAAGGAGAGAAGGGCCGCATTGGACTGAAAGGACCGTCAGGCTTCAAAGGAGACAAAGTGGGTGTTATTGATCATATTTTGTATTCCTGACAAGCTGATACAAACCATCATTGCAGCTACCAACTGCATCTACTAATATGTTTCTGCCACCAGGTGTCAGTATTTAGTCCGATTATAAATTAATACAATTGTCTATTTACTCATTCAGGGACCGATGGGAGTGCCGGGATTTCAGGGAACTGATGGAGTACCTGTAAGTAAACTAGATACACAACTATGCACGTTTTTTTATAGTTTAAATTCATGCTTGAATTAATTATCTTCAGCTACATTTTAGGGAAATTTAACTTTAACTTGTTTTCTATCTTAATACAGCCAACGTTATGAAAAAAATATGTATGTATGTTGTTGTATTTTCTCATTCTTGACAAGTCTTCTTCCCTCGCTGTGCAGGGTCACAGTGGTCAGCAAGGAAGCAGAGGACCACCAGGACTGGACGGCTGTAATGGAACCAGAGGGGATCCTGGAGCTCCTGGCTACGGGACAGGAGGACCTGGATTACCTGGATTTGCTGTCAGTTCCGTTATTTTCCCTTCATGGAGTTTTATTTTTATTTTTATTTTTTCAAATGATATCCTATTATTTAGAAGAAGCATAGATGATGATGCTGATGATGGCTTCCTTTTTCTCAAACAGGGGCCGTACGGGCCAAAGGGTCAGAAAGGAGAGCCTCGATACATCTCAAGTAACGAAATCTCGGTACGGCCTCATATACACTTAGTTTTTCCTCTTTGTTTTCAAAGCTCCTTGTCTGGCCCTATTCCTTGAAGAAATTTTCACTGCCTCCATGCTTTTTTTTGCCACTCCTTCCTCGCTGTCATTTTCACTGGACTCAACTGTCGTAAGACAAACCCAACCTAGACTAACCCTACAGTACTTTACATCAGATGGATCTACTGTATAATAAAGGATTCTTGGACGTATTTAAAAACTTTTAATCAAATTTGTTACAAATCCATTTTAATTAAACTCATGAATTGCATATTTGGTCCAAAGTATGTTTTTATAAGAATAGTTTTTCATTTGATATTTTACTACAAAGCCTGCAAAGCTTTATGGCATTTGGCCAGCAGGTGGTGCTAAAGTGAAAGTACAGATGTAATGTGTTGTGTTGAGGAGTCGAGCACCAGTTATTCAAAGCACTATATCACTAATAAGACTGAGTCGTATTGGTAGAGTTGTGTATTTCCTGAGTGCTTTTTTTTTTTTTTTTTTTTTTTAATCTCCTCTTCCTTCTTTTAGGGTTTACCAGGTATACCGGGACCCGCCGGTGCTCCTGTAAGAGTTTTACTGTTTTACTACACAGCAACACAAAATAACACAATTAAATGTTGTAAAAATGTTCTTCAAAAAGTGTATTTGGTTGCAGGATTGTGGTTTTAATGTACTAAAGCAGAGTGTTCTGATCTGGATGTAATGTATCTCTCCAGGGAAAAACGGGTCCTGGCGGTGCACCCGGATTCCCGGGACCGATAGGGCCTGAAGGACGCCCCGTATGTAAACACTGTCTCTGTCTGCCCCATGTGTCTTAACATCACATGCAACTGCTTATTGATGTTTTAATGCACCCCGAGAAAGCAATTAAATGTAGTAGTAGGTAGTAGAAGTAGACTATAATGTTTTGAGCGTGATCAGTTATCAGTTTATGATCGGTTATTAACTAAACAAGAAGTGAACAAAAATGTATGTTTTACTATTGAGAAACATTATTAGCTGCACATCCTTTCAAATTAAGTGCATTACATTTTAGCAATCACGTTGAAAGTCACATGTTTATCTGTATGTCCAGCTAATATAATAGTTCTGCTTTGTATTTTTTATTTGAAACATTTGTGGATGTTATTTCTTTTCTTTATTATGTAATATCATTTCTTGCTGAATGTAAATCTGAGTCTGATTCTGACGTCTGATTTTAGGGACCGCCTGGTCCTCCCGGTCCCCCAGGTCCGATGGTAAGTACAACAGTAAATCCTGCTACTTCTGTTTGATCTGATCTGATAAAATAGGCTTTTACTTTGAAAATGTAGAATATTTTAGAGTCTGTGCCAAGTTCCTTTCAGCATGTGGGAGCTACTGAGCTATTGTCACTGGATGTTGGATGTGACTTTTGTCCAGCGAACATGTCGCTAACCTTATTTGTTTTTAGGGGAGCCGTAGTGACGGATATCTCGGAGAGAAAGGAGACAAGGTACGCTTTGTTAGCCGAAAGGCTCGCCCAGACTCACAGATTAATTCACACATGCAGAGTGAGACAGCTTAGAGATAGTTTATCTCCATCTAAGCCATCTAATTATTTTATTTAGAGTGTATTATTGTTCAGTTTCATCTCTACAGGTGTGCATTATTCAAACTGAAGCAGGAGAGACAACAAAACTAAATCTAGTACTTCTAGTCAGTTTTACCTCCTTCAGTCTACCTGCTAAACTAAGTTTGTTTGACTATTTCTAGATGACTCTGGGAAAATTTAAATCTGCCCAAATCTTTTTAAGTCAAATGTTGCACATGTTAATAATAAAACACAGCAGGCTTAGAGGTGTCTAGCTGGGTCTGATGTGTATGAGTGTGTATGATGGTATGTGTGCATGAACCAGTTTGCTTTGGTTGAACATTCACTATGCATGCTGATATTTTGGTGGTGGCTTTCCAACCTGTGCTTATTCCGTCCAACTCATCTCTCCATCCCCCCTTTTAACCCCACCTATCCCTCCATCCTCCTCCTCCATCCTCCTCTCTCCACCCCCCTGATTGAGTACTCAACTGATTGTTTCCTGTATGATATATATATATATATATCTGTATAAAAAATAAATGATCACACAAGCTTGATTCAGTCAGGTTTGTTCTTTCAAATGCTACAACTGAGGCAAACACAAACTCTCTGAGAAGTCCAAACAGCGTTGGAAATGAAATCTGACTTATAATTGTTTATGGATGAATTTCAAATTAATAATAAATTCTCAGCTTTACTCAGATGTTGTTTGTGAGTGGCTTCAGTGACTTCACACGCTAATTTCCTTTACCGTCGAGTGACAGTTCAGAGATTTTTGAAACACTGAAACGCATCAAACTGCAGCCACAACTTGCACCATGCAGGTTTTTAATTAGTGATCAGATTAAATGAAAATGTTTTAAATATCTGAGCTGTCACTCTGGAGGACAATCTGCGGGCTGTAACTGGGTGCTGGAATCAGTCGCTCCTACTTCCTGTGTTGCTTTATTTACCCATCTTGATCACGTTGGTTTGGGGCATTCAGGTGGTAAAATCCGGGATTTGAAGTTCATTTGCCTGCTTCTCACTCCCCCCACCCATCTCATCTGCATCAGTCGCACACGGATACTAACAGTCATCACTGCATGCATGTTATACTCAACCAAACCCACTCACACAAAGGCAGGGTAAACTAAATGTGGAAACAGTTGGATCCCCCGTTTTAGCCTGCTGACATACATCTTTGTAAGAGAGAAATATAACAAAGAAGTTCATTTAAGTATTCATATGTGCAGCATTGACGTTTATCTGTTTTCAAGGGTAATTCAAGACAGATTTCCCCAAGCTGTCATATTGTTTTCTCTTTCTTTTACTGCACTGCGTTATTTATCCCAATTTATTTTCTCTTTGCATTTCCATTTTCTCCCTTGTGTTATTTCTTCTTGGACACCATCTGCATGGTCTTCATCAGGAGAGTGGGTTTTCAGTTCTCCATTTTCTAAACTCCATGAGATGCATTTGAAAGCTCTGCAAAACCAGAAAAAAACTATTAAGTGAAATGGTCATTCAATCTACACTGCCTGGTCAAAAAAAAGTCACCACCTGGATTTAGCTAAGCAAATAGGTACAATTTGGATAATTACTGCATGGGTGATTATCTTTCAGCTGGCAACAAGTTATTTAACCCCAACTGATGCAACGAGTAGCTTCTCATTTCTTAAACAGCCATGTTGAAAGACACATCCCGTGGTCGTGGAAAAGATGTTAGTCTGTTTGAGAAGGGTCAAATCATTGGCATGCATGAAGCAGAGAAAACAAACACAGAGATTGTAGAAACTACTAAAATTAGGTTAAGAACTGTCCAACACATTATTAGAAACATTCAAGGATAGTGGGGAACCATCGTCTTCGAGGATGAAATGTGGCCAGAAAAAACTCCTGATTGATCGTGATCAGAGATCACTTAAAGGTAGAACTCAGGACTATGTTTAATAATGAAAGTAAGAGCATTTCCACACGTACAATGTGAAGGGAACTGCGAAGGGATTGAACAGATGTGTCACCTTAAGAAAACCACTAATCAGTGAGGCTAACCAGAAAAAAAGGCTTCAATTAGCTAGGGAGCATAAAGATAGGACTCTGGAGCAATGGAAGAAGGTCATGTGGTCTGATGAGTCCAGATTGACCCTGTTCCAGAGTGATGGGGGCATCAGGGTAAGAAGAGAGGCAGAAGAAGTGATGCACCCATCATGACTAGTGCCTACTGTACAAGCCTGTGGGGGCAGTGCTATGATCTGGGGTTGCTGCAGTTGCTCAGGTCTAGGTTCAGCAACATTATGTGTCCAAAGAATGAGGTCAGCTGACTACCTGTTGTCACCAAAGCTGAAGGTGGTCCAACGAAATATTATAATGTGTGACATTGTTTTTGTTTTGGTGGCGACTTTTTTTTTTGGCCAGGCAGTCTATCTGCTAGCTGCTAGCAGATATGTGGACAGACACATATATTTTGCATGTCTTTAAGCAGATGCCTCAAAGCACTTCACCTGTCCTAGGCACATGCAGTATATTTCAGAGAATACGTGTATCAGGACGCATTATGCACAAGCTAACTGTTGGAGCTAACTAATGGAGATTTCTGGTGTGCCAGCTGACTCTTTGTCCATAAAGTAAACGTGTTGAAATAGGTGACAGTAAATTATTAGTCTGAGGTGTCCACTGATGTTACCGCAAGAAGCAAAATCAAAAAGGGTCTTAGATTTTAGGAGTCAAATCAGCAATGCTTAAATGTGAACTCTTATTTGCTAGCTTATACTGCAGCTTTCCAAAACTAGTCAGACAACCTCTGCTTAGCAAAACAAATCTTAAAATGTATTCCGAATTTGATGGGAAACCAGTAAAGTAAGAAATGAAGTGTGAAAATACTGCATTTGTGGACTTGCCCACATACTTCTGGCTATGTAGTCTTCAGTCTTTATAGCTGCTTTTTGCATATTTATCTTTTTCCCTCCATATCCTCTTTTTCATCCTTTGCTGCTCTCTCTTGTCCCCTTCTCTTCTTCCACTTCCTGTTTCCCGTCCTCAGCCCCTTCCGATTGGCTAACAGTGTGTTGTGTGTATTTAGGGCGACGTGGGTCTCCCCGGACCCAGTGGTACTCCCGGCGACGGGTCTCTAAGTGGCGAAAAAACTCTCACTATCTACAAAGGAGATAAGGTAACACAGCAAGGGAAGGGAAAGAGACGAGGTTGCAGTGATTTCCCAAAAAGACACACACGTTGATGCGGTGGGGTTTAATCATACAAAAATAAAAATAAAAATGAAAAAAGGTTTTATAAGAGGAAGAGGAGCAGTGATTGCAGCAAGCGTTACAGCCGTGCAGCGGAGGACATGTTGACGATAAAAAAAAAAAAAAAAAAAGAAGCGGAGCTGAAGAAGGAGGAGGCTTGGGGAGCGGTGGAGCAGAGGCTGATCTTGACTGTCAAATTCATGAAAAGGCTTCAGTCCAGCATCTTTATCCTTACACACTGGAGGTCTACACATATAGAGGCTGGAGGCAGACATGCTTTCTCTTCCATGTTTTGGATCTTAAAAGTGTGAAGATGGGAGTCTTATGAGCACTTGTGTTTAACACAGTGGTTAAACAAAAAGGGATTTTAGATGTTAATATGATGCAGCAAAACAAGCACTGCATTTGTCAAAATCTGAAGTTGGATGATATGTCTGTAGCTTTCGGCCACCTCATGCCGATCAGTTGTCAACACACAACAAAAGTATACAAAATGTAGACACGATAAACCTTTAAATGGACGGCAAACACTCCCTAGCCCGAACCCCCCTCCTTTTCGGCAGCTTCATGCGCGTCTACCTGGAGTCCGTCCTCCAGTCAGCAGCCCTCCTGTCTTCTCCAAAAGGTCCCAAAAACCTTCCCCCCTCCCCGCCTCTTTGTCCCACCTTCCCCGCCTGATCTTATTGGAAGCTTGCCGTTCAGTGTATACCGCTCTCTCTTCC
Source organism: Chelon labrosus (assembly GCF_963514085.1). Taxonomy (NCBI): domain Eukaryota; kingdom Metazoa; phylum Chordata; class Actinopteri; order Mugiliformes; family Mugilidae; genus Chelon; species Chelon labrosus. The sequence continues at coordinate 2,321,324 of NC_140337.1, read as the reverse complement.
CCGGTTACGGCGTCCAGGGCGACGTGGGCTTGCCCGGTGACCACGGCCAGCCAATGATCAATGGCATTGTGGAGTTATTGGGTTATCCCAAAGGAGACAAAGGAATGCAGGTTTGTTGGGAAAAGCAACTGGCAGTCACTGTCTGTGGGGAATTGGTTTTAATACCAGTGAAAATATAGTCATTCTTAAAGTGTCACATTTCATAAACAACAATATTGTATGTTGTTGTGTTACAGGACCATACTTCTGGTTTTAGAACTCTTTTTTTTTTGTTGTTATTTACTGCAAATTTACTGTTTTTTAGGACTTTTGTCCAGGTTTTAATGTAGCTATATGTGTAAAACGTACTGCATAGACTCATTATATTGTTGCACAGTTTTTAGCAGGAAATGGTGGTGTCTTCAAGGACGACAAGGAAGGTCATCTATAGTTATTTGTTTCCTAGAGTGCTAGAATGAGAGCTGACATACAGCTGACATACAGTAATTACCTCTGCCTTATACAAACTGTGAACAAAATTAGAAAGCGAATAACTGTCATGCACCAGTGATACACAACCTAACCCCTATAAAATTTAATGCACCATTAATGAAGTACAACACTACATCCATTTTAGATAGCACCTTCACTGAACGTACCAGAAACAGACTGCTTCCTCTCCAGGAACCTCCAGACTTATTGCTGCCAAACTACAATGAAGCAACCATAGACTGTATATAAATATGGACAATGTGTCTCCACTTCCTTGCACTGGCAAAACTGACGCTACTTTCCTGGGGATACGGCTAGTCCTATCTCGCGTGTTTGGAGCCAGGGTATGAGCAGTACAGTCCAAGACTGGAGCCAAACAGAGGCAATGACACCTCCCACTCTTCCCTCAGACTCATTCACATTTTCATTTAATTAATACTATGCTCTGCTCTACCTCCACCAGTTACAAGGAAAAGGATTATACACTGTACTCATTTATTTATTTATTCCTTCCTACTCTCACAGTCTTACATGGTCTTACACGGTCTTATGGCTTCACAGAGCAGTTGGCATGGCAACTTGTAGTCCTCATGATATCACATCCTGTTTCTATAGTCTAACTAAAATAAAACTTATCTTATTTTGGCCCAAGTCCAACATGGGGGGTGGGGGGGGGGGGGGGGGGGGCGTGGAGCTTATGACTTATACTGCAGTCAGCCACCAGGGGGAGCCCTACTTGCTTTGGCTTCGTTTTTGAGGACCTGTTCCATTGTCCATCTATATACAGTGTATGGTTTCAACTGATACAGAGGAAAAAATACCTCTGCACTAAGTTGGATAGTCCTCAGAGCAACAAATAATGTGACTTTCTCAACAAATGCCTTAATCACTGTTAACTGTTTGTCCTTTAAAGTTACTTCACTGTCAATATCTTTTAACATAATATCATATAATATAATACCAATGGAAAGCCAGTACATCTGGATTACGTACTGGGAACTATAGATAGATCTCTCTGTTGAGCTAATGTATGTTGATCATAAGTTAAAACTGACGCTGTTCTAAAGTCCCTCTCTCTGTTTCTATCTAAGGGTGAACCTGGCCCAAAGGGAGTCAGAGGATACACTGGACCTCCTGGACAACCTGTGAGTTGGGATAATGTCCATCCTGAATGAACATGCAAAACTGACATCACTGAATCATTAACTTTGATGACAGCCGGCGAGAGGTGTTTTGTTGTACCTGTCTTATCGCTTTTTTTTTCATAGGGACCTTTTGGCTATCCTGGTGAATATGGAGAGAAGGGCATTCCTGGATACCCGGGGGCAAGAGTAAGACTCCTCACCTGTGCTTTCAGATTTAGAAGCATCACCGCAAAATATTTCCTGTTTTCCTCTGCACTCAAATTTGTCTTTCACCTTTTGTTTTCCTCTTCTTCTGTGAATTCACCTAACAGGGTCCTCCAGGCTTTAACGGACCTCCTGGGCCTCCAGGACCACAGGTAGGTTGCTGAATATGCTTAAGTCAGACTTGCGAATGCAACCCGAAAACATGCGAATTTCGGGTTGGCTTTTAGGCCCAAATCAAAGGCACAGCAGGGTACCATATTAATAATTCAAAAGATTACAAAACCAGTTAACAATGTCCTGCAGAGTAAAGATTCTCTGTTGTAAGTAAACTTCATGCATCATGTCGTGCTGCAGTATTCGCCTCTGAAATATAGTGAAGTAGAAGTATAAAGAAATTCCTAATTACAAGGGCCTTTAAATTCTAGCTTAGTGGAACACAATTCTAGATATAGATAATAACAGATGAGATGAAGAGCATACTATAGGTGCAGTAAGCTAGCTCTGTACCTCTTCAGTGTCCTGCTCAAGGACTTTGGCATGTAGAACATTCAGGGATCGAACCGCTAACCCTCTGGATTGTGGACAAACCGTGCCAAAGGTACGCTGTTACTTCCTTCTGCCTCCTACCCACCATCAGTTGGTGTATTCTCTCTTTTCTCCACTTCCGTGATTTCAGTAAAAGTAGCTGTCCTTCTGAATTTATCAGCACCAACTCCAACATGACCAGCATCTCAGCAGCGTGATAACAGAATGATCTGCCAGCACACAACTTTAAATACTTACAATGTGAATGAGATGTGCTCTTATCAGTAAATCTTGAGATACCCTGCCTTGCAATGTGGTAAAATTCAAACTAAGATGAATCTTGTTTTCTCCAACGCAGGGATTAAGAGGAAACCCAGGATTCCCCGGCCAACCGGGATACATAGGACCAAAGGTAATTCCCATGCAATGCCATGGTGTTAACAGCAGATGTGCCATTGTTACTTAAACTCATTTTAATTAGGTTAGTGTCCTAGAGACTTTGCTTCATAGCTGTTATACAAGATATGTGTGATATTTAAGATATGCTGATACTGGGTAAGGACTCAGTTCTATGTTTTGTGTGGTTCCTCTTCATTTAACTTAGCTTAGCAGTCATATAGCACCACAACACCGCAGCGTTTTTGTTGACTCAACAAGAACGTCTGGACAATTTTATTATATTTACTGGTTTGATACCCTGGGGTCTTGACTGACTCTTCCTAATGCTCTCAAAACAACAAATATATCTGTTAGCTTAGCATATGTTTGACAAACAAGTCAAAAATGGCCACATTCATAATTTCTGCATCTTCTGCTGTGACGTTTTGTCCTGACCTGTGTGTACATTTCACAGGGAGACCAAGGAGATCCTGGACTCCCAGGACCTCCAGCTTACGTTAATAACCTGGGCACTTCTGTTCAAGGTAACACACGTAGATTTATTTATTCATGATCTCGGTATGTACCAGTCTTTTATGTAAACGTCTTTTCCTTTATTGTCTGCAGGGCCTCCAGGTGACCCAGGTCTCAGTGGCCTTCCCGGTATCACTGGTGACCCGGGACCTACAGGTTTCCCTGGACCTCCAGGCCAGCCAGGAAGAGGTGGTTTTGGTCCAGGTAATCTATCCGGACTTACAAATAAAATTTTAACAATTAGAGACTTAATAATCTCTCCGAAGGTACAAGATTAGTTTAACTACGACAAATGCCATGTCTACAGATCGTCCCGGAGGCCCAGGATTTCCCGGAACCCCAGGCCCAAAAGGAGAGAAGGGCAACCCTGGCATTCCGGCCTATGGCATAGAAGGAATCCCAGGTTCCTCTGGATTCCCTGGACCCCCCGGGCAACCTGGACTTCCGGGAGCTTCTGGTATGTAGACACAGAATCTACTGGTCAAGTTCTCTGGTGCTTTCCTCACTCGTAGTCATGATGAGGATAGACATGACTCATTTCAGAGATGAGAATTGGTTGAGTGAAACAGGTAAAACAAACAGAATGTGAATTTTTATTTTAAACTCTCCTTAAGATGCGTTCTGAGTTTTATATGTCGGCGAAATTGTATTTTGTTTCTACTGTTATTTTTATAGGTGGAAGTAGGTTAGCAAGCTCTATGTGACGATACAACATCACTGTGGCTGAGAGAAAATACATCATTTTCATTTTCCGTGGAGCTCATTAGAAAACAAGACAAGAACCAGACTTTAAAACATAATGAATGATTGACTTTGCTGTCCCCCAAGGCAGTTCCGTTGATCCCTGCATCATCTACCCTGGGTTGCCCAAAGGTCAGTCCTACAGGTATCCTAAAGGCAGCCATATTGCTATGATGGCCATGGCAATATTCAGCCCGCCAAAGTGAAATACAAAACAACAAACGCAAATTTCAGCAGGCAGTATCTCGCTGCCCAAACGCTTTTATTTCCGCCGCTGTGCAAGGGAGGGGTGGTAAGTATAGAAAGCTTCGACTTGGAGAGTCTCTCCCTACTCCAAGCTGCTTTTCTCGTCTTTGGCCACAAGGTGTCGCCTGCTGCAAATATGACACTGATTTTACATGGCTGTTAAAGTTCGGCAGCATTGCAATTTGTCTTATTTTTAGACACGGACAGAACATTTGTAAAGGGAAATCATCAGATCAAATAATGACATAAATTATATAAATATATTAGCTACACAGGATCTTTTGATGTAATTGAAGCTATGCGATAAAAGCATATGTCTCGAACACATTTTCACTAGAAAACACTTGTGTTTGTGTCTTTCCTCTGTCTGATTCAAACAGCAGCACACTATATATGCTGCTTGCGGCAAGTAGCTATTACAGTCAATGTAAAATCACAGAAGCAGGTCATGCTAAATGCTAAACAAATTGCTGTTTTATATTCTTCTATAATAAAAAACTTTTAAATGCTTTTCAAAAGAACGCCTCTCATCTTGCAGCAGCAGCAGCAGCAGCAGCAGCTCAGATCTTCTGTTAGTTCTTCTGATGAACCAAACAGAGCTGACTAACCCTGATTTTACACTGTATTGGATTGTTTTCACATCTTACGTTGGCCAGTGCAAGTTCAAACAGTGTAAAATAAAAAAAGAATGGGACTTAAGTCCGGTTTCTAGTTTCTACCTAATTTAATTTTACATCTGTGTGCTTGCAGGGTCTCCCCAAACTGGTATACCCACTAGTTACCCAGGAGTCCCTGGAGAGACAGGCCGCAGAGGAGAACCAGGTGGAACAGGATTCAAAGGATTCAGAGGTACGAATGCATGCATGATCTCTCCTCTTAGTATGTGTGTGTCATACTCTATCAGCAGTGCTTTTTCAAAGACGACCACACTTGAAATCTCATTGTCTGGAAATGTTTTAAGCCTGAAATGCTGAGGGAATCACCTGTGCTACTCCCGGGGAAAAAAATTGTTTCAGCCTAGAAAATTCAGGTGATGTTTTAGGCAAAAACGTCCTGCTTGAGTCAAAATCATGCTCATCCTCTATGCTGATGAGGACAGTTTTGTCTCTGCGATATTCTGATTATCCTCTGTCCCCTCATTTCCACCATTTCTGCTCATCCTTCTCTTCATCTTTGTTTGCATTTCCCTCCATCCTGCAGGTGATCCTGGTGATTGCGCCTGTGCCGGAGGATCTACAGCTTTACCTGGGTTACCCGGAGCTCCCGGTACCAACGGCAACCCCGGCTTTCCTGGACGAAAGGGTGAACAAGGTGACGTGGGATCTCCTGGCTTCAATGGTGGTCCAGGAGCAACTGTAAGTAAAAAAAATGTGACTGATAAATGGAATATTTTGAATATTTTGCTTTTGTTGGCAGATGTGCCCTTCTGGCAATGTAGCCAAAATGAATAATTGACACTAAAACTGTTTCTTTGTAATTTCTTTTCTTCTGCAGGGTCGTCCTGGTGAGAGAGGCGTCTATGGTCGTAAGGGAGAGAAAGGGGTTTCGTACTACCCCCCTTTTGGTTTAGGAGTGAAAGGAGACCTTGGAGCTTCTGGACCCAGAGGACCTACTGGTGAAACTGGAAAACCTGGCAGAGACGGACTACCAGGCTTCCCTGGGAATCCTGGACCCCCAGTGAGTGCTTTCAAGGGTTTCATCTGCAGGTTTTAGCAAGTTCGTCAAAGAAGATATACAGCACAAAGAACAATCTGTGAACAAGTTTCACCCTTTTATTCCTTCTTTGCCTTCTCTTCTTTTATTACCTCCCATGTCCTTTATTATCTCCCTGTTCTTTGTTGACATTTCCATTCCATTCCATCCTTTCCTCATCAGGGCGATGCTGGCTTTGGCACAGTTGGGGAGAAAGGATTCCAAGGCTTCCCAGGCCCCAAGGGTCGTCCCGGCGGCCCTGGCGAGCCCGGCATTGGCTACGTGGGAACGCCAGGCTTCCGTGGCGAGCCAGGAGAACCTGGTTTTCCTGGGTTTCCAGGGCAGCCAGGTTTACCTGGACCAAGAGGTAAGTGTGGATAGAGAAGAACAACAGGGGCTACAAAAGGAAGAGTGACTCTGAATGAGAGAAAGACAGAATGTGTGTTTGTGTGGATGTCATAACCTACTCCCTCCACAGGAAACAATCCCAACCATACATCCTTCTCATCCCATCACTTTCCGTCCTCTGCGTAATGAAGCCAGCATAACATGTGAAGCCTTAAGAAGGCCTTTCTAGTGGACAAACAGTTCCCGGTTCTTTCACCATTATGAAGCAGTCAAACCATCCAGGACCTGAAGGGACAATGTGGCCCTTACGTTAGATCTTTTCTACCAAAGCAGCTTTCTGCACTTTATGCCTCAGCTGCAGCGGCAAACTGTTAACTACATGATTAATGGTCTCCATTAATGTGCTTACACACTTCTTCTGCAGCCAATAATCTGTAATCCATAAACTGCTTTGTTAGCTGACTGATCGACGCACAATGATGATATTGCAATTGCTGATTGCGCAACAACTACTGTGCTTCTTTAGTCTCAGAAGAGGTGAGAAACTTTCCTTCGTTAACAGTTGCCAGTGTTCACCTGTCTTCTCGGAGGCGTCCATGTTGTTATTGTCACGTGATCAGCGACTAGTCCACTTCCTGCTTAAAGCGTCACAGCACAGCAGTAAAGTTGACTAGTTGACCAGCAGGTGCAACCCCTAGTGTGGTTTAAAAGTAACCTTCCCTTTAAGTTACACAGGATGTACACCAGATTAGTATTTGTTTACACTTTATTGAAAATGAATTGGCTACATTTGGACCAAACCAAAGGCCCTGTTAAGACCTGATACTAACATGCGTCCTGAGCGATCCAATCACAAATGTCCAGCTATAAGTATGTGTGCTCACACATGCCATTAAAACACGTCTCTTTGTGCGTTTCGGGTCACCATTTGAGATCCGATCACAGTTTCGCACAGTTTCCGCATGCAACGATTCTTGCATGTGTGTTCACACCTGTACTTAAAGCTGGCTACTTGTGATCAGATCACTCTGAGTTAATAAAGTGTTTGAGCAGGTCTTCAATCTGGGGATTAGTCTGAAAAGGATAACATATCCCTCTTTGTCAATATGTTGTGCCTCTTTAATAGCTGTAACACAAGTCTGTGTCAAGATAAGTTTATGCCCATACATTTTTTAAACCAGTAAATAAAATTGTCAAAGGAAATGTGAACTTTGGAACTGCGCTACCGGAAGAAAGTCTTCCTCTCTGAGACTAAATGACACAAAGTCTGCAGCAGAAGCTGGCCACTCATCCTCAGTATGAATGTGTGCTCTCATACCATGATGCTAATGCCAAACAACTGATTTATTTTGCTTTTAATATGAAGGTTATTGTCGCTCACAGGAGCCGAGAGAGAGGAAAGAGAACAATAATTTGAATTTTTCTTATTACATCTCAAAACGTCTCTCTCTTCTCTCTTGCTGAGGGTAATAACCGGTTTTTAAGCACTTTTACATTAATGCAAGCATTTTAATATGCTTTTGCTTTAACTGAATGAGCATTAATTGAATTGATTGCTGATATCTGTTTGATGAAAACAAAAATTAATTGCTTTAATGGCCCATGCAAATGACCCTGACTGGCTTTGTATGCTGCCACTCTCTACCTTTCTCTGTCTCTCTCTCTCTCTCTCTCTCTCTCTCTCTCTCTCTCTCTCTCCCTCTCTCTCTCTCTCTCTATTTCTCTCCATCAATCCCTCCATCTCTCTGACCTCCATTGTGCATGTGTATCTGTCCAGGTGAAATCAGCTGTGGAGGGGTTAATGACGCCGGACAGGGAACGGGTGGGTAACTAACTTCTTCATCCACCAGCCAGAGTAACGAGCCTGGGACCGAATATGCAGTGTTAAATATCATTCAGCCCAGCATCTGGTGGAGTCCTAAAAAATAAATCCCTCGAGCAGAGTCGATCGCAGGATTTTAAAGGAACCGCACCAATGACTTGCTCAAGTTCACACAGTTAATCTGACCATATTTGATGGACATAGGGTCATCAGATGTTCCTAAGAGTGTTCACAATGCAAGTGTCTTGTATGGGTCGCTGTCCACTTAATTCAGCTTTGAGCTGAATTAGTTGGAGAAATTAGTTGGTAAGACGATAGGATGATGAAAAAAACAGCATCGTAGATATACTAAGGTCATGAGTCTAATCCATAGACTGTAAATAAAGATGGATGGCTGAACAGCTCCTCAAAATTGAAGCCAAAGCAAATAGAGCTCCCCCTGGTGGCTGGCTGCAGTATAGGTCCATGTTAGTGGATGGGACTTGGGCTAAATTAAAACACTAAAATGCACGTCAAATACATTTTTTTCAAGGATAATTTCAGTGATTTTAGGTAGTTAATCCTCATTAACCCTAACCCTAGTGTCAATTATTCTGATGTTTACTTTAAGTTAGATATTTGAAACTACAGAAACAGGATTAGCTGCAAAGTTGAACTCCTCATCAGGTAAGAAAGCAGCCCTAAATATCTCATTCTAAAGAAAATGGCACTGTTGTCAGTGCCTCATTTTCAAATAATACTGAAAGAAAAAACCTATTCAAGAAAGGTCATTCATAAAATGGAACAAAATCTCATTAAAGCTAAAGATAAGATTGAAATTGATTGATGGCAGACAATTCAGTGTGGAGCTCTGGTGCTGTCTGGTGTCTGGTGTTCCAACAATGTGGTGACTTTTTGCTTGCATTGTGAACACACAGTTACATCTTAGAGAGACAGGAATAAAATGACTGTTATTTTTTTTAACTAACAGGTTATTAATCAATGTATTTTTATCTTTTCTGGAGCCAATTCGAGTGAGTAATCATGGGACATGTAGCATTCTGGAAACAACTGACTGCCTGTCAATCATTTGCTCATAACCAGACGTCCCTGCGTTTCTATACTGGCCGTCAGCTGATGATTGACAGTCAAGGTTCATGTTTTCGTCTAAATGTTTATCAGAACAGCGCGACGTTTCAACCCTCCTCTTCTTCCAATCAAAGCTGCTGAAACCTGCCGCATGTTTTCAAGCCCTGCCTCTGCTAAGTGCTATTAACCAGTGAGAACCGGGGCGGGGGGAGGGGGGAAGATGCCAAAAGAAAGAAAATGCTCAAACCCCTCGTTGAAGTCAGAACTCTTTAATGTTTTAGCTATCAATCAATCTCCCCCTTTAACCTGACAAATTTGCTACTAACGACGTTTAAGTGTCAAAGCAGAAAGGGCGTGAATGGACGCGACAGACAATCAATCAACACAGAACCATTCAGGAAAATTATTTATGCAAGAGTTTATTGTGTGATTGTTGACATAAAAAGGATATTCCTTTTATTAGCGAACGTGCACCAGTCCTGTTAATGTGTATCTTATGATTGTTTTGCTAGATTTCTGTAGGTAAAGACTACAGAAGCGTTGCATTATCAGTATTCGTTCTGGCCTAAATGTTATTTTCAAACCCAAATCTACCGATCGGCATGTAAAGGCAGACTAGAACTGTGTCCAGGTATTCGTTGTTTGCTTGTATTAGAGCGCATAAAGTGTAAATGCTAACCTGTGTATGACTGCTACCAGGCCAAGTGCTCCCTTGCACCATACGTGGTGAGGATGGAGACCCCGGCACACCCGGTTTTCCCGGTCGACCAGGTACACCTTCACAATTTCTGTCTTTCTATTATCTCGCCTTATTTTAAAACACATTTCTATTTGACTGTACATTTATATGCTTAAATTATTTTTCTGTCCTTTTACTCGGCTATTTTGAAAATGCCTGGCTGTTTCGATTAAATATATCTGAAGAATAAATTTAATTTTGCTTAAAAAAATGATTTCAAACTATTTCACAGGAAGAAGTTTGTTACAAACTCTAAAAATAAAACATCACTTTCTGTTGTATTTATAATATAATGCTCAACCTCTTTGCCACTGTCAGGCCCTAAAGGTGAGCCAGGTTTCCCAGGAGGACCTGGACGTCCCGGGTTTGATGGCGCCAAAGGAGAGAGAGGAGACCCCGGTTTTGGAGGCCAGCCAGGACCACAAGGTAACCTGGCGTCTGCCTCTTTGAAGACAAATTACTCAAGTCAGAAGATAACAAGGGTTTTATTTCTTTTGCAGAATAGTTTTTTCCTTCCTGGATTTGTAAATATAATCCATTTAACATATCTGTGTAGGCATCAGTAGTGTATATTCATAGGTGGTTTCAGTTATTTAAATGGTGTATTTATTGATAATATGATATTGTGGTAAAAATAATTCAGCGATGTTTATTGTGGCCTTTATGGCAGATAAGAGCAGATGTAATTTCAAACAGATTACAATAGAAATCAGCATTGTCAGCTTAATGTTTGCAGTTGATACAGTATCATCAAAAACTGTTTAACTGATACTTCAAATAAGGACAATGTTAGAACTCAGTTCAGACGGACTTTATTGATCCACAAGGGTAATTGCTTGGTCACGGTAACACAGTTGCACATAAAAAACACTCTTGAAAACCACCAGTAAAAAGAAAAAGTAATTTTATAACAATGAAAGAAAAATAAAAGATATTGAAATAAACTAAAGTAAGCAACAACCAGAGAGAGATCACGTTTGCATTTGCTATAGAAGAAGTTATATTTCTTAACCCGTTAGAAGTTGAGATCAGATTCAGACTGCAGTGAAGTACACTGTAAAAAGTGTAACATCTTCAGGTCCAGTAGTTAAATAAGTCGAAGTTGAAGTATTGTACTTACTTTCAGTTAATGACTGTCACTTCATTTACCCTTCAGTAATCATCTCCACTGCTTGCTCCACTCCTACCACCTGCAGGTTTCCCTGGACCCAGAGGAGAACCTGGATTTCCAGGTAACCCTGGACAGACCATTGACGGTGCGAGGGGGAAGGATGGTGTCCCCGGGCGTCCTGGAGCCAAAGGCCAACCTGGAGAGGTGCTCGGAGCCACCCCTGGTACTCCAGGACAGGATGGTTTACCTGGACTTCCCGGCGACAAGGGCCAACCCGGAACCTCAGCATCACCTGGATCCCCTGGTGGGTCTGACACTGAGAGCTTCAGAGTGTTATATCCTCAACTCTGCTGGTTAGATAAATTCTTTTGTGATGATTAAAACAGTTTGCAGCTGTAGAACTGGTTATGTAGCAATAGTGACTCCGGCCAACTATGCGAAAGCCAGCAACCTGCGAGGACACCCAGCTGTCACTCAAAGCATCATCTTCCTTATTTATCCTCAACTTTAAGCCTTAATATAATTTAAGCAAGTGCGTTATTTAAAAATGTCCCCTGTACAGTTGTTGTGAATGCAGAAATTAGCTAAAGAGATTATGGAGATTGAGCCTTGTGATAGACTGGCGACCTGTCCAGGGTGTACCCTGCCTCTCGCCTGATGACAGCTGGGATAGGCTCCAGCAGACCCCCGCGACCCTTAACAGGAATAAGCGGGTACAGAAGATGAATGAATGAATGAAAGATTATGGAGAGTGACTCTCTTTGCATCTAGTGGCCATTTGAGGAACTGCAGATTTTGGCTCCTGATCTGTTGTTACAGGTTAAATTAAACTGAATAAAATGAAGAAGTATGAATAATGCCACAGTGTCACACATGCTAGTCATACTGACAATTTAACTCTGTAAAATATCTAACTACAGTAGAATACAAAGCGTATTTACGGGTTGACAGTTGATTGTATTCATGATACAACAACTCATCTCAAAAACTCATATAAAACCCATCAAACTAAACAATTACTGCTAATAAAATAACAAATCAGTTACACCACAACAACAGTTAGAGTTAATAACTCAGGCTTGAATAATGGCTCTGACTCATACAAAAAGGATTTTAGTCATAGTAGTTATATTTGTAGTAGTTACAGTAGCTGCATAATTATCTTTATATGACTACAGATTCTCTCTGCAGAATGTTTTACAGTATTACAGAATTTGACGTTATTTGCACTTGGTTAGATGTACTAGTGTGAGTAGAAGTCACCATAGTATAAAAAAAGACAGCAGCAGTAATGAAAATATATTTTCCTTCGTTCCTCTGTCAGGTTTTGACGGACGTCCTGGTGTTCCTGGAATTAAGGGAGAGCGTGGAGTCGACGGGTCTCCCGGTTTTCCCGGCTCCCCGGGACGTCCAGGTGAACCGGTCGGTGGTATTCCCGGTCCGCCTGGAACTTACGGCAGCAAGGGACTGAGCGGACCACCAGGTGAGAGAGAAGTCACAGCAAACCGGACTTCTGTTCAGGGTTTTATGCTCAATCTAAATATTCTACATTTGAGAATTTTCACCTCTCTACTTGTTTGTTCATCCCTCTATTTCCCCCCCATATTTCTTTCACAATCTTCCATTGACAGATTTCTGTTTTGTTCTTGATGTTTATTTAAACTCAGCATCACCCAAAAGAATGTCTTCTTCTTCTGTTTTGTATTTCTCCTTGTCCTGTTTTTTTTTCCTCCTCATTTCCTCCCTCCACATTACACACCACCACCATCATCTCCATGCATTGGTGTGGGGTCATTCACTATAGGCTGTCAAGGTGAGAAACTCTCTCCCCCCCTCCATCATCCACCCCCCATCTCATCCTTTGCTTCTATCCCTGCGACTTCTAGCTATTCATGCATTAGACTTTTAACCGCTGCCTCCGTCGAAGTGTCTGCTCTACTTGTCATCTACACTGCAAACCAAAGTCCATCTCCATGATTTTGTTAATACTGCACTAACAAACCTTTTGTTCCAGCCCTCCTTTTGTTTCAGTAGGCTTTAAATAAACTTGCAGAGATTGTGCACTCACTGTTTTAGTCATCTTTCATCTGCTTTGAGTGATTATGCAACTGTTTAACCACACAGCACTGTGTGGCTCCCATTTCCAAGAAAGAAATATCATCACTTTGTTAATTTTCAGTGTAACCAAGGCACTAAATTTGCAGCCCTTTCTTCAGATCGCCGTTCTTTATTGAAATACAAAATATACAAGAACACGTGAAACTGGTGCTGAAAGGTACTGCACTGATAACATCCCACTCAAAGACAGACCGAGTATTGCCTTAAGATGGGTATTTTATTTGTGAGACATTGAAAGCATTTCTTCAAGAAATGTTGTCCTATGGTTGATTTATATTTATTTATTTATTTATTTTGCAGCCGGGAACTAACTCTTCTAATTTTTCAGCTGTATGTTTACACTGGATCAGTGGCTGCGTTTACATGGACACTAATATTACACTTATCCAATCTGAATAAATGACTCCAAGTCTTTATCCCAAATTCTGCTGTGTTGTTTTGGTATACTGATATACTGTGAGCTTACAGACACGTGTGTGAGTGTGCGTATGGGATAGGTAAACTGATCCAGAACAATGCCACAGTACCACATTCACTGTATACAGATCAACAAAAGGAAGGGAGGGGGCAGTATTGGTTTGTATGACAACGTTGAAGTCCGGTCGAATCCCTACAGTGGCAAAAAGTAATTAGATTCAAGGACTGGCATACAGTGGCAACAACAAACGGATCAAGGAGATAAAACTATAAGGGGAAGGAGACAATCTATTCTTTTCTTAGTTATCTTGTATTACTAATGTGACTTTTGGACACAATATCAACAGTGTCACAAAGCATGTTTGTTTTCCACCAGAGTATGATAGGTGCAAAGGATGATCAGCTTGTACTGGCTTTCTTCATCAGTAACCACCAGTCAGATTGGTTTGCCCTGATCAGCTCCTAATAACCTTGTAAACACTTCATCTGAATGTTAATCTCTGATTGGAATAAATCCTTTCTTTCTAAGCATATTTGCTCCACATGGGGTAAACATCTAGCGATGAGTTTTCGAAGAGGGATGGAAAAATGGTGGTAAAAAACAAAAAAACAGTTGTTCAAACAAGACATATGTGAAAAGATGAAACAAGTGAAGGTAGTGGTGTTGAAAACCTCTTGGTCATCTTCTTCTTCTGGAATGAATTTAGTGTCTATAAAGTGAAGGGAAATATCTTCTTCTTCTTCTTCTTCTTCTTCTTCTGTTTATTTACAGCAAATTTGATAGTGATTGACGTTCAAGACTTGAAAACACATATGTCTCATCAGATCATTTTATTCAGCGTTCATGTAAACATTGAGGTTGGAATCTCTGAGGAAATAGTGTCCATGTAAACGTGTGGCAGTGCCGGATGTCTCCATTGAATTAACGCTAATAAGTTTGCGTGACAACCAACGTTTTTGTTGCTGTTTAACTTTGTCGCTCATGCTCTGAGTCTAGAGGCTTCTTCTACACTCTTAAAAGACACTTCTTTATTTTCACCACATCCCTGCGTTGCAGTAGATGTGCTGAAAATGGGTTCTGTTTTTAAGAATGTAATCAGTAGTGGTTAGCGTGCTTGGGTGGTCAAACCTTGCTAATTCCGTCTGGAATTGCACTTAAAAACAATGTAACTTTATACTTACGGATTTGTCATAGCAAATCTTTGAAATCCCTGCATACTGTATGTATCTCATCGTGTCTGTATCTGTTCAATCATCTCCAATCTGAGTGCAATTGCAGCTTAATCAAAGCAATGAAACAATGTAAGGGAACGTGTGTGATTACATTGTTATCTGCTGTTTGGCGCGTTGTGTTTTCGTTGTAGTCTGTGTTAAGAGTAGAAATCATTGACAAATTGATTTTGTTTGAATTTCATTAATAAACAAAATGGTTGTGTGCGAGGTAAGTTAATTTACTATAAAAGCGAGGTAAGTATTTCCTTTTCTTGATGTTGTAAGCCTGAATAGGGGACATTTATTTTGATGATATTATCTTTTGCCCCCCTCCCAAAAAAAACTTTTAATATGGAAAATATGCCCAGACTGACTGAATCTATCATCGTCAGGTTACCCTGGTCAGAAAGGAGACAGAGGAGACCCTGGTTTCCCAGGCCCTGCTGGAATGAAAGGTACCCCAGGACTGCCTGGCACTCCTGGGTCACCAGGGCCGAGGGGACCCTCTGGACCTCCAGGACCAGGAACTAGAGACGGGAATCCAGGAATACCAGGAAGAAAGGGTAGGCTGGAAATCTGTTTGAGACTCATTTCTTACTTTTGCTGATGACATCTCTGTACAATCATGAACAATATTTCGATTTTCAATGTCCACAGGTGAAAGAGGTTTCCCAGGATTAATTGGCTTCCCAGGACTACCAGGTCGCCCAGGTACTCCAGGATTTCCTGGACGAAAAGGATTTCCCGGAGACTCTGGAAGAGATGGATATTTTGGGAGACCCGGAAACCCAGGACCAAAAGGTACAGTGTCTGAAGGATAGTCAGTCAGTCCGCAATTAATTAATACTTTAAATACCTGATTTGGGATGACAGCGCTACAAAGATGCACACAGGAGAATGCTGACCTGTAAGTTACATCCATGTGTTTTCACTGTTGTAGGTGACAGAGGACTGCCTGGTCCTCCCGGCCCGCCTTCGTCTTTTCGTCCAAGCATTGGGGAGAAAGGAGACTTTGGAGACTCCGGAAGAAGTGGCATTCCTGGCTTCACTGGACCTAGAGGTAACACTACTTCCTATTGTTTAAGTTTAAATGTACATCATAAGTGTTATTGTCATAATGTAACAGTAAAAATACTCAATGATACAAATTATTCAGGGTGATTATTATTTTATGCGTTTCAGTGTAGTTGAATGTAGAAACAATACTTAACTTTAACTGTATATCAGTTAAATGTGTCAAGTAGCATTAAAATTCCTTAAATAAGGTAATGTCCCTCCGATATCACAGGTGACAAGGGTCTGCCAGGTCTGCCTGGTCGTCAGGGTCTGCCTGGACTTCCCGGTTTTGCCGAGCAAAGTAAAGGACAGCCGGGACAGCCTGGATATCCAGGGCAGCCTGGCCTTCCGGGCTACCCAGGACCGAAGGGAGAATCTGGAATCGTGGGATTCCCGGGCATGTCGGGACCACGGGTAAGAAAACACACATGGACACCAAACACACGCAGCAAGTTCAAATATTAAAAGTTCTGACAACTCATTCAGGGTGATGATGGTGCACTTGGTTTCCCTGGCAACCCTGGAGAGTCTGGTCGCCCTGGTGGAAAAGGTGAGTGCTAATATCACACCATAAAACATCCCTTGACAAATCGATTCTTTACCGAATATGTAATTATTTATCTGGTGAAGAATTATTTAATAACAACATACATCCACTTTTTTTGGTCAGGACAACCTGGAGAATCCTATGGCTATCCTGGAGCACCAGGAGCTAAAGGCCAGCCAGGACAACCAGGCTTCCCAGGTAAGACTCACCATGCTTTGTTATCGCAAATACTAATTTAAAAAAATATATTATTAAAAAGTTGTTGTTTTTTTAACTACTTCGAAGTTTATTTGTCAGCATTTTAAAGAAACATAACTAGGAACAACATCCTGCACCTTTTCAGTCTTACTCATATTTTAGATAATGAATCAATCACTTACCATATTACAAGCATAATACCGCATTTCATCGCCTTTTTAATAGTAAAATGGTTCAGCAAAGAAAATCTAATTGATGTTTTGATGTCCATCACTTTTCCATCATCAGCTATATTTCAGAAGGATGTGTTAAATAACAAATTGTCTTTATTCAGGCGGCCGTGGAAATGATGGCGCCCCTGGGGACAACGGCTTTCCTGGAAGTCCTGGTTTCCCTGGAGCAAAGGGAGGCCCTGGTGAACCAGGGCGGCCTGGAATAATGGGTGACAGACCTAATACATACAGATGAACATGATAAACTTTTCCTTTAAGAGTATGTCAAGCCTTACACATACTGACATTTATTTTGTCTCCTTCTCAGGTTCTCCTGGTTTCCCCGGGCCAAAGGGTCAGGCTGGATTCCCAGGTAGAAGAGGACAAGATGGGTCGCCTGGCTTCCCTGGGGGTCCCGGAGGTCCTGGAGCCAAAGGTTAGAAGAAAAAAAATATGTAATGCACTTTCACTTTATGTTTTCTGATGACTCAATCTACACAATCACAATATTTTGTTTTACCAGGTTTGTCTGGATCGCCTGGTTTGGATGGACTCAATGGCCTTTCTGGAGCCAAAGGTCTCCCTGGAACACCAGGCAAGGACCTCGTTCCACAAACTACCTTTAATGCCTCAAATGACAAAGCCTCTCATGGCTTTGTCAGTCAGTTTATTCATTCACTCATGAATCACTCAAAAGTCTTGGAAGGTGAACATATGTTGAATGTGTTTTTTTGTGTTTGATTGCAGGTGTGAATGTAGGAGGTCGCCCTGGTGAGCCTGGTATTCCAGGGTCAAAGGGCGAGAGAGGTGTCTCCTACCCCGGAGCTCCAGGATTACCAGGTCCAAAGGGAGAGAGAGGAGACTCAGGTGAGCTGGACTTCAAGGAAATTAAAAACCTTCATAAGATAAATAAATAATGAACCCTGGACTGTTTTTTGTATCAGGTGGTCAGGGACTCAGTGGATTCCCTGGTCTGCCGGGACCTCCTGGCCCAACTGTGGGATCAAATATTCCTGGACCTTTGGGAGACCCTGGCCTTCCTGGACTGGATGGAGAATATGGTAAATATATTTCCTCAATTCAGTGTGGTCTTTTTCCTTTCCTCTCCCTTATGTCTCAGAATGGTCTCGTCTCCTCTCTCATCCAGGTTTTCAAGGTCCTCCAGGTCCTCCAGGGCCACCCGGTCCAGGCACAGCCCAAGGAGACAGAGGTGACTCTGGACTCCCAGGTTTCCCGGGCTCGCCCGGCAGGAAGGGAGAATCAGGAATCCCTGGAGGCCCCGGAGTTCCCGGCAGTCCTGGTTTCAAAGGTGAAGTGTAGCTCAAAGAATTTGACATCAGCCAAAAAGACAGATAGGTTTGATTGTTTTTTTTTTCACAAACATGTACTGAAGTAAAACATTTTATTTTTAGGAGAAAGAGGTGATACAGGTTTCAGTGGAGGACCTGGGCTGAAGGGTTACCCCGGTGACCCTGGTTACTTCGGAAGCGAAGGACCCAAGGGATCAAGAGGTAGAAGAATTTTATCAATTGTGATGGACCAGAAAGTGCATCCTCATGTGTGAATTAAATTAATATACTTATACGTTTCTCTCTTGCTTCTTTCACTCTTGCCGTTTCTTAAACCACTCTTTTCCTATTTTCCCGGCTTCCACCTTCATTCTGTATTTTCCTTCCTCATCCCTCACTGCCACCAGGACCTCCTGGTCGTAAGGGTCCTCCTGGAATCACACCACCCGTTCCACCGAGTGACTACAGATTCTTCGGAGAAGCAGGCTTTCCCGGTGAAAGCGGAGGCAGTGGTTTCCCTGGAGAGCCCGGTCAGCCTGGCTCGTCTGGACAACCTGGTGAGTAGAACAAAACCTAAGTAATATATGTATCCTACTTAAATGGATATGTGTTCCTTTAAAAAAAATCCACAGGTTAAATGAGAAGATTGATATGTCTGTGAAGGTCCTCAGTCATCCAGTTCATGGTATATCCAGAAAAAGATAAATCATGCCTGTCACTGTTGAAGGGAAAGCTAAAGGAAGTTACTTTGATAGCTTTAAAGGTATTTAAAGGTAGAATTAGAAACTGGACAGGCATGTATTCGCTGACAACCTGTTTTCCCTTTTGCTTTCAGGCTTTATGCTAAGCTAAGTCTTTAGCTTTATATATGAAAGACATTTATGAAAGCAAGTAAACATTACTGACTTTAACATATTAACATACATATGTTATATATACCCCTACATGATTATTTATGAAGGTCATTATTAAATAAGTGCAGTTAATCTGGTATAGCACCAAGAGAAGAAACACATAAAAAGGGAAAACATGAAAATAAATGGTGAACCTTTTGGTCACACTTGTGTTAAATATATTCTCCTGCTGCAGGTTCTAAGGGTCGTCCTGGTCCCGTGGGTAAACTTGGCAGGACCGGATCTCCTGGTTTGCCTGGACCTGTCGGTGATGGTGGACCTCCTGGTTTCCCTGGACCCACTGGAGAACAAGGTCAGTAGTCACATAGTTACACATTAATAATTAATCATTATGCTTTAAAAAAGATTTGTGTTTTTTATTTTCTGCTACTAATACTGCTAGAACCTGAAAATAACAGCAATAATAGACGCTCGTTTATCTTATAGATCCCTCATTCCTCTACTAACAGCAGTTCTAACTTCTCATCATATATCGTCCTCTTCAGGTGCCCCTGGTGGCGTCGGCCGTCCCGGCCCCCCCGGTAGTGTCGGCCGCGGTCAAAGCATCGGCTACACTCTGGTGAAGCACAGCCAGAACTCCCAGGTTCCCATGTGTCCCCAGGGCATGGCCAAACTGTGGGACGGGTACAGTCTGCTGTTCGTGGAAGGACAGGAGAAAGCACACAACCAAGACCTCGGTACGGAAACACTCATTTTCTCGTTTAGATGTGATAGCTGTTACGTTTGATGCATTAATGGTTTATATCCTCTCTGTCTTTCCAGGCCAGCCAGGATCGTGCCTCCCCAGGTTCAACACCATCCCCTTCCTCTATTGCTCCCCGAACGAGGTCTGCTACTACGCCAGCCGCAACGACAAATCATACTGGCTCTCCACAACAGCGCCCATACCCATGATGCCCGTGGCTGAAGAGCAGATTCAACCTTATATAAGCAGGTAAAAATGCACCCACTTAATACTGCTTCTATCATAAATTAAGATATTTGATTAATTAACTAATTGAATGATTAATTAACTAAACATATGAACAATTCAGGTGTTCAGTGTGCGAAGCGCCATCTATGGCTGTGGCGGTCCACAGTCAGGACTTGACCATCCCCACCTGCCCCCCCGGCTGGAGGAGTCTCTGGATAGGATACTCCTTCCTCATGGTAATTCATAAGCTACTGCTCCAAATTAACAAACGTATAATTTGCTTCAAATCATCATTTAAATTTAGAAAACACTTAAAATGGTTTCCCAGAAGAAGGTTACGAAGGCTGACTGTAATTTGATCCTATCTTATCATAGCAGGCTGCATTAGTCATCCAAAAGTAGAAACAGGAAGAGCTACAATTAGCAGTGGCAAGCATGTGTGCTTGACCTTATTCTTTACTTTTGTTATTTCTGTTTCTCTTTTGGTCCTCTGGATCACTAAGTTCATCAGCCAATCAAAAGTCTCAGTCGTACCTGTTCTGCTTGTAATTCAACACGCGGCATTGCGTGTAAAGCCGCAGACAGTGGTCCAACTAGTCGCCACAAGGAGTAGTCGCCAGCAAAAATTAGGGTCACACCCTTTAGTCCAAAATTAGTCCAAAACCCAAAGAGAGAGAGAAGCCAAAGAATGTCATAAAGTAGCAGCAGGAACCTTTTACAAATCCCTCAAAATAAGAAAAAATATACAACTGTATTAAAAGTAAGTCATCCTCAGACAAAAATCCATGAGATTATTGACCAGTTAAAGATGAATAAACTCTCATATTAAGGGTTTCACAACCGCCAGGGTTGGACAATAACTTCTGTGGCCATTTTCTTATCAATAAAATTTTTATACTAAACAAGTAGTCTAAAGTCTGGGCTCCAATTGTTTTATTTAGCATTTTTCAAAATGTTGCACCAAAACACAACTTCACATTGACTGTAAAGACGTTATGCCACTTATCCACAAAACCTTTTTTTGACCTTTTTTGGATATACCGTCACATTGAGTGTAAATTATATTTAAGGCAGGAAAATTGACATATAAGCATTAAAAAGCAGCACACAACACACTTAGTATACATGTATATATACTGATCTGCCAAATCATTACAACCGCTGACAGGAGAACTGAATAACATTGACCATCTTGTGACAGTTCAGTGTTCTGCTGGGAAACGTTTGGACCATTCATGTGGATGTTACTTAGACATGTAGCACCCACCTAGACCAGATCAGGCACCCCCACCCCATAGCAATGACACTCCTTGATGGCAGCAGCCATCCCCAGCAGGATGCAGCCTGACACAGACACACACACAAAAACACTTTAGGAACAACTAAAAAAACATGAAGAACAGCACAAGGTGTTGACCTGGCCTCCAAATTCACTAGATCCCAAACTGATTGAGTATATGTGGGATGATCCACAGAGGCCCCTCCCCTCAGCCCATAGGACCCAAAGGCTTCCACTAACAACATTCTGTTGCCAGACACTCTTAGGACTCAAGGGAGATCTACACGATATCATAATGTTTTGGCTGATCAGTGTTTATAACTTGTATTTAGGTGCACAGCAGTCAAATATACATTCTTAGCTTTCAACACTCTAATAAAACTAAAAGTGAGCCGTTTAAAGGAACTAAAATTAGACTGTACACTGAACGCAACTAATTCTGGTGTTTATTGGTGCAGTTTCACAACAGAAGCCCTCATTTGAAGGTAAATCATATCCACCAGCAGGAGTAGCCTTAAAGAAACAAATTGAGAAGGTTGGTGATGAAACTCTGAAACTATTCTTCCTCTGCACCACAGCACACAGCAGCTGGCGCTGAGGGTGGCGGTCAGTCTCTCGTGTCTCCGGGCTCCTGTCTGGAGGACTTCCGCGCAACCCCGTTCATCGAGTGTAACGGGGCCAAGGGCACCTGCCACTTCTTCGCCAATGAGTACAGCTTCTGGTTGACTACCGTGGATCCCAACCAGGAGTTTGTCTACTCGCCGTCGCAGGAGACCCTGAAGGGAGGCCAGGAGCGCTCCAGAGTCAGCCGCTGCCAAGTCTGCAGCAAGCTCTTGTAGTAGGTGGAGGATGGCGGTGGATCAGGTGGATCAACATCGGGAGGTGATACACTAATACTTCAATAAAGAAAGAGATGATGTTGGAGGATGAGGTGAAACGCAAGAACACGTGACTGAAAATGAGCCCCTCTCCTGCTTCACTGATGCAGAGTCTTTTATCCCCTTTAGGAACAAATGGCTTATAAAATAAAATGAAAAAAGAAGAGGTAGGAAATGGAAAGAGAAGGGCTCCAGTGTGCTCGCTCTTCTCTCAATTATCACTGACAACTGGTGCTATTGTTTATGGTTTGTGTTTATTTTGTGCCTGTTTTCTCGTTACCGCTTTTGGCAAGAGGAATCATTCTCGGCTACCTCGGAGAGTGGTTTGGAAAGCATCGCGCTGCTTCCGTGCCCTGCTTCCGTGCCCTGCTTTCGATGAGTCCATTCAGACACAGCGGTGGTTTACACGTGCCCTCTGAACTGGTTTAACTGCAGCAGACTCCTGGTTCAAACTACCACTTTTAGGGAAATGGCTTCTTGTTCTGATGTTTTTATGTCATGGTGTTACATTAAACACACACTGGCGATTTTGCATGTTTTACATGAATAGTTGACCGAACGATTAAGATGTGAGACTCTCTAGAGGTGAAAATGCATCATGTATACATTGCATTGTTTTGGTGCATTTAAAACAGCAACATCCATGATCTAATGTGTACGTGAAGATTCTCAATCATCCAGGTATATCCCAAAATAAAGCTAAAACAAGGCATGTGGACTTTTTTTGAAGATGTTATAAGTGGCCTCTTCAGTTCTAAATGACTGACGGGGAGTTTCGATTTTTATTAAGGTACAGATGTGGATGGTGCCAGCCTGAAACTCACATGACTAGGGTCTGTCTTTGTGGACAGATGTCAAGATTGTGTTGTAAGAGGCTGCCACATTCCCTGCTCAGAGATGGGTTTTCCAATTTACATATATGGCTTCTTTTACACCTCTTTCAAACCTTTCAAACAAAAACAAAAAGCATCCCTTGGCCGTTAGCAGACTCTAATTGTGTGCACCACCCACAGATGTTCCTAATGTACGCCTTAATACCTTGCCAGTCATTTAGAACTGAAGAACACACTTGGATGCAGCGTCGTCACATAAACCCGACAAGTCCTCTTATCCCCTTGTTAAAAAGTCAGTATTTGAAATCTGATCCTGTGCCTGCATCGGTGAAACCTTTAACAATCAAGACAGAAAGACGGTGACTAAAAGATCTGAGTCACTGTGGCGTCCAAGTATTAGCAGTTTTTGGATTAGTCCTGATAACATACCTGAACAAAAAGTCAACAAACAAACTTGGTAAAAGTTCGGCAACAATATCTTCTACTCACAAACATGCGCAACTACCTTATCGGTCCTCCATGTTTCATACGTGTCACATTTCACGAAGTAACTCCTTGGTGCTACAGTTCCCTCACGTTCTTAATGAATCTGCATCTCAGAAAACCAAACCAGCACTTTTCCTCAAATAGAATCTCTGTAACAGCTATGAATAATAATAAATGACTGATATTGCACTGATGTGAACTCATATGGGTTAGAACAGTAAACAGAGGGCACATTTCTCTATTTCCACTGTCGCAGAATTTCATGATGACCAAACTAGTATTCTTAAATCATACTTTTTCTTAACAAAAAAATGCATAATTCACCCTAAAACAAACCATACACTGATAGATTGTTAATTATTGCTGTACATAGTGCTTACTGTATTTCCCAGCAAAATATGTTAGAGCGAAGATTAGCGCCTTATTGTTTTTTTTGTTTTTTTTTTCAGCCTGTGTCTTTTCACTGTCCTCGGACGAGAGCGCATCTTCTAGCTTGATAAATATGACCAAATTGATCATTTTTTTTTACATTAAGTTTGTTTTGAACTTCGATCCTTGGACAGTGAAAACTACTGCATGACCTGTAACCACTATGACTGCTGCGTTTAGCACGTCTCTCTGCTGGTAGCCCTGCCTTTATTAATAATTGTCCCGTTTTATTTTTATTTTCCTTTCCATTTTTTTTTTTTGTATCTGTTTTTTGTAATCTAGATTGTAATTATTTTACATACTATCCCCTGGTTTATATTTTCTGAGTTGGGAGGGAATGGGAAGATAACAATGTGTACAATAAATTTTATGGAGAAAAAGAATATGCCTTTAGGATGTTTTTATATGAAAAATATATTCACCACTGATGAGTTAACAGATTTTTATTGTCTGTTTGGACTTCACCTCATGTTCAGAGCCAAATGAAACGACATGCTGTAAGTGCCTGGAGTGACAGAAAAGAAATGCAGTCTTCCTCAAAGAGGAGCGTAACAATTAAGAATGGTTAAAGTTGTCTGTTACCGTAATGTGTATTTCTGTGCTCACACATTTTGAAATAAAGTTTGAAAACTTACTGAGGCATGGGTCATTCTTTTCTTGTTGCCTGTTAGCACATATCAGATGGAAGGAAATGGATCATACATACCAATCAAGAATCAAGCAATAAATATACAGTGCCACTGAATTTTTTTACTATTCTACCTAAAAATGACTCAAAAACTCAGCAGACTGTGACAAAGTTTTAAACAAAAAGGGGCACTGGAGAACACCTGCATCTCATTACATTGATTGGAAATACTTCTGAACAGATGGACTTGAATTTGCCTTGAAATTAACTAGCAAGAGGTGCACTTACTTTTGCACCTCACAGATATGTAATATTGGCTCATTTTACTGCATAAACAAACACACAAGCAGAATATTGAAGCAGAATAAGCTGTTTCATTTGTTTGACAGTATTCTCTCTCGTCTATACTTCTGGCTTTTATGGCTCACTATTGTGACAAGGTTTTTTTTTTTAAGAATAAAAAGACGTAAAGGAAATATTTCATTAACAAAACTCCATGTATTGCCGGAGCTGAAATTCAATTTTCAATTAAATCCTTCTCTGTTGTCTCAAGACCCTTTTGGCCTTAAACGTGCAGAGGGAAAAACTCCCTTTTAACAGAAGGAAACCTGGGGGGACACATTATCATTTTTAGATAATGAACAAAACATATCTACACTGCTTTTGACTACAGACATATGTACAAAAACTACTATACTTTATGTATCATATTTTCATATATACAGATATATTGTCAAGTTAATAGTAATAATATGTTAATATAAACGATTAGCTATAAACATTTTTTAAGCTAAAATGTAGGATTGAATATTTGAATAAATAATAAAAGACGCTCCGTGACGGTAGATGGCGACAAACGCCGTACTACCAGTTTCATCTCTGTAACAGAAGAAATTAACAACAACAACACAGCCATAAACGTTAGCTCAGAGGAAAGCGACGTATATTTTTCCTGCTAGTTTGGAACATATAAACAGGTGCGTAGCATAACTGACAGCTAATGATGAGTCGAAATTTACACCATGCTTATGTGTGCGTGTGTTTCTAATGTCGCTGAGTTACATATTGGTCGGATTTGACCAAGGACTTAACGTTAGCTTTCGAGCTAGCATTAGCTCCGCTAGCTTCTCTGCCGTCATAATATAAACAGCTAGCTAACGTTTTAGTCAGGCACGTTCTGGGAAGTCGTTCTATGATATGGTATTTACATAGGAAAACCGTTAGCATTCAGGAGCCACTTACAGTTGGATAGCTGTTAACGTTAGCTACACTTTTAGTGTGTTACTGTCCAATAAAATGGCTATGCGCCGTTGTACTAAATTGATGAAAAATAACATGTTTCCTGCACAATTTACACAGATATCTGCAATGTTTGGTGTCATATAAAGCCATTAGCTATCTATTAATTAGCTAATTACTAGTAGCTGATACATAACATAGTTAAATTAAATTTAAAGCATGTGGTTCTTATTAATTTACATGTAAACCCGAAATAATGATAGCAAAATGATACTGCAATGCTTTGTGTCGGAGGCCCAAATAATTTGTTAATAAGAGAAATCCTTTCGAGTTTTATTAGAATTTGTAGAAATAAATGTCAACACTGTATCTGAGAGGTGTGCATAGCATATGCTTCCATGAAAGCTGCCATTGCCTAAGATGCCCAAAGAAGCAAAAATCCTCCCAAACATTGTCCTTCAAGATGAGGCCCATCCACAGACTTGGCTCTGCATCTGTAGTGTCACACACAAAGACATCAGATACTGTCATACTGGAGAAGGAAACAAGGGAAAGCTAAGTGGATGTTATTACAGCGAAATAATAGCTTGTGATTCATTTTATTAATTGCTTAGCTGAGTAATAGTTTCAGCTCTGTCATCAGTGGAGCTTGGTCTTTAGTGGAAGAACACGTCATACTGAAACATGCAGTGATATTAGTCTTTTTTTGGGACAGCTTTTCCGCTTCCATCTTCTGAAATAGTTTTCCCAGTTTGTTCAGAGCACTGCCCAGCACAGTGCCTTGACTTCAAACCCATTCTGCACCTTTTGGAAAATTACTGTGGAAAGTAACACCGAACATCACAGTGGAGCCCCAGTAATGCTTCATAATTTTAAAGATCCAATATTGTTTCACAAAAACCTTGCTTCTGTGTTTTTAAATATTTGCAATGAAAAAACTGAAAACATTGTTTAAATCCTGCAAATCTCCAAAACCAACATTAGTTTTATGAAAATCTTTTTAATAATTAAGTAAAATAGTTTTGAAACTGAAATATCTCAAAATGAATTGATATTATTTAAATCAAATTCAAATTGAAACAGGACCTGAAATGGACTCGAATCATTTCAAGAAATCAGCTGTTATACCCTGCCTTAACAGATATATTATTACATTTCCAGAGCTCTACTCTCTGGCTGTGGAATCATTTGGTCAGTCTGACTTAATTTTCTGCTTCGCGTGTCGATCGTAAATGTGATGAGTAGTCAGTCACTGTTTCATTAAACCACCACTTAAGACTTATTGCTGATTCAGTTACAGAGCAGAGACCCAAAAGTGTTGATGTTTTTTTTTTTTATTTTGTAGGTGTTTAGTTTTTACAAAATTGCATTGCTGCCACGTCATCACTGGAAAGGCTGCAATATCTGAAATATCACTAAAATGTCTCAAAATAGATTGATATTGTCTGAATCAGACTGAATCAGGATCTGAAATAGAATCAAATCAGTTTAAGGAATCAGTAGTTATACCCAGGTCTAACAGAAATATAATCATATTTCCATCACTGATTCAGTGTTCAGGGTCTGACTGGCACTCTTTTAATGAAGTCATTTCTGCTATGGCACCTGAGGGGAGAGTTAGCGTCACCACCTGTTTACACCAGCTGTATGAGGTGGGGCATAAACACTAAGAAATGCAGGCATTTAACACGGATGAAAAGAGAGCATATAAAAAATGCTGTCTTGCAATTTGGTTAAGTCAATAACCACAATTTTTTTTTTCCCAGTTGTTTTATTGTGAGCAGTGTCTTTAGCTCTACCTTCTGGCTGTGGAATCATTTGGTCAGTCTGACTTAATTTTCCTTGAGACAGTGAATTTGTCTGAGCCTGTTAGAGAGAAGGTGCTACATTGTCTGTCTGTGATGGAGAGGGTGCTCAGTGTTGACAACACTGATAATATTGTTTAGAGTCCTACTCTCCTCTCCCACTTCTCATGGTTATAATGCACGTTATAACAGTCGGACCCAGTCCTGTGAGATAGTTTTATGTCAGTGAGTCGTTTGATGAACTTTACTGAGCTCAGGCACAGACAGACGATATTGATGTCATTAGCTTTCATCTCCCTGTCCTCCTCTTCATCAACACAGGTACGCTGGAATTTTCTGACACCCACTCGGACATGTCCTATGTCTTCATCAACGACTCGTCGCAGACCAGCGTGCCTCTGCTGCAGTCCTGCATCGACGGAGACCTGCCCTTCGCTAAGAGGCTCCTCGAGACGGGATGCGATCCCAACATCCGCGACAACCGGGGCCGCACGGGCCTCCACCTAGCCGCCGCCCGAGGGAACGTGGACATATGCCGCCTGCTGCACAAGTTTGGGGCCGACCTGTTGGCAACGGATTATCAGGGAAATACAGCTCTGCATCTGTGCGGCCATGTGGATACTATACAGTTCCTGGTGTCCAACGGGCTGAAGATCGATATCTGGTAAGAGAAAGTTGCAAGGGATGTCATCAAAATCACCTGAATGCACTAAATCTCTTATTGTTAAACTTCAGTATTTGGTAAATGTTCTTGTTTTTATCTCTTGAAACTCAAAGTGCTTTACAGTCACAGAAACATCTACCCATTCACTCACACAAGCACACACACATTCACACACCAGTGCCACGCAGCTGGAGAGCAACTGGGGTATTCAGTGTCTTGCTCAAGAACACTTGGGCGTGTAGCACATTTGGGGAATGAACCGCCAACCCTCCTTTGATGAGCTCACTCTCTGTTTTAGTTCAAGCTCTGTCCTTTTCTGTAAGTCTCTTTCTGAACTTGAAATGGAAATACCTACACAGGAAATATTTATTATATTTATTATAACAGTCTCTGAGGTCTGACTGTTGAGGGCAGCCCAGAGCTAAAGTGTGAGTCATGTGTGACATGATTGTGTCAACAGGAAGTGGATATTGGATATACGTATTTGACATATCATTACTGAAGAAACTGCTCTCAGAAGGGTGGTGCCCCGAGGTGATCTAGTAATTTAGATCCAGTTATTTAATAATAAATCATTAATTTTGATAATTATTCATTATTCATGATAGCCAAACCGCAATATTTAGTGCCCTTAGTACACAGGCCCAACAGCATTTATTTCTAATGTCATGGACATGGAGGATTTAATGGCATGTTCATTTATTTATTGAGTCATCTATTTATATACTTCGGATTTTTGCAGTTACAGCCTTGAGCATGTTGAGAGGGGTGGAGTAACCCTTTGATAATTGTAAATACTTGACGTGATGGTTTGTCTCTGGTTGGAATGAATTCTTTCTGAGCATGTTTGCCCCATGTGTGTTTGTATCCAAGTATCATTTTGATGGCTTGTGATGCCTCCATGATTTTTCTTGTTTTTTATTTACAGTGATGTTCCACCTCTGATGTTATCTCCACTTTAGTGGCACAGGGTGGATTGTTAAATCACAGCTAAACTTGATTCAGTGTAGTGATTGAAGTTAACTGTGATTTAGTTACATGCCTGCCAGCACAGTTGAAGGTTGACAATTAACAAACAGGAATCATGTTTAGTAACAATACAGAGACAACAATACACTCTTTCACAATATTTATCTCCTTTATCTCCAACTGTTAACAGAAGCTTTTACAATAACTTTCTTTTTTTGACAATTTTTTTTCTTTTTTCAACAGAACAGTTACTTACAGAGAGGAATCATATTTAATAACAACACGTTAGAACACTCTTTTACAATATTTTTCTCTCCAACGAGTACAATATCTTTCTTTTTTTGTACAAATTACAGAGACAGTTACAACTATTTACATCTATTTGCAATGGTTTTATCCACAAAGTGTGCCTCTTTTGTTGCTACAGTGGATCTTTCTCTGCTTCTGGAAGAACAGAATAGAATAGAATAGAATAGGATAGAACTTTATTGTCCACCGAGGTGGAAATTTGTTTTCGGCTCACCTACACAGAAGACATACAGTACTAAAAACCAAAAGTTGACAAATACAGACACACAGCATTACATTGACATAATAATAAATACAGTAAGACAGTGGATGGCAGTTCAAGTCACTACATGTGGATTGGTCACTTGGTTGTGTTAAGAATGCCCCTGCAGGGGGGCTCTATAGCGCCTCCCAGGTTTCAAAAGTTCGAACTGATTAAAAAGAGGGTGGGAGCTATCTGCCAGGATTCGCTTAGCTTTCCTCCCCGTCCTCTCAGTATAGATGTGGGTCAGAGACTTTTTGGGTTTTCCCACAATCTTGCTTGCCATTGCCGTAATCCTGTTTAGTTTGTTAACTTACTGCTTAAGTGTCCCAACCAAGCAGAGAGAGGAAATGTTTGGACACTCTGTGTGTGTGCAGTATAACAGTATGACTGACAATAGACAACTCAGTCTTCTAAGAAGGTGAAACCGCTGGGAACATTTCTTAAAAATAAAGTCTGTGTCTTATCTGGCAGTCCAGAACTGTGCCAAGGTATTTAAAAGTTTCCACAGTTTCAACAAGTTGTCCATCAAGTGAAACCGGCACTACTGTCATATCTTTTTTCGTGCAGATAACCAACTCCTTTGTTTTTGAAACATTGATTTCCAGCTTGCTGTCTATGCACCATGCTTCAAAAGCCTTAATGTGAGCAAAATAGGATGTCTCACCAGAAGAGTCCGTTCTCAGTAACAAGCCAACTAAGGCCATGTCATTGGCATATTTAATCAGCTTGGAGTTATGATCATTAAGTGCAAATTCATTTGTAAATAGAGAGAAAAGCACAGGTGAAAGAACACTACAGCCTAGGGTTTATGACAGCCTCTCCTGAAAGAGTATCATTAACACACACCCTTTGAGGGCGGCAGGAGAGAAAGTCTCTGATCCAGAGAATCAGGCCCTTATCAACATTTAGATCGACAAGCCTTTTCAGAAAGATATGCACCTTCATAGAGTTAAAAGCTGCACTGAAATTGGTCGAAAATCTTCAGGCTTGCTTGCACCTGGCTTTTTTCGGAATAGGCCTTATTACGGAGACTTTCCAGGATTTGAGCACCCCTGTGACTAGGAGGGAATTGAACAGCCTTGACAAAACTCCTTTTAGTTGGTGAGCACAGTCTTTAAGAAGATGAGCTTTCAGGCCATCTGGGCCTGTGGCCTTATTTGGTTTCAACTTAGAGAGATGTTTTTACAGATCCTGTCACATTCAGGCTTGCCATCCTCAGTATCAAATCTATAGAAGAACCGATTCAGTTCATCAACAGAACCTTGACTGTTATTCACAGAATGATCTCCTCTTTTACTGGTTTTGTCCATTAAGGTGTTTAGACCCTCCCAGGCTTTAAGTTACCGTTGAAGAATTTGCACTCTATTTTCTTCCTGTATTCCATTTTAGCCATAAGTATATTCCCTCTCAACTGTCTCATTGACCACGTTTACATGGTCTTTAGTATCCCGAATTTGATCGGGATATTGAAGTATCCCGTTTTTGTGTTTGTCCATGTAAACACCATATCCCGAATTCAGAAATCGGGATATGCTCATTTCCCGATTTCAAGAAACCCGGCTTTGCTACCTGGAGTACTCCGATAGAAGCCGGGATACTGAAGCATGTATACACCTTATCCCGATTTCTGACGGCTGCCCACTGTCTGCGCATGCGCGAGTGACGCCAAGTGACGCACTAGATATACAAACAACATGGCGGCAACGAGAACGTCTCACTTTTGGAGCGACGAAGAGACAGAATTTTCCCTTAAAGTAATGAAAGAACTAAACATAACGACGTGTTTAGATACAGAAAACACCGACATACTGATGTATTCAAATCTGTTGCGGAAAAGCTACGTGACGCTGGTTTTCCACCTCGCTCCGTTGAACAAGTTAGGTCGCGTTGGAAAACATTGAAAAAGACGTAAAACACGCATGCGCAGATAGGATGCAGCGATCGGAAAACGGGATACTGTTATTTATCATGTATACGGGGATATGAATAACCGGGTTTCTCTGTGTTCCATGTAAACACCATATCCCGAATATGCTCAAAGCCGGGATAAGCCTCAAAATCGGGATACTAAAGACCATGTAAACGTACTGATTTTTTCCTGCTTTAATTCCATGTTGCCAGAACAGAAAGCAGCTTTCTTCTCATTGAGGCAGGTTTTCAGTTGTTTAGAGACTCAGGATTTATTACTTGGGAATATCTTTACAGTCTTTGTTTCGGACACATGGTCCTCGCAAAACTTAATATATGATGTTATGGTGTCTGTGAGTTCGTCCCCATCCTGACAGGACTCAATGATGTCCCAAGCTGTTTCATCAAAACAGTCTCTCAGTTGTTCTTTACTGTCATTGGACCACACCTGTATTTGCTTGGTGACTGGTTTCACTCTTTTGACCACGGCCTTATATTTAGGCAAAAGGTGGACTACGTTGTGGTCAGATTTTCCGAGAGGCGGTCTGCACACCGCTTTATACGCATCAGGGATGTTGCCATAGCAACGATCAGGCGTCCGTTTTAGGCGTGTGGGACAATCAACATATTGCTGAAGCGTATGCACGTGGTCAGACAGATTGCAAGAACTGAAGTCCCCGAGAACGAAGACTGGCTGGTCTGCAGAGCGGGCCAGTGCATTATTATAACCTTCCGCTATTCTCTCCCCTGCTGCCTCACCAGAATCACTTACGGTGCGCTTAAGATGTGTTTTTCAGGCAGAGAGGGTCAATGCGACATGTTGTCCGCTCTCTGTCTAGCTATAGGTATGTGTTCACGTGTCTGTTTGTGTGTAAGTCTGCGCGGAGCTCTGCCTATCGTAAAACAGAGAGCGGAGGAGAAGCATAGATGTGCGATGATGAAGAAGGTTGAATATCTTCATTTAAATTAGATCAGTAACATCATTATTTATTAAAAGAACACAGTCCAGGATGAGTTCTGTTTATCTATTTAAGTTCTATCTACCTATTTCTGATTTGTCCACTGTTTTAGTAATAGCAGTGGACATAACACAGCATCCAGAACTAAACAGCAGAGAACAATGAAATTGCACTTTCTTTTCTTAAGAAATTACAGATTGTTTATAAAATGTTTTGTAAAAGGATAGATCATAATGTACTTGTACTTTTTTGCACTAAAGCAAAGGAAGAAAGTTGGATTTGTCATTATTTATAGGTTACTATGGTGTTGTGTTACCAGACTGATATCAGTTTGACGCTAGATAAACACTGCTTTTTTTCCATTTACCCTTTCCTGTGACTCAGAGGGAGTGCATGGTAGCCATGGGCGTAGCGGACGCGGGGTACACGGGAGACATGTCCCTCACACTTCCTGTATCTGTGCCCTCCGTCCCCCGCACTTTTTACAGCCATTACAACCACTTAATTCATTTTTAACATGTTGAAACGCGTTTTTCCGAGCCGCCTCTAAAGGCATCCTGAGTATCGCGGAGCTAAGGTGGCAAACAAACGCTGCTGACGTGTGTCAGCAGAGAGGGACGTTGTGCTTCAAACATGTTCAGCAAACCAGCCAAGAGGCAAAAAACTTTAGACAGCTTTTTCCAAACAAACCGTGTAAGCTGAGTAATGCTGTTACATGTAGATAATGTTTAACTAAAACAGAGACATTCTAGATTGTATATTATTGCCTAGGACTTTGGCTAAAAGATGACAAATAGATGTCAATTTAGTTAGCTAAGCTAGCTAGTTATAAACCCCCTCCTCCTTAATTTCTGCACAGAACATGTGCTCACTATTTTTTTGCACATATTTTTTAAATGTTTATACAATAGAAAGAGCAGGGTGAGGGAGGAGAAAGTGGGCCAGAGGCCAGCAGCAGGGATGATTATGCAGGGTCACAGGAGAGAAAAAAATATAACTTGCTGAGAAAAAATATCAATAGCATAAAACTGACTTTGTGATTAATTTCCACAGCTATGTCACCACTACTATTCTTAATTCTATTTATAACTTTTGAATGGCGTTTTATGGAACTTTTCAGTGTTTTCATTTGGCGCTTAATTATCTGGCTACTCACCCTGTACTGTAGATGCCCCAAGGTCGTTCTATGTCAACTCAACCAGAGTTTGGCAGCTTTAGAGTTTAGATTTTGACTTTGATAGTATATCATTTTTAAAGAGCTAAAGTCGGTTTCCTGGTGCTGTGCTGAGATAAAATTAAATCTTGAGAAACATCTGCTCATCCAGAGAAAGCAGCATTCAGGATGCAGCATGTTGTGGTTTAATGGACTCTCATATGTGTTTACTATTTACCTAGCACCCACTTGAGATCACAGCTTTTAGGCGATATGAAAATGATCAGTCCACACAAGTGATCACTGCTGTCTTGTAGCTCATCAAGCTGACTTAACCCTGTCTATCTAGTTTATTTAGTGCCATGAATATTTAATTTCTGGTCTAACTAAATGGTTTCTTATAGGAGTTTTAGATGTAATTTATCTCTGTTTTGACACTGATTTCCATGTCAAGGGTGTCAAACTGCACATCCAGGTATTAACTGAGCTGAGTGTTCATCTCAGTAAAAAATCCCTGTTCTAACTGTGCTCTGACTAAAGGATTTTCATTCAATTTAAATTTAAATGTAATAAATAAAATAGACGGATTAATCAAGAAACTAACTCTGAAATACAACTTATTTTTCAAATAGTCTTTGTTATTCGGACAAGATAATGTCCTATACATTTATATTTGAAGAGACTTCTGGAGACACTTAACTACAAACCCAACCAGAAAGCAGTTGTTAGCTCAGGAATGTTAAATTCAGATCAGACCACCGGTGAGTAAAACGTTCACCCTCATGTCCTCAAAGGACCACCCATTTCTTACTAGCATGTTTTTAGGCGGCCCAGCGGGTTTCTTAGCTTTTTTAGTGATTGAACTATTTCATGTTCAACTGAGACGCACCAGTGTCCACTTCGAGTGAAAAGATTGCCACTGCAGTCATCACAGTCATTTAACAGCCACTTGAGACTACTACAATCAGTCAAAAATTATTGTTCATTTCCTTAGAGTTGAGTTCACTATTAGTAAAAACACTGTGCTTCGACCCCCAGCTCAGGTAACACACTAATTTCTTGTCCCGACCAGGGACAGTGGTTGTGGGGGTTTTTTGGATCTCGCACAAGGTTTGTTAGGGTTGTGTGAAAGAGTTGCTGCTCATTGCCGTAAAGCAGCAGTTTTCAAAGTGTGACTTCAGGGGAGGCGCGGCGCGGGAAAAAATACAAAAAAGTGTATCATCTGGTTGGCAAAATGGATCGATTTTTAGTACCTAAGGTGAAAGTGAGAGTGGACACAGAGGCGAGCAGAAAACGGAGGAAGTATGACCCTGATTATTTAAAGTTTGGTTTTTCATGCATTGGGCCTGACGATGCTCCGCTGCCACAGTGTGTTATTTGCAAAGAGGTGCTAGCTAACGACAGTATGTGACCATGTAAACTCCGGCGTCATATTGAAACTAAGTACCACAGTTTAACAGTTTTTTTGATAGGAAACTTAAAGGTGCAGTAGGCAGGATTGCAAAGATCCAGGACTTAGCCAAAAAATTTCGACAACTTCTCAGTCCCTCCCCACTTTCCGCTAAAGCCCAAAACGGTCTCCCAAGCCCCTCCCCCCACAAGGGAGAGCTGTGCACGATAGAGCGCGTAATTTGACCTAAAGTACAACGATACAGTCGTTATACTTTAGGTCAAAATATTTAGCAATAGTCAACTTTAGGACAAAACCAAGGTTAGGATGTTTCTGAAAGTAGCCTACATCGGTGATGTTTGCTATCAATAACAGTTAGAAGCATTCATTGTGGCGTTTTATTCCACAGTTTAGATTTATCAATTTGCTATGTGGTAGACATATGACCGCTACCTGTTGATGTGGTTAGACGTTTGAGAGTGAAGCTGAGGCACAGGCCTCAGACGAGGATTACATCCCGGCTCCTTCTACACGCCCGCGGCCAAGTGGTGGTGGAGGGAGGGGAGGGCGCTATGAAATGCGTGTCCATGAGCAGTGATTGACACTCTGTTAGATACACCCCTGGTCTTGATTGGTGCATCTGAATGTGGAGCGGTGGATGTCTTGCAAATCGCGCTACAGGCTCTAGGTGGGGCCAGAGGAGCCGAATTTTTTTAAAAATGACCTGCTTCATGCAATTATACTTGAACATAGGGTCAGTTTCAGCAAATATGACAGAAAGTTAGTTTTATAAGACTTTCCTACTGCACCTTTAATGAATTGCGGTCAAAGAAGAAAGCCATCTGGACATTTGCTACTGTAAATACCAAGGCAACCGAGGCATCATACCGCGTAGTGTTACGCATTGCGAAGGCGGGGAAACCCCACAACACTGGTGAGACATTGCTCCTCCCTGCTGCCAAAGATATGTGTTCGGTAATGATGGGCGAAGCTGCTGCTGCCAAGCTGGATGCCATCCTGATGTCTGACAACACCATCCAGCGCTGCATTTCCGACAGCTGCTGTGAAGGAGCAGGTTCTGGGTGCTAACTGTGCACAGCTAATGGTGTATGTGCGCTTTATTAAAGAGCTCAGTGTCCAGGAGGAGTTTCTGTTTTGCCATCCTCTGCCGGCGCGCACTACAGCAGCAGAAATCTTTAAGGCTTTGAATGACTTCATTCAGGAAAATCATATTGACTGGAGCTGCTGTTGTGGAATATGTACTGACCAATGAAATGACAGGCCACCACAGCGGTCTAGTAAAACAGGTGCAAGCAGTTGTGCCCGCCGCTGTTTTGTCACACTGTATTATCCATCGGCAGGCCTTGGCAACCAAGAGGATGCCCAAACATGCCCTGGATGAGGCAGTAAAAATTGTAAACCTAATTACAGTTTTTCTCAATTGCTAAAACACTAAACCCTATTGTCTGAACCAAATGCTCAGTTGCCTGAACCCACTGATTGAATCAGTCACTCCTTTGGCAAAACCATAAGAACTTTTCACCTGTTTAGACACAACTTGCCAACACATTTTCATTGTGATGGCAAAAGAAAATTGGGTTTTGTGTTCACAGTTTAGAGAAAAGGAGAGCTGCTTTCGAGAAATGCGTCTTAGCAATCGAGAAAAACTGCAAGTCACGTGCCATGAATGCCCGTCTCTTCTCTATTCTCTGCAATGAGATGGGGGCTCACTTCCATCAGCTGCTCCTGCACTCCGAGGCACTGTCGCGTGGCAAGGTTCTCACACGCTTGTGTGATCTGCGCGAGGAAGTCCTCCTCTTCCTCGCCGAAATCGACTCCCCACTGGTGATGCATATGGAGGACGCAAAGTGGGTTGCAATGCCGGCATGTCTGTCTGATATCTTCGACCGCTGAACACTTCTCTGCAAGGCAAAGAGTGCCGTGTCTTCTTTTGACACACGATCAAGTCTCTGCATTCAGGGAAAAGTTGGACCTCTGGTGCGCTCGTGTTGAACGGGGCTCGGTGGAAATGTTCCCAACCTTGGAGGATGTTGTGGAGAAGACAGGACTGCAACTGGACTGTGTACAACGGGTGGTCATTGCACATTTGAAGGGGTTGCGTGAGCAGTTTGGAGACTATTTTGGAGAGGAGACCTTGGCAAATTTAGTGGGTGAGAAATCCGTTCTCTTTCCCAGTGACACCCCGTGATGGACTGACCCTGCAAGAGGAGGAGGCCCTTGTCGAGCTGAACTCTAATATGGACTTGAAACAAAAGATGAGTCAAGTGTCACTTGCACACTTCTGGCTGTCTGTGGAGACTGAGTTCCCCCACCTCACCAAAAAGGCTGTAAAAGTGTTCATCCCCTTCACCTCCACTTACCTGTGTGAGTGTGGCTTTTCCGCATTGACAGTAATTAAAAGCAAGTACCGGTCACGGCTGCAAGTAGAGGATGATCTGCGTTTATTCCTGTCTACAGCGCATCCCCGCATCAGCCGCCTGTGCGCATCAAAGACACAGACTCATTGTTCCCACTAAAATAGAGGTGAGCAAAATAAGGAAAATGAGTGAAGATGTGTTTAAAAAATCAGTTGAAAAGTTAGATTGCGTCTGCTTTTGAGTTCTCTTAGGGGAGGCCCACTGTCCCACACTTTGGCGTAAAGTAAATCTTGCTTCATATGTGGCTTACTGTTGACTGGTGTTGGGTGAACATGCATTTGTGGAAGAAAATCTTTTTCAGGTTCATGTATAGCTGTCTGTTGTTGTTATAAAAGACAAGAAAAGAAATTGTATTCCTGTCCATACTCTATGACTGTGTCTGGCATTTGATAAATAAAAGTTATAAAACAAAACAAATGCGCCTTCAGATCCCATTTCAGTTTCATGGTCTGTGTAACATAGTTGAACAGCTGTTGTTTGTAACGGATCTCTTCCAATGCTCAGAAACTGCTGTGCTGTTTATGTGTGTGAGTTATGTCTTTGGCACACACGTTAAGGTATTTATTAATCTCCAACCTGACGTTGGTTAGACCTGCACTACGCTCAGATTACAACTCCATCCCGGAAGTTTCCTTACGCACCGTAATCTCTGGTAAAAAAGCAAATAAAGACGCTGCTGATTAAGGAAATACATAATTTAACCACACACACTTCCTCATACATCAACATGGCCACATGAATAAGTAATACTGAATCACACTCGTGTTCTCATATTCAATACTTCAATTTGTAAATTCTTACTTACATTTTTTTTTATTTTATTTTTTTTAGTTAAA
Organism: Chelon labrosus; assembly: GCF_963514085.1. Classification (NCBI taxonomy): domain Eukaryota; kingdom Metazoa; phylum Chordata; class Actinopteri; order Mugiliformes; family Mugilidae; genus Chelon; species Chelon labrosus. The sequence goes on along the minus strand of NC_140337.1, from coordinate 2,282,977 downwards.
AGCTACAAGGACAGAATATTTTAAAATGCTCTCATTACTAATGAATAGGGATGCACTGAAATGGAAATTCTTGACCAAAACTGAAAATGAGGAACTGTAATGGTGGAGAGGAAGTTATCTTCTTCTACTCTTGAAAATCCTCAGATGGATTCTTTTTTCTTTTTTTTTTTTTCATCTGTTCCTGAGCCTAAGCTCTTTGTTATTTATGTTGTGGGTCGTGTGTAACTTTATTGCAACTTAATTCAAATGGGGAGTCCTAATTTTATTTCCATAACCGCTGTGTTATGATGACGGGGTTGTGTTAGCTCCGCAGTCATTTAAAGTTGCTGCAATATTTGTTGAACGTGGCCAAAAAAGTTTGGGAACCGCTGATCTAAGGCAATGAATTCCGTCATCTTTTGTGTAACACCCTTTGCCTTGGCGCCATCACTGGGAAGCCTGAACAGACATCTCTTATGGTGCTTTTTCCATTTTCCATCATTTATAAAAGCGGTGTTTTTTTTCTGAATGACAGAGACAAAACAGACGCTGGAAAGGAATGCGAACACTTGTGGGCCTACGCATGTGAAGGCAGTGCAGAAAGTTGTTTGTTTTTTTGGGCCACATTTGTGTCTGTGAAACTCCTCATTTGCCGCATCCCGCTCGCAGCAGCCAAATGTCTGGCTCTTGCATTGTCATAGCATGTAAAATAATAGGCTGAACAAAGGAGAACTTCCCTGCGATCAAGGGCTGCCTAATGTACCACTGCATCTTCTGCAAAGAACAGCAAACAAATGCAAAACCAGCTTGTCATTCAAGCTGCAGCAGCTTTGTTACAGAACAAACCGCACGTCTCCCTTTCTGAAGTATGTGTGTCCACTAAACACAGAAGGGTGATTGTCATTGCTATTAAGGCTGTCTAAATATGGCATTGTTCTCCACTTAACATCGGGGGAAAACTGAATGCTTCTTGCTACAGTGCATCCAGGAAGTATTCACAGCGCTTCACTTTTTCCACATTTTGTTTTGTAACAGCCTTATTCCAAAATGGATTAAATTCATTTTGGACGCCCGATAATGACAACACGGGGAAAAAAAAGTTTTTGAAATTTTTGCAAATGTATTAAAAATAAAAAAAAACTAAGAAATCATTTGTACATAAGTATTCACAGCCTTTGTTTAATACTTTGTTGATGCACCTTTGGCAGCAATTACAGCCTCAAGTCTTTTTAAATATGATGCCACAAGCTTGGCACACCTATCTTTGGGCAGTGTTGCCCATTCCTCTTTGCTACCCCTCTCAAGCTCTTTCAGGTGGGACGGGAAGCATCAGTGCCCAACCATTTTCAGATCTCTCCAGAAATGTTCAGTCGGATTCAAGTCTGGGCTTAGGCTGGGCCACTCAAGGACATTCACAGAGTTACTAGTCAGTGTCATTGTCCAGTATGAACACATGTATTTATTATTATTTATGTATGTCTACAATAGTTAGATTACATACGTATGGTTCAGTATAAACCTTGTGCAATGTCTGCGTGATGGCATCTAATCAGCTCAGAAGTTGTGAGGTATTTTAAAATGTGTTTGACAAAGCTGTGTCTGTTGGATGTCCCACATTGTAGTAACCACAACGGATCGACCCCTCTGGTGCTGGCGAAGAGACGAGGTGTCAACAAGGACGCCATTCGTCTGCTGGAGGGACTGGAGGAGCAGGAGGTTAAAGGATTCAACAGGGGACCCCACTCCAAACTGGAGACCATGCAGATGGCTGATAATGAGAGGTAAGCAGGGCTGGAAGGCATTAGTGCTGGCCATGCTTTTAATGGCCTCGTTCAGATCTTGCATTAACATCCGCCGTGAGCAGTCCAATTGCAGCTGGCTATCTTTGAATACCTGCAGTCACACCGGACTTTAAAATGTATCTCCAAATGCATCCCCAGCCATCGCTTGAGATCCTATCTAATTTTCAAACTCCGTATGTTAATAAACTTGAAAATCATTTGCTTAATGAGTGTGCATAATTTCCGTGAGTGAGAGAGACTTCACAGCCGGCAGTGATCCTAACCCTAACCCTCCCCCTAACCCTAACTTCCCCTTAAAAGCAGAATCAGAGTACAGGAATACAGGATATCAAATGGGCAGCAATACTGCAGGCATGACTTTGAAACTCCTTCCTCGTCTGGGCCAAACAGACAAATTCTTGTCTGCTGTCCACCCCTTATCCGTTGAGTTAAACTTGACCCCAACCACCCAAATGCATCCTGCCTAAATGTAGAACAAAGAAACATAAAAGGTCTTTAGTTCCAGCTGCTTGGCCTTTAAGAACTTTAAATTTGCCCATGCTCAAATTAGGTTTATACTTCTACAATCATATGTGCAGATGTTGATACAGTCTGTTGAGATCTGTGTCGCAACAGATGTGGTTTTGCACTTCTGTAGAGAAGCACATGAGGCTGCGGTGTAGGCTTTAGTCTAGGCTAAGTATCTGTGTCATAGTTACAGCAGCGTCTCACCGCATCTCTCATGAGTCATTCCAAGTGCTGGCACTGATAAAGTCTTTGGTTGACAGGTTGGCCTTGGTAATGGTAAATGGCCTTGTTTTTATATAGCGCTTTACAGTCACAGACACATCTACCCATTCGCTCACACAAGCACTCACACATTCATTCAAGAATTGCTTCATATGTTGCCAGACAGTATTTGTCTGTCCTGACATCAGCTTCATGTTTCTTTGTACAATGGACACTTCCCATCTTCCTCAATATTTTGAAATCCGTTCCACACTTATACTTGATTGAATCCTTTTCTTGTGGTTCTTAGACATCGTACACACGAGCTGTTACATCGTTCTCATTTCTCTGGCCTGCATGTTGCCTTCTCTCTTCAATTATTCCTGCACCATAAAATGTCTGTGAAGGCTTGATTTCTTTTTATTGCCTTACAGAGACACCAGGAAAGTACTTTGCATGGAAGGCTGCCAAATTCCTGTGTACAATACAAGGGATATCCATTTATTCTGTAACTTGATGCGATTTTGGCCTGATGGTTCAGTTAAACTGGTCTTGAATGATGATAAACAATAGCTTGCTTTCTCTGAGCAGCCAAGTCACAGTAAACACATTTTCTCCATGTGTTCTAGCGCGATGGAGAGCCACTCCTTACTCAACCCTAACCTGCAGAGCAGCGAGGGCGTCCTGTCCAGCTTCAGGACCACATGGCAGGAGTTTGTGGAGGACCTGGGCTTCTGGAGGGTCCTACTGCTGCTGGTGGTCATCGCGCTCCTATCTCTCGGCATTGCCTACTACGTCAGCGGCGTCTTGCCTTTCTCGTCCAGCCAGCTAGAGCTGGTGCACTGAGGGAAGGAAAGGGGGTTGTAGAATTAACAAGTGAAGCTCTGCAAAAAAAAAAGATCCTTTTTGTTGTTGTTGACTAAATCCAGAAACGTTCAATGATATCGTTACTAGCTGCGATCTAACAGAACAAAACTCACATTCTCAACAAAAATAAAGTTGTCGAGGTAAATAACAAGAAAACCCAAGCTCAGCAACTCGCACCAAGTATATAAATCTAGTTCAAACATTGTGTAACATATCCCCTTTAAAATCCAGCTGCTTTTCAAAATGTTTTTGTGTCTTATGCGGTGACTCTGCCCAGTGTGACACCTTTTCCTTTCATTCATACTGTATGCTCTATTACAAGCTGTATATTGCCGATGTTTTGTATCTTTTCCTTATAGTGACGTTATTTATCAGATATGTTCTGCATTCATTTTCCTGCTCCCTTGCCTCCCTTGCCTGTCTTTGTCCTCTTTAAGCATGGTCTCATTCTGACCGGACCCAGTTTTTGTGGTGACAACTGAAAGCTGGCTGAAGTATCGTCTGTCCACAGAGTGGAAGAGCACGTTGACTGTGTGCCTTTTGAGAGAAAGCTTCATGTTTTACATCAGCTTATTAAGACATTCCTGCCTGAAGCATGCAGCTCTGTTACATTAAAATCAACTCGTATATAGACACAATGCGTATAAGCTGTGTGGCAGCGGATTAATGGTCATTACTTTTGTTGTATATTCATGTTACCTTATTATCCTTTGTTGGAGCTGTTTATTTTCCATGTACATTACATTAAACCTTTGAAGTAAGTCCTAATTTAATGCAGAAAATGAATAAAATCATGTGTATGTAACTAGGAATGTTAATCAAGAAGCATGTGACTGTTTCTTATCAAATCTTTATTTAATCTTGACTTATACGCATGTCCACATCAGCACACAGATCATTAAGCAAAAGAAAGAAAAAACTGGGACATGGAATTTGTTCCCTGCATTTTAACCCATTCTATTTGTACACACACACACACACACACACACACACACACACACACACACACACACACACACACACACATATAGAAAGGTTTAAAAAGGTGCAAAATGTGCATTAACATATTAACATGAATAACATGGAGTTATCTATTGCAGAAAGGTGAGTTGTACAGCTGTGGGAGAATGGGAGAATGAGCCCCCCCTAAACCCCCCCGACTGACACAAACGCCTCCTAATTCTGCAAATCACATGTCCAGCCTTTCAGATCAGTTTGTAAATCAGCTGTTGCTCAGTAGGTAGAGAGGGTTGTCCACGAACCAGAGGGTTAGCGGTTGAATCCCCGGAATGTGCTACATGCCCAAGTGTCCTTGAGCAAGATACTGAACCTCCAGTTGCTCCCAGTGCGTGGCACTGATGTGTGAATGTGTGTGTGCTTGTGTGAGCGAATGGGTAGATGTGTCTGTGACTGTAAAGCGCTTTGAGTAGCAATAGGTAGAAAAGTGCTATATAAAAACATGGCCATTTACCAAATGTCCTTTTTGCTGGTGCTGCCCCCCCAACAAACCACTCCAAAGTCATTGGAATGGTGAGAAGTCATACATGGACAGTTTATAAGACAAAAGACTTAAGTTAGAACTAAACACATGATTAATATAGTTAACAGACAGCGTTAAATTAAAATGTTGAAGGCCAAGCACCGTCATGAAATTGCATTACTGTGATTTCTTTACGTCACGTTGTGCTTCATAAAAACTAATGCATCATGTGACTTCGCTGTCCTCCATTGTCAGATGCTGCTGCCGCTGCAGTTTATCCCATGTGTTCCCCGTTTCCAGACCAACAAAACGGCTAAAGGGACAATCCAAGACGCCAGTAGTACAGCCATTAGGATGTAGGCACTCCCTGTCCACTGTGGGCAGTGTGATGGCTACAGAGGGAAACAAGAGAAACAGAAACTTCTGACACTGCTTTAAGGTCTCATAAGCATCTGTTCCTAAATTGGAGCAAAACATACAGTTTAAAGATCCTAAAGAAAATAGTGATAACCAAATAAACTGGTTGTTTGACCAATTAGTTCACTGGCGCTCCAGAATTTGTGGTACTCAGTGCGGCAGCAGTAAGTTTATTCTTGACCATACTTACAGGATCCTGGTCTCTCCTCTTGACAGTCAGTCGGACTGTAGCAGCAAGTTTCTTGCCTCCCTCTCCGTCAGAGACGATGCAGAAGTAGTCACCCCCATCCTTCATCTGAGCTCTCTCCACTGTCAGAGACAAGTTTCCATGTGAGCACCAATCAGATGCCAGAGACAGTCTGTCATCTTCAGTCCCGGTCTCTTCATCTGAGCAGGATTTCTTCTGAAACACCACCGTGTCGTTTTTCTCCCACTGCACAGACCAACGACGTTTGTCTGTAGCTGAATAGTAACACTGGAGGTTGACCGTCTGCGTCTCTCTGACTGATGCTTCTAAAGGTACAACAACATCCAGCTGGATCCGGTCCACTCGGCTACTGCAGGTTAACTCGTACAGTCCTCTATCAGTGTAAACTGTACGACTGAACGCCACAGAGGAGCCTGGCTGGACGCGCTCTGCATACGCGCTGGCTGGAGTCCACTCTCCGTCTCTGTGGACAGCCACCTTCGTGGGTGTGTGTGTGTCAGGTACGTGCTGCAGTTGTCCCTCTTCTTCAGGCTGACAGTTCGCCCTAAATGTAAACTGATCCCCTACAATCACTTTCACACATTCTCCAACATACAGGCTCACGGAGAGGAAGAGGATGAACGCAAAGACTGGAGGAAGAGCTGTCATGATCAGTCCCTGAGGCACACTGGCAGGCAGGCGATGCCGATCGTTGTAGTCAGCGCTGAAGAGTGTCAGTAGGCTATACGTCTTCGGTAAAGTTGGAAAGATTCACAGATTCGAACTTCCGGGATCAATAAATCTGAAGTGAAACGTTTTTCAAACAGAAATGATTCCTCTGTCCCACCGTAATAGTATAGACTACGAGCTACAAGGACCAAAACCCCGATTTTTTTTTTTTTACAAAAATAAGCCGTCCTCTGAGCTCGACAGACAACATTAATATGCGCAGCCGGCAGCCGGGCGAGTACGCATACTGCAGGACGAGCAAGACGCTGCAAGACGCTGCAAACAAAAACCAATAACTCCACTGTTATACAGTATGGAGACTCCAAAATCACTACACACACCAAGGGTCTCCTCGTGGTCATACTACAACAGCTGTTTTGAAAAAAATGTGCATTTTTTTTTTTTTTTTTTTACTATTATTTTTATTGGTATTGATCCCGAAGTTCGATTCTGTGAATATCTTTCCAATTCTGAAACTTGACGGTTGTCCATCGCGTCTCTTTACAAACAGCCTGACTCAGCAGTTTGTTCCACAATACTGTAGGCTACTGAAACAAATTGGGCGGGCCCGCAGCCTCCTGTCAGGGCACGGATACAGCCGATTACTGGAGAATATGAAGTAACAGCAACATAAACAGCTACTGTAGTGTATCACAGGGCGATGGTTGGATATATTGTGCTGAAGGCTTGTCAAAGTATTTATATCTGTCAGATATTAATCTGCGTCTTATGGTGTTACACAGCACATCTCATTCGAGACGTCCTGTGAGCTTGCAGATTTGTTATTTTCACCATCCATCTCTATCATGGTGAAGTAGCCTATAAATGGGACGTGAGATTTGCAAGAATGAACAGACACGTTCCAGGATTGAAAGGTAGAACAGCGTGTAGGTTACAAGTCTAAATGGCTTAAACGTTTACAACTACCATGGGTTAAATTGCATTTTCAGTAAATTATATTTCGTGTAACCCTAAGGAAAGTTCCGTTCTAGGCTATGAACCAATTGTTGTGAATTTTGTTATAAGGGCAAAACTACTTTATGCTAGACTGATATTACCTGCTTAAGTTTGCTGCTACTCATTCTCATTTATACATGTTTTTTCTATCATTTTGCTATAGGGCAGTGAAGACCAGCCCCTGTATCCTGGTCCACCTGTTTCAAAGGGAGAACGTTTATTGATGTCCTATATGCTACGGAACAATTTAACAGGCAAAGCACGTAATCACTTACTGGAACTGTTCAACCTAATGTTTCCAGGTCTGATTCCACCCTCACATAACCTTTACCACAAAGAGTTTGGAATTTCATCACAGTCTGAAGTTCACTTTTATTGTCAAAAATGTTTAGCATATCTTTGCATTAGTGCACACTGTCCCTCTCATTGTACCTTTTGCAACACAGTGTTTGATGCAACACAAGTTTAAAAAAGGCCTTCTGCTTTATGTAATTCCCCTTCATGCACAGATCAAACAACTTCTGCAGGAACACGATGCCAGTCTTAATGAAAAAAGTAGATCCTTTGGGGTTTTAACTGACATACAGTCTGGTGGAGAGTATCAAACATTGTGTGACAATGGAGTTCTTGGAAAAGATGATTTGACTCTGATTTGGAATTGTGATGGTGCACCAGTGTTCAAAAGCTCTAAATGCAGCATTTGGCTGATTCAGTGCCAGATAATTGAACTGGAACCAGAAATAAGAAAAGGGCACATTTTCATGTCAGCATAATGGTTTGGGTCAACTAAACCGTCCATGACTCTGTAGTGGCATCAGCCATCCTGTACGGAGTGGTCTGCTGGAACAGTGGAATCACAGAGAGGGAGAGGAAGAAGCTGGATAAGGTCATCAGGAAGTCCAGCTTTGTCCTGGGCTGCCCTTTGGACTCATTGAGGGAGGTGGGTGACAGGAGAGTCCTGGCTAAAGTGTCATTTAACTTTTATACGCTACTCTTTTTGCTCTTGTTATCTTTCTAATTTCCATTTTATAATTTCCCCATTGCGGAACAAATAAAGGTTTTTCTTATTATTCTTATGTTTACATTGCTGACACCATTTGTTAAAGAAGCTTCATTATTAGAGACTGAGAGTATTGACTGGCAAGACAGACAAGGACACAGTCATGTTTCCAAAGTGTTTGTGCTTTTTGTTCATGTGCCAAACTGTGTTGTGTTTTAGTTGAGGCACTTAGTAGATCAGACAGGCATGTAAGTAAAGATTCACAGATCAATGTACAAAATACTTTCATATATGTGGTTAAAAAAAAACTGAAACTGTTAATGCTGTCTGGCCTGACATGATTAAAACTAAATGTGTTCTTGCTGAAACGGATGACGCTGTGTACATAACACCATTGCCAAACTCTTATGAAAGGGACTAGAACCTGATCAATAAAATCAAGTTTTTTCTTATGTTTTTAAGGTACATAAAGATAATGCAGTTGAGCACACCTACTATTTACTGTAAACTTTTATTTAACGGGTAATACCTCAAAGCAAATGGGTGTAGTGAAAAACATTTTCATTCTGCTTAATTATATGTAAGCACGAGTCAATGACTTGATCTTATTCTGTACTTGGATCAAGATGCACTGGGTATACTTTGTGGCAGAAAGAAGTAAAAAGTATACCCGAGTATAAGCTTTAGTATTGAAGTATAAGAGTAAGTCTTAGTATTAATGTACTTGGACCAAGTATGCTTCATTATACTATTCTTAAGTATATTAAATACAGTATATAAAAAGTAATCTTCAAGTATACTGCCTCAGTTTTAGCATAAAATAAGTATACTCGTAGTACTCTTGAATAAATTACTTTTTGCTAAGGGTCTGCATAAATGTCAGTGCTGGCTGTAGTTTGGACATGCACAGCAGAGAAAGCTGCTGTTTTAATATTAGCTTAGCGTTTTTAAAAATCACTGTATATTGCTGGGTGTTTGTACATGCCAGCAGCCTACCATTTAGTCCATAGGCACCACTACGTTGGTTCTTACCATAATATGGTATGGCTGATGAAGATATTATGTTCATCAGCACTGGGCTAATTATGTAACATTATTGTATTTCTCAACCATTAAAATGTACCTAATCAACTGATTATGATTCTTTTTTTCACTCTGTTTGCATTTATTTATTTTTACTTATTTTCTGAGAAAGCGCCCCATAGCCATGCAGAGGACAGCGGCTAAAAGGACCAGCAGCGCCACTACCAGTACAACTTTTGGACCTCATCAGAAACAAGCAAAGCTCATCGCAGCACCTGCCACCACTACCCAGAGCAAAGATAATGCAGTGATTTTTGACTTTGTAACTGGCAATGCACAACCTTACTTCTGTAAGCTGGTAGAAGGAATCAGTGGTGCGACAATGCCCATGTGCAGGAAGAGTCTGATGCAGCACATTGACAAAGTGTCACCTTTTGACCATCCATAATGTGTTTGCTATGAGCTCACAAAGTGCATAATTGCACCCTGTATTGTTCTCAATGCAACTTACAATTTTTATTTCATGCACATTCGGAGCATGTTTTTTGCTTGTTAACACAGCCATGTGGCACTTTAATTTCCCATCATTTCTGATGGGAAATTAAAGTGCCACATGGGAAATTAATAAACGTAAAGGAAATTGAAGACTATTGACTCTTGGATGCTATTTTTCTTTAAATAGTATCAGTTGCAGGACAAAACGCACCACATTTGTGTCTTGCGTACTTCCATAACTTTTTTTCTGAAGACAGTAATTAGATCGTTCTCTAAAGCATGTGTTCACTGTCCCAGATAAACACACACAGCTAGACGATTTTGAAGTGAGCTAAAAGTAATCCAAAAGTATTTAGAATACATTACTTTACTTGAGTAATCCAAGGGAATACATCACAGATTACATTTTAGGACGGGTAATCATTAATCTGTAGGGAAATACATTTTAAGACTACAATTGGAGGTTCCACAAAACGTGTGTTTTATATAAACTCAAAGCAAGAGCAGGGGAGAAAACACCAAACTCAAAGAACTAAAAAGGACTGTAGGTGCCGGCCAAAAAGAAGAAAAGAAGAATTAGGAAACAGGGCAGCCCACATAGGGCCGTAGGCCCCCGACCTTATTCCACTAAACAACTAAAGAAACTAAACCTAAGAGTAAGCAAGAGCAAGCAAGCAACAGGCTAACAGAGTTACACTATTCATCCTATAGCATTATTACACCATCATACTCATAAAGAGATGACAGCAGTATACCTTTACCTCTGGGACATATTTCCTGCTCTTCTTTTCTAAACTGGGCACCTGATGGCTTTGACCTCTTCTTCTCCAAGGTGTTAATTTGGCAGCGGAAATTCACTACATTACCCATCAGTCCAGATTCAGGACTGAACCAGTTCACCTTGATGGTGTACACACTGCTTTAATTCAGTTAAATTCAATTCAATTCAATTTTATTTATACAGCGTTGATAACAATACAAATTGTCTCAAGACGCTTTACAAAACCCGGCCTGAAACCCCCAAAGTAAGCCTGAAGGCGACGGTGGCAAGGAAAAACTCCCTTTTAACAGGAAGAAACCTTGAGCAGAACCCAGCTCATATGGAGGGACCCATCTGCCTAAGGCCAGCCGGGTACAGACAGAAAAAAGAGAGAAGAGAACAGCAGGAGGAACGAGATAAACATACATCTGTCATACAGGGACACACAGCAGTTAACATGCTATATAGTAATAGCACAGACTAGTAGTAGATAAGAAGTTAGAGGATAAGAGCTTGGTGCAAGAGAAAAGAGACATGTCCTCAGTGCATCGTACCCCAGCAGCCTAGGCCTATTGCAGCATAACTAAGGGATGGTTTAGTCCAGCCCTAATTATAAGCTTAATCAAAAAGGAAAGTCTTAAGCCTGACCTTAAAAGTAGTCTGCCTCCAGAGCCCAAATCGGGAGCTGGTTCCACAGGAGAGGAGCCTGATAACTCCAAGCTTTACCTTCCGTTCTACTTATTGAAAATCTAGGAACCATAGGCCAGCACTTTGAGATCGAAGTGATCTGTTGGGATAATATGGCACAATGAGGTCTTTAAGGGCCTTGTATGTAGGGAGGAGGATTTTAAATTCTATACCTGCATCATAAGGAAACACCATCTGTCAAAATTTGATGGATGACCTTTAAGGTCAAAGGTGGCGTGGGATAGGAGATACCAGAAATGACCGTATTTAGGGTAAAAGGATGATATTTTGATGGAGGTCAAAAGTGAACATATGGGAGTACTTAGAGCCTTGTGTGAAACTCGCGAGAAACTCAGATAATTATTTATGAGGTGAAAGGTCAAACAGTTGTGAAACAGTTTCTATACAGTCACGTGATGCCGTAGGTTTGACGTGACTGTATAGAAATATGTCTGCGCATGCTCATAAACGTCCGGCTTAACATGTCTGGACTTGTCCTGGGAAGACTGGGAAGATGTATGGGGGGTATGTGCCTGCGTGTGTGTGCGTGTGTGTGCGTGTGTGTCTCCTGTGTGTGTGTGCGAGTCTGTTTCTGAGAAGAGTGCATGTGTGTGTGTGCGCGTCTGCTTGTGTGGCAGAGGGGCACCCCCATATGGATCGAGTCACTCACAACTTTATCAAAATAAGGATACGCTCAACTGTTTCGCCTTTCACCTCATAAATAATGCATAAATACAGCCCCTACCTTATGAGGTAGGGGCTGTAATTTCTCATGTCAGGTGTCAGGTGTTTTTTATGTCAGGTGTTTTTTATTTCTCACACTTGGAGGAACTACCAGTGTGTGCAAAAGACATCGAGAGAGCCACTTTAAAAGATTCTATACTGAACAACGTGTGGAGCTACACAATGAATGGATGGCCCAGTTATGTACAGGATGAAGCACTGCGGCCTTATTTCATACGTAGGCAGGAGTTGTCAGCGGAACAAGGCTGCGTTCTTTGGGGCCAGCGAGTCATCATACCCCCAGGTTATCGACAACGATTACTGGAAGACCTTCATCATGTGCACCCAGGTATCTGCTGCATGAAAGCTCTCGCCCGCAGCTACATGTGGTGGCCTGGCTGTGATGGGGACATTGAAGAGCTGGTGAAAGGCTGCTCTATCTGCCAAGCTGTCCAGAAAATGCCAGCAGTGGCACCGCTGCATCACTGGAGATGGCCAGAAAGAGTGTGGCAGAGAATTCACATTGATTTTGCTGAGAAGGATAAGCAGTATTCCCTGGTGGTCATCGATAGCCATTCAAAGTGGTTGGAAGTTTTCCCCATGTCTTCCATCACCTCTCACACCACCATTGAAGTGCTGCGAAGCCTGTTCTCTGCGTATGGACTGCCGGAAGAGCTGGTATCAGATAATGGTCCGCAGCTGGTGTCGAGGGAGTTTACACAGTTTCTGGAGAGAAGCGGTATCAAACGCACTGCTGTACCTGCGTACCATCCTGCGTCAAATGGGGCTGCAGAGAGATCAGTGCAAATTCTGAAACGAGCGCTGATGAAAGATGCGTTGGAGGAGGAGGGAAAGGCTCCCTTGCCACTCAGTCACAGACTTGCAAATTTCCTGCTCATGTACCGCAGTATACCCCATACCGTGACTGGACGGACACCGGCCGAGTTATTCCTGAAACGCCAGATCTGAGCCCGTTTCAGTTTGCTTAAGCCAGAGCTTGCCAGACGGACTGAAGAGAAGCAAGCCACACAGAAACTTCGTCATGACCGTGGCGGCTCATCTCTTCGTTTCTTTCAGGAAGGAGGTGCTGTCCGTATCCGAAGTTTCAGGGGAGGAGTGGAGAAATGGATTCAGGCAAAAGCACTTAAAAGACTGGGAACTGTCACATACCTGATACAAGAGGGTCAGAGGCAGCGCACAGTGCATGCTGACCACATGTTGCCATGGCGAGGAAATGTTGAGATACTTCCAGTGGCTGCCCTCACCAGTGGCTGAGAATGTGCCAGTAACTATGGACTTTTAGAATTGTTTTGCATCCATTATCCATCCATTATTGTAAAGTCAAATGTCGAGGTAATGATCAGACAAAAGAGTGTCGTGAGTCAAACCTTCAGTTTCTATGCTGTGTGTTAGTATAAGATCTAAAGGTGTGATTAAAACAGTGAGTTGAGCAGACAGAACAGATATGGAGTTTAGAGAGTTCTGGCTGTGAGACAGTCCTAGAGAAGAGGCAGAGAAGTGTGGAAGACTGCAACTCTGCCTCCTGGTCTGAACTGGGTTGTCATGGTCATCGGCCAGGACAAGTGGTTGAGTAAAAGATATGAAAGAATACCCTGCTAAACACAGAACGTTTTTGTAATTTCAAAGAATCGAAAACAGTCTGCAAACAGCAACACTGCACAGTACAGATGCAGGAAGTGATGCAGTACGCTTACTCACACGACAGAGAAGAGTCCAGAAGAGTCCATAATGTTGTGTTAAAAGACAATAGAAGTATAGATATCAAATACAAGTCTCAAGGAGGACTTTTAACACAACATTAAGGACTCTTCTGGAGTCTTCTCTGTTGTGTGAGTAAGCGTATTGCATCACTTCCTGCTTCTGTACTGTGCAGTGTTGCTGTTTGTGTTTTCGACTCTGGACTCAAGAGAAGTTTCCAGGAACCACCTTAAAAAAAACATCCACTTTAGTATTACCTTCATTATTTAACACAAACCAGAAGAGTCCGTCTGTGAAATGATGGTGGTATCATTATTTTTTTGTTTGTTTTACAAGTGGCTATGTCTCCCTTGACAACATGCCTTCCCGGGCGGGGCCCTTGTTTCCATATCTAAATCTGCCTCAGAGTCTCACACTCACAGTACTTGACTGCAGACACTGTTTGTTTGCTGAGGCTGATCTGGGTCTGTCTGTTTCACTCAGTACATTTTGTCCAAAGAGGAAACCCTGAAACAGCATAAATGCAAAAAAATAAATAAATAAAAATCAGATCTGATCTCTCTATAAATGATGTAGACTGATAATATTTTGAGCATCTTTTCATTATTATGAATTATTCAGACACTGGTGGACGGGCTCTAAGGGTTTTTCCATTTGTCATGGTTTGTGATTACTTTTCCTGGGGTTCTTGGTTTCCTGTTAGTGTTACTCCCTGTGTTTTCTCTGTGTTACTCTCTGTGTGCTCCGTCCTGATTTGTTTCTCCTGTGTCTCCTCACACAGATAAACGTGAACTAGTTCAAGTTCATAGTTCACATTTTTGAACTAAGGTCATACACTCCTTTCTTGAATAACCACTGACTGTATATACTAGGAAATAACTCAATGTTCACAATCCACACAAACTCATGTTTGTGTGGATCAACTGCTTCTGCTTCTGCTTCCAGCTGCACCAGCCATGCTGTGCGCTGTAAATCACACGTCGGATGACATTTTTTTTTTTTTTCCTGGACTGGGCTCCCTGAGCGAAACTCACGTCTCACAGTTTGAAAAATGATTCACAAAAAACACATAAAAAGAAGTCAATTCTCTCTGGTGGATCTTTGGTAGAGCTGTCCCCCACCAAAGAAAAACAGCATTTCACAAAGTAAAAGTTATGGTTTATTACTAACAACCTTTAAAATGAAACTTTACACATTTCTCACAAATATGTGCTCAACTAGAAAGAACATTAATTAATACAAATAAAATACAGAACAATAGAACTCGATTGGAGGAGTGTTGTGTTAAAAGACAACAGAAGTATAGATATCAAATACAAGTCTCAGGGAGGACTGGGGCCACCACTGGATTCAAGGAACTGCTTTTAAATAACATCCACTTCAGATTGTCCAGAACTGGAGCAGTGAGATTTCAGGCACCAGCCAAGGAAAAAGCTGGCAATCACTGACACCCCAGCTGTTATTATTATTATTGTTATGTAGGCAACATCCTTAGTTCCCAGACCTTTCTCTTCAGTTTCTTTCTGCTTCGGTTGCACAGAACAAAACAGTGATCTTATTTCCAGATCACTCATGGAGGGGTCATGTCAGGACAAACGCTGATTTTCCTGACTGCCGTGCAGCGCATTATTCCACTGACCGCAGGCAGTGTGGGGAGGCAATCGGATAAGCAGAATCTAAAGATATAAGCAGTTTAAAGCATGGGAACTAGAAACAGAGCCAGTATCACATTAAAGGTGAGGCTCGTATCATTTCATATACATTTTCATTCAGGATTTTAAAATCAGATTCTTTCCACACCAGTTTGTTGTCCATGTGGCTGCATACACCATACATTTGTTGGTGCACTTTTATTTTCCAGTCACTTTTCACTTTAGAAATGATTATTAATGTTAATTTAAAGCTTGAATTAACACCACTAACATCAGTAGAGTCTATAGATCACAATAGGCTCTTCTGTTGCTCAGTTATTGTAAGCTGCTTGGTTACAGTTAGTGTGATCAGCAAAACTTTATTTGAAATATCTTTCATTTTGTGTTGCAGTATGATTTGCTGATAGCACAAATCTATTTCCATTTCATTTGTCTGCAAATGTCCCCACTGTGAGATAAATAAAGGATTATCCTATTAATCACATGGAGGCCCCAGAAGGCCTCGGTGTGCATACCGTATATTCTGCACTGCCTCTCAGGTGGAAAATACATCCTGGTCTTAATTTAATAACGTTTGTAGCAGCCTCTATCTGTTCATTGTGTTAAAAACACTGAACCTGATCCAGAGAGAATATATTCACATGGTAATAAAATAGACTTGGATCAAAATATAATAACTAGTTTGTTAAGGCTTGTCATATATAAAGCATGTGGCACAGGCATAACATTTACTTAAATCTTTATTTAACCAAATGAACCAATCATCAAATAAAAACCAAATCAAATAAAAAAAAATTGTAAACAAAGCTGAAGTAGTGTAGCAGAGAGAACCCACGCAGACACAGGGAGAACATGCAAACTCCACACTGAAAGGCCCAGTCGGCCCATGGATTCAAAGCTGGAGCCTTCTTGCTGTGAGGCATCAGTGCTAACCACCACGCCACTGCGCCGGCCCAGTTAGAACAGTTAATAAATAAATAAATAAACAAATTTTGTTTATGTTTTAAAAGTTCATTGGTACAGATTTCATTTAAGATTTAATTAACTGCCACTTTATAAGAGAATGTGTTCATTGTTAATAAAGCATTTCACGCGTTAAGTATGACTAATTGCTTTCTTGATCACCCCTTTACTAAAAACACCAGCACAAAATAAAATATACCACTGCTGCCGGTACCCCTCCCCACAGGAGTCTGGTGTGGTGGTTCTGAAAAGTGATAAGGCTCACTTTGTTTGCGAAGGATGTCACTGTAATACATGCATGGTTGTCTTTTGTGAACCACCATGAATCAGCAAAAAGAGCCAGTTGGAAATCCCCTGTGTTTCCTTTCATATGTCTTTGACTGTATACTCCACCAGTTTGCAATTTCCCCATTGCGGGACTAATAAAGGTTTTCTTATTCTTATTCTTATTATTTCATTTTTTTTGCACAAATAAATCTGCTTTTTGCACTGCCTTATGTTGCACAAAACAGAGTGAGATGTTCAGTTCAGAAACCAAAGACCTTCAGAAAAAAAGAACAAGTGTCCCTGGTCATCAGATATTATTACAGAAGGGTCATAAATGAGGGTTTTCTTGACTTCATGAAAGCTGACAGTCTAGATGAAGCAGGGCTCACTGCTTTGATCATAAAATGCCTTGAAAAACATTGGCTAGATAAAATATGCATCAATCAGGTTGGTCAGGGCTATGACGACACTGCCGTAATGACTGGAAAGCACTCAGGAGCGTGTACAAGGATTCAAGAAGTGTTTTAGAAGAGCATAATGTACAATAGTCACCCACATGGAATGTTTTTGAGAGAGAGATGTTTTGAACTGACAGAATTTGTGAAAAAGTAAAAAGGTTTTAAAAAAATTAATAAAATACTGGATTTTCTCACATGCTGTCTGTTTGTGAGTATTCTGTCTATGTTCAGTGAAAATGCAGGGGTGTTTTACTGTGATTCTCCATGATTACTGGACTTGGGCCCTCCATTGACCTCAGGAGACGTTTCCACAGTTTCCACCCCTGAATATATCACAAGGTCTAGATGTCCACAAAGGAGCAGCGAGAGTTCAGCTACCAGACAAACATAGAGCCGACAATCGCTGACACCACAGTTGTTATTAATATGTAGACAATAACCCAAGTTCCCTTTGCTTTCTCTTCAGTGGCATTCTGCAAAGGACAGAAGACAAAAGAGTCGATATTTATCTAAACCATTGCCATACAATAATAATGGCCATCTTAATAAAATAAAGGTCATACTCACAGATACAGAGGGAGGGATGCAGGTAGTCTGATCATGGTCTTTCCTCTTGATAATATTCACTCTGACAGCATCAACAACTTTCCCGTCTCTCTCCCCTTTATACAGGACATGGCAGAAGTAATTGCCTCCATCCTCCAGCTCAACTCTCTCCAGCATCAGAGACAAGTCTCCCTCTAAGTACCAGTCAGGTGACAAAGAAACTCTTCTTTCAAATCCAGTCCCATAACTGACCTCATCGGAGGAGACGTCCAGTTTAAACACGACCTTTCCGTTTCTCTCCCAAGCGATACTCTCAAAAGTTTTACCTGCCGTCAGAGAGTGGCACGGAAGTTTGAGCGTTTCATTTACAGACACAGAGAGATTGGCGACAAAGACCCTCAGTTTGATGGCCGGGATAAAACTGCTGCTGCCACATTTTGACTCGTACCATCCTTGGTCGTTGTAGTTTACACGGAGTAAAAACAGAGACGATGCCGAAGAGTGTTCTGTCCGGCTTCTGTACTTTCCTCCTGGCGTCCACCCCCCACTGACACGATCGGCTACAGTGTCAGAAGCCATTTGTGTCGATGAATGGACCAGTGAGAAACGCTCTTCGGTACAATTCGGTGATAAATCCACAGAGTCTCCCAGAAATGCGTAGACGAGTTTTCCAGAAGTGTGCGGGACACGATGAAAAAGGACGAGCGTAAAGACGGAGAGGATCCGTGCCATGGTCTGTACCGAGTGAGGAGCAGGCAATAAGTAACCGGTCCTTCTGCTAGCAGACAGCTGCAGCCAGCAGCAGAGAGGACCGGAGTAACAGCTGCACGTCCGATGAGTGGATGGAACAACGGGCTCTAGCCGTTGATGGGGAACTCCTGTTTTTTTTACAACCTGGGCCTTATTTCTAGCATAAAATACCATCGTTTACTCACCAGTATCACTTTTGTTTCATTTGCACTTGTTCAGGAGATAATTAGATCAGTGTATATCCATAGCGGAAGTGGTCATTGAATCGAAACACAGCCTCTAAATGACGCATTATCTGCAGCGAAACTCGTTCATTCCGCCAATACTTTGTTATGATACGTTAGTGGTATTCCCCGTTGAGTCCGGAGTTACGTGTTATCATCATCCGGGGTCTGTAGATTGACCTGCCTTTCTGAGCCACAGAGCCTGGAGGGACTGGAAATGGTTTAACCATTCGTAACAGCACTGTGCATATGTGGCAATTTGAGCGCTGCTCCACCCCCACCCTCAATAAATACATGAATAATAACAATAATAATAATAAAACTTCACCCTCAATTAGTACCACATGTGAGCATGCGTTTGCTGGTGCGCACACTATTTATTTAGTTTAATATTCAGCTGTTGGGTTTGCTTTTAGCTAATAGGTTTATTACTATCTTATTTTGTTTTCTTTCTATATTTGTATTTGGTTTCAATCGTTCAATTAGTTATTAGGATTCATTCTTTTCCGTTGGGTGTGTGTGTGTGTTTTAGTATAAGCCTCATGTCTTAACTGTACCATCTATCTGCCCGAGGTAGTGTAATTTTGTTTCTTTCTTTTCCAGGACAGGAGCTGGTGCACTGGTGCGACAGACTTCCCCGGTCGGCGTGGCACGGAGTGGTTTGGTTTGTAGCGGGTTTTTTTAGCCCTGTTCTACCGCAATTACCTGTGGTTTATTATTTTGACACTCAGGCTGTTTTTTTTTTATTATTTGTTTTTTTTTTTATTATTTTTTTATTTTAAACCTAGTAAATTTTAAACTAATAAATATCTGTTATATTTGGAAGTCTGTCCTCTATATGAATAAGTGTAACGATTCTGTGTGACCTTCCGTTAGTAAGGGTAGGCCCTACTGGTAGCTTGTCGGTCGACTCTTCCTTTCCCCTCCATTCCGCCACACATATACTACAAAGACCAGAGTTTGCTCTCTGCCATTTGTTGACATTAAGGTAGACTGTGTCCCCGCGTCTGCTTAATCAATGGTAATTTGTCTCTATCTAGTGGCCGTGTTGTATATCTTTCTCGTCGATTTGTGCCTCTTTGTAGTTCACCTTTAGTGTTTTTTATTGTCATTTGTTGATTGCTGATTTTTCATTTTGTATAATTTATTTACCTCACACTTTTCATTTTGAATCTCTTTGAAGTAACTGTTTGTGTGGTTTGTTAGCATCTCTTTCTGTACGACAGTGGCTGTCCACCTTCCTTTAGAGATGTTTGGGACAAATGGGAAGAACACTTGTCATACATGTACAAATCAGGGCCTATATTTACATTTGCAGTTTTGGGCAAAATAAAGTTTGGTTTTGTAAAAGACTTTTTGTTTTACCTTTATCCTAACATAAATATATATATATATACAGGTCAATTCTGGCCCATAACACAACAAATGTCACTGGTCAATAGTATAAGTAAAAAAACTGTAATAAAAAAATGTCATTTATTTTTGGTATGTTCTAATATTAATATATGATCGATAACATAATTAACCCATTGTCTAACAAAGGTAAGAAGTGAATTTACAGTTTTCCTCGATTGCTAAGACGCATCTCTCGAAAGCAGCTCTCCTTTTCTCTAAACTGTGAACACAAAACCCAATTTTCAAGCTACATTCACAAAACCTCAGACTCTTCTTGCAAAATTGAATCTGTGCTCAAAACTGAACTATGTTGTCAAATCGTGCCCCGAGTCAATCAAAATTAAAAACACTACTGAGCAGTCACTAAACACTACATAGAAAAACAGAAAACACAATGCTCAGGACATGAAGCTGTAGAAATAAATGTTTATTGTTCACTGTAGGCTAAATACATGTTGCAAAACAAAAAACCTGTGCATTAGCACTTGTACATAGTGAAAAACAAAAAAATAGTACAATAAACAGTAATCTTGTGCATTTACACCTCTCACACAAACTCCTCTCAGACTTCTATCCATTGTAGTGCCTCACAAACCAGTGCTCTCTGAACTGGCTTATATATGTTCCCTCACATCATTAGCCACAGGTGTGATCAATTTTGAGTTGTTGTGTTCAACCGGTGACACCAGTGTTTTTTTTTTTTTTTTTTTTTTGTCCTGTCCAGCATTGAAGCAAGCAGAATAATGATCTGTTCTTCATATTGTGCTGAGCAGATTTTGATTTGCCAAGGGGAGCTTTATGAATGATAAGGCTCCTCTTGATAATCTCAGTTAAACTTTATTTTATTTTTTATACATGTTGGTGGATGGACCTTTACATAATATTGCTGAACCTGACACGGAGAGAGAAAGAGAAAGAAAGATAGAGTGGACAGGAGTTGAGAGAAAAAGGGGGGGGGGGGGGATGGAGAGAAAAAGAGGGATACACCAAGCAGCAACTGCTACACCTGTTGAGAAACACAACAAAGAACATCACCCGGTCTCGGCCGGAGAGCAAGCTGACAATCCTAAAAGGCATACAAAAGAGAAAGATTACACTGGGGTAGACAACAACCATGGCACAAAAGTTTTATACACTCGTGTTTAAGTCTACACATACATGTTTGTATAACACAGCAGATAACTAAACCACAGTAGTCCTTAATGTTCACGGTTTGTATACACGGTTTAAATGTTCACCAGAGGATGCAGTGACTGTGTCACCATGCAGAATGAGGATGAAGAGTGTTTAAAGATGGCTGTGATGGTGCAACCGTTCCCCCAAGGAGAGCAGACAATGGACAGGAAGTCCCAGGATCCCAACCACCAGCAGCAACCCCAGGGTGCGTGTCCCCACCACCACACCACAGAGGGACATGCCTCCATCCAGCTGGTGGCATAGGAGGCCCCCGGCCAGAGCCCCCCCCCCCAGCCGCGGCGAGCAGGCCCCGGCGGCCCAAGATAGGCAGCCACCAACCTCGCCAGGCAACCAGCCACCCGGGACAGGCACGGAGCAGGGTCCACGGCCCCACGAGCCCGAGGGCAGCACCCCCCACCCCCACCAGACACGCGGCCCAGCCGACGCCCACAAGGACCAGGCCGCCCCAGACGGTCGCCCGGGACGGGCCAGCACCCGCCCCCACGCCCAAGCCACGCGCCCAGGGACCCCGGCAGCACCCACCCCCGCCCCCCCTCCCTTCCTCCCACCCACCCAACCCTCCCCTGCCACCTACTTGCACACCCACTCACTCATACACTTCCATCCATCCCACTCAGCCCTCCTCTCATTTCCTCACTCATTCACACCCTCCACCAGGTTCTCCCACTCATTCCGTGCACTCACCTTACTCACCTCCCCCCTCCCTCATTCTAACACGCTCTCCCCCTGTGACTCACCCAGTCGAACACAAACAACACAAACCACAAACAAACCAGTCGCCAGTCGGCAGCCACACCCATCCCCCAGATCTCCAGGGCCCTACACCCCCCCGCCGGCAACGGCCAGACAAGCACCCAGGGACCCCCCCATCCCGACAGGGCCCCACCCCACCGTACTCCCCCCCCAAGCAGTCCCCCCAACCACGGCACGCTGCCACCACACCAGGACCACCACCCTGCCAGAACGAGGTCCCCACCGGATCAGGCAGATCCCCAGCGATACAGCCGGCAGGTACCGCAGGCCCATGGGAGAGCTGCCAGCCCCCCCACCGCCACCCCGGCGCACCCAGGGAACAGGGGAACAAGACGACCCAGTCACCCCCCCACCCCCACCTATGGTTATTTGTGAGATGTGAGTTGTTTGCGATTAAAATTGGGAGGTAGTGACCACACTGCGCTGGAGGCGAGGCCACACAAGCGGTCCTATCCTCCTGAACGGCCCCGCCCACCAGACACTGCATAGCCCACCCCCCATGGGTGATTGTGTGCTGTCAGTGTTCCATACGTTTAATGACTAAGTGTGATTAAAACTGAGAAGCATGTCATCCCAGGGCGCAGCAAACGAGGGCACTTAGATGCCCCCCCTCGCTGCGCCCCCCATGGTGTGCATGCCCCCAAAGCCCTACATGTGTGTCTGGAGGATGGGAGGGGTCCCGGGAATGTGTGTCTGGGGTCAGATGAACCTCCCCCAGAAGACGAGCCGCTACCAGCATTAGGGTTCCCCCGTTCCCGGAGGCCGGCACGGGACAGGAGCGGCCACCCCCACGGCCAGAGCCCACACCGACTGCAGCTAGAGGGCCCTGAACCGCCCCAGTGGGCCTCTGCCCCCGTCAGCCCCATAGCAGCAGCACATCGGCCGAGAGACCCAACCCGGAGGAGGATCGGGGCACGGGGCCCCGCTAGGACCAGAGGAGCCCCCGTCGCCCACCCGACCGGCACCAGCGGGACAGGGCAGCGCCCCCCCCCCCCGAAGCACACACACCATACCTCCCTAAACACACGCTCCCCCCATGCACACCAACCCACCTGCGCCTCACACAGCCCCCACCCAAACACACCCACACACCCGCCCACACAACCTTGCTCTCGCCCACCTATCCGCATACACCTCATACAGCCCCCCCAAACACACACGCACCCACACGCACACATAGCTCTCGCACACCAATCCGCATGCACCTCATACACCCCCCGCCCCCCCCCAAACACACACACATACACACACCCGTACACACAACTCTCGCACACCAATCCCCATGTACCCCCCAACCCCCCCCTTCTCTAATCCCCACCCTTCTGGGTGCGGTCTGGGCCCCGGGGCAGCGACCGGACACACGGGCGTGCGCCGGCCCACCCCGGATGCCGCACGTCCGGGCCAGCCCCGCCCCCCAAGCGCCGGCCAAGCCCCCCGCCCAGGGAGGGAAGGGGAGCCACCCCCGAACCACGGGGCCCAAGGCCCCCCCCCGCCCCGCCCAGGTCAGCCCGGCCCCCCAGTCAAGGCCGATGACCGTCCCGATCACGGCCCCACCAGCAGCGTGCCCGCCACAGCCAACAGGGGGGCCCAACCGCAGGCCCCCACAGCCCCCAGCAGGGCAGAACGCACATCCCCCCCTCCTGCTAGGTGACGTAGTTAATCAGCGGGGCCCAGAGAGAGTAGAAGTCAGCCGATTGGAATTTGTTAGATGCGGACATGGACTCCAGACTGATATGATCCGACAGGAGATTTTTAAAGTGGTTGATACTTAGATTGTTTTTAGTCTTCCAGTTCAAGAGGATAGTTTTCTTCGCTATGGATAATGTGGTGAGGACCATGTGGGCCTTGTTAATCTCTATATCGATGTCACTTAGATCACCTAGGATACATAGTTTGGGGCAAGTGGGTATGTTACACTTAAGCCATGTTGATAAGTCCTCACAAACCTTGATCCAGAATTTTTTAACAGGGTCACAGAGCCACAGAGCATGTATGTAGTTATCTGGTGAGTTACTTGTGCACTGCGTGCAGATATTTGATTGGTTAAGACCCATCTTGAACATCCTTTGACCTGTATAATGAGTTCTATGGAGGATTTTGTATTGTATAAGTTGCAGATTTAGGCTGTTGGTCATATTAAAGTTGATTAAGAGTATTTCTGACCAGAACTGGTTATTGGGATTAATGTGTAGATCTGACTCCCATTTTCCTGTTGGTAGGGAAATTGAGTCATCTATTTTGGTAATTAATCTATATATTTTTGATAATAGCTTTGGAGCACCAATACTACTGAATTCTGTGAAACTTTGTGGAAGTTCCAGGCTGGTTTGATTGAGGGGAAATTTTGTACTTATTATGGATTTGATTTGTTGATATTCTAAATATCTGTTACTGCTAATCCCGTACTGTGAAGAGAGTGCTTGTAAAGGTAAAAAGTTGCTATTATGAATTAAATGCTCTAAGTGTTTAATTCCTTTATTTTTCCAATGGGTAAAATTAATCATATTTTTGTTTAGTAAGATATCGGGATTGTTCCATATAGGGGTGAGCCGACATGGTGTCATTGAAGAGTTAGTTTTTTTTAGAAATTCCCACCAGGCTGTCAAACAAGTGCTGATGTTAATGCTCTTAAAGCACTTATGAGACCTAATATTTGAGCTAAAAAATGGTAAGTTAGAAATTTCCAGATTGTCACAAAGTGTTTGCTCTATGTCCATCCATGTTTCATCTAATGTACTGGGTTTAAGCCATTTTGAGATATACTGTAACTTATTTGCTAGGAAATAGTGATTGAAGTTAGGTAAATCTAGTCCACCCCTGTCTTTAGTTTTCTGTAAGGTTTTCAAGCTGATTCGAGAGGGTTTATTCTTCCAGAGAAATTGGGTAATATGGGAATCTAGTGATCTAAACCACATATAAGAAGGTTTTGTAGGGACCATAGAGAATACGTAGTTGATTTTAGGCAAGATCTTCATTTTTATGGTGGCAATTCTCCCCATGAGAGAAATGGGTAAGGATTTCCACCGAGCGAGATCGTCTTCAATGGTCTTCAGTAATTGGTTATGATTTAACTTAATTAAATCTGACAATCTGGAAGAGATGTTTATACCAAGATATTTAATGTTACCCGACTGTAATGCCATATTGGGTGTCCCTTGAAAACTACAGTTAATTGGTAGGATTATACTTTTTGACCAATTGATAGAGTAGTCCGACAGAGATGAGAACTTCTTAATTAATGAGAATGTTTTGGAGAGAGATGTACGTGAGTTCTGAAGGAATAATAAAATGTCATCGGCATAAAGACTTATCTTATGTTCTATCTTTTTAGACCCAATACCTTTAATATTCTGATTTTGTCTGATGGCTCTCTGCAGATTAAAGCTAGGCGACGTGTGATCATTTGTTCTGACTCTTGCATTAGGAGAGTCGTATAAGATTCTAATCCAGTTAATAAAGGATGGACCAAAACCAAATTTACTTAAAGTAGCTAGTAGAAATTTCCAGTTAACTCTGTCGAAGGCTTTTTCTGCGTCCAGAGATACTATAAATGTTTCTAGGTTATTAATGTTGGAATAGTCTATTAAATTGAGTAATCTGCGCATGTTAGTAGAGGAATTTCTGCCCTTTATAAAGCCTGTTTGGTCAGGGTGAATTATAAGAGGAGTTATTTTCTCCAACCTTCCAGCTAAAGCTTTACATATTATTTTGAGGTCAGCATTTATCAGTGATATAGGGCGGTAACTAGATGGCAATGTGGGGTCTTTGCCTGGTTTTAACAGTACGATGATACCTGCAGAATTCATGGTTGGTGTTAGATAGTTTACTTCTTTAATTTGTGCAACCATTTTGAAAAATGTTGGCGCCAGTAGTGTCCAAAATTCTTTATAGAATTCTACTGGGAAGCCATCTGGTCCGGGAGCTTTATTGCAGGACATGTGTTTAAGGGCTTCATGTAACTCTTCCACTGTGAGGGGAGAATCTAGAGCCATTACTTGTTCTTCATTTAGTTTTGGAAGGTTAATGTTGTTCAGGAATTTCTGGATGTCACTGTCTGATGGGTCTAATTGGGATGAATATAGGTTTCTATAAAAGTCTCTAAAAGTGTCATTTATTGCGTTGGGCTCATGTGTGATATTACCTGCTGGGTCTCTAACTGATTGAATTGTTGATTTTTCTTTGTTAATTTTTAATTGGTTGGCTAAAAATTTTCCAGATTTGTCACTGTGTTCAAACTTCTCCAAGCGTAATCGTTGTACTATAAACTGTGTTTTTTTATTGATTATTTCATTTAATTCAAGTTTAGCTTTCCTTATTTGCTTAAGCGTCTGTTCTTCCGGTGATGCGTTGTAGGCATCCTCTAATGCTTTAATTCTTACTTCTAATTCCAATATATTTGCCTTTTCTTTCTTTTTTTTATGTGAGGCAAAAGAAATTATTTTTCCTCGCATCACTGCCTTCCCTGCTTCCCATAGAGTGCCTGCTGAGACGCCTGGTGTGTCGTTGTTTTCTAAATAGTTGGACCATTCTCTGTTAAAATAGCCAATAAAGTCCGGGTCTTTAAGCAATGCGGTATTAAACCTCCAGTTTTTAGAGGGCGGTGTGATTAATTTATTCCTCAAGTTGAAGGAAACTGGAGCATGGTCACTCACCGTTATGGGATGAATCTGAGTATCATAGATCTCGCTTACTAAAGAGCTGCTAACCAGGAAGTAATCTAGTCTAGAGTATGAGTGATGAACTGAAGAGAAGAAGGTATATTCTTTAAGAGTGGGGTGGTAAGAGCGCCACACGTCGCAAAGACCCAGGTCCTCTATGTATTGTTTAACTATGTTAGCTGATTGCCAGCTCCGATAGTTACCTGC
Source organism: Chelon labrosus (assembly GCF_963514085.1). NCBI lineage: Eukaryota > Metazoa > Chordata > Actinopteri > Mugiliformes > Mugilidae > Chelon > Chelon labrosus. Next base: position 2,256,374 of record NC_140337.1, on the reverse strand, counting down.
ATTACTGAACCTATCAACTGTGGGGTCCAGTACCATGTTGAAGTCCCCTCCAATGATCATTGCGGTGTCTGTGTGCTCGGAGAGTGATGTGAAAACGGAGTGATAAAAGGATGAGTTGTCAACATTTGGACCGTATAAATTAACTAAGCACAGTTTCATATTCTGAACTGATAGTTTAACTATTATAAATCTCCCTTCAGGATCTGCATCCATGTTGATTACTGTGAATTTTATTTTCCTGTTAATCAGAATGGCTACACCTCTCTGTCTAGAGTTATAACAGGCTGAGAAAATATAAGGAAACTGAGCTGTAGAGAGGACATCCACTGATGTTTTTGTCATATGAATCTCCTGTAGGAACACAATATCAGCATTTAAGTCTTGTAATCTATTGTGAATTTTTAGTCTCTTCTCTCTGGTCCCAGCTCCGTGCACATTCCACGTGATAAATCTAATCATACTCATAGTGGTGGTGCGTGTTGGATGCTATAGATGTGTGTGTGGGTGTGTGTGTGTGAGTGAGTGAAAGTGAAAGAGTGCATGGTATGAGTGTGTGTCTGTATCTCTCTGTGTTTGTGTGACCCTATGTGTGTTATGTGTCTGTGTATGTGGATCTTATACAGAGACTGGTATGTTTCTATGTGTATATTGTTTGAGATAGTGAGGTGGCAGCCTGGGGAAAGAAAGTGGGGGAGAGTGTGCAGAGATAGAAAGAAAGTAGTGCAAGAGAGAGAAGAGAAAGAAAGAGAAAAAGAAGTGTATACGGAAACCATAAAGAAAAAAAAAAAAAAAAGACTAGATAGATAGGCATAGACTAGAGACTGACAGTGTTATTGACAATAAATGTCACCATAGGCCTTGTGTATTGGACCAAAGAATCAGACTAACAAATCTTTCTAATGTAACCTGCGTGAGAAAGGCGAATACATATCTAGTTTAGTAGAGCCAAGGGGTGGTGTTCCGGTCACGGTGTAGCTGCCCATTTATATAAAGTTTGTCCACCGAGATGACAGCGCGGGCACCTTCCTCCAGGAATCTTCTCCTGATGGGGAACAAGATCTTACGACGCTCCAGAATTTCTTTGGGGAACTGATCATTCATGCTGAAATTGGTCCCCCGGAGCTCTCTTCCGCATCGCTTCACCTCTTCTTTTACTTTATGAAGCACGAATTTGGCAACTATTGGACGTGGCCTATTTTGTCCTGGTTTTCTAGCACCCAAACGATGAACTCTATGAAATTGAATAGACTTTACCTTATCTTCAGGGAGCTTCAGTTGTGTTTGCATAAACTTTTTCACGGTTGCCTCGGCATCCTCTTCAGGTTGCTCTTGGAGACCTGCGAAAACCAGGTTATCCCTCATGCTCCTACTCTGCAGGTCTAGAATAGCTTCTTTAATTTTTTTGTTTTCCTCCGTGACCCGTGTTACTCCTTCGGTGAGGGATTTCACGGACTCATGGAGCGTCACCAGTGTTTTAATTGCCACCTGTGCTCACCATTATGCAACACAGGTGCATCACAATGAAAATGTGTTGGCAAGTTGTGTCTAAACAGGTGAAAAAGTGCTTATGGTTTTGCCAAAGGAGTGACTGATTCAATCAGTGGGTTCAGGCAACTGAGCATTTGGTTCAGACAATAGGGTTTAGTGTTTTAGCAATTGAGAAAAACTGCATTGGCCACTATATGTGCCACCTGGCCAAACAGGTGTTATATAATTGTTAACACTTCAATCAGGAAGTAAGCAATAAAAGACCACAGGTGAGCATCTTTTTTTCTTTTACAACAACAATGGAAGACATTGCTGAGAGAGGAAGAGGAAGAGGGAGGGTGAGGATGAGAGGGTGAGAGGGTGAGGAAGAGTGAGGAAGAGTGAGAGGTAGGGGTAGGGCAGGTAGAGGAGCTCGTGGCCAAAGAAGGCAACTTTCAAATGAAATAAGAGCAACATTAGTTGATCATGTAATCAACCATGGACTGACAATACGAGAGGCTGGACAGAGTGCAGCCCAACTTTAGCCGTTTCACTGTCGCCTCTGTAATCCGGACATTTAGACTGGAGCACAGGTATGTAACCAACATTTCTTTCACACTATGTAGTACACCACATGTCATAATGTATCAGTTGGGTGAGACCTGTTTACTTCATGAATGCCTGATGTCATACACTAACTATACAATTTACTCTACTGTGGGGGAAATATCTTTAGGCTGCATTGTCCAAGCCATATATTTATTTATTTTTTTTGTTTCTCTAAAGGACTGAGAGACTCAACCATGGTGGAGGAAGGGGCCAAATGTTCACTGGGGTACAGGAAGCTGCCATTGTAAACTTGGTTTTGGCAAATTATGAAATCAGATTACAAGAGATTCAAAGCCACATCATCCAAGACAACATCACATTCAACAACATTCAACGAGTCAGTCTGTCCACATTGGGTCGCATTCTCAAGCGAAACCACATCAGAGTGAAACAACTTTATAAGGTGCCTTTTGAGAGAAACTCTCAAAGAAACAAAGACCTCAGACGAGCATATGTGGATGTAAGTACAATACTGAGTGCAGTACAATACATGCAACATTGTTTCCCAGTGTACTGGATACTGTAACATCCGTTTTGACTAGTTTCTGTTCTTTGTTTTCAGAGAGTACTGGAAATGGATGCTCATGCAACACCACATGAGTTCATCTTTATAGATGAGGCTGGGTTCAACCTGGCAAGGACCAGGGGAAGGGGAAGAAACGTCATTGGCCACAGAGCCATTATAGATGTTCCTGGCCAACGTGGTGGGAACATCACAATGTGCGCCGCCATCTCCAGTACGCATGGTGTCCTCCACCGTCATGCCAACCTTGGACCATACAACACAGCCCATATGCTCACATCTCTGGACAGACTTCACAACATTCTCATTCCACCAGAGCGTATGAATGATGCAGACAATCAGAGAAACCGGTACGATGTAGTGTGGGACAACGTGAGCTTTCATCGTGCAGCCCCAGTCCAAAACTGGTTTGCTGACCATCCACCATTTCTCGTGCAATACGTCCCACCATACTCACCATTTCTGAACCCTATAGAAGAGTTCTTTTCAGCATGGCGGTGGAAGGTATACGACCAGCAGCCCTTTGTGCGCATGCCTCTTGTGCAGGCTATGGAAGAGGCATGTGATGAAATTGATTTGGGTATGATTCAGGGATGGATAAGGCACTCAAGACGCTTCTTCCCTCGATGTCTGGCAGAAGAAGATATTGGCTGTGATGTGGACGAGGCGTTGTAGCCAGACCCAGCTGTCCGGCAGGATGCTGTATAATTATTTTGCTTTCCTCTTTATTTATTTATTTATTTATTTTATATTTTTTCTGCAATTGTATTTTTCAGCTTACCGTTTTGTGAGCATATTTTAGTTCACTCCAATGTAAATATATCTGCTGTGCACATGTTGCACTGACTCGTTTGGTAAAAAATAAATAGTTCAATAGCACGTGTGTGTATCTGCAAATATTTCTGTGCATGTGAACAATCTGAAAAATTCTCTACAGTTTGAACTATGTTAGCATTATGGCAAAGCATAAAGATGAGTGCTTTTCATTATGCCCAACTGTGTAGTTGGTTAGACAAAAATCTGTAATATGAATGAAGTGTGTGCCATCTGGTGCAAAAGTTTGATTTTGATTGCAGTGGTTCATTTTGCAGGATATATGAGGTATTTTGCAGTTTGGGTGTGTGGTTTGGTGAATTGTGTTTAAGCAATTGGAAAGAACTGTATTATTATTATTGGCAATTACCATATTTACTAAGGCAGTCTCCTGCTCAGCAGTGAGCAATCGCTGCCTGCCTCCAATAGATGGCTGCCTCACAGTTCTGCAAAAAAGAAACTTGGCCATTACTGACCTATGGTGTACTGTAGTACATTAATTCATTCATCTTCTGTACCCTGTTAAGGGTCGCGGGGGTCTGCTGGAGCCTGTCCCAGCTGACATCGGGCGAGATGTCCATCGCAGGGCCAACACAGACAACACTCACATGCACACCAATTAAAAATCACCAATTAACCTAAGGAGCATCTTTGGATGGTGACAGGAAGCTGGAGTACCTGGAGAGAACCCACGCAGACACAGGGAGAACATGCAAACTCCACACAGAAAGGCCCAGCCGGCTCATGGATTCAAACCCAGGACCTTCTCGCTGTGAGGCATCAGTGCTAACCACCTCGCCACTGTGCCGCCCCTACTGTGGTACAGTATAGTAAAAACTACACAGCATACAGTGGATATTCAGTCTATATGTACTACAACATTACTGTGCATGTACTGTGATACATGTACAGTGACAATGAGGCAAATTACCTGTTTTCCCTCCTAAAAGTACCGACAATGGATGCAACTGTGAAACGGCTTAAGTTTGGCTGGACTAGATGGCCAGCTTCTTTCATTGTCCTCCCATGTGCCACGACATGATGAACGACAGTGGTACGGATTTCATCAGATATCACTTGTCTTTGTTGTCTTCTTCCTCTTCCTCGTCCCAGTCCTCTCTGTTGTCTCTCAACCTCTGCATGGTTGGGATCTATTGTTCCAAAGGACATGAACATACCTCCAGGCTCAATTTATTGACCCCCAATTCTGATTGCTGTGTTAACAATTTTTGTGTGTTGTGTGAGTGTTCTCTGAAGGGTGTGGTCTCTGAGTTTAGGTTATGATAACTTGAGTTAATTATATTGAGAGCATGTGTTGCTGAATGAATACATGAATGCAGTGCAATGAATGATTTATTTGGCCATTTTTGTGTAAGGTTTTGCAGAAAGAGTTTTGAATATTGAGACATGTGTGGAAACAGGTGAATTGTGTTTTTGGTTATGGGAAACGTGTGCTTCTGGGAATGACGAAAAGGTTTGGGGTTTTTTGCTACAGGAACCAGGTTTTGTTTTTTAGCAATCGAGAAAAACTGTAATTATGCTTTAATATGGGATATATTGTGTTGTTGTTGTTTTTTTTTATTATTATTATTATTTTTTTTTTTTTTTAGTATTGGTGATTATGTGCTCCGGGTCTTCTGCTAACCCCGATTGGTTTTAAGCCCTCATAGAAACCCTGCATGTTTTGCAATCCCAGAAGCGATCGTCTCTGAGTGAAGGACGCACCACTTCTGCTTTTAGTGAGAGAGGCGACAACTTGAATTTAGTCTGACAGTACATCATCTGTCGTTCATTTAATCATTTTATTATTTTTATTTTTTTTTACAAACCTTTGGACCCAACCGGCATTTTTACTCTTTTAGCCATGAATATCCTCCTTTTCCTGGTCGCCGCTGTGGTGTCATCTTGTGCCGGTATGTAGCCTACGCTTCCTTGTCTGGCTTTTGAACCTGAAAACAACAGCTACTGAAAGAAGTCCTAACAAACAAATAAATAAAACCAATGAAATGCGCTAGATCATATTTATTCCAGTCGGCGTCGAATCTTAAAATCGCGAGAAATAACTGTGACGAAATAATGTAGTAGGCTATTCAACTCCTCAATAGTTGTAAATACATAGATGATTAAAATTCACTGTTGATAGATAATTCAGCTTACACGGCTAAACGGAAGACCTTATCTTGTCGTAGTCGTGATGCAGAAAGTTATTTAAGATCATAAAATGAAACACCGTACGGTCTGACTTACATCTGACTTATTCAAATAGCCTATTCTTTTCAGATAATCATTACGTAATGGTTATCAGAAATGAATATTTGAATAAGTCAGACATAGATGCTATTTCGTCTAATTACCTGTCCTATATGCATGGTTATTTATGTCAATAATTTGTATGATATAATAATATTGAAAAGGTCATGTTAATATTCTAGATTTTTGTGAACAGAGTCGATCGTTACCACAAACAGGAAGTGTTTCTCCTAAGTGCGCCCCGATCTAGGCTCACTTTAAAGATTTGTTCACATTTTGGAAAGTTAACCAAGCCGAATTAGCTAATCACAGCTGATTTTTACGATGTACTATTATGTACTGATATTTATGCTGAATTACTTTGCTGCTCATGAAATCTTAAAACATGTATAAAGTTTTATAAACTTGATTATAAACTTGAAGCGGTCTGATTCTAGTCAGTGCAGGATTGTGCAGGTTTCTGAACGTTTATAGTGGGCCTACTAGTGTAGTACTATAGTACTACTGTAGTACTATTAAAAGCAATACTACTAGTGGCTAATTCTACCCTAACAATATTACAGCTTGTTGTTTGACCAATTTGATACTACTACTGTGGTCACAGGGTTATTTTTTAGTCATGGAAGCTTTCATGCGTCATTATTGTGCATATTTGGTTTCAGATCAACTCCTGGCAGACTTTCAGTTTCACAGTGGTAATATTTCAAAGTAGTATAATCAAAGTAGAGTTTTTCTACAAAGGGACAGAGAAAGAAGATTTAGATAAAGATTGTCTTGCACAGCAGCTCGAGAAGCTCATTGTGATTTCTGTGATCTACAATGTCTACTTTTGTAGTGGATCCTAGATCTTTGTGCCTCTTATACTAATCCCTGAGTCGTGAATAATACAGTCTCATTTTTGTTATCTGGTTGTCTGCAGGTTGATGGTTGTTCCACAGCTTCCTGTGTTGTGGTCGTTTTTTATGGTTTAGTTGTTTTTCAATGACATTTGCAGGAGTATCGGTTCTGTCTTTTGATGTCTTCCAGTAACTGTACTGTTGCTAAAAGACACGTGACAACCCCAGTGCTTTCTGGAATTGCAAAAATGAGGGGAGACTAAACCAGAACTTAATCTACTCCTTCATTTTGAGGAAGTTTGTTGGCAGCCCTGTGAGACTGTAAAAAAGTGGATGCCATCAGTGGTGGGCGGATCGATCCAAATATCGATAATATCAAATACCAACGTAGGTATACCAAGAGATCGATACTTAAGTTTCAGTGTCTCTCGTTTCATTAAAGAGGCGACCTGACTCTGTTTAAATGCCTCTGCTGTCACAGACAGAGCAGGCTCATTTTGCTCCTCCTCCCTCCTCGTGTGTTTGTTGTACCGTCACGTGACTCCGCGACGCCAGGTGACCGAACACCTGCCACCGCTACCAGCCAGGCCCGACCAGCAGCAACGCATTACACACAACGCAGAGACGGAGCAGGAGAATGGCAGAGAGAAAGAGAAGGGCTGTTTGGTTATAATGAAACGAAACGATACCAAGTTGTACTATTTGTAAAAAGGCTGCAAGATACAGTGGTAACACAACAAACCTGTGTAATGATGATGTATATTCAACTATCTTGTCAGTGACAGCCACTTCCTGAAGCAAAAAGGACCTGCAGTAACTCAATAGGAAAATTGCCTCCCCAAATTGGAGAACTTGGAAGGAGTCCTTTGTGGGTTTTAGTTTATTTTATAAGATAAATAATAATGCAATAATTATCTCTTTTTTTTCACTAGGGAAAGAATCCATGCTTCCTGAATCCGAGACAATTGTGGCCTTTGCAGGAAGCAGTATTATTTTACCCTGCCAAATCCCTGGCAGCAGCAGTGTTCCAACAGTGGAGTGGTCAAAGGAAGGCCTTACTCCAAACATCGTCTTTCTCTATCGGGATGGTTGTGAGACCTTCGAGATGAAGAATCCGGTCTTCCGTTACAGGACCAACCTCATCCTGGACCAACTGAACAATGGGAACCTCTCGCTGTGGATTTTTGACCTGCTGCCATCAGATGGGGGGAAATACCTATGCAAGACTCTGTTGAAGAACAAAGCGGTGGTTATCACAAAACTGGAGCTTTTTGTAGGTATGTGCATTTCGGCTTTGTCATTGAATTAGTCCTTAACAAAGGCTACAGTGTGTGGCTTTGGGAAATAATGGTACTCTCTCTCTTTTTTTTTGTCCAAATTTAGTTGAAAAGATTGATACAGATCTCACATCTGCTTATTAAATGAACCATTAAGAGAAGCTAGCAGCCAGTTAGCTTAGCTCAGTGTAAAAGCTTGAAAGCACACAACAACATGGATTTTGCTGTTAGCTGTTCATGCTAAGATAAGCTAGCTGGCTGGCAGCTTTCGTCGAGGAAAGAGAATAAATGTTCCCTCAATGTTTGTTTAACATTTCCTGAGGCCTGTCTTGTCAGAGTGATGTGTGGAGGAAAAGTCTGTAAAGATTTTTTGAGCAAATGCAGATCCTTTAATGACTTTAACTTCTACGGAAACGTCAAAGAATAATTCTTGTTTTGCAGCTGCCGTTTCTGAGCCGAAGCTCTCAGTTGTTCCAAGTGTGCGTGGTGGATTTACACTGCGGTGCGAGGCAAAGTGCTGGTTGCCAAAGCCTGAGATAACGTTTCTAAATGACCTGGGAAAAGATATCGGCAGTGAAAATCAGACGAGCGCTCAAGAGGCCAGCGGATGTTTCACCGTTACAAAAACGGTGGCTGTGAAGACTCAGACCAACAGGTTTCATTTCAGTTTAATACTCAACTTTACTACAGGTGTACATTCTACAAAGGCTCCAGAGCTTTTCATAATATTAAATATATTTTCTTAGGCAAAAGTAAACTAAACTAAAACTTAAAGATGTGTCTTTTTATCACAGTGTCACCTGCAGAGTCCTCCAGCCTCAAATAAACCAGATCAGGAGCACAGATATTAGCATACCAGGTACATTTCAGCTTTAATAAGCACGTGTATAAGCTACAACACATACAGTTTGGCTCATTGTTATGAATGTTGTTTAACCACTCTTACTTCCATGTATAATATTCCTGAAATTAATATTTTCAACCTTTTTGTCGTTTCAGATGAATGTATGAACTCCTGCAGTCCTACCACTGTGATTGCTGTGGTAGTGACATTAATTTGTGCAATAATATTGGGTGGCATTTTAGGTAAGAAATGTGGTCACTCTTTGGATTTTTTTTCTATTGTTTTTCTATTCTATTATTTTTGCGATGATGGATTAGTTTGGTCATCAAAATAGAAAAGTATATTCAAAGAATATTATTGGTTGAGTATGCAACAGTATAAAATTGAAATATATTTAATTTGCCTTCATAAAATGACAAAGGAAAACTGTAAATTTCCAAAATCTAGAAGTCCTTGTTCACTACTGTCTGCTGTTTTGTTTATTAAAAAGTAGGGTTGTCAAAGGGAACATGCCTATAATTTGTAAGTGCACAGTCCTTTTAACGCCTCTAAATTTTTGGATGCGAGATTGAAACATAAACCTTCTGTGATTTGATCCTCGGCCCAACCTGTAGTTTGGGAAATCAAGAAGCGATACCCTGTTAAAAAGTAAAGCGAGTTGAGCTTATCGGAGCTCAAGCTGCAACCTTGGACTGAAAAATTATTTCCAAAACAGCAGCTCTTTAAATAGCCATTTGAGGCGGCCCCCAAAAAGTTTTAGAAACAATTCTAAAATGTCAGGAATGAAGCACATGCTAACAGAATGTCATGTTTTGTTTATCACACAGTGTGCGTTAAGAATCACAACAATGTACAACAACGTACAACATCCACCAATGCAGACAATGCTGCAAGTGATAAGTCTTTGGGAAAGGAAGAAATCCCCAATCCGACTAAAGAACGGAACAGCCTCAAATCTAGACAGCCTGCTGCCCAGCAGCTCCACCAGCCTGCCCTTGACTCCAAATCCTCACCACACGTCTCAAAGCATGCAAGGCCTCCCCCGCAAGAATTTCCCCGCAAGAATGACCCACAACCAGCATCCTCAACCAGCAGCCCTCCAAAGCTCGAAAACTCAAGACATAGGCTAGATAAAATTAATGACAACAGTTCTACTCTGTTGGCAACTAAAGGTACTGCATCGTCCAGTTCTTCTTCCACTTCCCCTTCAGCGGAGACGAACCTCATCCGTTCAAAGAGCTTGACTGAGTCTCGTCAAAGCGGTGCCAGGCCTCAGCGTAGATATACCTTGTCCAGTAACCGCTTCAGTATCCTGGAAGATGTACCTGAAGACTCCAAGCCACTCATCTAGCTGAGCAAAGAATACCAAAACAAGTTGACTACAGCAGACTCACAGCTGAGAGTTTTGTGATTTTTGTAAAAAAAAAAAAAAAAAAAACTTCTACTTTATGTGAGCATTAATACATTTTCAAAATGTAATCTAGATCATCAGCTTATTTTTTTAAATACCAATAATAAGCTTTTATATCCCAGTAATCACTATAATGTGCCTACAGGAGTCTGAGGGGTGGAGAATCAGTTCACCTGGGCTCTGGTCAAAGTGTGAATTTGTCCTTTGTCCTTTCCTGAGCACTGTTGTATCTGTATCTGCTGTTGTATCTAGAGAGCTCTATTGTATAGACCCCACTTTTGCCACCAAAACAGTCCTGATCCGTTGAGGAATGTTCTCCGGTAGACCACTGAATGTGTGCTCTGGTATCTGGCACTAAGACGTTATGCATCATATCCTCCTGAAAGCTTTGATGTGGAGCCTCCATAGATGGGATTGTTTGTCCAGAACATCCCACAGATCAAAGTCAAAGTCAGCTATATTGTCAATTCTGACATGTGCAACACATACACAGGATTGAAATTACGTCCCTCAAAGGCCTACGGTGCAGCAACTTAAACACAAAATGCCTCTGCCTTTTCTGCAGCTACACCGTCCAAGCCTTTTAAAAACTGATGCACATATATTGCAGTACTGTACAAATAAACACTCTATTTAAATAACTGTGCATTGTATTTTTGGATTTACCTTTGGTTCATAGATGGTTTCTATCCGCCACCAATTTTCTGTATTTTTTTTTTTTGTGCATAAAACAGTTACCAAATGTGCTGTGATAATGTACCCTACCGGTCAAAAGTTTTAGAACACCCTAATTTTTCCAGTTATTTATTGCAATTCAAGTCGTGCAAGTCCAATGAATAGCTTGAAATAGTACAAAGGTAAGTACTGAACAGCCAGAGGTTTAAAAAAAAAAGGTTTGGTTACCCAAAACTGAAAAATAATGTACATTTCAGAATTATACAAAAAGGCCTCTTTCAGGGAACACAAAGTGGGTTAACAATTTAAAGCTGTTCTGCAGCAATGAAGGTTGAATCATGCCTTGAAAGCTGGTGCTACTAATTCCTACAGGTGTGTTCCAACTTTTCTTGGTTACTTTCAACCCCCTCTGTCTGCATAAAAGCAGTGTTGGAACACCCTGTGGTACCAGACCCTCATGAGCATCAGGTGAACAGTATTGTACTGCAGAAAGTAGTGTGTTGCTACAAAAATGGCAAGAAAAAGGCAATTAACAATGGAGGAGAGACAGACCATCATAACACTTAAAAATGTAGGTCTTTCCTACAGGGAAGTTGCAAAGAAAGTCAAGGTGTCAGTGAGTACAGTTTTCTTCACCATCAAAAGGCACTCAGAAACTGGGAGAAACTCTGACAGGAAGAGGTCTGGCAGACCCAAAGCCACAACTGAATCAGAGGACAAGTTTCTGAGAGTTAACAGCTTGCGTGATAGGTGGCTCACAGGACAACAGCTTCAAGCACAGCTTAATAGTGGTCGTAGTAAGCAAGTCTCAGTTTCAACTGTGAAGAGAAGACTTCGAGCTGCAGGTTTGAGAGGACAAGTTGCAGCAAGAAAGCCATTGCTAAGATGTCAGAATAAGACAAAGAGGCTCGTCTGGGCCATGAAACACCGCCATTGGACTACTGAAGACTGGAAAAAGGTATTATGGACTGATGAATCAAAATTTCAAATCTTCATCACGCAGGATCTTTGTACGCCGTCTAGTAGGCGAGAGGATGGTTCCACAGTGTGTGACATCAACTGTCACACATGCAGGAAGAAGTGTGATGGTCTGGGTTTTGTTTTTGTTTTTTTGCTGGATCCAGGGTCGGTGACTTGTACAGAGTGAGAGGCACCCTGAATCAAAACGGCTACCACAGCATTCTGCAGCGCCATGCAATACCCTCTGGTATGCGCCTAGTTGGTCAGAGGTTCATCCTACAGCAAGATAATGACCCAAAACACAAGTCCAAGCTATGCCAGAGCTACCTCAGGAAAAAAGAACAAGATGGTAAGCTTGAAAACATGGAGTGGCCAGCACAGTCTCCAGACTTAAACCCCATCGAGCTGGTTTGGGATGGACCGGACAGAAGAGTGAAAGCCAAGCAACCCACAAGTGCCGCACACTTTGATGAGTCAAAAGTTTAGAATACATTTTGGTCTATAAATTGATTGATTCCATGATTTCTTTTTCAACTCAAATTGCTTATTTGTTCTATGCTTTCATCTCAGAGTGCAATGAGACCCGAAACTGAATAATTTTCAGTAAAAAACTGGAAAAAGTGTGGTGTTCAAAAATTTTTGACCGGTAGTGTATATTATAAATAATGGCGAGAGTCACAATGACCAGCATGCATCAAAAAGTGAAAAGAAAAGCCACAGGTGACACTGCGTGAATCAGTTCCATAAATACTGTCCGTCAGATTGATGATGGTCTGATAAAGTTTTCAAATGAATAGAAAACCTGCCCTTACACTGAAGTATGAGATCTTAAAACCTGCAGTGGGTTTCACTGGCACTTACGGAAACTCTTTCTGTTTGGACACATTTTGTAAAACTCAAACCACTTCCTGTGGAAGCAGGATGTAAAGGCGGACTGCTGGTAAAACCCTTTGACTACATGAGAAGAGAGAGACGAACAACATCGAGACAGGATGGAGATCATATCACTGTGCCTGATGATTTGTGAGCAATTTTACTTCAAAAATATACTTTCTTTTTATTTCGTGTGCTTCAATTCTACTTAGATTTTTCCTAGTTGTATCTTCTTTTGACATTTGCTGTAATCAGTTAAAGGCAAACATAATTAAGCATGTGGCTGTTTTCACGTCTGTCAGGTTTGTTTCTTATCTCATTTTCTCTCATCATATTTAATTTGCTTTGAGGTTGCCATGTTACAATTTGTGTTAAACATAATTTTATTCTCCCACGTGTGTTCTACTCACACACTAATGCCTTTTCAGAGTCACAGACTCGGAACAAACAACATCTCACAACAGTACGCTTGCTCTCTTTCCTATTCTGAATTGGAAATGACTTGAGAGGTGGAACTTCAAGAAAGTCCTGCTATGTTGATTTTTAGCATCGGGTGATATTCCCAGCTAGAAATGTTCCTTGTATGCCTCACTCTGCTTTCAACAATAAATGTTTGGTGAATAGCAACTCATGGACAATAAGGGAGAAAGACAAAAAATATTATTTGTGTTACAGTTGTCAAGGTGCAATTAGGTGGATTAATTTGGATTTTGGAAATTTCATAATATTGCAAATCAAAAACTTTGTCTGCTTTGTCTTTAAGACTCATAATGAGGTTGATGGGTGTTGGATGGAGAGGTGTATTGGTCTATATTTAAAAACTAATGATGTCTGTTTCATCAGTTGATTCAAGTTCAGGTAAAAATGACACTTTTTACTGCATTGACCAAAAAACATTGAGTGTGAGCATACAGCCCTGATTTCTCATCATCATCTGGTCATTAGCACAGTGCAATATTTAACTTCCACAATCTGGCTTTAGCTCACCAACTGACCATCTGTATCCCCTGTTTACCAAAATGTCATGTGAACCAGAGTTTCCATTCAGGTTACTGTATAAAAGAGTCCATAACATGATGGTTTTACTCTTATTTCCTTATCAAACCCCCAGCAGCCACGCTGATTGTCCATCCCAACAAATCTCAATTCTTTTGGTATGACAACATCACTCTGAGCTGTCAAGTGGCGGGGAACTCTGGGAACTGGACAGTGAAGAGAAACACCTCTTCTCAGATTTCGCAGTCATGCATTCCTGGCTGGGGAGTTGGGAATGAGTTCTCCTGCACTATTGAATATGCTTATCCTCAAGACACTGGTGTGTACTGGTGCGAATCTGAGCGAGGAGAGTGCAGCAACACACTCAACATCACTGTTGCTGGTAAATGCGTCTGGAGCTTTAATTGTTTTGCTGATGATTTTAGATTTTATGCTCTGGAACTTTTAGCTGAACAATCACAGCCTTACTGTGTTTTCCAGAAAACGTTTTGATCCTGGAGAGCCCTGCACTTCCTGTGACAGAAGGTGATAAAGTGACACTGCTCTGCTGTTACAAAGAAGAAGGAAACATCGAAGCAACATCTAATTTTTCAGCCAAGTTCTACAAAGATGGTGTTTTCATTGGAACTCAGCCTACAGGAATCATGACCTTTTCAGCAGCATCCACATCTGATGAAGGTTTCTACAAGTGTGAACACCCCACAAAAGGACAGTCACCCCAGGGCTGGATGACTGTCCATAAAAAAAAAGGTGATGGTTTGGATTATTGTACAAACTGTACAGAAATAAAGGCTTATTATCTTACCTTCGGATGCTGCATAAAGTGGTTTGATTAATCATAAAGCAACAAAAGAAATGTCTGGTACATGTCTGGTGTTATTGTACTTATTCTGATATCGATGAGTTTGGCTCTACAAACTTGAATAAGAGCCTCAAGTGTCTGGACTAACAAATCACACACAACAAAACACCAAACAAAACAACAAAAATAGAGACTTGAGCCACTGCATAATTGCCCATAGCCATTAGTCTCAGAGATTGATTTATCTGTGATTAAAGAAAAGACACATCTGTTTTGGGATTTTTCTCTTATGTTTTAAGGGTCTCTAAATAGTCATTTTCAGTAGATAGTTAATAGATAAATACTTAAGTAAAGTATACATTTGTAGAATATTACTGAATTAAACCTGTAGTTTCACCAAAAGATGACATATTTGCAGTATTTGTAGGCGTTATGTGTTTTCTGTCTGGTATGTCACTCTCACTAGATAAACTTCTTATCTCTCCTGTTATAAGCTTATAAAACTACTAATTGTCCAAGATGATATAGAAATAAATACCACACAGGTAAAAATTGCCAACAGTACTATGCCTCACACGGGGTATCATCTGTAGTGGGCAACAGTCATATTCAGATGAATCTCAGCATCTCAAAATCTGAATCTTAGTCCCACTTTTCAACTATAAACTTCAGATAGGTGTTAAAGAGTTTTTTTTTTTAACTTTCTTTTTCTTTTCAGATGAGCCTCCACCTTTGATGCCTGTGGCCAGGATGTTTTGTATCAGCCTGCTAACCATCGTCTACATTACGATGCTTATTGTGTGTGTGAATGTACACAGAAAGTTGGCTAAAGGTAGTATTGGCTAATATTGGCTACTTTCTCAAATCTGTGAAGCAGCAGAAAAATGAAATGAAACCTCTATGGTTGTCTCTTCCTGCAGCTCAAGCTTCTGATCATGTGCCACGGGAGTGATCAGTCCTGCTTACTGATGATCAATCGACAACCGCCCAAAAAGGTTCCAAAGCCACCACAAAGTCTGTGTATGCCCCCTGATCACCTTAATCACATTAAACAGGAAATGTCAATCATTAGCCTAACCTCATAAAGTTAATAATACAAAGAGACCAGAACAAGGAAATAGGACATGGCTGATGAAGATGAGGGGAAATTAGTGGAGTAAAGATATTGTTCAATTTGCTGTTTGTATTTGCCTTTCATGATATCCCAGAAATCTTTTAATCTTGTATTGTCTTTGAGTTTTAAGTTTTATTTATAATGATTGTGTATACAATCTCCTCCATGATGTCTTGTTTTTTGCTGGTATATTTATTAGTGATGTTTCAGCATTGTTGCCACTGGAATTAAAAGTCACTTTTAGAGCACGAGGTTCATGTCTTTAACATGGCAAATTCCAGCATGCACTGAGCAAAAGATGATACACAAACTCGAAGGGAAATAGTCACAGGGTGACACATGATGCAGTCTGTGTTTTGAAGGTAAGAGGAAACTAATGTAAATATGTCTCAACCTAAAGTCTACCTGAAAACTCACAAATGTATTTAGTTATTCGTTGTTCATGTGTTTTCTGTCTGCTATGCTGCTCTTCACCACCAGAGGTCAGGGGATGCCTGAGGCTTGGGCATGTCTTCCTTTTAGGCAACCTGTGGCTACTGCATATACTATTTTGGCAAAAGTCTTCACTCACCCATCCAAATAATTGAATTGATGTGTTCCAATCATGCCCATGGCCACAGGTGTATAAAATCAAGCACCTAGGCATGCAGATTGCTTCTACAAAGCTTTGTGAAAGAATGGTTCGCTCTCAGGAGCTCAGTGAATGCAAACGTGGTACTGTGATAGGATGTCCAGTCATAAAATTCCCTCGCTACTAAATATTCCACAGTCAACAGTCAGTGGTATTGTAACAAAGAGGAAGCGATTGGGAACGACAGCAACTCAGCCACAGAGTAGCAGGCCACGTAAAAGGGTCAGTGGATGCTGATGTGCATAGTGCCAAGAGGCCGCCAACTTTCTGCAGAGTCAATCGCTACAGACCTCCAAATTTCATGTGGAGTGATGAACCAAGCTTCTACATCTGGAAATCTGATGGACCAATCTGGGTTTGGTGGTTTCCAGGAGAACAGTACTTGTCTGACTGCACTGTACCAACTGTGAAGTTTGCACAAGGGGTGATTATGGTGTGGGGTTGTTTTTCAGGAGCTGGGCTTGGCCCTTTAGTTCCAGTGAAAGGAACTCTGAATGCTTCAGCATACCAAGAGATTTTGGACAATTCCATTCTCTCAGCTTTGTGGGAACAGTTTTGGGATGTCCCCTTCCTGTTCCAACATGACTACGTACCAGTGCACAAAACAAGGTCCATAAAGACATGGATGAGCGAGTTTGGTGTAAAAGAACTTGACTGTCCTGCACAGAGTCCTGACCTCAACCCGATGGAACACCTTTGGGATGAATTAGAGCGAAGACTGCCAGCCAGGCCTTCTTATCCAACATCAGTGTCTCACAAATGTGCTTCGAGAAGAATGGTCACATATTCCCATAAACACACTCCTAAACCTTGTGGAAAGCCTTCCCAGAAGAGTTGAAGCGGTTATAGCTGTAAAGGGTCATATTAAACCCTATGGATTAAGAATGGGGCGTCACTTAAGTTCATATGCGTGTAAAGGCAGATGAGCGTATACTTTTGGCAATATGGTGTATATCAGTATTAGTTTTTGAGGAAGACCCAAACATGCAGAATATTAAACTATGAGCAGTACACAATGTTTTTAGTGGTGTTCTTTCACATGATATGATCTGTCACGAAGGGGTAGTGGGGGTTGGGAGTTTCGGACCCAAACGCAGGACTCAGAGGCAGGAGTAGACGAAAAAAAAAAGGTTTTGCGGAGGTCGCAGGATTTCCAAAAAAAAAAAAAAAAAAAACTATCAAAACTATGACCTGGCAAGGAAAGACATGAAAAACTGTAACATGAAACCTGGCAAACACACAGTATTACGCGACAGGGAACAAAGGGGAAGGCAGGGCTATATATACACACAAGGGACAGAGGGGTGACGAGACACAGGTGAAGTAAATCAACAAGACAAGGTGAAACCAATGAGCTAATCAAAAGGAAAAAAAGACACGGAGTAACACAAACAGGAAATCCAGAACTTAACAAAATAAAACAGGAAACAGAACAGAAAAACTAAACACTAACCATGACTATGAAAAAACCAAGAACTTAACAAAATAAAATAAACAGAACCAGAAGAAACTAAACCATGACTGTGAACCCAAGAACGGAAGACATGACTATGAAAACCCAAAAACGGAAGACATGACAGAAAACATGACAGACAGAAAACATGACACTATCTTATTTGTATGATTCCTTTATTCTGAAGTCTTTTTCTATGTGATATCCTGTCATGCACTAGTGACAAGTGTGCAAACTGTATAGTTCATTAAACACAGAAAAACCAAAAAAAAATCACATTATTAGGGCCTGAGCAACGAAGTGCAGGGGCCCAACGGGGCCATGCAACGGAGTTGCAAGGACCCTATTGTTTTCGTACTTTCTGCGTCTTTCCTCCAATGAAATCATGCCTAAACATGCACGAAAAGTCCTGAAAATCTGGAGAAAAATTAGTTTTTCCCGAAAAATTTTATGTATAAGGCCCTTGAGCACGGAGCGTGGCAAAATGGCTCTGTAACGCCATCTTCGGACCACCTCTTGAAGCCCATTGCGTCTAAAAATCTGGAAATATGTCACATATATGTAACATCCCAGGACGCACAAAAAAGTCAGTTGGAGCCATATTCTAAACCCAACAGGAAGTCTGTTATTCTGACAAAACTGTGAAAGTTGGACAAAACTTTGGTTGTGTCTTGGTTGCCTTCAGGCTTGATGCCTTATCAGATTGACTTCAAAATTTGGAGTGGGTGTTCTGGCTCCTCAAAGTTTCATGACGCGCCATGAAACAGGAAGTTGCATTAAACGTGCTGTAATTCAGTCCAAACTGCATTAAACTTTACAGTATTGTTAATGGTCCCTAACTGAACACATCCATATGTCAATATTCATACAACTACTGTAGCGCCACCTATCATAAACAGGAAATGTCTGATTTTGGAGCATATTTGTAGTGTGACCTGCTGTTCCTGTCAGGGTGATTGGATTCTTTTCAAATTTTATCAGGACAGACTAATGCTTGTCGTGATAACTTCCTGTGAAAATTGTGAGTTTTCATTAAACTTTGGGCCTATTCTGGTTGTGAAAGTGAAATGAACTGTCTTACCAATTCCATCATCATTTCAAGTAGTGTGCTACTTTGTCCAGCAGATGGAGCCATAGCATTTCTCACTGGTGGCTATGTGTCAGTAAATGTAATAGTAGGTGAAGCTGTTTTAACATACTTTAATGCCACAGAGAGAATAATTATGCAATTATTGTAGTGCCACCTATTGAGAACAGGAAATGTCTTATTTTGTAAGTGTGACCTGCTGTTACTGTCAGGGTGATTCACTTCAAATGTTGACAGTCCAGCAGATAGAGCCATTACATTTCTCTCTGGTGGGTTGTCTGTGTGTGTGTGTGTGTGTGTGTGTGTGTGTGTGTGTGTGTGTGTGTGGGTGTGTGTGTGTGTGTGTGCACTTGTCAACCAGCGTAACAGTGGACATCGGCGTCGTTACACACCAACAAACAGGGGACTTACAGTTGAACAGGGCACATTTTTTAAGTCCCCTGTTTGTTATGCCTTAAATCAAGCTAAAATCATGTCTAAGACGCTCTCGTGAAATTTTTTAATATTAAGCAAAGTGGGGACTTGCAGGTATGTGAGTGTTAAACCCCATACTCAGCGGTGCCTCTGCTGACTGGAGCATGGATTTTCACACGTCATTCACACGCGTCGTTTCTTAACACTCCTCCATTGTCTGAATGGCTTGCAGCCCCAGCCAGTCATTCAGATAGTAGTAGGGCTATTCATCAAACTACGTAGTGAAGAAACCACTCTATTGAAACACAATTCATCATGCATTTGAAACAAAATATAAAGGTTCAGCTTTAGAAGATATCAAGTAGATAAGTTTCGAGCTTGACACTATTAAAATAAAGGACTGCCCAGGAAGCAGGAGATTAAGTAAATTGGAAATAAAATGGTCAGACGAATTAACCTCTTTTCGGTTTTAAGTAAGCAGTAATACCTTATTTAGAGTCTGACTTAATATCAGATTTTGACTAGACCGTAGACCATTTCAAAATACTCACCAAACCAGTTTTCACAAGGCCTGGATGTCAGTTTTCAACGTGTATGCTCAGTCTTTACCTAAAGGAATATAATTTGTTTGTTGTTGTACATTACGGAAAAACGTCCACACTTGTATAGCATGGATCGACACAAGTCCACTGATAGCTGACGAATAATGACACAAGTTCGTTCTTGGATAGCATAGAGCAAAAGGCACACTCCAGCATGGATAAATAAAAGAAACTAAATTTAATTTATGATACTTGTGTGAAACTAAAGCTTAATGTGCATTTCCTAATCAGTTTCAAGCTTATGACTGTCTTAAACAAAATGCTACCCACAAGGCAGCAAAATAATTTGTATTATATAATAATTAAGTATTATAGTATACAAAATAGTATACAAAATAAAATAACACCCAATATTTAATTAATAAGTATTTAAAAATTAAACGAGAAGGAAAAGAAAAACAACCAGGATGAAGTTACAAATAAAATGGGTAAGATTATTTATATTTTTATTCACTCTGATCACTTTTATTAGACATTCAAAGCTGTCTAATCCAAATCTCAAAAAACTGCTGCTGAGATTTTACAAGCCCTGGATTCCACTTTATAATAATAATTCACAGATATAGTAATTTGTACATACAGGGATACAATATTTGCTCATACACATTACCAAAAACAAAAAAGGTCCACTGTTGGCTGGCGAATTATGACACAAGTTCCCTCTTGGATAGCACAGAGCGACAGTCATACTCCAGCATGGGTGAAAAGAAGAAATAAGCGAGAATATTTAAAACTTAACTCAATATCTCAACTAAATAATTAAATAAGAATTAAACATGATTAGTTAATATGTTCTTTGTTTTTGTTTTAAATACAGCATGATGGCTCTATTAAAGCGGAACTAAAATGAAGGGCTACTCAAAGGGCAACAGAGTGATAAGGACCTGAAAATCTAAAAATGGGCAAAGAAAATAAAAAAAAAATAAAATGGTTTATAGCCAGATCTTCTATACTTATAGAAATCTATTTTATTTTTTCATTTGCATTACAGCAAAAGGTCCGCATTTAAATAGTGTGGAACAACACAAGTCCACTCTTGGCTTCCGAATAATGACACAAGTTCCCTCTTGGATAGCATAGAGCGATACTTACACTCCAAAATGGATGAATAACAGAAAAAAGCAAAATGAATGGTAGTTTTTTGTTTGTTTTGTGGGATGATTTAATGTGTTTTTTGTAACAAAACACAAAGACATTAATGTTTCAAGACAGAAAGGCCTGCATGGCCACCATGAGCATATTATTTACATCTTAATATTAACCTGAAAACTTAGGTCACACTGAACAAATTTGTCTCTTAAACTAGTAATGTCAGCCCTGTGATGGACTGGCGACCTGTCCAGGGTGTACCCCTGCCTCTCGCCCGATGACAGCTGGGATAGGCTCCAGCAGACCCCCGTGACCATTAACAGGAATAATCGGGTATAGAAAATGAATGAATGAACTAGTAATGTGAATGTTATTTTGACGGTTGTTTTGAGAATAGGGGAATAGATTATTTATCCTCTTCGTATGTTTCATATAATTACCGAGATAGAAAAGAAAACTCTACATCGAAACGGTGAAGTGACACAGCACAGATCCCAACTTTTAATGCTGAATCGTGGTGAGTGCTTTAATGTATGCAGCTATACATTCCTAAGCATGTAGATTCTTTATTCTCTTTGTATGTTTCATATAAACCATACATATGTTGTAGTAAGCAATGTAATTTTACTTAATTTTTTAGGAGGAGTTGCATATTTTTTATGGGAAACAGTGAAGTGACACAGCATCCAAGGTCTTCACAGATCTGAACTTTTAAGGTTGAATTGTAGTGAGTGCTGCTGTCTAAAAGTGAGTGACATCAAGCAGGGAGAGAGTGTGAATCTGTGGTAATGAGGTTATCAGTCCTTCAGTGTCTGCATTGTGGGGGATGGTAACCATTGGGCCTTTCTACCAAGGGCTTCAGGGCTGCTAGCTACTCATAGCCAAGACGACATTTCCAACTCAGACTGAGACACAACTCACGTGAAATGAAAATGATTGATTTAACACAGAAAGGTTTGCAAAAAATTTCACACAAGCTTGCATGGCCACACGAACTTCAGTAGACCAAAAGCATATTACTCATATCCCAATATTGACCTGGAAATTTAGATCCTACTCTTTGATGAAATTAAACTTTTAAATTAGTGTTACAATTGCTTTTAAAATGTTATATTTGGATGGGAATAGAGTGTTGTGACCCATCGCTGGAAACACAAAATATTTCCCAAATACTGGAAGTACAGGATTTAGGAAATTAAATATTTTTTGCTATTTTAGGGAAATGTTTATTTCCCTCAGGAGATACAGAGCAGGAAACACAATAATCAACAATACATGGTTTTCTGTCCTGAAGTATACATGCAGGAGTATGAGTGTTCCACTATTGCATGGGAGACCTATGTCAATTTGTTGATCATTACATATTTCTGGGACTTTCTTTAGTTGTATAGGATAAAGTTCAAAACATTGTTTGACACACAAAGCTCTTTGTGTTGGCTCTGAGAGAAATTGATGAATTACATGTCCATATTTATAGTGTATACAGACAAAAGTTGATAATTACTGATAATGATAATTACTAAGCAAGGAAAGAAATTTTCCTCAACCAATATAAATGACCCAGTACAACTATGGTCCTCACCAGTGTAATCCAACATAAAACCCAAATTTGGGAGGAAGTTTGTTATAAGATTTGCTTCACAGTACCAGGTATTAGTTAGCAATTTGTGCTTCATCCAAAGGACCAGTCACTGTCCAGATAGTTGGCCAGGATGGTATATATTCGCTATCTCACAGAAGGTTCACAGGAGTCTTTGTTGCATTTTGGAAGTTTTGCACTAAACGACACGTGTCCCCTGTTAGATGGTGAGAAGTGACATTCACACTCCCATAGTACAGAAAAAGACATAGACAGCCCTATTTTATACCACCAACAATCACAAACCTGTCCCTCAGCAAAACTGGATGCTTCTGTAGCCTATACTGTATGCTGTCAGATGCAGTTGTTGATAAGATAGAGTACTGGGAGATGAAGGAGGCAGAGGGTCGACCAATGATCACAAACCTGTCCCAAATATTAAAGTACCAGTGCACCGAGCTTGTAAGGGGAATGGGAGATAACACTATGACTGTTTTAGTTCATGTAACGCCCAAAACACTCCTATGATTAATTAAGAGACTAAATGCAACACCTTTGGACGTTGTATCTTTCTTTGCTCTGGGCTTATGCACAGTTTAAAAGTGGAGTTGGACATTGTACACATTGAAATGCCCTAATTCCCCTGTTTGATAGAACTAAAGGACACGTGTCCCCTGTTAGATGGTGAGGAGCGACATTTACACTCCCATAGTACAGAAAAAGACATTTAGAGACTGAACTGAAACACTTAATCAGACGAATAAAATGCTCTAGTATAAAATATTCTGTGGCTGATGTGGACAATTGGAATAAACATTAATGATTCAAGACACGAAGGCCTGCATGGCCACCATGAACATATTACTTATGTCTTAATATTAACCTGAAAACTTAGGTCACACTGTTTGAAGAAATTTGTCTCTTAAACTAGTAATGTGAATGTAATTTTGATGGATGTTTCGGGAATAAGGGAATAGATCATTTATCCTCTTCATATGTTTCATATAATTACCTAGCTAGAAAAAAAACCTCTACATTGAAACAACGAAATGACACAGCACAGATCCCAACTTTTAATGTTGAATTGTGGTGAGTGCTTTAATGTATGCAGCTATACATTCCTAAGCATGTAGATTCTTTATTCTCTTCGTATGTTTCATATAAACCATATATATGTTGTAGTAAGCAATGTAATTGTACTTTTTTTTTTTTTTTTTTAGGAAGAGTTGCATATTTTTTATGGGTCTACAGGAACCTCTACATAGAAACAGTGAAGTGACACAGCATCTAAGGTCCTCACAGATCCAAACTTTTAAGGTTGAATTGTAGTGAGTGCTGTCTGAAAGTGAGTGACATCAAGCAGAGAGAGAGTGTGAATTTGTGGTAATGAAGCTATCAGTCCTTCACTGTCTGCATCGTGGGGGATGGTAACCATTGGGCCTCTCTACCTTGGGCTTCAGGGCTGCTAGCTACTCATAGCCAAGATGACATTTCCAATTCAGACTGAGACACAACTCACGTGAAATGAAAATGATTTGATTTAACACAGAAAGGTTTGCAAAAAATTGAGTGTTTGGAAAGAGTAAGTGAGAGATAGAGCGGAGGAAAGTCTGCGATAAGGAGGGTTAAATGGATGGCAACGAAAACCCAGGTGGTAGTGGTGAGAGTCATCCACCCACCCGAACCAAACTCATGCCCATAAAAGGATTGATGTCATTCAGCAGTGTGGAAGTATTTTGGATTTAAGCCACACGATGACAAACAGTGTGAGGTGCATAGTTAAGTGTGTTTTGCCCTCGTTGCAGCATTACAAGTTTCCTCAGTCATCTTATGTTTTTTTGTTTTGTTAAAGTTCATCAGTGCAATAAACATTTCGTGAAAAAAAATTGCACCAGAGAAGCGTGATCTCAGTTCTAAGCAAACTTTTTAACTGCAGTGGTTCACTCCACACTTTTGAAGTGTGAGGTGAAACACTTTAAATGAACTATACACTTGTATCTCAGTGGCACACAATACAACTCTAGTTAACCAAACTCAGTGAATAGATGAAGTTTCAGAATTTGTGCTGATCCTGAAAGAAGCTTTGTGTGACTCCTTCAGAGGTCCGTTTTAGCAGCCCATTTCCATACAAGTTAAACTATACAAGTCCAGGATTTAGGATTAAATATTTTGTGTTTCTTGTTTTACTGACAATATTTCAGAAGCAATTGCAACACTAATATATGAGTTTAATTTCATCAATAAGTGTGACCTGTGTTTTGAGGTTAATATTTTGGACAACAGTAAGATGCTTATGGTCTACTGGAATTTGTGTGGCTACGTGGCCCTTTCTGTCTTAAAATAAGCCCCATCAGTATATTGTTGTCCTAATTGTTTCATTTCAGATTTTCTTCATCATATGTGCCCAGTATTGTGTGATACAGTCTATCGTGATCAGAAAAAAAAAATTAACTAAAGGTTAGTGTATTTATACCCATGACAAAAATGGAGATGGATAGTAAGAAACAGCAGCAAATCCAATATCTTATGGTGGTAAAACATAATCTTGCAGTTTTTCATCAGTGCAAGTCTTGGGGTTAATCTAGCCTCCATCTGATTTGTCCTATATATCATCTCTAATAAACTTATAACATACTGGTCTTCCAAGGCAGTACTTACTGTATCATGGACTATATCAACTTATACAGCAATCCCTACAAGGACTGTCCGCTGTTATCCTAACAACAAGCCTTGGATCACCAGCCAGATGAAGGGTCTGCTGAACAAGAAGGAGCAGGCCTTTAGATCTGGAGATGAGGACAAGTTGAAGAGGATACAGTGGCAACTCAAGGTCAAGCTGAGGGAATGTAAGGACGACTATAGGAGGAAGCTGGAGGCCAAACTCCAACAGAACAACTCCCGGGATGTGTGGAGGGACATGAAGTTGATCACCGGCTTCAACATCAAAGCCAAGCAACAGATTCAGCTCTGGACCCCCTGCTGGCCCTCCACCCCCCCACCACTCCACTCTAGTCTTTACACCCCACCCCCCACCCCCAGACGGTCAATCAACAACTCACCAACTGAATATCCTGCTGAAAGCAATCCAAATTCAGAACAATTTCAACAAGTTCAGAAACTTCAAACAAATATAGTCCTCTCTATTTTAGGCAAATGTTTATTCCCCTCAGGAGAAGCAGAGCAGGAAACACAATAATCAGCAATACATGGTTTTCTGTCCTAAAGTATACATGGAGGAGTATGAGTGTTCCACCATTGCATAGGCGACCTATGTCATTTTGCTCGGAGAAAGAGTTGAATTTGTTGAACAGTACATATTTCTGGGACTTTCTTTAGTTTTATAGCATAAATAATTCACACATATAGTAATTTGCACATACAGGGCTGCAATATTTGCTCATACACATTACCAAAAAAAAAAAGGACATGAATCCACTGTTGGCTGGCGAATTATGACACAAGTTCCCTCTTGGATAGCACAGAGCGACAGTCACACTCCAGCATGGGTGAAAAGAAGAAATAAGCAAGATTATTTAAAACATAACTCAATATCTCAACTAAATAATTCAAGAATTAAGCATGATTAGTTATTATGTTCTTTGTTTTTTGTTTTTGTCCTAAATACAGCATGATGGCTCTATTAAAGCGGAATTAAAATAAAGGGCTACCCAGAGGGCAACAGAGTACCTGAAAATCTAAAAATGGGAAAAGAAAAGAAAAACAACTAGGAAAAAATAATAAAATGGTTTATAGCCAGATCTTCTATACTTATACAAATCAATTTTATTTGTTTATGTGCATTAGAGCAAAAGGTCCACACTTAAATAGTGTGGAACGACACAAGTCCACTGTTGACTGGCGAATAATGACACAAGTTCCCTCTTGGATAGCATGGAGCGATACTTACACTCCAAAATGGATGAATAACAGAAAAAAACTAAATGAATGATAGTTTTTTGTTTGTTAGTTTTTTTTCCAGCTTAATAGTCTCTTGAGAGATGATTTAATATGTTTTTTGTAACAAAACTCAAAGACTTCCTGACCAGTTTCAAGTTTGAGACTGTTTCAAATGAAGGGCAACCCATGAGGCAGCAAAGAATTTTTAAAACTTAGAAGAAAATAGATGACTATGAACAATTCAACTAAATGGAACCTGTAAATCCACGGAATTATCCGTTTAAGCATTGACAGAAGCATCTGTAAAAGGTACAGCGAATAACCTGTTAATCTATGGAATCCGTTATCAGGTTGATGAAAGGTGTCCGTAGAATCGAGTGCCAAATAAACAGAGATGGACAGAAAAAGGTCAAAGCCATCAGGTGCCCAATTTAGGACAAAAAGAAGAGGAGAAACGAGCAAAAGATAAAGGTATGCTATGTACTCTCTGTTTGATTACAGCATCCATGTCATGAATGGAGGGCTAATGTTAATTGGTGGTATACGTTTGTTACACAACCAGCTGCTTTGCCACTACCTCGAACCAGACAGGGACCACAAGGGAGACGGGTTCAGTTCCTTACCCCCTAACCTTGATAACCTGTATGCAGAACCAGCTGTCCTGAAATGGATCAAGGAGAACATCTCTGAGTGGAAAAATTGTAGCCAAAAGGGTCACCTCAATAGCGGACAGGCTGAATGTGGACTTTGCCTTTTTTCTCTCCTTGTGGATAAGAGCAAACAATGTCAACCGCATAATTTCAAAGCCAGGACCGGCCTTCATGGGACCTTTTACCTGTTTTTCCCTTTGTTTGAATCATAACAGTAAAGTTTAGTTATTTTATTTTATTTTCTGCCTAACCCCATTCCAATATTAAGACTTTGCTGAAAGACGCCAGAAAGCCATCATGTCTGACAAGAAGGCAGTGATCAAGAACACAAATATGTCTGATGAAATGCAGCAGGATGCCATGGAGAAGTACAACATCGAAAAGGACATCACTGCCTTTGCCAAAATTGTGTGTTGGCTCCCTTAAGCTCACTTACATTTCTAAGGTCAGCGATGTCACTAAGCTGAGGCATAAAGCAGAGTTCTGCTTTGTTATCAATGCCGGGATGAGGAAGTTCTTCCTGCAGGCCAGTGATCAGCAGGACCTTGTGGAGTGGGTCAGCGCTCTCAACAAAGCCACCAAGATCACAGTGTCAAAGGTGCCCGATGGCCACCAGAACTTGGAGATCCAGAAGGCTTTGCTTGATGTCTTAGGGCCCAAGAAACAAGTCTAGAGGGGTCAAATATTTGCACATATTTGTATTTCCCTATGTATACATATCAATCTGCTAGAAAAATTTCCCACCAAAACTTCTAAGTATGGGATCCCGAAAATCAGTCTTCAAAATAGTGCACTCCTTTGTCCTCCATGGAGAGGACGGGGACCTAACCATCAACCTAACCTCCGCATGCACGACCAGAGGAGTAGGGAGACCACCAGGAGTATGGACTTACACAGACAGAGACTCCAGAGAACTACATGGTCGTCCTTGACAAGGAGGGATTCAAAGAGCTGCAGCCATCGGACCATCTCCAAGTAGAGAGCTCCATTTGGCTGCCACTTTACGTGGTCTGCAATGGCAACGCCTGTTCCTCCTAACCATTTTAGGGGAGTTGGGACAACATGAGTATTGTTTTAGTGTGTTTTATTTTAAATGCATGTTGATTTGATGTGATTTTATTAATATTTTAATAAAAATATTTGTATTGTGCATGCTGATTTTGACTTTGCCTCACCATATGAGTTTCCTTATTTATTTATTTATTGGAAAAATACCAAGTTTAAACGGTCGCAAAAAAAAATGTTTGCTTCCGTCTTCTTCCCACAGGTGGGGCACCGATGTGCCAGGTCTACTTTTATTATGGCTCTGTTTATTATGACAAATTTAGCAAGGCTGTCTCTCTGTAACCATCACTAGGTCAGGACCACCTATTAGACAAAAGTGTATGTAATCTTATTATTGCCGGTTGACTCTGTACTTGCTGTAGTGCATGTGTCAACTCCTTGCTGCAAGTAAAACTTTTAAACGAAACTCCAGTGACTCTGTGACTCTTGATAAAAGAATTTCCGTAACATTTATTTATTTATGTTAAACCCACAGAGAGGAATTATCTTTTTAGTCACCCCAATTTCCAGGCATCAGCTTTCAGAGGGGATCCCCTACCATGGAATTTTATTAGAAGCTCACCACAACACCCTTGTGTCTTAGAACCATTAATATGTTTGTCTATTTTATTACTAATTGTCATTACCTTTTTTTATTATTTTGATGTTGTTTTTATTATGTTTATAACTTTTAATATATTCTTTTCCTACGCTTTTTAACCAGCATTGGTTCATCAAAAGGAGCCAAACAAACATATTTTATACATTTTATTCCCCCGTCCCTCTGCAGCATTTTCTTTCCCAACCTAACCCCCCTTAACCCTACAGGATGTTACTTCAATGCACACACAAAAAAAAAACACAGATCATGTGAAACTTTTTTCTTCTAAGTTTTAAAAATTCTCTGCTGCCTCATGGGTTGCCCTTCATTTAAAACAACTCAAACTTGAAACTGGTCAGGAAGTCTTTGTGTTTTGTTACAAAAAACATATTAAATCATCTCTCAAGAGACTATTACGCTGGAAAAAAACTAACAAAACAAACAAAAAACTACCATTCATTTTGCTTTTTTCTGTTATTCATCCATTTTGGAGTGTATCGCTCCATGCTATCCAAGAGGGAACTTGTGTCATTATTTGCCAGCCAACAGTGGACTTGTGTCGTTACACACTATTTAAGTGTGGACCTTTTGCTCTAATGTAAATGAACAAATAGTACAACAAATAGTCTTCTATAAGTATAGAAGATCTGGCTATAAACCATTTTATTATTTCTTCCTAGTTGTTTTTCTTTTCTTTCCCCATTTTTAGATTTTCAGGTACTCCGTTGCCCTCTGGGTAGCTTTTCATTTTAATTACGCTTTAATAGAGCCATCATGCTGTATTCAAAAACAAAAACAAAGAACATATTAACTAATCATGTTTAATTCTTGAATTATTTAGTTGAGATATTGAGTTAAGTTTTAAATAATCTTGCTTATTTCTTCTTTTCACCCATGCTGGAATGTGACTGTCGCTGTGTGCTATCCAAGAGGGAACTTGTGTCATAATTTGCCAGCCAACAGTGGACTCATGTCCTTTTTTTGGTAATGTGTATGAGCAAATGTTGCAGCCCTTTATGTGCAAATTACTATATGTGTGAATTATTATTATAAATTGGAATCCAGGGCTTGTAAAATCTCAGCAGCAGTTTTTTTTAAAATTTGGATTAGACAGCTTTGAATGTCTAATAAAAGTGATCAGAGTGATTAAAAATATAAATAAATTATCTTACGCCTGCCCATTTTATTTGTAACTTCATCCTGGTTGTTTTTCTTTTCCCTCTTGTTTAGTTTTTTGAACGGTGACATGTCCTCTTTACGGTTGTGCCTCTTGTTGTACTAGCTCTGACAGAGGTTGTAATTGATTCCATAGGAGGACAGATCAGATCAGGTTGGAAACATGTTCTAATGCAGGAAAGAGTGATTACTATATGCAAAGACAGATCTAACTTGGCTCAGCGTAACTCAAAATGACTGCCTATTCCACATCAATATCTTATGGCTTATCTTGCCTGATGTGTTCTGGCACATTTTGTACACAGATTTGGGAACATTACTACTCTGCACCAGTGGTTAAAACACCCCAGATGAACTGCACACTTATGTTTAGTAACTTTGAGATTTATTTTTAATTATTATGAATCCCAGATAAAAGTCAATTTTGCTGCTAATACTGCAGCATTTGAAATTAGTGCATGCAGCGAAGTTACTCCTAATTTGAAGATAAACATTTTTTATTCTCAGAATTCCAGTGGCCATGATTATTTAATATTTGTATCACAGAGAAAGGTTTAAATGTTGATAACATTAAAGTTAAATTATCATTTGAAAGAATCAAAGGCTTGGCAGTAAACAGGCACTCATTAGGTGAAACAATGGCTGCAGATAGTGTCACTGTAGCAGTGGGAGGTCCCCTGCTTGATAGGTAGAGATCGCTCAAAGATGCAAGTACCCTCTTTGCTTTTTCTTCAAAAAAAATTAAAAAGCACATTTTAAGTAATAATGTGGTAAAAGGCCTTTAAAGTAAATTTTCTATGTAATTGTTTTTGATTAAAAATGCCCAGAAACCCAAGTCCCCTGTTAGTCAATGAAGAATGACAGTCCACTGTTAGCCTGGTTCACGTGTATTGGTGTGTGGGTGTGTGTGTGAAGCTGTTTTAACATACTTTGATGCCACAGAGAGAATACATTCAAAACAGCCAAGACTTACAGTTGTCACAGATGATTTGCTCTGTAAAATACTGAATTGCACAGACTGTGCATTGTGCCACGGTGCATTGTTACTCCAGTGTATCCCCTGAGAACTGCAGTGACCCTGTCCTTGCTGGTCCCCGATGGACGTGGGGTGCGAGGGCCCGTTCAACGCTGCTCGCAGCTTTAATTATTATTATTATTATTATAAAGAAAAAAGATGTGTCATTCAATTTTAGCCAGTCGTAAATCATTGCTAATAGTGATTGTTTGCAAGTGCTGAAGGAAACACTGTTTTGCAGACATTTTGATTTGCATAACCATGAACAACAAGGTCACCTATTGTCCAAAAAGATAATATTAAAAAGAATACTATAGCAAATAATAGGAACAAACCCAAAGGAATATTATTTATTGTAGGACTGGCAAAATAGGTCTTCTTTACTCATTTTGTTTTTATTTTGTATAATTTCTTCACCACATGTTTTCCAACACAATGTTTCTGCAGATGACAGAGCTGCCACATGATTGAGTCTGTAATGCAAGATGTGCAGCACAGAAAAGGGGAACTGGTTTAATCACATGTACAATTTAAACTGCATGTGAAGCCAACATGACTTTGTGCAAACAACACAGACTTCCTCCTTGTCCTTAATTTGCAGCTAAAGAAATTAATCGCCAAAAAAGCTCAAACAACCTGTCTATGATTCCTCTTACATTCTCAAACTGTCATGTAACATCATCAGAGGTATGTATCATCATCAGATTTTACATGTATGCTTTAATCAGATGTATGTATCTATGACAGATGTATGTTTATCTTGTTTCTCCTGCTGTTCTCTTCTCTCTTTTCCCAGCTGGCCTTAGGCAGATAGGTCCCTCCATATGAGCTGGGTTCTGCTCAAGGTTTCTTCATTAAAACCGGATTTTTTTTTGTTTGAGACCAGATGTTGTAAAGCGCCTTGAGACCATTTGTATTGTTATTGATGCTATATAAATAAAATTGAATTGAACTGAATGCAAAGTACAGTAAGCCTCAAATGGGAAGTGGTTGCTCCATTTAGTGCACTAAACAGTCTTAACAAACTGGTTTAGATGAAATTACTCATGAGTAATTTCATCTAAATCAGTTTGTTAAGACTGTTTCCATTTCTGTCATGGAAAAGGGTAGAGATGTTGACTACATAGTTTACATTTTATTCAACACAACAACACAGGAGGAAGGAGGAAGAGTGGGGTTTGAATGAGCCCCTATTACTAACGCCTCAATTGCAAGAGAAATGGTGGCTGGGAAAAGGAATGCAAGGGGTTGAGGGAATATGATGAAAACGGGAGAAAAGGGTCGAGGGGATAGGATGAAAAGGCTTGAGGGGAGGGGATGAAAAGGATTGTGGAAAGGACATGAAAAGGGTCAAGGGGAGCAAAGGGGGAGGAAAGTGTAGACTGATGATAGTAGAGAAGAGAGTGAGACTTAGAGTGGAGGCACATCTCAGGAAGCTTTGGATCCATGTCCATTGGTTCCTTTAATGAAAGGTGGAAGAGGAAGAAAATAAAAGAAATGAATGCAGTGGGTGGTAGTTGAGAACTGAGACAAACAGAGAGAGAGACAGGGTTAGGACACACAGTTATAGGTAAGCCCGGGAAATAGAATAGTCTAGTTCCCTAACTTAAGTCATAATAACTTCATTATAACAGACCAGACAAGTTTCAGGAACAGCAATAGCTGGTTGGTCGTTGCTTGAATGAAAAGTGGGAGTTTTAGAAGCAAGAACAAAAGCATAGTTGATTAGAGGGATATTCAAAAACAAATATCCTACTCCCAGTGTCAAGCCTGATTGCTCTCCTTTTTGTGTATCATCAAATTTCTTCTTTTTGGTTGTAGTGGTTATAGCAGTGGCATATGTAGTACCAACAGGGCCAGATGAAAAAAAAAATGTTGGTGTTTCAGAAAAAACATATGTGGCACAGGGACAATCAATTTTGTAGTAAAGGGAGAAGATGCATTTGTTAAAGGGCCAAATGTGGCACAAGGAAGAGAAGATGTAGCACTAGGAGGAGTGAATGTGGAGGTCAGTAAATTAGATGTGGAAGTACAAGACACGGATATAACACCAAATATGCAAAGATGGTTGTAAGAGAAGCAGGGGAACTGAGTGGTGAGCAATGGCAGGCTCTTTTAAGGTCTCGGTCAATGTTTGGGTAAAACTCAGTAACAGTTGTGTGGAGTGGACATTGTGTTCCAGGAAACACTTGAAACTGTCCTCCCAGTTCCATGTGGAGCTCCTCCAGAGTCTTTGTCTGCAAGTACGTGTCGTTAGATTCAATGTTCTCACCCCAGTGGGCGCTTGCTAGCCATCTCCCCTGACTGCTGCTGTAGCAGCAGAATGCTGTCCAGAGCATGGAAGGAATATTAATCCTGTTGTTGAGGATGTTGTTGTTGCTGGGCTGTGCTCCTATTACTACAAAGCCTTCTATTTTATCATTGTTGTTGACACAGTATTTATCCAGAACACATCTGATGCATTGCTCCATGTTGTTCCAGCTTCCAGCGTTGAATTGGTGCTTTTGTGGAACAATGTTAGTCAGGGTAAACGTGGATTTCCGGTCATTTTCTTTAAATCCATAAGAGCTTGGCAACAAATGACCTCTGTCAAAACTTTGGTTGTTTTTGTAGTCGGTGTTCCCAGCCTGGTAGTTGTAGGTTATGTCATATCTTGAAGGTGACATATTGTCGTTTCCATTAATGTCCTCAAGCTGTAACAATTGAAAGACTAAATTACTGGCTTCCTACAAGGCAGCAAAGTAGACTAAATGTAAAGTTAATATTTGCTTGCATATAATTATATAATTAAAAGAAAATAAAGGGAATGCTTATGGCAACACTTTTATTCACTTATTCCTATTTTATAAGCAAACTTGGACTAAAAATAGTAATGTAATACTACAACAATGTCCCACATGTTATGCAGTGCAGTCAGCTAGTGTAGCTATAGCGGGCACTGTTGCCACTTTTTGATTAGTTATGATTACAACATTAAAATTTACACTAATACTGCTGTTTTCTGTTATATAGCATTGCAGTGTATTTCAGCATGAACGATGACTGTATTGCAAATAAAACCTTAAAAAAAAAATTAAAAACACACTGTGTGGATATAGCTCTGTTATGCGTATAGAAAAAAAAAGAAGCCAAAATACAAAACAATAGTGTTTTTTTGTTAAAAAAAAAAAAAAAAAAGCTCACCTGTGGTTCAATATTCCACTTCTTATTTTTAGGTCTCTTTCCAAGGCTCCCTCTGTACTTTGCAGCAGAAAACACTGAGATCTTGTTGCGAGTGTCATAAAGCGTCACAAAGGTCCGGTTGTTATTGAAAGTCTGGCAAATGGGTTTGTATCTGTTCTGGTCCAGGATGTTCCCTCCCTCCAAGATTCCTGGGACATTTGGAGGAGTTTGCTCAAGAAAAAATTCTGCACAGTCTGCCATCGACCTCACCACTTTAGTTTCTGTAGGAACGCTGGCGAGAAGGAGGAGACCAGCGAGGGGCAGTAATGTCATGGTGGAACACTGTAGAACAAAAAAATGTAATTAGCAAAATTTACTGTTAGGTCATATCTGTCCACTGAATCACAGAGAAACGTCCACTGTTGCATGTCAAGTTAAATCAAATTACTGAGTAAAGTCCCGCCTGATGACCCTCAACAGTACAACAAGGTTGTTCACACTATGCAGTATGTACATATATGTTTTTGAGAGTGACAAGATGGAAGCTTTACTCACCTCGGGTTTCATAATAGTCAGCTGAACTGGTCTCCTTGTGTTCACAGCAGTAGAAACAAGAAAGTCATTGTGAAGCAAGAAATGAAATATAACTTCAACCTAAAGAGGAAGTCTTTTTATGTTGTCAGCAGTCTTTCAAACTGATGAATTCTTAGAATCATTTTAATGTCTATCACACTGACCGAAACTTCATTTGAAACATTTTAAAATGAGTCCTGCACTAAATCATGACTGTTTGAATATTCAGTTGATGCTAAAACAGCGTCAGAAGGGTGATAATTCAACTGAATGATTATTTGGAGGAGGTAGTTTGTGGTTCTGTTGAACTCCATTGAATTAAAAATATAATATAATTCAATATCCAAAAAAACATTGAAGAAAGGCAACTGGACTTGTAGAGTTTCTTGAAGACCTTTTGCCACTCATCCAAGTACCTTCTTCAGTTCCAAGAGACTGGTGATTGAGTTGTTGGTTTAAACAGGAACACCTGTGGGTGTAGCCCATCAGAAACCTGCTTGACTAGTGTCTGTTAATGACCAGATGCTGGCATGACTGGTGTCTGTTAATGGCTTGATACTTACCTGTCTTTAAGGGGGGACTGTTTGTCCCTGTCCTCTTCCTCCAATGAATGGTGCTCTGACAATCAACTGTAAGTCAGAGGTTCCAGTCTCAAGGTGCATGGGGTTGAAACTTCTTGGGGACAGAAGACTATGTTGTAGATTGATGGCAGGTTATATATCAGTCCACCTCACTTGTTCAGAGAAGGATTTTCCAATTTGAAATTGGTGGCTTTTTTTTTGCTCCTCTTTCAAAGCATCTGTCTTCTCTGGCTTAGATTTGGACGTTGTTATCTGTGTCCTTTGTCCTTCAGGTGTAGGTGGACTGCTGAATGGTTTCCTGATGAGCTGGCTCTCCTGTGTTGGTACATGTGTATGTGGATGGGTTAGTAGTGTGTACAATCCTGACTGCTCTGAACACCGCACACTCTGTTGCTCTGTTTTTGCCTGGGTGTTTTGTCTTTGGGGTTCTGCCTCAGCTTGTCACTAGTCAAGCAAGTTTCTGATGGGCTACACCCACAGATGTTCCTATTTAAACCTCAGCTCCTCACCAGTCCCTTAGAACTGAAAGAAGCTATTTGAATGAAACATCTTCAAGAAACTCTACAACACCATGACTGAGAACCATCACAGACAATATATTCCAATACTACTACAAACAACAGATGTTTTAAAACTGTTTTATGACAGCTGTTTTATTTTAAAACAATGCTGAATACCATGACCTTCGTGAAACTTAGGTTTAGTGCAGGACCTTTGTACCTAATAAACTGGCAAGCGAGTGTATGGTAAAATATAGAAACAAGAAGGTAAGGACTATCTGTTAATAGTAGAGGTGTAGATAAGGACTTGATTATGGAGAATTTTGTCTGAGGAGATATATGTCTTTGGATGGTGGGAGGAAGCTGGAGTACCCTGAGAGAACCCATGCAGACACAGGGAGAACATGCAAACTCCACACAAAAGGCCCAGTCGGCCCATGGATTGGAACCCGGGACCTTCTCACTGTGAGGCATCAGTGCTTGAACATAATATGTAATGCTTATATAAGAGAAACATAAATGTCAACAATAAATACAAATATACAAATTACACACTATTGCAATTTATGGCAGAACTTTGCAAAGACAAGAAACTAGTGGTGGCTGGAAGGTGATTTGGAGACTGAAGGAGTCACCACCAGAGGGAGCTTTTACTACAAATGCACAATGTAACATTCAGATGTCACATAGATGCAACTAAAGATGTATATGAGCAAGAAAAGAGACTTTGACAAACTGCAGACATCGATAAGACAGCTGTAAATGCCATATACACTAATGCAATAATAAAAAATAAGGAGACATACACCGATCAGGCATAACATTATGACTAATACTGTGTAGGTCTCCCTTGTGCCTCCAAAACAGTTGTGACTCATCAAAGAATAGACATGGGCTTTCTGAGAATGTTGTTAGTGGGGGCCTTTGGGTCCTATGTGTTGAGGGGAGGGGCCTCTGTGGGTCATCCCACTGATACTTGATCAGTTTGGGATCTAGTCAATTTGTCCGTTTCCCTCTCAGTCAAACATGTCAGGCTGCACAGCTGGCCAGTAATAGTGGAATACATTTTGGTTTCCAAATACACCACACTGTCTCATGGATAAAAACAATAAGGAGAAACACACGAGCACAGAGTTTACACCAGAGTTGACACTTATAAAATTCAATTTAATCTAAACAGACATTTTGCTTGTACAGTTTTAGGGACAGTGCACATTGAGCCAGTTGGCCCATTTTCAGCTGCAGTTCCTGGACAGATGTAATGAAGACATGTCCAGTAAAATACATTAAAGCAGGCACTACTGCACATGTAACAGTTGAAAACTCTTACTATCATATTTGAGACAAGCAAGGTGACATCAAAACTATCAATTTCTAGTTAACAAAAGGAAAAAATACCAAGGCACTCATCTAGAAATAATATTAAAAAGCCTTTATTAAATCACATGGCTTGGAAAGGTAAAAAATGCTCCTACGCGTTTCGGCTAGGGGCCTTCATCAGGGAGTGTGTCCTGAATAGTAAAGAAACAAACAATTAAAAGAACTGGTGAGACTGGTACCAGGTGCTGGCACTCAATTCATCAGCACAACAGACAAAGGAAGTCATATTCAAAGTCCAACAGGAGGGGGCCTCGCAGCCTAAAGAAGATTCAAAAAGTATAATATCATGATCCAATATTCTCCAAAGGGTCACAGGCATATATACCAGCCCATCCATCATAAACATAAAGCTATCAAAGAGTTACAAGTGAACAGTTCTTACAAAAAATGATAAAATTCTAAATCCTCATTGAGTCCTGGATATTGTGTTGCTTTTAGCTTAAATATCCCAAAACTCTCCCGTTGGTTGAGTTGCTTTTGTCTATCACCTCCCCTTAAGGTGTGGGGTATATGATCAATACCTATAGCCCTAAGGATGGAGGGATCGCTGTTGTGTTTTTCTCTGAAATGGCGAGCCATTGGGTAGTTATAATTTTCTGTTCTGATTGCATATTTATGTTCAGAAATTCTGTCTTGTAATCTCCGTTTGGTTCTGCCAACATAAAACACCTCACATAGAGGGCATTCCAGCTTGTGTATTACAAAAGTGGTTTTACGATTGATAAAGTGTTTGATTTCATAGGTTCTGTTACCATGTATATC
This sequence comes from Chelon labrosus, assembly GCF_963514085.1. Taxonomy (NCBI): domain Eukaryota; kingdom Metazoa; phylum Chordata; class Actinopteri; order Mugiliformes; family Mugilidae; genus Chelon; species Chelon labrosus. The sequence continues at coordinate 2,218,728 of NC_140337.1, read as the reverse complement.
TTGAAAGTTTTTGCATTTGGTCACGGTGGAACAGTGATTACACTGGCCACACTGAAAACTGCCTTGAGGTTTAGCTGATAGCCATGTAGATTTAGGAGATGCTGGTAAGTAGCTATGGACCAGTTTGTCACTCAGAGTAGGTGAACGTTTAAAGCTGAAAATAGGAGGCTCTGAAAAAATCTTTCTTAGAGAGACATCACATTGTAATAGGTTCCAGTTTCTTTTAATTATATTTTTAATGTGATTGGCCTCTGTGCTGAATCTCGTAGAGAAGAAAACTCTTTCTGAGCACCGCCTAGTAGCTTTATTTTTCAGGAGTGGCTGTCGTTCAAGATTTCTTGCTTTATTTTTGGCAGTATGGACAACACTTTTACTGTAGCCTCTTTGTATAAACCGTTCTTCTATCTTTATGGTTTTTTCATCAAAATCATCAGTTTGATCACAAATTCTTCTAAGTCTCTGAAATTGACCAAAGGGGATATTTTCTTTCAGATGTTTTGGGTGACAGCTTATAGCATGCAGTATGGTATTGCGAGAGGTAGATTTTCTATATATAGTGGAATGTAGAAAACCTTCCTTGTCTTTGAAAATTTCCAAATCCAAAAAACAAATCCTGTGCTTATCTAATTCCAGAGACAATTTGATGTTTTCATTCGTCTTATTAAGAAATTCATGAAAAGCTAAAAGTTCAGACTCTGATCCAGACCACAGTAATAGAACATCATCGATGTACCTGCCCCAGTAGATGATTTTGTTACAAAAAGGGTTCTTAGTGGAGTCAAATACAAAATCTCGTTCCCATTTTCCCATATATAAACCTGCATAAGAAGGACTGAAGCATGCTCCCATCGCACAGCCTTTAGCCTGTTGGAATAAGCGGTCCTGAAAGATAAAGACATTATTATTTAGAGTCCATCTTGTAAGCTTAAGCAGGAAATTTGTAGGGGGAAAGTCTGTTAGGGATCTTTCATCAAGGAAATATTCCAGTGCTGCTAGACCCTCTTCATGTATAATAGAGGTGAACAGTGACTCTACATCCATGGTCACTAATAGAGTATCCTCTCCCACTTTACCTAGTTGTTCTATTACATTCAAGACAGCTGTGGTGTCCTGTATATACGCTGGAAGTGAAGGCAAAATAGGCTTTAGAAAATAATCTATAAATTTGGAGATAGGTTCTGTAAAACTGCCTATACCTGAAATAACTGGTCTCCCTGGGGGAGTTTCCAGGTTTTTGTGTATCTTCGGTAGTAAATAAAAGGAGGCCAGTCTAGGATGTTCATTGAAGAGAAACTTACATTCATTATCAGAAATCCAGTTATTATCCCTTGCTTCAGTCAAAATAGTTTTTAGTTCAATCTTCAATTTTTCTGTGGGGTTATAATTTAACACTTTGTAATATTCTGGATCATTCAGTTGTCTATTAGCTTCCTCAATGTATTTCTCTTTACCCCAAACCACAACTGCTCCTCCCTTGTCAGCCTTTTTAATAACCAAATCTTCATCATTCATTATTTGTTCCAATGCCTCACGTTCATGTTTAGACAAATTGTGGTGTTTAAACCTTATTTCCCTCTGTTTATACAGTTTTTCAACTTCAAAGTCCACTTTCTTAGTAAAAGTATTTAAAGTAGCATTCAAAACAACAGGACAGAAAGTTGATTTGGGTTTGAAAAGCGTCTTAGGTATATCATTATTAGAGTCATTAGCTGGCACTGAGGGGCGAGTGTTACATACTGTACCAGGCCTTGAGGTGTAAATTCCTATAGAATCTGAAGAGGTCGATCTGTCCATGTCAATTTCTAGTGTTTGGTCACACACTTGATTGTCTTTTAATCTAGATTAAATTACTTTAAATTAACATCACATCTCACATTCTGCTAATAAAAACAGAAACAGCAGCTTTATTCATCATGTATAGCTTCAGTTTGTTGTCACATGAAATCAGTAGAGCCTGAGAAATGACTCTTGTTCAGTGATTTCATCCTCAGATTTACTTCATCCACACAATCAGTTAGTTTGACTCAGAGTATCAGCTATGTACAATCAAATAATGACCAATGTCCTGTTGCGGCAAACGTGTTAAACCTATATAGTGAAAGAATTCCAAGAAACTGATCTTTGTCTTTATATTTATTAAGCTGAAACAATGATTAGTCAAAGCTTTCTTTGCTGAAGATGAGACACGTGGAAAAAATGAAAATTCTACAGCCTAAGACACTTCACATCGCACCACCCTCTCTTATCAGAAGCTGATTAAGAGAACAAAGAATGTCTGTAAAAATAAGTGAAAACAGTCAGGCATGTGACAAGTATCTACTCCAAAAGAATAAACACCAAAGCTGTTAGAAAGTAATGAGAACAACATGAGAGTATATATGAAATTTCCTGTTGAATTCTAAGTTCGTCTGTACATCCATTTGAACAACAACAAAACAACAACATGTGGTCTTCAAATCAATAAATGTCAGTTTAATTCAGATTTCTTTCTTTCCAAAGTCAGAACTAAATTTCATTAAGGAGCACCAATCAAATTAAGTTCAACATCATGACGCTGAGCTCAGCCACAATGATGGAGAGCAAATCAACTGGGGACTAAAAGACACATTTTAACCTACTGTCCCTAAAGTGACTTTTGGCTATTTGACTTGAATGAACTCAGCAGTGGTTTCAATATCTAAAAGGAGTCCAGCATAGAGCGGCTGAGTGAATGTGGTCTGTACTCTGTGGAGGAGAGTCATGGTTTCAGAGACGCTGTAGAAAGACAGAATACCTGCTCTGTGATCCAGGTACACTCCTATTTTGGAGGATGGAGGACCTGAGACCGCAGTGTAGACAACGTTGTGGGTAAAAAAAAGTTTGTTTGTTTCACAATGCAATGCCCATGATTTGTCATTCAACCCAAATGCACATTCACGCGATTTCCCTGCTCTGCTGATATTCTTGTATGCGACTGCTACACCAGCTCTTCCTCCTCTCCACTCCACCTCCCAGTAACAACGTCCACTCAGACTCTCTCTACTCAGGACCTGAGCCTACCCTGTGAATCTGTCTGGATGATCAGGATAAGACTGATGTTGATTCATTACTGTTGCTTTTCTGTTCTCTTCAGATAATAACAGTTTTTCATGTGCTGTGTTTGGATCCAGTGTGATTTTACGTGAATATTTTAAGAATTCATCTCTGGTCTTAGGCTCTGGTTGTGACAGTAAAACGTCCACTTCAGTCACTGCCAGGGAGATGTCTGTCCATGTCTCTTTCAGAATGTCCTGTAGTTTCTCTCTGGTCTCTGACACAGCTGCTGTCACGTCATCAAGGTAGCTCAGAGGACGAATCTTGATGCTGGATGAGTGTGTAGACTCACTGGGTGGTGGCAGGGAGGGGTAGCTGTGTAGAAACTGATTGTGATCCTCTGTGTGTAAGAGCTGCATCAGCTCGGAGCCCTTCCTCTCCAGCTCAGTGGTCTCCTGCTCCAGCTTCTCCTGAACCTCTTTTACTCGACTCACTTCAGTTTCCTGCTGGGATCTGACCAGCTGCTTCACATCAGAGCTTCTTTTCTGGATGAGACGGATCATTTCAGCGAAGATCTCCTCACTGTCCGCCACTGTTTTATCAGCAGAGCCATTGATGGCCTTCACCTCCTGTAGAAGCAGCTCCACGTCTTTCTTATTCTTCTGGATTCTCTGCTGGATTTCTTGTAGCATCACCTCCACCTCCTTCTGCTTCTCAGCCCTTTCTGTTGCAGCTGGGACTGTGTCGTGGCCTTTATGTTCATCCATTGTGCAGAGATAACAGATACTCTGCTGATCAGTACGGCAGAAAATCTTCATCACCTCATCATGACGAGAGCAGATGTTCTGCAGGAGCTTCTTGGAGGGGTCGATCAGCTTGTGTTTCTTGAACTGAGCTACATCATAGTGAGGTTGGAGGTGTTTCTCACAGTAAGAAACCAGACAGACCAGACAGGACTTGACGGCTTTCAGCTTCCTCCCAGTGCAGACATCACAGGCCACATCTTCAGGTCCAGCATAGCAGTGATCAGCTGGAGCAGCTTGGAGTCCAGTCTTCTTCAGCTGCTCCACTAACTCTGCTAACATGGTGTTTTTCTCCAGGACAGGCCTCGGTGTGAAAGTCTTCCTGCACTGAGGGCAGCTGTGGATTCCCTTCTGGTCTTCTTCATCCCAGTGGCTTTTAATACAGTTCATGCAGTAGCTGTGTCCACAGGATGTCGTCACAGGATCCTTCAGTAGATCCAGACAGATGGAACAAGAGAAGGTTTCTCTATCCAGCTGAAATCCTTTCTGCGCCATTTCACCTCTCAGCGTCGATGACTGAGTGAATTTCTGTTCGACGGAAGTGAAACTAGTCAGAGAACTGATCTAAACAACATGTGTTTCCGCAGTGAATGTGTCTCTCAGCTCTAATACTTCCCCTGATGCTGGTTACACCCATCTTCAGTGCAGAGATCTAAAGGGGAGGGGACAAGGAAATATGAGAACAGAGAAGCGCCTCTATGTTTCAGAGCAGCAAGAAGAGGCAGGCTTATCACAGTTTGACTTCGTCCAGGAAGAAGAGCAGTTTGAAGCAGATGCTTCAGCTGTTTTTTTACCACTCCTTCACAGCAGAACACATTTCTGACAAACTTTGGTCAGCTCAGTTTTTATTTCTAGACTGTAAATTCTCCTTGGAATGTCCTTTCAGAGATGGCTGCCTGGTTTTTATAATTAGCTCCTCTGTTATCCTAAAAGACATTTGATTCAAAATTTTTTCATACTTTATTACCCAAAGTTTGTGTCTTAAACAACACTGACAAAGCTTCATTCAGCAGTCCAATATACGACAACAAACAAACAAAAAATATATTAACATATTACCTGAAGCTGAGGGCTGTTGAAAGAAAGATAACATGCACTTTAGCACTTTTACTGAAAGTATTTCAATATTACATTTGTTGGTTTACATCTTTGTCTGAGAAAGAGACACAGAAGCTGTTCACACCATACAGCATTGTTTTATCCTGATTCAGCCAGATCTCTATTGTCCACTGAGCACAGTTGCACATGGAGAAGTGTGACAGGAGGAAAAGTCACGTAATGTAGAAATATATAAAAGTTGTATGTTCTATATCACGGGTAGAGAGAACTAACTCACCATGCAGCTTGTGTTCATGGTGTTGGTTCCTCTAAATAAAACTTGCGAAGACATTTTTCTCAAACAAAGTGTCTTTATTTCACAAACTCATAGTTAAGGAGAAAAGAAAACCAAACAAAAGCTGCTGCTCTATAGAAAGGCTCCTTTAATTCAGTTAATTTCAGTTAAATTTTATTTATATAGCGTCAATAACAATACAAATTGTCTCAAGATGCTTTACAAAACCCGGCCTGAAACCCCCAGAGCAAGTCTGAAGGTGACGGTGGCAAGGAAAAACTCCCTTTTAACAGGAAGAAACCTTGAGCAGAACCCAGCTCATATGGAGGGACCCATCTGCCTAAGTCACGCTGTCTTTTAGAATGATGACACAAATGACCCATTCATTCATGAATGTCCTGCAGGATGTGTCTGAGTTAGCTCCATTTGACACAAGCTGCAATTCAATTATCATTTGGAGTTTTGTTCAAATGTAATTTAATGTTACAGCTTTGGTTATCTGAAGTTTATTACTTCAGAAGAAATCTCTACAAAGCAGTCAGAACTTCAGTTTCTACAGACTCCAGCTTGTTAGCTCCATTTTCATTTGAATTTTGTTGGTGATTTCATTCTGTTGAGTTCTCCTGAATTTGATTTATTAATTCATTCATTCATCTTCTGTAACCGCTTATTCCTTATGCCTTGTGGGGTCTGCTGGAGCCTATCCCAGCTGTCATTGGGTGAGAGTGAATTTGATTTAAATGGCTTAAATATAAATTGTCTTAAGATGCTCTAAAAAAAAAAAAAAGCCAGAGTTTGAAACCCTCAGATCAAACACAGATGTGATGTTGAAGAACAGGCGTTTCTGCTCACTAAAGCAACTGCATTTGCTTCAAACTGCTCCTCTTCCTGCAATGAGTCCAAGCCTGATAACTCCTCCCTCTTCTTCTTTGTCCCCACCCCTTTAGATCTCTATACTGAAGAGATGGGTGTAACCCAGCATAAGGGGAAGTGTGAGACTTATCAGGCCCCATTCACTGTAGAAGCACATGTTTTTTAGATCAGAGCTGAAACTAGTTTCACTTCCAACAAACATAAACTTGCACAGTCATCGACACTGTGAGGTGAAATGGCGCAGAAAGGATTTCAGCTGGATAGAGAAA